>NC_132880.1:41527841-42132841 GCF_030463535.1 Salminus brasiliensis | reverse complement strand
AGCCAAAGCAAAGGAATCTTGTTCTTGTGAGACAGCTTTTGGACAGCAGTGCTCAGAGAGCCGTGTTGTAATGCAGAGGCCCACAGCAAGCACACACACACGTTAAACCCCAACAAATCTGTGACAAGTCAATCCTACAGGCCCACATTTACCACGAGTACTCTCCTCAGGCTCTGACTGACATCAGAGAGGGAATGAGAACAACTGTGTGATTAGAAGGATCGGCCTTGTGGCAGAGAGTGAGGAGAGGAAAAAGGCCATTAGTGCTCCTTTTACCTCGAAGGAAAAGCAATATTGTGATATTAGCAAGAGAAAATGTCAAATATAGAAAGTGCCAAATCAGACTTTTAAATTAGAGATTTAAAGATGTCTTCATCTATAAAACTTTAAAACACAAAATCCACGTAGAAAGACATTTACATGTGTCAATTATTATTGCCGTTCACATTTTTATATATTTTTATGCATCTATTTCCATATTTATTTGTATTATACTCAAAGCTCAGTTCTGCATGTAAACCTTGTTTTAATCCACCCACTTTGATTAATAGAGCACTACTGCACAGGAAAGGCCTGATCATACTGCAAATGTAAGCACAGGTTTTCCATATCAGTTTGTTTGCCAAATTAATGCATAGTTATATAGAATCAAGTTAATGTGAAATTAGCTTTCTGTAGAATAGCAGGTACATCTGTAAGACCTTTTGCCTGTGTAGAAATAGTGTTTACAGTGATTGTATTATTATTATTACAGTCCCCTAATCTTTATCTTTAACAACCCTGTTATATATGAGCTTTAAAAATCTTAATCTTTCACTGATGTCAGAAATCTAGCTTCTAAGCAATGAAATTATATAAAAAAAAATATTACACATTACAAATGATGCTGTATACATATAATAAAATGTTATTGTATTCTAATGTTACTGTCTGGGTGAATACCTGCACACCTATACAGCCCAAAAGGACAAAACAAAGACCTGTGTGACTAAAGGTGCAGGGGTAAAGTATGCGAAAAGTTTAGTAATAAAGTAATTGGAAAAATACGGGTGGTGTTAATTATTACAGAATTATATATTTTGGGAGGAGGTGCTTTGGGCATGTTCCTCCATCATAAAATCTTTTTTATAACACCACCTGTAATCTCCCATCCTATAAATACCATCTCTACTTTGTTCACATGTCCATGAAGTCTTCGCAACCCTCCACCATCCTCCCTTTTACCTTTGTCATCCATCATTCCTGCCTCCACTTATCAGAGAAGGGGGACTGGCTTCCTACCACAAGCAAGAAGCAAGAAGTTTTGCAGTATCCTCCCAAATCATCATATGCTGATGGAATGGTCTGAACTAGCAAAGTAAAATAAGAAATGCAACAGATATGGGCTAACCCGTGCCTGGCGTGGTGCCAGTAGGTTCATGTTTATCTGCTCCAGAGTTTCCAATTCTATTGGCAATACTTCTCTACTGGGACTAGATAAACTGTTGGTGTGTGCATTTGCACATCTGCACCATCAGACTCCTGCAACTTATCCAGAATGCAGCGGCACGGGTCGTCTTCAATGTTCCTAAATTCAGCCATGTCTCTCCACTGCTGTGTTCTCGTCACTGGCTTCCTGTAGCTGCTGCCCGCATCAGATTCAAAACACTGAGGCTGGCCTACAAAGCCAAGAACGGACCAGCCAGCCGCTCCGTACTTGATGGCAATGGTCAAAAGCCGATCTGCACCAAGAGTCCTTCGAGCTTCAAGTACGGCTCGGCTCATTGACTTGTGTTTAGTAGTGTCTAAACTTAAAGGTATCTTTGAATTTTAGCCTACTCAAACTAGCTGAGGTTTTTCTTATGTAAATAGCAAAGCACTTTTGTAAGTCGCTTTGGATACTGTAAATGTAAATGTATTAGCAATAGTTAAATGCATTTATTAGAAGATGTCCACAAATATTTGGACACATTGTGTAGTTTCATATACTGGAGAAAGGATGGAAGTTTAAGGGAATCATTGATCTTGGTGTCTCCATGTTGTCAAGACCACACAGAGGCTGTTTAGGCCTTGATAGCCGATTTCTCAGAAAAGTCAGGTTTCCAACATGTTTGACTTTGATAAATTCTTCTTAAAATCTATTCGGCTGAAGCTGAAAGCAGCCCAACATATGTTAGACAGTCTTTCTATAAATCATGTAGCTATTTAGATCCATTTTAAGACCATTTAAGATCAATTTTAGAATGACCTTATTTTAGGACACGGCCTTAGGCTAGCTGTCAACACCATGTCTTCAAACCTGGCTATTTACCCCTTTATGTCACTGTATCCTCTGTCATTACGTTGCCAGCTATTCATCACCAGCATCAATATAGACTCATAAGATGCTGTCTGCAGTCAAACCCATTTGAAACCACACCAGTTTGGCAGAAAAAATAAATGTGCAAATCTGGCAACCCTGCAGGAAAAAAAGAAGCAGCGAATGAAATGTGCGTATGATTAAAACAGTGCACTGTTTCTGGTTGCCATAGCAACCCTACAGCTTTAAACTGTTTAATGCAGTTTTATTATCACCGCTGGCCATGTCTTTTCTCGAGCTTGATGATAAGGCTACAAGGGCACTGCCCCACCTTCTTTGGTGTTGGGGGTGAACAACCCAGTGGTTGGAATCTATGGCCCTTCGTATATATCCTTAACATACTTGGAAGATGACACAAGTGTATTTCGCCCCCACAAACAGTGAGTCATATTCTGGGTCACAAATATCTCCATGCCAACAAAAATGATATTGGGATGAAAGGCTTGTTAGAAGAAAGTCTCTGCCATTGGAGAACCACAAACGCAAGCGCTTTAGATCGCTAGACCTTTGATTAGAACTTTGAACGTAGTACTGTGGCCAGACAAGACAAAAGTTTTTGCTTTTACCACCAAACATCAGAGATTTTGGCATAACGTGAGTCAAACTCATGCAGAAAAGATCCTAATCCACACTGTGAAGTGCGGTGGTAGTTGTTGGCCTCCACCAAGACCCCAAGACTGGAAAACCATCAAATCTGACTTATCTTGCAAGACATACCTGATAGCTGCACTATGCCACCACACCCTACCAGATTTAATGAGACCTGTAATTGCCCATTACTCTACTCTACACAGTGTGTTTACTTTTGTCTGACATTCATGTCTTGTATGAATGTCATGTGAAATGTTATACTGCGTACACACATGCAAAATTGCTTCTGCTTTAGGTACATACAGTATCTTCACACAGAAAGTGGTCTGAAGTTTTCTGGAAAGTCAGCCATAACACCACTAGCCAGTGAATTGAAAAACTTCTGATGTGTTAAAAGCAGGGACATTTTGCAATACGACTGGGACAGAACATCTCCAAAACACCAGGCAGGTTTTGTGGGGATTTTCTGGTATGTAGTAAATAGTACCTACCCAAAGTAATTCAAGTAAGGAACCACCTGTGTACTGGCGACAGGGCCATGGTCACCTAAGTCTCATTATTGCGATACATGGAGGCCCCACCTTACAACGTACAGGACTTGGATTTGCTGCTGCTGCTTAGGTCTTAGGCCAGATACCACAGGACACTTTTAAAGGTCTTAGTATAGTGAATACAAGCACTATAATAATAATAATAATGATAAAAATAATACACATTACTTTACATTAGGCAGATGCTGTTAATGTTATGGCTATAGTATTGTAGAAGTAATTGATCTATATGGTTTTCTACATGATTTCATTTTTGCATTTTTTTTTTTTTAGCAATTCATTATGGACTAATGAGCTGTGGACCTTCGCTGCCAACCACAGGCATGCTGTGCATCTTGGAAGAGATACTTCGGACCATTGCATGGTGAGTGAGACTAATGTGTGTTCTAAACCAGGGGTGTCAAATTTAAGGCCTGCATCGTACCAGCAAATACATTTTAAAATCCAAATTTTTCATACATTTTAATTTTACTGTATAGAAATAGCACTTTTTTTTATAAAGAACTCATCATAAATCAATTTTAGATTTTAGGATTAATAATGTGGGGGACACAGAGGTTTACAGCTGTGTGGGACAAGTTTGGTGTCTTTTAATTGCTTTATTAGTGTAGGTATTAAAGAGGTATAAGTGTCTAGTCTTGACTATAGACTTTTAGTCACCCTCTGAGTCTGCTTCTACTGTTGCTCTCTATGGGAGCAGAATTGAGCAAATGAACGTCAAAAGGAATTTATGAGTTTGAGTATCACAAATCTCACAGACTGTGCTTACCAAAGACAACTGTTGAGCTTAGGAGCCATAAAGGAATTGATGGGGACTGATAGTCATCGATCTATCTTAAAAGATGGCACTGGTTACACCATCTTCACTGATGAAATAACTGCTGATGGCAGTAGTCGAATGAATTCTGAAGTGTCAGCTCAAGTTCAACAAACAAAGCTTTAAAAGAAGGATTGGAAAGCGCTTCATTCACACATGTACATTTACGGTACATTTACATTTATCCAGAGCGACTTACAAGGTTACTTGTATTTCAGATGTGGGCCAATGTAGTGTTAGTAGTCTTGCCCAAGGACTCTTATTGGTGTAGCGCAGCATAGTCCCAGACTGGGAATCGAACCCCAGTCTCCCACGTGGTGTGGTAGCTCACTTGCAGGTAGTGGTGTTATCTGTTGCACCACACCAACCACGGACACACAAGACATTGATGACAAATACAGCATTCAAGTTTTTAAAATATACATTATTGGCCAAGATTCTCTATTAATCATAACTTATGTGAATTAATATTGCAAATTAAGTTAAAATTTTAATTCATATAATGGCTGTGCACCTGCTGCCCAAGGAGCCTGATTCACTGACCTCTTATAATCCACAACTATATGGACAGCTAAAGATAAATATAGCAGTGCACCTTCAGCTAACCACATTTTTACAGGCAATTATAGCCCTACTCAAGACAGCCACCTATGATGCACTGGTAAAATCTTTAATAACTACACAGTAGAAATCACTATGACACAAAACACCACACATCACCCTGTAGATACTGTAACCGTACGCAATAATGGCCAAATGCCATTCCTATTGGAACAGTAGTCATTTAAGCAGCATTTGATACTGAAACACTTGCCATCTGTTCCCTAATGTTGACATCTTGATCCAAAATTGAAGTCAATTTGGCTTGCCACTTTTTTCACAAATGCGACAGAGCATAGTATGATGTTAACTGATTGATTACACCCTAAACTACACCTGTCTGAGGACATTACATGTGCAAAAGTCTGGACTTACGTATCTGCCACAGCAGTATCTACTTATCCCACCCTGGCAGATTTGAGTTATTTTACATTCTTTAGTGTCTTGACCTAAAACAGTTCAAATGAGTCCTGAATAACCAGTCCTAAGGCCTGCCAATTAATTACGTTATGAGACTACACAACTGGGCCAAACCCTTCAAACACATGCTACAATATATTTATATAAGTAATTCAGTTTATTATTTGACTTCTTTTCATTTTAAATTCACTACTTTAAAATGTATCATTTGGCCAGGGTATCCAAACTTTTGCATGCAACTGTGCATATGTATATATCCAAATCCTTATTGTCGGATACTGGCAGAATACTGATAAAAATTGGGCTTATCCCCGGAGGGCCCTGGAAGCTGTTGATATCAAATTTCTCCAGTGCCCCGAGCACCAGCGGCTCAGCGGATGAGTTATCTTCAAATAAAAAAAATATAAAACTTGAGTTTCAATTAATCCATCAAAGATTCTATCTAATCCAAATAGTTTGGAGAAAGAAATGGCATTGGCTTTGGAAAACACTAGATAGAACAGCTGGCAAGCAAGACTTTGGCTTTCTGAAATACTTTAAACTCTAAAAGAACAGGAACTAATTATTGATTGGCTTACAAGTCATACGTGGTTCACAGGTTCTGAAAACTGTATTTATAGTTTTGAACAACTGATAATACTCCCAGTAAATCACAGAAACCACAGTAAATGATAAAAGTTTGTGTTGAGATTTAGATTTCAGGTTTAGTTGCTCTTTGACTTTGTTGAACTGAAACGTAAAGGGCTATAAAAAAAATCTTGAAAGGTTATTTATAAAAACTCTTTCTACAGTAACAATATTAATAACAACGAAATTAACACCACCAACAATAATAATAAAATTAAATATAAAATCAAATAAAATGTGTTTTCGGCCTATGTAAACTGCATGGACTGGATTTGATCACTTTTTCAGTTTTCTTTACCATCCATTTCTTATTTTCCACATGGAAACCTGTTGTATGTTAATATACTGTCTTGTGAAGGTATGTGTATGTGAAATTCTTGGAAGCATTGTAAATATTTCATATTGTTTTTAAACACAAAACATAATTTCCATATCTATTATATTTAAATCTGCCGCATATCAGTAGTAGGTGCATATGTCCCCAAGTGGCCTGTACACATATGATGGTATCAGAAAACAATGGAATAACACACAGACATCTCTCTGTTTACTCCTGATGCAGATAAGACTGTTGGCATGCTTACTGTGGGAATTCTTTCCCACCAAAAAAAATGTACGAACAATTTTACATACAACTAACTTCATATCAGTTATATTATTCATATTGCAGGTATTAGGCACAAAAAGGCAAATAATCATGAATCATGAATTAATCCCCAGTTTCTTTATAAATATGAAATTTAAAAATCTAAATGCTGCGGTTTTAAGTCAGTCTGACTCAGCAGAATGGAAGTTTTCATATAGACAATATTAAGAATTTAGCATGTTGTTGTTGTTACTCTTATTATTATTATTATTATTATTATTATAACAACAGGGGCTGGCATAATCATAGTCCTGAAAGTAAGGGTCAAATCCACACATTCATAAAGAAAAGACACAAAAGGTCAATACTGGGAAGGTAGAGAATATATGTGTGTGTATATATATATATATATATATATATATATATATATATATATATATATATATATATATATATATATATATGAACGCTCGCTCAGACTGAACAACAAATAAAGGTGGTAAGAGAGTGGTAAGAGTATTTCCAGGTGAGAGACAGGACAGTTAGATGTGACACTTAAGCTGTTCATGTAAATCGTTTAAGCATTACAGATATTCTAGTAAGGACATGAAACTATACAACATTGAATTTGTATTGTTTTATTATTTGCTTGTTTTCTTTTTTATTAACATATTATTGCTCAGGGGATTTTACAAAGCAGGAGTTTTAGTTTAACCAGATAAGGTAAGCCCGTAGTAAGTAGTAAGTAAAGCCTGTCCAACAGGAAAATAGCTAAAGGTAATTTAGCATTCCTTTTGGAATGGGCTTAGGTTGTCTAGCTAAGGGAGAACTCCTGGAGGGTATTTCACAAAGCAGAATTTCTCATTTAGCCTCATATCTAGTGGAAATAAGTGGGACACCACTTTAAGGACACCGGTGACACACGGCGCATGTGGCAGGGCATCCAGGAAATCACAAACTACAGGACAATGCCACCGTCCTGTGACAGTGATGCCTTCCTCCCAGATGCCCTGAACGACTTTTATGCACGGTTTGAGGCACAGAACAACACGTTGGTGAGAAAGACCACACCCAAGCCGGACGAGCAGGTGTTGTGCCTGACTGCAGTGGACGTGAGGAAAACTCTGCGCAGAGTCAACCCACGAAAAGCTGCAGGACCAGACAACATCCCCGGCAGAGTGCTCAGAGAGTGTGCAGACCAGCTGACAGATGTTCTCACGGACATCTTCAACGTCTCCCTGCGCAGCTCCACTGTCCCAACGTGCCTCAAGACCACCACCATCGTCCCCGTGCCGAAGAAGTCCACGGTGTCCTGCCTCAATGACTACCGTCCCGTAGCTCTCACGCCCATCATCATGAAGTGCTTCGAGAGGTTAGTCATGAGGAACATCAAGAACCAACTGCCCTCTTCATTGGACCCCCTGCAATTTGCATATCGTCCCAACCGCTCCACGGACGATGCCATCACCACCACCCTTCATCTCTCCCTTACCCACCTGGAGAAGAAGGACACCTACGTCAGAATGCTGTTCATAGACTTCAGTTCAGCATTCAACACCATCATCCCACAGAACCTCACGAGGAAGTTAAGCCTGCTGGGCCTCAACACCCCCCTCTGCAACTGGATCCTGGACTTCCTGACCGGAAGGCCCCAGTTAGTCCGGCTCGGGGACAGCAGCTCCAGCACCATCACCATGAACACTGGGGCACCTCAGGGCAGTGTACTGAGTCCTCTGCTGTTCACCCTGCTGACTCATGACTGTGTTGCGAAACACAGTTCTAACAGCATCATAAAGTTCGCCGATGATACAACTGTGCTGGGTCTCATCAGCAAAGGCGACGAGTCAGCATACAGAGAGGAGGTGCAGCAGCTGACAGACTGGTGTACAGTCAACAACCTTCACTGGAATGTAGAGAAGACCAAGGAAATGGTTGTTGACTTCAGGAAATCAAGACCGGACCACTCTCCGCTTAACATCAACGGCTCCTCTGTGGAGATCGTTAAGAGCACCAAGTTCCTTGGTGTCCACCTAGCGGAGAACCTCACCTGGTCCCTGAACACCAGCTCTACAGCCAAGAAAGCCCAACAGCGTCTCTACTTCCTCCGGAAGCTGAGAAAGGCCCGTCTCCCTCCACCCATCCTCACCCTCTTCTATAGGGGAACCATAGAGAGTATCCTAAGCAGCTGCATCACTGCCTGGTTTGGGACCTGCACAGCCTCTGACCGCAAGTCCCTCCAACGCATTGTGAGGACAGCTGAGAAGATCATCGGAGTCTCTCTCCCCTCCGTCATGGACATTTACACCACCCGCTGCATCCGCAAAGCAACCAGCATTGTGGATGACTCCACCCACCCTTCACACAGTCTGTTCTCCCTCCTGCCATCAGGAAGAAGGTACCGCAGCATCCGGTCCAACACGACCAGACTCTGCAACAGCTTCTTCCCCCAAGCCATCAGACTCCTCAACACAACTCAACTCCTGAACTGATATCTTACACTCTCCCTCTCTCTCTCTCTCTCTCTCTCTCTCTCTCTCTCTCCCTCTCTCTCTCTTTCCAACCATTTATCCCAGATAACATGGGAAGCATTTTTTGCACAAGCATTTGCACTGATAACTTTACTACCTCACTGGACTCTATTTATCGCACATTGCACAACTTGCACACTACAGTCATTATTTATTATCCTCTGTCTGTACTGTGTTGTCTGTCCGCACTTGTTTGTTTGTGTTGCACTTGTGTCTTGTATGCACTGTCTATGTTGCACCATGGTCCGGGAGGAACGTTGTTTCGTTTCACTGTGTACTCTGTATGTAGTTGAAATGACAATAAACCCACTTCACTTGACTTGACTTGACTTGACTTGAAATCCTTCTTTGTGAAATATATCCCTTAGCGTTTTTTTTTTCCAATTGGACAGTATATTTTATTTTATCTTATTTGTATGTTTTTACATATATTTGTATATTATATAGCGTGTTAGTATAGCATGCATGGCTTACCAACATCATTCATGGAAACTGGAGTTGCAAAATCTCCCATACACCTTATGGAACAACCCCTTTCTTCTCCAGAATAATATATTTATGTATCATTTGTAACAATACCCTTTGGTACTGTAAGAGTTGCATTGTGTGTCCAGTTAATTATGCCCTTTAGATTATTTTTTTTTCTCTAATCTGGTTTGCCTGTTTCCTATTGTTCTTGGTCTCTCTGCAATTGTATGTTTTTCTTTATTTACAATTTTTTCTTTCATCCACAAGCGTCTGGTTCATTCTATACCTAGTCAGTATGTGATGGTGCTTTTCTTTAATCATAAACAACAAATATTGTATATAGAATATAGAAAATAATGTAATAAATATGTTAGCCTTGGAAGTTGCTTGTATAATGAAGTTCCTTCACTAATAGCCTTCAAATAAAGATAAAACAAAGAAGCAAAGATAAATATTTTAGCTGAAATACAAACTCTGAAGAATCACACAATGCAAGGAATACAAAGCAAAAGGCAACGTCTGCAGGTGTTTCGCTAGTTGTGCTAAATGAGCACAGAAGGTTAATGGTCCGGGACATTGCAGAGGGACCAAATGATGCCGATTAAGATATCCAGTGATCTCATTAGACAGGAGTGTACAATTAAAGCTTGCTTATAACTGGGCACAGCTGGCAAATGAATCAGTTGAATAATTATTTAATAACTGTGTCACTTAGTTTGTGATTCAATCACAGAGGAGGAAGATAAATGGTTAAAATGGGCTATACATTAGCGCTTAATATGCCACGGTCAATGTAATATGGATCAGTGATATGTCGTATGTGTTAATTTACACTCCACAGAAGCACAAAGACGAGCCAGAAATTTATACTACGGAGTTGTAGAGGGAAATGTAGAATTAAAATGAAAATGAATTGAAAGATTGGAATATTGGGAGGCAAACTCCTGGTTTACTCAATAGTAGTTGCTTTAAATAGAGCAGGACCAGAATGTCAGTCTGTGGAATGACATTTTCCTTTTCCTGCACATCAAACAACAGATCATTGTAGGTAATCCCAATGCAAATACAAACAAGCAAACAGATCAGTGTGCATTATCTTTTGAAGAACAGCAAATGCTTACATGATCAAGCATGAAGCCAATATTTCACGTTTTGTTCATTTCCCAGATATCATGCCCATGTGGGACCTGTATGGTTAGCCTAACTGGGAACCAGACATTATTGTCTATGGGTTCCATGTTTACATTTACATTTACATTTACGGCATTTAGCAGACACTCTTATCCAGAGTGACTTAAAGTGCTTTGCTATTTAACCAAGAAAAACCTTAGTTAGTTAGAATAGACTAATAATTCAAAGGATACCCCTAAACTTAGACATTGCTAAACACAATACAATAAGGTGACCATAGTACTCTAATCGTCCAAGTACTCTCGGAAGAGGTGGGTCTTCTGCGTTTGAAGACAGCGAGCGACTCAGCCATCGGACACCCAGAGGAAGCTCGTTTCACCACTTCGGTGCCAGGACAGAAAAAAGCCTGGACGCTTGTCTTCTGCGGATTTTGAGGGATGGCGGGTCAAGCCGAGCCGTACTTGAAGCTCGAAGGGCTCTTGGTGCGGATCGGCTTTTGACCAATGCCATCAAGTATGGAGGGGCTGGTCCGTTCTTGGCTTTGTAGGCCAGCGTCAGGGTTTTGAATCTGATGCGGGCAGCTACAGGAAGCCAGTGAAGAGAACGCAGCAGCGGAGAGACATGGCTGAATTTAGGGACATTGAAGACGACCCGTGCCGCTGCATTCTGGATGAGTTGCAGGGGCCTGATGGTGCGCAGAGGGAGACCAGTCAGAAGAGAGTTGCAGTAGTCAAGTAGTACTGGGTTGTATCCTGAACCATGCGTGATGTTCCAATGATTTTGTCGAAACACATGAAAGGAGCTTTGACAGAAGTGCATTGTATTGAGAAAGACCACCTCTGCTTGGAGAGCAACGTGGCACTAACTCAAATCAATCATGTTTAACCACTAGTATCAATCTCCTGTACTGCTGCCTGACAATCATACACTGTGTAGGTGATACATTTCAAACTAACCAGATCTATCAGTCTTGGGTGCCATTGTTCCACACTGCACAGAGCTAGGCTCATGGCAGGTGAGTAGATAACTATGAGGAAAAGTTATTACTCTCACTTCTAATTTCTCACAGAACCACAGAGAACACTGAAGTACTGATAACACTTTATTTAAACACCCAAAGAAAGATGTTTTGTAGATGATCACATTACCTGCACTAAATCCACTTTAAATTCTAAATATAAATTTAATTTAAGTTAAGTTTCTGTAACAATAACCCTGACTCTAAACCTAAACCTTGGTGCTAAACCAGTCCTACTCCAGACCAGGAGGTCCCAAAGTCAGTCCTGGGAATGTGCAGGGGAAATGTACATGTGTGGGGTTCTTAAGACAGGGATTGGGAAACCATGCTGTACTTCTAAATACTGTGTTTTAAACCTATGGGTCTACAGATTTAAACATTATTGCATCTAGGGGCAGTGGTGGGTCAGCGGTTAGAGCACTGAGGGTTGTGGGTTCGATTCCTGGGCTCGGCAAGCTGCCACTGTTGGGCAAGGCCCTTTACCCTCTCTGCTCCCCGGGCGCTGGATTGGCTGCCCACCGCTCTGGGTGTGTGTACTCACTGCCCCTAGTTCACTTGTGTGTGTGTGTGTGTGTGTGTGTGTGTGTGTGTGTGTGTGTGTGTGTGTGTGTGTGTGTTCACTACCACAGATGGGTTAAATGCACGTGCACATGCACCTTTACCTGCCAAAGTTAATATGTGTGCATCCACTTCAATCAGTTTGAGCTCTGCTTTAAATAACCTATGTTGGGCTGGTGGCCCAAAAGTGTTATTACAAACATCTCTTTCCAAAGAATAGCCCCACCAGTTTGTACAGAAGTCCCTGTAGTTACTGAACTTACAGAAACGTAAGGTGTAATAAGCCTTGCTGCATTAAGGGGCTTAAAAAAACAATGGAAACAAAATCAACACACAATTATTTTGCAATTGTGTGCTTAAATCAACTTTGTTGTATAATTTTTTTCTGTAAGTGCATCTGAAGACTTGTGACTGGACAGTTAACACCTTAGATCTTCCCATTTTAAGAGTTGCTTGACAATATTAAACCCATTGGCTGTTGGTAAACCAATCATTTTACATTCTTATCCAGTGTAAAACCTACAGGTGAAACTTATGAATTCATGTTGTTATTTTCTTGTCAGCGCTGTGGTGTTATGCCCTGTATTTGGGCCCACTCTGGGTCAAAGCTGGATTTACAATGGATGTTTTTTTTGTTTGTTTTTTTTTAAATCACTATAGCTACATGCAAACTTTGTAAGCTACACTGACGTAAGGCAGGCTGTAGCGGTCGTATTACTTTGTGGTTTACTATTGTTCTTAAAGAATGACCATAGAAGTATTAAAACCGGTGAGAAACCCCTTCCAATCTGGTCAATGTGAGCAGTGTAGCCTGAGTGCAGGTCACCTTGTAGGACTCGTCAAAGAAAGCTGAGACTGGAAAGCTCCGTGTTTCAGTGTATTAGAGTATTAGATGACAGACAGATAACTGAATCGTAACCTACATTACTTTCCTGCTGAAAATCCAGCTTAACACCAGCTTCTGCTGGAGCTGGTCTCAGATTATGTAGACTGGTGCTTGAAGGTCAAGGTGGTTGAGAAAACACACCCTATGCTGGTAAACAAGCGGGTTGACCGCTCAGGTCTTTAGCAGCAAAGCATATGACTTGGTTGACCAGTTTGGTTAAGCTGGTCATACTGATGGACCAGCAACTGCTTCTCTAATTGAATTTGCTAATACCACTCAGCTACACTGGCAAAGCATGATGTTTTGTGCAGTTACTGCAGTCTAATGACATCAGTTAACTGAGCAGTAGCATTAGCTTGTATGTAGCAATATTAGTGTTGCGAATCATACTGCGAATCATACCTCAGAATTTAGAGGATCCAGTGATGTACAGGAGATAATTGCACACAGAACAAGGCGTATAGGGTTCTGAACATAATGACAGAACATGATAGAGGTGATTGTTTTAAAACCCCATTCATATCAAGGACTACAGAATAACAGCGGTCTATAGAGAGGGTGGGGGTGTTACCCACTACACTATGCCAACAAGCAGCTTGTAGATAAGTTATCTGGTTACTGATTACTGTACAGTTACTGTATTTGCTTGTACTCATTTGATCTGATGTGTGCAGTAAATGGTGAAGCAATAATATTATTAGAACAATAAGAATACATTAAGTTTTTTTTAAGCTTTAAGCATTTTTCATATCTGTCAACAGTTAGCTTGATAAAGTAGTCAGATTAAATATTTAATAATTTAAAAAGTTTGATAGATGAGTCTTCTTCAGCATATAAAATGACATCAAATAGACAAATATATTCATGTGTCCTCAGTTATCAGTATAGAAACATTTGTTACATTTCTGAGTTTTAATAGTTTTTATTATTAAGTTTTAATCTATCAAATAATCGAAAACTGATATGGATGCTAACAAATGTGGGATTTTGTCCTTCTCTTAAAAATAAAGGTGCTACAAAGAAATCTTTGGACGATGGCATAGAATGACAGTGGTAAAGAACTTTTACATCAAGTGATGGTTCTTTAAACCTCTACAATATTCTCCACACCTACTCAACTCAACTTGCATTTTTCTTTATTGAATTAAAAGTGAGTACTTATATAACACTGAGTACTTATATTGAAACACAGGCAGTGCTATCAATTACACCACTTGTATTCACACCTCTATCAAAGTGTTTCTCATAGCCTTTAAATATAATTATGTATGTGAGAGGAAGATGTGCCTAATTGTGATGAATGAGTTATCGTGCAAAGGCAATTAGATTTGTTAGCTAAGGTGCTGTCACTAAAGGGAGATACCTGGGAAGGCAGAGGGAGATGGTGTAAGTCACTTGTTTGTGTCACATGTACAGTAGCTCTGCAGTGCACCTGTGCTGTGACACTGCTGGATAACAGTGTGAGTAGGGCTTCCCTCATTAAGCACTTAACACCTTCACCATTCACCCAGGGTCACCCATTGGCTGTCGCCATCTTCATCTGCTAGCATTCCTTTTCCTGCTAGCTTTCCATTCTATCACATTGAGGCTGAATGAGACAATGACTATGAGGTTAATGTGCATCATGTCCGGCTTAATTTGAGGGTATTTACTTCAACACTGAGGAGTCTGCAGGGAGGTTTAAGCCATCTGAGAAAATGATAGAGCTAACATTTAGGTGCAGATACTATTATTGGCGAATTTGGGACAAACATTTTAGGTTTAATGTCAAACCTATCTGCTCATTATTAGTATAGCTGTCAAATGAATATTGCAGCTCACTCAGCAATCATGCAGCTTGGGAAACCAAGCAGTCTGGGCAATTTTTGCAGATACTTATCATTAGAATCTGAATGCAAATGAGATTTAGGTGTCAAAATAACTTGCACTGCTGTTAATAAGGAATGAAGTATGGGAAAGTAAGTAGGGTAAGTGATTTTACATCATTCATTTTATGTGTGTTCTTCATTAACCATTTTTAAGTATTTACAGTTATAGTTACCATGCAGGACCTACTTTATCTAATCAGCCTTTCCCACAGTAAATCAGGTGAGCTGCTGGTAGAACTGCTTACATCCTGGGGTTAGAGATGACACCAGAATGCACTTTGGGCAGTGTGATGTTCTCAGGTCCTGGCAATAATGTGGACGCTACTTTGTCATGTACTTCCCACTCTGTAAAATTGTATTTATTTACCTATAAGTGTGAAATATTACCAGTGGCCACCTTTTCCATAAGCCTAAATCTGCGCTAGTCATAAGTCTATAGCACTCAGCCAACATAAAGCCACACCCCGCAGTCCATGCCTCAACAAGTCGGACTGTTGAGCTGTCAGAGCTGCTTGGTGACACCAGGGGAACCTACACAATGTTAGGCTTTACTGTTATGTCAGATATCTTTTTCTAAGGTTTCTCATTATGCAATTGATGTAAACATATACATTGTATTACAATTATTTCAGAATATGTTTTACTTGTTATACTATTGTATCTTGTAATAATATTTACATGCAAGACAATGGCTTGTTTCAAGCATTGGAGAAATTATGCTCACAATCTTATTTGGAGAAATAATCTCAGAATTCAAAATGTTAGATATATTGTCTATTGACTAGATTGGAATTGGGTTTATAGCAGTGAGTGCATAGTCAGTGGAGTTTACTTTGGCTGTACTTTGGCTGTTTTTGGGTCATTGTCCTATTGCAAGGTGAAACACCATGCATTAAGGTTTGATGTGTTTGGGCTGTTAAAATGCTTCAGAATTCATCCTGCTTCAGCTGTCAGCAGTAACATCAATACAGTAAGGCCATTTATACTCAGGCCTTCATTTGTCACAGGTGAGGTGACAGCTTTAGATCATAAACAGTTCCTTTTTCGAACCACTTTCCTCGTTTCATCATTCTGGCACAGGTCAGTCTTCATCCTGTCTGTCCAGAACTTTACTTTCTTGCAAACCTTGTTCGGCTAAGTCTCCAGTGCAGAATTGGTAGGACATGATCCAATAGTGCAAGACAATTGTACTGTTGCCAATAGTGCAAGACAAGGCATGAGATAGGTGTATAGACAATAAGTATGAAGACAACAAATACAGTAAATACAAATATGTGCATGTGCAAATGTGTGCATGAGGCTGGGTGATACTATACTAACAGTAAAATGGAATAAAAACATAGAGCAGTGATGTGCTGTGGGTATAAATAAAGGGTAAAATGGGGGGTTTAGGAGTGTGTTCTGAGGTAGACCAGTCTGGTGTTGTAAACAGCATCATACACAAACAAGTGTACAGTACAGTAATGAGTATAGCAGCTGGTGTTCAGGTGGAGAGACCAGTACACAGCTAATCTCCAGAGAGGAGTTCAGTTAAAGTGCAAAGTGCATACAGTCCCTGAGCTAGTGGAGCTCAGTGTGGTGAGTGAACCACAGACCACATGAAGGATCAGAGTAATCGGTGTGTGTGTTTGTGTGTGTGTATATTTAGGTTGAGGTTGGTGTTGCTGGTGAGACCAGTTTAACAGCACGGTGGAAGAAATTGGTCTTGGATCTGGTGGTTCTAGCTTTGATGTTCCTGTACCTCTTTCCAGATAGTAGGGGCTGAAACAGAAAGTGGCTGGGGTGAGTGGGGCTGATGGCTTTCCTCCGACATCTCTTATTGTAGAGGTCCTGTATTTGGGGGTGGGGCAGCTGCAGTGATGTACTGGGAATCACTGTAGATTATTTAGTCTTCTCCTACTGTGGTATTCGGTGTTCCTTAACTTGTGAGACGACCACAGTCTTGAGCTTGAGCTAAGGATGCAGTGAAACACCTAAACAGTCAAAGCTACAGTTATTAAAGCTCATTCAAATGGGGCAACACTTCCTAAAAACTGTTATTCCAGTATAATTTACCCAAAAAAAGAACCAAACCAAAAAAGAGCTCATTCCTGCAGAAATCCCGCTGTTCATTCATTTAATTTGGAATGCATATATATACAGTACATAATATACACATTACATACGTTATCACAAAACTTTGCATTCAGCTTACTCATTAACTTCCTTCTAAAATGTATGAAGACATTTCTTGTGACATTTATCTGTTTCTTGGTCATGCTAAGGTAAAGACCAGCTGGTATTAGGTATTTAAACTGGATCGTTATGATTTTAGCATTTCTAACTAAACTAGCTAAGTAAGACCTATAGGCTGCATAATATGACAATATATATTTTTTAACAATAACTAAATAACTAGTTACAATATTGGAAGGCATTGCCTTGTGTCAATGTGTCGTTCTCTCATTGCAGGACTGAAAAATGAGTGAAAAGTGAAAAATGCATTATCTATTGGCGTTGCAAGCAGCAAAACATACAGTATGCATGTGTAAAGCAATCACTGTAAAATCAGAGCTAAGAGTCACATGGCCATGGTGCTTCTTAAGCGTAGGCCATGATATTAGCACCTGAATATTCTTAAAAATCCTGAATTTAATATGAGTACTGTGACATTCTCAACTTTATGTAACTTTACTGCCTTTTACTGCAAGAGGTTGTCAGTTGTGTCTTTTCAAGTAGTCCTTGGTGGATTTTGAGGTATGTTTTGTGGTTGGTGTGGCCCAACAGATAACACCACTACCTGCCACTGAGCTACCACACCATGTGGGAGACTGGGGTTCGATTCCTGGTCTGGGTGACTATGCTGCGCTACACCAATAAAAGTCCTTGGGCAAGACTCCTAACACTACACTGACCCACCTCTGTAATACGAGTAACCTTGTAAGTCGCTCTGGATAAGAGCGTCTGCTAAAATGCCATAAATGTAAATGTAAATGTTTTGCATTATCCTGTTTTAGAAGCTTTCCTTTTTTCAATTTCAGCCTTTTCACAGATGGTTTGACATTTGCTTCGAGGATTTGCTGTCATTTTCTAAAAGCCATATGCACTATATGTTCCCTTAAAATGAATGCATTCAGCTACTTTAAGTTGCACCCGTTTCTGACACAGATTTGCAAGTGCACACACCCAGCTTGTCTAGTTCCCGTAGAAACATATTGTCAATAGGATTAGACTCTCTGAAGCAGATAAACATGAACCTATTGGCACCATGCCTAATGTCAGGCATGGACTAGAGAGGTAAAAAGCCCCCCGGCATTGAGCGGTGCAGCAGTAGAATGATGGTTGGTGCTCCGTCCAATACTTTTTGGATGAGTTGGGGAGTTGAGGATGAGATGGGGTGGTGATCATCCAACATCCTGACCTCACTAACGCTCTTGTTGCTGAGTGCTATAAAATCCTCACAGCAGTGCTTCCAACATTTTGTAGAAAGCCCTCCTTCCTGGACAGTAAAGACTAGTTACACCAACAAAAGCAGAATACATTTTCTTTTAACACCATTGATTTTGGAAGAAACAATGAATACGCAAGTGTCCCAGTCATTTTGTCTATATATGGTATACTGCAAAATTGCCAATGCTGGTAATAAGAGTACCAGTGGGGTTTTAATTATTTTTGACTCAATCAGTCTACATCACTTGTTTCCAAAACTCATCTGGCTTGTCTAGGTAATCTTTAGCATGCTTTGGACACTGACTAAGGCAAGTCTCGACCCTGAGCGCACCATTTGCATTTGCGCTCCAGTTGCCTTTGGTTTATATATTTTAAACATGCACACTAGGCCTTAATAAGCATTTCATTCTTCTATGCATGACTTTCATGACCGCTAGGGAGAGGGGTTTATCTTAGTTTTCTATGACATGGTGAGAATTCTTGAGAACTTGGCAACCTCTTTATCATGAATACACACAAAAAGCTGTCATGCATGCTACTGGCGTTGAGTGCTATTTTGCAGCCTAATTGTTGCGGTGATTGATGGGTGTTTCGCTTAGTGAGGATAGGTTCCTATATAGAAAGGAAACGGCCTGCATGACCTTTTCATGAGACCAAAATGCCATCTTTAGCATGTTTTACAGTGGCTTGATTCCTCCAGGATCTCAACTGTCCTTTGATGGTTGGAGGCTTGTCTGGGGCTGCAGAGGAAATCAGCATGAGTGAACGACTTGGAGATAGCTCCTATACAGAAACCAAGGGCAAATGGCGCTCCTATATGCACTAGCTAATTGAATACCATGACCATGACTGGGTACACATACATATACATGAAGAGATTTCAGACAGACTTCCACTCAAAGACTCACTGAGGACAGGTATTTTTACCTCTGGTCTTGAGAAGCTTATGTACCCATTAAACCAGGTAATTCACAGATGAGTTGAATCAGGTGTTTGCGTAGGGAAATCATTAACCTTTACAGGAAAATGTCCATCCAGCATAAGATATGAAGAGTCCCACACTCTTGGAACTCAAGTGGCTCAGCAGTCTAATGCATTGCCAAGGGTTGCAAGTTCAAATCCTGAGCCATGCTGCTTTGCCATCAGTGGCTGGAGTCCAAGAGAGCACAATCGGCTGTGCTCTCTCCCAAAGCTTACCACTAAGCATTTCAGCTGCCCAGCGAAGCCACGTCAGCAGCAGATTGAAAAGAGGAAGTGACTGGCTTTGCATGTTTTGGAGGAGACGTGTCTAATTTGAAAAGACAAAACCTACAATAGCCTGGTTTCACATCATAAATGTGCACACCCCCACAACCAGTACTTTGTTGAATAACCTTTCGAGTCTTTGAAAACAAGACATTATCATTATCAGTCATTATCATACCTGCACTTTGTAATTTTATCTCACTCTTTGTTGTGAAAAAGTTCAAGGTGCTTAAAATTGCCAGGTAATCTCCTGTGTAAGGCTCTCCTTAGGTCAATCTGCAGGTTTTCTATTAGATCAAGGTCCAAACTCTGACTGGGTCATTCTTTAACATTTGATCTTCCTATTTAAAGTCATTCTTTGTTTTTGTTTGAGGCTTGGTTAAGGGATTAGTGTCATTTTGAAAAAGTGACCGGGTTTGTACCAAAATTATCTCAATATTTAGAGCTAGTTATTGTCCTTGACTAGACTATCTACATTGACTAGCGTCCTTGTCTCAGTTGAATCACCTCAAAGCTTTTGATGCTGCCGCCTCTGTGCTTTGCAGCAGGTATTATTTAGTTGAAGAGCTGTGTTGTTATTGCCTAAAAAGTAATATAATTTATAATTTAGACCACACATCCAACCTTTGTCTTAAAACATGGCTGTTTAGTGATTTAATGGAAATTTGTATAATATTGATATATATGGAGGATCTTTCCTTGAGAAATACTTTCATTTTTCCATTGTATCACATAACCCAGATGTATGCAAAATAAGGACTTGTCTAGAAATTCCACATCATTTAATGTCGCTATAGGCCTCTTGGTAGCCTCCCTGATAAACTCTCATCTTGTCCTGTATTCAGTTTAGGAGGGTTCTGACCTCTACAACCTTCATGTCAAGACATATTTTCCCTTCACCTATTGATGGGTTTTTGCAATGCTCCAAGATTTTTTTGCAGACCCCTCTTCTTTTGAAGGGTATCTTTTAATAATAAGTTCAATAATATGTTTTGTCATCTTCTTACAGGCCACGGCTATCTGAGAAGGATCAATGAAAACTATAAAAGAAAACAGCCACACAAACAGCTTCATTTTTTTTTTGTGGAATAGCTTCTTGTTAATGGCAGGTGTAAACTACTTATCTATGGACATAATTAATGAATGTGATTTGTTAAGTGAATGCTACTGTATGTTCACTACAGCTCAGATGGGTTTTTATTTAGGTATTAAATTTTTAAACCTGATCAAAGTATTGAAATGTGTTAAGTGGAGGCTGAATAACCCAAAAAAAAACGAAGGGAAGAAGGTTTCAAACAAAAGAAAAATCTTTCAAGTTTCAAAGAAAAAAAACTCCAGTGAAGATGCCTCATACACTTCTGTGTTTTATTTCATGTGAGAGGTACTGGAATTAGTTCATTAATCATGTAGGCTGTCTAGCTAGCACCATAAAGTGGAATATTCAGCCTCGTATTAAGAGGAAAAACACACATTTGGGACTAAAATACCATTTTAATTTGTGTACAGTTTTTACACCGCTGCACAAATGCACAAACTATTGAGGCAACCAAGACACACAGAAATAAACTATTTGAATAGAATGTCATAAAGCAACCAGCGAAATTGCATTACCTACAACTCAACCTTAACTTAACCTAACCTAAACTTAACCTGCTACAAGCTAAGCCAAGTTCGAATCTCAACATAGGCTAAACTTAACCTAACCCTTACCCTAACCATAAACCTTCTCCTTGTCAGCGTTTCTGCAGGAGTTTCATTTTTTAGAAGCTCCATGATGGAGGAAAGCAGAATGCTGTGGTGCCGCTGTTTTCAACTATTCTTCGAGTACATGGCAGGCTAGGTTTGTGTGTATTTGGCAAAACAGCGCCACCTGCAGACAGGAGGTTCTTGTGAATCTTAAAATATATCTGACATTTCAGATGGGAGCCTTTCTTGGGGGGCATATGTGATATCTGGTTTAGCTAGTTTGCTCCTTTTTGTCAGAATTGTTTGCAGGATTATCATATGTCTAAACCATCAAAACCGTAGCAGCTGTCAGTATTTAATAGGCAAGCTCAGCTTAGCACAGAAAGCACTGACATGCTCAGCAAAAAATCCTGTGGAACTCTGTCTACTCCCCCACCCCCCCGAACTACGCAATATTCCCCATATAAAATCAGGCATCTGTGTATTGTTGTGGTGTAAATTGAGCCTTTGACAGTAAGTATTTTTCAGAGATCTAAATAAATACACCTCTGTTCATCCACTCATGGTGTAACCTTGTACAGTTAGAGAGGGAGTGTTTTTCTGCTGACTCCCAGCTCAGCTATGAATCTCATTTATTTTTATCCTTGAGATTGTTTCGGAATTAACGTTTACTGTGGGAATAATGCTTTAAAGTTTCACAAACACCACATATTCCACATCTCTACGAAAACAAAACCTAAGCATTTCCTTCATGTGCTTCACCTCAGCACACACTTGCCTTGGCAGGTGTACGAACAATGAAGGTTGGCGTGTTTTTGATTTGCACCCAGAGCTCCAAACATCAAGAAGAGCCCTGCATTGTTCTGTAAGAAGCCTTGCGGTTTGCTTTCCTCAGCGAGCGCTAGTGGCGCTTCCGCAGCCCAGTCATTTCTCCTGCCACAAGCTGTGTTGCCATGGCGTCTAAAGTGTGTCACCCAGGCGATTCATTACAAGCGCATCAAAGCAAAGCTGTGAGTCAGTGTCTGTCGGGGTAAATGAGAAGCCAGCTTCACACCTGGGTGTCTCTATCATTTCAAATGGACAGAGATGACAAGGAAGACAGGCAACTAGCCGGGCCTTCTCACAGTTGAAACTGTCATAGACGTGAAGAATAATATTAATACATTAATACTATTAATATAAATGCTTCATTTGTTTACAATGTCAAAGGTTTTCTCTGTTAAGGAATGCTGCCCATACAGACATCTGATATATGGCAATATATAGAGTTTAAATATGACATCTGTCAGAATATATGGAATTGCCTTATGTTCAACATATATTTGCCACATATTGAAATATATGTGGCACATCATCTTATTTGAAATAGGCTGTTTTTAAATATGGTACATACAGTATATTTCAGCCATATGTGCAAACATATGCACTGTATGAACTACAAGTATTGGGATGCCTGTTCGTTCACTGTTTCTTTTGAAATCAAGGATATAAAAAAAAAGTTCATCCTACTTTTGTTTGAGTAACTGTCTCTACTGTCCAGGAAAGGCTTTCTACTAGATTCTGATGCATTGCTGTGAGGATTCGATTGCATTTAATGACATGAGTCTTAGTGAGGTCAGGATGTTGGATGATCACTATCCAACTTTATCCACAGTTGCCCAACTCATTGGATGGAGCACCACCATCATTCCAAAGAAAACATTTCCACTGCTCCACAGTATGTTCCATATATTATACATACGTGTCCATATATTTAATATACAATCCTTACATACATCTATGTACATATATTTTAAGATATATGCCCCAGTCGTGTATTATATGTGAGCATACATCGCCATTAATCAAGCTTGGGCTTAAACTAATGGTGTAAAGCTCTTGCTCCCATTTTCTGAAATACATTTCTTGTCCTAGAGTCTGCGTTATATATGCTTTAAGCAAAATGTAGGCC
This sequence comes from Salminus brasiliensis, assembly GCF_030463535.1. NCBI lineage: Eukaryota > Metazoa > Chordata > Actinopteri > Characiformes > Bryconidae > Salminus > Salminus brasiliensis. The sequence goes on along the minus strand of NC_132880.1, from coordinate 42,109,543 downwards.
TGCATAGACTCTGCATTCATTAGTGCATTCACATTGTTGCAGCCACCATGCAGTGCAAGGGTAAAGGAAGTTGGTATCGCTTCCTTTTGTTTGTTTATGATTTTCCTCGAGTGTGAAACCCCCAGTGAGCAAGCCAGAGGCAGTAGTCACAGAGATACAGAAATCAAGGTAGCAGCAAGCCTATGAAAATAGATTTAAAAAAAAAAAGAAACGGGCAGTCATCCTCCCCCATTTCTGTGACCGTTGTTAACTCTGACTTGCCACATATTTAAAATATTCAGTAATTTTTTTTAAATTGATGTCTGTGGTTAGTTAGTTGTTAGATAGTTGTGCTACAGTAGCAAATTAACTGTTTAGCTTGTTGTTGTAAATAGTAGTATTTGCATCATAGTGTCTCTAACCTTGCGCTCATGCAAAAAACTGTGTATCTCCATTTTTGCCAAATCTCCAATTTTTACTTTTTGACTTAATTTCAAACTAGCAATTGTTCTTTGCATTGAGTCAAAGGTTCATGATGAATGAGCCAATAGAAGTGCTCCAACATTACTTTTTTCCTTCTCCTGTAAAGTTGCCATGTTGGAGATGCAAGGTTTTTGCATGACCGTGATAATAAGCAACATGACAAGATTTTTTTTTTTTCGTCCTGGCATCGAAGTGGTGGAACGAACTTCCCCTGGGTGTCCGAACAGCAGAGTCGCCCTTTGTACGTTGCTGTCTGAAGACCCTCCTCTTCAAAGTGTGCTTGGGTGAAGTGTCTGTAGAGTATTGTGGTCTCCATACTGACTTTTGTATGTAGTGGTATCTACGCTTAGAAGTATCTTTTGGATCCTAGCTGATATAAACTAGCTAAGGGTATTTTTTGAGTAAACAGTAAAGCACTATTGTAATTGTAAGTCAATGGATAAGAGCATCTGTTTAAAGCCTTGGATGAAAATGTAACTTCTTGCATATTCACACCATTGTTCTTGAGCTCTTCCAGGAAGAGCCTTTTTTTATTTTGTCATACAGCTTGTTTTGCTTTTATGGAAAAGAGAGATGCTATAATGGAGTGTTTATGTTGTAATGGCTGTGAGTAATTATTAAAATAAGTGTTATAAGTTAAGGGATCACCATTCTTGTTACAGTTGTGTATGTACTTTATTCCCATGCTGATGCACTTTGCACTAAAATAATTGCACCGTGATGGAGTTGAAGAAATGTTAACATGGTGTAATAGCTCCGAAGCCCTCTCTCCTCCTGCATGGGTTACTCTCTAATCTCATTTTACAATCCATTTGTCATGTTGGTGTTTGTAATACATCACTTGAGGTATCCTGAAGCTTTGAGATGGTGATTTATTCACTCAGACTTCTAATTTTGTGAATGTTTATCCTGTAGGCTGTCAAGCATTCGTTACACTGGAATTTTGAAGGGCAAGGGCCAGCTCTTGATTTTACTTTCAAATTAATATAATGGTCAGACTTCTCAGCATTCTTGACCTTGGGTAGAGGAGTTGAGCTCCTGCTGATACCCCTGACAGAGTCTTGAAACTAGCACGGTGGGAATCAGCAGGAGCTACCAGGATAGAAGCAGTTGAGTGTAAACTTTTAAGACATCTAAATAATGACCAACCCAGTGCAGTGTATTTTTCATAAGGAGGGTGAATTGATGATTGATTGATTGTATGTCTTAATTATTTAGAGGTAGTTTGATTTCTCTAAATAAGCGAACCCCTTTAAAGATCTTTTAAAAAGTGTGTTTCCTGAAGAAACACAATGGTTGCACAGCTAACGTGGTTCCCAATTCCAGGCAGTTGCTAGGCTGCCGCTTCATGGTCACTAGTGTTTAGTATTCTAAATGGGTGTTTGGTTGCTAAGCAGTTGCTATGGTATTTCAGGAGGCTGCTAAGGTATTGCTTGGAGGTGGATATAATGTTGCTATAGTATTTCAAGTTGCTGCTGTCCTGTTGCTCGGTGGTCATTTTAGAAATGCTTAGTGATTGCTATGCTATTCCAGGTGGTTGCTAAGGTGTTGCTTAGTGGTGGCTATGGTGTTGCTATAGTATTTCAGGTTGCTGCTGTCCTGTTGCTCGGTGGTCATTTTAGAAATGCTTAGTGATTACTGTGCTATTCCAGGTGGTTGCTACGGTATCCCTGGTAGCTTTCCAAAGTGTTCCCAGTGGTTACCATGGCTGCTGTTACTGTATAGTATTTCAAGTTGCTGCAGAGTTGCTTGGTGGTTTCTATGGTATCCAAGGTCTATGTGAGTGATTCAATAATCATATTTCTTTCTAAATATACAAAGTACAGCCACCACAGCAGTGCAGCGGGTGACTACATTTGTAGTGTTGAAACAAGTGATTTAATATTTACTTATCTTGGGCAACTCTTTTCTATCTGGTGCCATTTCTAGACAGGCAGTGAAATATCTGATTAATATCTGTCCCATTATTGGATTTCTGAGATTCAATAACAGCTTAAAGGATTCTCAGATATTGGAGTTTGTTGTTTATATTGAATATTAACTGCTCATTTATAATGACCTGTAGATGGCAAGATTGCACAACTGTACTGTTAATTCTAATGTTAGCAAGTAAGTAGTTTCAGCCTCAGACATTACACCCAAGCGGAGTGTGAATACACACCTTTAGGTGGTGTTTTGTATCATTTCAATGAGAAACAGTTTGAGTGTTGCTTTAGTGGACCACTACCTGTATTTCAGATTGCTCTGAAAGGCTAACCTTGCACCCCCTACACACACACACACACACACACACACACACTGCATAAAAGTAGTGGGTTATCACTAATCATGTTAGTCAAACCGCTTCTTCCTGTCTCAGTACACTGCTTACATAAATTTATAAACAATAGAAATTGTTCCTAATGTCCAAATACTTTTTCAGTTTTCAGCTGTTTTTATTTTCCATATATAGGGATAAGCATGAACATGAAATGCAGTATCATGGGCTAATATTTATATATGCTTAAGTAAGACCAGACACGTTTTCTGCACTGCAGAGGAAAGGCCAACGTTATCTCAGTGTCTGTCCTTGACACCATGATTGAGAAAACAGGGTTTTAATCAACTCAGAGAGATTGCAAACCAAACCTTAGAACGACGATGTACATAAGAGGGGCTGTGCGGCTGGAAGTGTGCTGTGGGTCCACAGAGCGGTCTGATGGAGATTAATGCTGGATCAGTCAGAGTTCGCAGTCAGAAAGTCAACTCAGAAGTTGATGATCAGGGAGTATCACTCTGAGGGTGTGAGGAACTGACTCTTCACAAAACAACTCTCTGCTGAACTGTGTTCTGCAGACAGATCAGAGCGCCTCAGATTTACACAGTTCAACCAAGGGCAATTGTCAGTTTTCCCAGCAACTCAGAGGCTGCTAATTGGTCAATTGTCCAAAGGCATGTCCTGGGGCTGTGTTCCGAGCTCCAAAGAGCACTACTGAGAGAGAACCTAAGCAGTGCCCATGAAATGATCACACATATCACACAGTATGGATAAATGGTTGACAAAATAGAGATTACACATCAACTCAGATTTTGAGTAACTCAACTTAAATTAAAATTAAACTCATTCTATTCCCATTCATTAGTAAATGAGCTGCAGCTGAAAATATTGTGTAAGATTTAGTCAGCCCCCCTAATAGTTCATTTACACTTACCTGCCCCAGACTAGTTGCCCACCCTCCTTTGCCTACAACTTTGAAGTATACATTAACTTCATTAATTATTATAGAAGGATTCATTATTAATCCATCAGTCCAGAGAACACAATTCCACTGCTCCACAGCTCAGTGCTAGGGGGGCTTTATACCCCTCTAGCCCACGTCTGGCATTAGGCATGGTGCTCCATCTGTTCATCTTCATCTGCTCCAGAAAGTCTCGTTCTATTGGCAATATTTGTCTACAGGCAAGCTGCAGCTTCTCTAAAGAAGCTGAATGCATTTATTATAAGAGGTGTCCAAAAACATTTGAACATTGAGTGTATGTTAAGAGAAAAGGTTCAATATGACTGTTTCCTGTTTCCAAATGATTGTCTAAAGCTACTTCTTACTTTATCACTTAGTTCGTGCTAAGGCTGCTATGGCAGAAATGTCATAGCCATGCTTTGATGCACTGTATGTAGCTACTGTAGAAGCTCATACTCACCAAGAGTTCACAGTCAATTCCTAAAAGACCAGGATGAGCTCAGTTTAATTAGGGATTTACAGTATCACACACTATCCAAGTGCACTCAGCATGAACCTCACGTTCAGTTTGCTTCACCAGCCAAAAATAAAAACGTGCTTCAAAAGACAAAATAGACGTTAAATAATGTCTTATTTTCTCAAAAGAATGAGCTATGTTGAAAAAAGTCACAGACTTTCTCAAAGAGTAACGAGTCTCTAAGTCAAAATCCTTTTTTTTGTTACTATTTGAACCTGAAACAGAAGAGGACTGAAAATGTTTCTCATATCTGGTGGAAATAAGGAAAATGAGCTTCTACACAAAAAGTGTGTGAGCCAAAGAGTGGTTTATTTTGCCATGCTCGTGTGTTAATATGTTCATTTGCATGAAAGATCTTAAATGTGTTTAATTGTCCACCTATATCAGTGCAGAATGTCAGTACATATGAAAATATTAAGTATGTCCCTGAGTGTCTTATTATTTACTATTTTGGCTTGTCATTATTTATTTGTTAGTATTTACCAGAATATTAGAGCTCTACCCAATCCCACATGTGTGAGGCAGAGATGGGCATTATAATTGAATACATTAACAGTTACATGTACATTACCTGATGTCCCCAGACTGAGAAGCTTTTAAGAATGTGAGCGCTGAGCTTTTGCTGCGATTTGAACTTCATGATCTATATATATATATATATAGTAGTCATGATGTGATTGGTGTAGCGCAACAGATAACACCACTACCTGACACTGAGCTACCACACGTAGTGGGAGACTGGGGTTCGATTCCCGGTATGGGTGGCTACGCTGCGCTACACCAATAAGAGTCCTTGGGCAAGACTCCAAACACCACATTGGCCCACCTCTGTAATGCGAGTAACCTTATAAGTCGCTCTGGATAAGAGCGTCAGCTAAATGCTGTAAATGTAAATGTCATGATTTTGTCTGTTTCACGGTATATCAGTGTTTAAATTTATTCCAATTATTTCTTTTTGCCAGTAAAACCGACTTTGAAAAATAGATTGATTTGCCTTATTTTAAAAATAGAATCCTATTAGAAACAGTAGACCTGTCTTTGTAGGTTTACAGTGGCTTTACTACTAAGACACATACTTAGCAACAAAAGTGTATAACAAATAATGTTTTTAGTCTGCAAAACAGAGCTAAATAATTAAGAGATAGATAAACCATTAGATAGATAAGTCATTACTGCATTCTTTAAAGCCTTTAGTTTCTTAACATTATAGTGTGGCATCTGTAGAAAGTGCTTGGCACCTTAAAAAATTAAAACATGTGTGTGTAGAGAAAGAGAGAGTGAGAGAGGTTAAGACAGACAGGGAGTTAAAGCTCAGTTTTTGTAATTTACTGTTTGATTGTAGCTGCTGGTTGACGGCCTCTCCCAAATATCTTATTGGACATAACGCTTGCTTGCAAAAGTGAGTGCTTTTTCTTTAAATCAGGTGGACGTTAAAACGGCACAGGGTCCTTCTGAAGCATCTGTGTGCTAGCCCACTGTCACTAGCAACACAGTGCTAAGCATTTGAGCTGTTTGTGAGGCATCTAAATTAGTGCACTTTTGTTGTTGCATATCGGTATTACGGGATCTAAGAAATGGGGACGGTAGGACGACATAATATCTTATGAAATAACATTTAAATATTAAATATTAACATTTCTATTATTAAAAAGTATATGTTTAATATGGTTTCAGCTACTCTGTGAACCTCTGTGTCTATGTGCAATGTGATCACTTCAAATGATCAGAAAATTCCTCCCCTTTTCCCAATTGCTAAAGTGCCTGCTGGCTCTTGCAGGGAATGGTCACATCATAACATGTAGATAACCTATGTGAATAAATCGAGTACCATCAGCCAACAGTAGTGCCTTGCACTGAGCTCTTCCACTCAGAGGCAAGTCACATCCACGCCCTCAGGTACAACAGATCATAACTGCTTTAGAAAGTGTTTGAAAGCTAATTAAGCTGTTAACCAACTCATTCCTAATTCTCTGTAGCTGATTAAAAGCTATTTGTTTGTGTTTCCTCATTAATTAGCTCCCATAAGTTGATAAATGAACCTTAAACTCTTGTGTGAGCGCTTGTAAGGGGGCTCATTTGTGTGCGGAATATTCAGAGGGAGACGAAAGAAGTCAGCGCAGGAGCCGAGGCAGAATTACTCACGAGCCAAGAGTAAAACAGCAATCAAAAAAACCATTGTAAAACCACCCTCGCCACAATTAAACCATTACCTAGAACCTTCACAGGCAAAGATCAAGAGGTGGCAAAATGCATTTCCCTATCAGCCAATTAGCCAAATGGCAGTGTTTTCCACATTTGTTTAATGAGTCAGACACTGTACATTGGTGGACTGCTGAGCTGAGAGGACAGGGGGGTGGAGTGACAGACTATTCCCCTTGGAGCAAGTGTGTGTGCTGGTGTTGTGCGATGATGACATTGTTATAAGGTGGCAGCATGTGTTGAAAACACCAAACTCCTGCTGAGCCAACACGGCGTACTCCTCGCTATCTTCAGCAGCGTTAGGCCTAAATACCTAGTACTATGTCATATACCAAAACTCCCACTGCACTGTTTGATACACAGGCAGGAGCCTATTTCTGTTTTATTTTTACCACCACAGCTCAGCAGTTTTTACAATCAGTCATGTATGTGAGCTGTAAAAGTGGGTGAACGGGGTGTATGGATAATGACTGGCCATGACTTAGGCTGACTAACTGGCACCTGCCATAAGAGACAAATGGTCAAGCCTAAAGGGTCCAAATTCCTGGGCTGTTTTTCTCTGCATGTTTGTATATGCAGCAAAATCATATTAGTAACAGTTTTGACAAAGCAAATGAATTAATTATCCATTCAAAACATTCTCCAGGGGACTCTATGTAACAGGTTTTGCTTTTGGGGTGGAACATCTTACTGTGGATGACCACCATCCTCCCTTAAAGGAGCTTTTGTTGATTTCCTCTCACTTTTATTATTAATTTAAAACTGTGAAATATGTAAAAAAAAAATAATCATTATCTTTGCAAAGACATCAGCACATGTGTATGAAGTGACTGAGAAAACACCAGTAGACTGTCTATGATTTCACTGACCTCCTGTCAGTTTGTATGAGACACTCTTTATTGCCCCTTTCCACCACCCCCATGTCAATCTGTTCAGGTAAAATAACATGGCTGAAGCCAGCAAGTACACTGCATGACAGTAGGCAAAAGAAGAAGAACAACAAAAAAAACATACACTGTAATGCCAAAAAAGGTCACGACAAGATATAGGCTAAAGGAGTTAACATTGGAAGTGCTTTTCCAAAATGGAGAGAATTATTACATGTGAAGCAGATGAAGTTGGACTCAGAATTCGCGATGTTTCTCCTGGACAGGTGTGTCAATGCTGAACTGTCTGAGTGACACTCTTTACATAACAAGTAGATAAAGTAGATACATGTTTATCACTTAGCGAGCTGAGTAAAGTAACATTTTAGGTGACCCTCCTTCAGAGAAATATATGTAAACACAGTTCTACTCCTTGCTAACACAGGTAGTGACTGATAAACTCATGGAAGCTTATTACGAAGTAATATCGGAAAGCAAATCTCAACTCAACTATTCACAGAAGCTAATTGTCACGAGCCAAATTCACTAAGTGTTTATAATTTCACTTTCAGCAAACTGACTGCCGTAGTGGGCAACACTACATATCAGGGTAAAATGCTAACACCATTATGCTCCTCCGATACGGGTGTTTCATGACAGCTCTGGCAATTAGATTTTTTTTGTCTTTGCTTTTTTTGTTGCTTTAAACTGTAAAAATTCCTATCCATCTCTACTCTGAGATACTTTGTGAATAGGCAATCAGCTCCGGCGCAGGAGGCGAACACCTGCCTTTGATGGATCAATAAGAGTGGACAGTATAGATTTTTCTCAAGTGCACACGCAGTGCTGTTAACAACAAGTGATGCAGCAGTAATAGTGCCATGACCTAATGTGAAACCTGAAACCACACTGAACAGCCCAGTCACCACACATCAGAATGAAAGGTACCAATGACCTTAATATTCTAGAAAGAGAAAAACACTGACATAGGTGTATAATTATTCTGATCACTAGACACATCTTTGTAAAGAGAAGCATCGGCTGCTTTCAAAGGCTTAATAATAATTCCTCAGTCAATCGTTAGACTGAACACATTCTGCAGCTTAATGCAGTAAAAGCAGAAGTGACAATGTCAGCAGCTAACCTGCACAATTAATGAGGATTTTTATATATTGATTTACACCAGTCAAGGTATTAAATACATCTAAGCTGTCACATCTTTTTCCTACTAGCAGAAAACATCCAAAAGCCCAGTGATCATCAGAAGCTGCTCTTCATGAAAATTTTAGAGGTACAGACCAGCAAGTTCATCAAGTACAGACCAGAGACGGAGGGGCAGGTGGGCAGTATTTCTGAGGACTGGAATCAGGCTACATTATGAAAGTCTCAGCAGACGTTTGCTTCAAAGTAAGAAGATAAGGGAACTGTTGATTATTTTGACTGGCACATCTTAGCAAGGGGGTCACTCTGCTGCGTAAAAACCCTGAGCATTACTTAAAACGTCATATATTTAACATATGCTGAGGGATTTTGTGCTAGTGGGGTGCTGATTTCAGACAGGGTACACTGAAAAGTTGGATAGAATTAAACAGTAGTGCTGGAGTCCCCTCTACACTCTCTGTGGGGTTCCTTTAAAAAATAATACTTTTTTTACTGTTGTAATTGTCATATGTTTTTCATATTCTTAAAAGTAGCTCGTTTTTGCTTGATGCGGCTTTGCTCTCTCTTGGCATTCTCTCAAGCATTTGTTTGAAGAGCTACCTGAAGACGTTCACATGCTGAGATGCTGTTGGCTGCTAAAAACTACTTTGTGGGAGAATTTTTAAAAGAGAATGATAATTTAAAGTTTTTGTTTTGGAAATAAAGTGGGACCTTCAACTCAAAGTGACAGACTGGTGTAGGTTATGGAAAATAGTTTGCCAACACCAGAAGTGTTTCAAACCTTTTAAGGAAAATGGTAAATGTGCAAACAAATTCTCATATGACAACAAAGACAAAGGCTGTGTCCCAAACCTCACAAAAGTACACAAATATTGCAGAAAATGTGCTTCATATTGTACTGCAGATGTTTATTTGTAACAATTTTATACTTGTATCTTTTGTGCAAATACAGTGTTTATAAACTCAAAGTATCATTTTGTGTAAATTGGATTGAATTTACAGTAAAACATAGCATTTATAGAATTACAGTATGTTTCACAAACAGTGCTGACTTTGCCTCTGTTTTTGGGTCTTATAGACAGATTGTGATGAAAAATAAAACAGTAAAAAGGCTTGCAAATGGAAATTAAGTTTTTATAATCACCTATTTTTCTGAGATGCCCTAACTGCTTAAATAATGCAAAGACAATATTAAAGTAATTATCATGCAAAAAAATTATTATTCAAATTTAAACAACACAGTACTAATATTTGAACTTTAAGAGCATTTAAAAATCACTATGGTGAAATAACCTTGACTGCCAATCACAGCTTTAATGTCTTGGCAGGCTCTCCACTAGTCTTTTACATTGCTGTTGGGTAACTTTATGCCATTTATAGTCTGCAGGTAACTCTGCTTTTTTGATAAAATGAGTGCAATATTGCCACTGTATGCTTCAGATCCACAATGCCAACCTGAAATCTTTGATGAATGCACAAACAAGGGAGTAGAGGCTGGACAAACTGTATCACTGAGTGTTGTCTGGACAAACTCGCATTATTTTTACCATCTTGAACATTATATTGTTGCTTTGCAGTGGAGCATTGGATTGCTGAAACGGTAAAAAAGTTAAAAAAAAAAAAACTGTGAATGCTGTTGGGCATCACTGTTGTGCTGTTTTTATTCTTTTCTTTTCAGTGTACCGGCAACACAGCCACTGAAGAGTAAGGTTCAGAAGTGTGTCTTCAAACAACCAAGTCAAACATCCGGCTCTCTGAACACAGATGCTGAGAGCCGTATGCCTGCAGAATGTGTTACATGCCTCAATGAAGGAACAGAAGCTGAGATAATTGTACCAAAATGATACACATGCTTTCTCCAAAATGCAGAGTATTTTAGCCATCTGTTGTGTTTGCAAACTCTTCACTGGGAGTTCCTTAGCTAGCAGATTCTAACCAGAAGAGCCTCTGGGTCAATAGCCAGCCCATGGTTCAGAGCTGGACACATGTATGTTCAAATACCACATAATGAATGTGTTCTGTATTGTATGTGTCATGCCTTCAATCATGTTTTGTGCTTAGGGCAAAAGAATGTTTTTTTTTTCTTGACTTGCATTGCATTAAACATGTGTGTGTGTGTGTGCTTTTTTTAGGGTGTTCGAGCAGGAATCAAATAATTGCATCAGGCACGGCAGGATTGCAGCAACAGTGAATTCTTAGCAGCATCAACTCCCCCTTTACAGCAAAATGTGCTGTTCCTATGTTTAGTCTGTGTTAATAAAAAGCCATTTGTCTGTGGGGTGCTGGTAGCAGTCTTTCTGCAGTTCTTAACTAGGACATCTATAATTCGACAGTATCTGTTTAAAATTACAGGAGCCATATTCTTTACTTTTATACATTATGCATTTTGCATGAACTGGTCATAATCAATTTTTGCATGACCATTTTCAATTATCTCTTTAAATTAAACAGCCTGTACCTTCTTACAACCCATGATAGTAAAGCCCCTTTATGCCTGCTGCTGCTGGCATGTGTGTTCGTCTTGTCGTGGAAGTGTGCAGTCCTGTTATTGAACACCAGGCATCACAGTCAACTATTAAGGCGCCTGAGGAAACGTAAAAAGACGCTGCAGGCTCCTCGTCCCCTTTGACAACCTGGAAGAATGTCCGGTTCAGACCAACCCGGCACTCTACACTTCAGCTCTGTTAGTTTGTTAGCTTTTAGCATGAGTTGTTTTCAGGAATGTGTACCCTTTGTGAAGATGGAAAAGTGACAATCGATCTACTCTGTAACAACCGTTCAACCCCATCACATGAGTTTCTCCAACTCCTCTGAACCCCCCCCCCCCCCCCCCCCAACTGTTATAACAACTCAGTTTGCATTGCTTTGCATTTAGGTACCAATTACTAATAATCTCAAAAAAAAAAAAAATGTGAGGGCATTGAAGGTCTGAAATGGCTTTCTATGCTAGCAAACACTATTGTACAAAATTGATTTCACATCAAAATGTATAGATTTGTCAGCGTATGAGTGAAAATGTCTTAACTAAAACGTTAAGTGAGAACAGGATTGACAAACTTGATCTGAACAACTTTTTCCTGACATCACTATCAAAATGATGTGAGAAGAGTTAAACCATTGTTTTACATGGGGCAAAACAGTGTTAGAGAGTTAAATGATGGAGCAACAACAGAGAATTCTGCAGTATTTAGAAATAATATATAATTTTAGAAGGAAACTGCATATTTTGTGAAAAGATCAAACCATTTTAGGGGGGGAAATGAGTTGTGTTAAAATGATAGAACAAGTGAAAAAAAAAAAAAAAAAAAATTATCAAATGTATTGAAATTTATTTTTTCAAAAAAGTTATAAAGATATAAAGTTAATAAACTATTTTTTGTAATTTTATTGCTCTACTCAAATGTGCTCAAGTTATTAAAATTAAGTCAATGTAAGTCAGTTACAAATCAGTTAATGTAACCTAATTGATAATATAAATCATATACTTGCACGTTATCAAACTAATAAATCTTTGGGGAATAGTAGTGGGTAAGTGTCTTTTTGTTTGTTTCTTTTATTTCAGCTTTAGATAATTGTGTTTTTAGTAGCTGTTGTGTTTATTTTGTCATATTCTTACTCCTGTATTTATATATTCCTTCACTGATTAACCATAAACTCATACTGATTCATACAATTATATATACAATCTGTTGTTTGCTCTGGTATAGGGTTTGGGCAGAGAGCCCACTCTTACGTTCTGTTACAGCCTTTAGGACTGATAAGTAAATTGCCTCTGTTCTGACTGGCTACCCTGCACTGTGTTTTATTCAAACAGCAGTCTTGACTGAGAAACTCTTTATAATGAAGACAACTCCTCATAATGGGAAAAAAAAAGAAGACATTTTACAGTTTTGTTTCCATATGTAGGCCGTAAACTGGAGATTACATTGTGATTTTGCAAATAGTGAAGTAATTTTATGTGATGGAGTTTAAATAAAAATAGCTCCTAAAAACAAATGTACATGAGAACACTTCTCATCCTGTTTCTGGTGTTTCTGTGCCATTAACCCCTTACCACACCGGTAATGAAAAAAATTAGGTGAAATCATCATAAATCCTGACAACTTGAGCTGCCATGTTCTTCCATTCACAATGGCAAGGATTAGGAAATGTGGTAACCAGGGAAATGAGATTGCTTCTGCCGCCACTGGCCCAAGACCAGGAGATACACAAAAAATAATCCCGATGTGTGTCATCACTTTGTTGCCCCAATGTGGCATCATCACTTCCCTGCTGGCATTCTTTCTGAAGCAGGCTCACTTAAAATCCAACTGCAAACTTCTCAGTTCAGCAGGAATACATTCTAAGTAACCTAAAACAGTGGTGTTCTGCAAGATCTTTGGCAGGGTATTCAATGGTAAAGCTGAAAAAATTATTTATGCACAAAACATAATTTCCTAAGTGAATAAGCCATGTCTACTTCTGCCAGCAATGAACAGTATCATAAAAAACTCAAGTAGAGGTTTTACTCATTCCGCAACAAAGACCTAGAGAGCCTCTATGCATCTTTTTGGTTATAATTTATATGCTAAAATGATATATCCACTATAGGTCCAAATGTTTGGACCATTCCATGGAGAAGTGTTTCTCAAACCTGGCCCTAAAGGCACCCTACCCTGCACATTTTAGTGGACTCCCTGCAGCTCTAGAAAAGCTTCTTAATGAGCAGATTAGTTGAATCAGGTGTTTTGGGAGCAGGGAAATGTGCAGGGCAGGGTGCCTCCAGGCCCAGGGTTGAGAAATACTGGCACAAAGAACCAAATGTGAGTTTGAGACACTTTAATAACTTTTAAATGGTTAAAGAACACTGTAACCTGAATAATGACTGAATGTGGTGACATACAATTAAGCTGCATTTATTAAACTCAAATAAATTATTTGAATGAACCATTATTTCATGCAAAGTATTGGACTCAGTTGAATTAATCCAATTCCACTTAACATAAAGTAGTTATAATGACCTTTCTGAGGTTTTTCACACTCAAACTCTCAAGTTCTCATTGGCTGGCAGTATTTTCCTTCATTTAAAAAGTAGCGTACAAAAGCATTCAACAGATACCACAGAGAGTAAATTTGGACAGAAAAGACAAATGGTACATGTTTATTTCATAGAAGTGATGAAAATTCAGTTTTTTTGTGATATAGGCCACCCAGTCTTGGTTAACCCCTTAACACTCCAAGGCTTATTACACACTTGGGGGTATTATTGAGTAACTACAGGGACTTCTGTACAAACTGGTGGGGCTATTCTTTGGTGATAGGCCGTTGGTGGTCCATAGGCTTTTTAAGGTGTTAAGCTGTACCATTAACTAATATATGAGGCACCAAAGCACACAATGAATAGACACAAATGACTGAATACAAAGACAAATATACTTCAACTTAGGTCTGAAAATCATACTGAATGATGTACACTGCTGAATGATAGATCCAATAATTTGAAGAGTGATCTTTTGTTAAGCTGGAGAGGTCAGGCTAATTACAGGTACATTGTGCATGCTGAAGTAAAGGATCTGAGGAGGAAATTCAGGTAAAGAATTGAAATGAACGGTCCTAATGAGGTTTTAAGAGATGTATTTAAGAGAGGTTTGTTTGAACAGTTCAAAGGAAATGGACTGAAATTTCAGTCTACAATTAGGCCGCCAAATTAATTTGGGATGATTGGACTAACTAGAAAATCTTGCTGAGCTGATGGACTCTCAAAGCCTGGCTCTGCTACCCCCCAGGAGACTAACCGCAGTGATTGACCACCCTTGTAGTGTTGGCCTTCGATTGCCGCCACTGTTTTGGTCAATCCGTCATCCTCTGGCAATCAGTCACCTGTGGAGCTGCGTGTATGAGCATTGGCCACCTCCAGTCTATCAGCTTCTCTGGTGCGTCCCAGAGCGCGGCGGCAAAATCAATCAACTGATTCAGTCCTGTCAGGGGAAATCTGATTCCATCTGATCAATACGCCACTCTTAGAGATGCTCTGCTGGAAAAAGGAGAGCTATGTCTTGCGATGTGATTCCCTCACCCATATCTTTACAAGGACCAGAAGCGTGCTCGGTGTTCACAACACTATGCTGGGATTAACACCGCCTTTGTAAGAAAGGCAGCGGTTTCACAGAATTGGTTTTACCATGAAAGGTGGAAGCTCTCTCAAAGCAGCTAGTCATTATCTGTCACTCACTCTGCCCTGGCCGGCTATAGGACACCTGCCTCCACGATCCATATGTGACCTTCTTAAACTATGGCCTTAAAGTCTGTTTTTACCCGCAGATGGCAATTCTCAAGATAGGTATCTCAAAGCAGGTCAGAGAGACTTAAGCTCTTAAAGGTTGCACGTTGCCGCTTCTCCTGGATCTGCAGCACTTTTCCCAGACTACATCAGGCATTATCAGGTATGTGATGCATTCAATTTAGCCAATAACCTTATGTGATTCAGCCGACACCTAACATCTTCCTTCTGTCTCCCTTGCTTTTGAAGCTACCTTTAGTCTTACATTTTTTACATTCAGCTCAATACAGCACTTCTCGAGAGTATGCATTATTGACTGTGTTATCAAACACATGGCACATAGATCTTCCACCTTCACTCCTCAAAAATTTTATCAGAATTCCTCTGCTATAGACATCTACAAGTTAATAATTAGATCACAACTGTTCAATAATGTAAAACTTTCTTTGTTAATGCATCACATTATAAATCTGTAAGGCTTTGCTGGAGAATTGTCTTTTCTTTGTCTAAAAATCATCCAGTTCATCGACAGTTTTATTAAAAAGCAATAACAAGAATATGTTTATGGTTCATTTTTGCATATAAAAGCCCCTTCATATTTTACAACTAAACAACAACTCCGTATGATAAGACTTGTTCTGGTATGAAGTGATGATATTTTGGTAACTACCCTATGAATACCATAATTATTCCACTATTGATGCTCTACACATGACCACATTATCTTTAACTACCTTTTGAACTAATTGTTTGTTATCTATCTATCTATCTATCTAATATATATATATATATATATATATATATATATATATATATATATATATATATATATAACAACAATTAGTTCAAAAGGTAGTTAAAGATAATATAATAAAACCCTCATACTATGCAAATGTTCTGCCTAACCTTACCCTTAACCTTAACTTTTACCCAAAATCTAAACTGGTAAACCATGGTAAACCGTGACAGGTAATGCTAGGCTTTCAAAAACAAAATGCTAATTAGGATCATTTCTACTGTGACCCTAGTTGTATCTTATTGCCAAGTTGGCTGCAATGTACCTTCTAGATTAATCACAGACATTTGAAACTTGTCAAACACATTGAGGTTCTGTATATAAAGGTTATAACAGACATTAATGCATCTACTGTCTCATGTATTTCAGTTTGACAGTGACTCACACAGTTAAGTGTCCTTACACATGGTTCTTAATGCTGTTATCCATTTCTAACGACTGACTGAATCCTGGTTAGGCTGCTTCCTGTATTAGCAGTCAGTGCCTGACTAGAACTTCCAGAAGACCCAGAAGGTGGCTAAATCAAAACATATTTGATTGATTCCACTGTAACCTTCTAATTATGTTTGTAGTTAATCTGAAGTGCACTGGGCCTTCAGTTCTGCTCATAAAGTCCTAAGCCCAAAAGGACTGTGGTACATATCTACCTAGATACCGCTGGTGAAAAAAATCTGTTTAATCAATTTCTGTTTCAGTTTAAGAACTGAACTAAATGTTGATTGAAAACAAAAGAGTATTGCAGTCAGAGTATTGCTGCAGTTCTCATAGGGTTACAGAAATTTACAGAGTGAATTGTCTTGGGTTACTTGTGAATCAACCCAGACACCCTACTCTCCTTCTAACAACACAACTCACCCCCCCACCCCACCCCTCTGAAGGCACTTAGTGACACTAAAGAGCAGAGCTCCCATGCTCTGAAATACAATAAGCATGATTACTGTATTAAAGACCTAGAAGGTAATGAGCATTCATTCTGGTTTCACTAGATAGTGTCTAAATAATTTCCAAATTGTTTTCAAATAATGTGTGGCCAACATTGTCCTTTGACACCTTGGGTGTAGGTCTAATTTGGATTTTCGAATGAGTATTCCCTTATGATTAAAATTCTGATGAAATTATGTGATAGAATTTAATTTGAACCATTTCTTTACAGTTGTGCTCAGAAAATCCCAGAGAATTCACTTAAAAAAAAGGTATTTCATAGAGTTCTTTGAGCAATGAATAACCCCTTTTGGGTCCGTAAAGAATCTTGTTTGTAAAAAGAGATATGTGAAGAACCTTTTAAATGGTTAAAAAAAAGATTTGATGATTATTTACACTCACCCATTACAAGGTTATTTATGAAGCCAAACCGGTGCTATTCGACTGCATCCTTCTAAAAAAAGCTTCTTTTTAAGAGTGTGTTTGGAGCAAAGGGAATTTTACGTACTGACACTAATGGCTAGCACAGATATTAAGTATGAGTCACTAATCAATGCTTATTATCAGTTTATGAATAAGCAATAATGACCAAGCCAGTTCAAACATACAAAAATGTTGCTTGTACTCTGAACAAAAAAAGAATCTGCAAAATCTTAATGTCAGAATATATCCCATTATTCAAGCTTCCCATTGAATTTTTTCCCCATCCAAGCTGCCTGAAGTGCTGGATTAAGGGGTCTCACTAATGAAATTTTGTTCACTGAGTGCTATGTATCGCTGTCTGCATCCTGCATCTCTTCTAAACCCTGTTTATCCACCTGGGCTCTGCTCCTGAGGCAGGCAGATATGAGGGATTAGAGAATTTGATGAAACATACTTGCTAACCTTGCATAGGGAGGTGGAGCTGGTGGTGAATGGATAGACTGTATCTTTTGCATTCAGTAAATACATAAATGCTAGCATTGTGATTTATGCTAAGCCATGGTGGGATTGTTTAGTTTTATTTCTTCTCTTTGTCTTCTTGGTTGCTCATTCACTCACACCGTACATCTCGATTTCATCTACCGCCTAAGCTTCATACTTGCTATAATTTACCCTACTATCTGGATGCTGTACTGCAAGGGGGGAAAAACAAAACTCCACACACCTTCTTGACACTAAACATGAATTCACACTGATATGGTCTGTAAACGCAACCTGGAACAGATCCTTTCTTTCTTTTTTATCTCAGTGCAGTGTGTATTCAATAACATCCCAAACCGAACCTATAAAAAGCTATTCCTAAAAAACTTTTACGTCAGATTGATAGATAACTGTTGGATAAGTAGACAGGGTTGCTGGGATTGTTGGCTCAGTAGACAGGTATGCTGTTTTGGACAATTTTACATTGCTAAGATCAATGACTGGAAAAAGCATGGACTGTGGGCACACATGTCTAAAGGGTTTACACCAGCATTAGCTGGCTGGCTAACAACTAATTAGATCTATTGGCAATTAAACACCAATATCTGATTTACTTGAAAAACTGAAAATACCTGCTAGAGTGTCTGTTGATGCGACCAACAGCACATGTAGTAAGGTTAACTAGTTAGTTGCCTGACAGCTTGACTACAACCCAGCTACTCTTTGTAATGAACTGATAGGCCCTGCAGACTGTCTGTTCCAGCCAAGGCTGTATATCATTTAAGACATTTAGCAGAACAATATTTAGATAAATCAGTTCTAGCTACAAATCAACAGAAAAGACAACTCATTCATTGTTTTGTTTTTTTCATTGATTCAGTGTGTTTTTGCCATTCACACGGTCACATGTGATAAAAGATCGGATTTGAGCAACTTTTACTTGCTGTGCAATTTTACTTATTTGCTCTAGATGAGTTTCGGGAATTTAACTTAGACAGTGCTTCCCTGTAACCATTTTGGCAGCTGCCTTTCTTAACCGAGGTTTCCCCAATCACATGGTTTGTGGCAACACCACCGTTAATTTATGCCTGATTTTAAGAATCTGTCTGTCAATAAACAACTGATATTTAATTATCTCCCATTATAATGTCTCCTCCATTTGTAGGGCAAGCATCCTTTATTTTTCTTCCAGACATTTATAAGTCCAGACATTAACCCTATTAAAAATATGTGAACTAAAAAACAGGTCTATGTCAAGAAGCTTTCAAATATGTTAGGTATTAGTTATGCTTCCTGAATATTTCTGACCATGTATGTATCTGATTGAGTAAATCACATGCACTTCTCCCTGGATATTTAATGGCTAAGCGGGAAAGGGTTAAGGCTGAATGCAAGCTAAAGTGAAAAGCCTGGTAAAGCTGGCACAGTAAATTACCTGCATGAGACTCAGTCCAGTACAATACCCCATTAGGTAATGGTAGGACTGGAAGCCCATATATTACAGTGTCATCTAAATTACAGCTGGCAATGTGCAATGTTTCTTAACAAATTTAGTTTAGTTTTGCAAGCAAAAACACAATGGTAGTGTATTTCAAACAAGGTTCTAGAGAGAAGCAGCAAAATTTATCCTGTCATTTCTGCATAAAACTCTGCAGATCAGCTGCAAAACAGTTTTTTTTCACAACAGTTGATTTGTAAATAAAAAAAGTGCAGAGTTTATTTTAAATGTGAATCATTCATAATAAGTATGTCGTATCCTGTTTTTCACAGAAGTCATAGCACATATGAACATTACATGAAGTGAACCCTTTTAAATTACCTGGATTTCTGCATTTATAATTATTAAAATGTAATCTGATTATCTGAGATAAACACAATCTAACTAATCGAATAGCATAGAAACAGCTGTACTGTGCTTGTCCTTCATTAAGCATATTGATTAAACATCCACAGTGCAGGCTAGAAAAAGTAAGCAAATTGGAAATCTCCAAGAACTTATTGGCAAAAGGTGTTTCAATTAAGGGGACACACACAACCTGGCCATTGACGGAACTGTTCTTCTCAAGAAAGACTGGCTTGTATGGACCATGCCTCAATGCAAACAACTGTTAAAGAGAGTCTACAAAAAACTTTGCTAAAGAAAACTGTTAACAAATGCAAAAAGAATCTGGACTATTGCAACATTCCCTAGAAGTAGGCATCCTGTTAAGATCACGCTGAGGGCAAAAATAACCCAAAGGTAACAGCAAAAGACCTACAGAAGACTCTACAAATTGCTGTGGCATGACCTGAAGATGCACTCCAGAAATATTGATAAACTGAAACATATGCAGGGAGGAATGGTTTAAAATTCCTCCTCAATGTTGTGAAATCATATTTGCAGCTATGAAACATGGTTTGTGGAGGTGGAAAATTTCTTAAAAAGATAGTAAGTTAAAAGGTTCAGTTACTTTTTCTAACCTGCACTATGGGTGTTTACTCAAAGTTAATGAACTATTTGTGTGTTTTTAGCTTAGTTAGATTGTGTTTGTCTATAATTGTGACAAAGATAATGATCAGACCACATTGTTACATTTTCAAAATGTAATTTTACTCCCCAGTACACAAGGTTGTTTTGAATGGACTGTTTTGATGTCACCCCATTAAAACCTTTGTCTTTTTGTCATATTTAAATATTTGGAAATTTGATCTTCATTTGAACAATTTTGAAAGACAGAGATAATATAACCAAACACATAAAACTAAAGAAATGTCTTTTATATTTATAAAATATATTTAATACAAATACTTTTACTACAAGGAAAACGTTAGGACACCCCCACATATTACTACTTAAACTGCCCAAAATTAGAAAATGGTGCAGCACATCCGCTGCAGATGATCAGAATGTAGTCAGAGAGGATTCTGGAGGAGCCTGTCTTATTTAAACCTCAGATATTTAGTCTGCTTTGCCATTGATTGTTAAAGTGAATGGCGAAAAGCTCTTTGAGGCCTTCAGAATGTTTAATTACAATTAAAAATCAGCCGTTCCACTGTCTGCTAAATCATTTACAAGCACAACAGCTGCCAACATGGCCAGATCAGGCTGTCCTAGCAAGTTCAGTCAAACAGCAGACCATCAAACGCTTAAAGAAGTCTCTAACAATCTTGAAATGTGATCATGGGACTGATGGGTAGCTCTTGCCACAGCTGAAGTCAAAGTACAGCATCTACCATCAGAAATAGCACACATGTTTTATTTTCATATGAGGTGTGCAATGAGGGAAGCATTGCTGTCAAAAACAAACAAACAAAAAAAACATCAGAGCAAGACTGACGTTTTCTAGAGAACACCTAGACCAAGATCAGGACATTTGGAACAATGTATTTTGAAAATTAATCCAAAGTTGAATTATTTTAACACAGTAACAGAAGACATGTTTGGCATAAACTGCTTTTCTGCAGTAGGGCCTGGAGAGCTCTCCAACATAGAATCCACTAGGAATTCTTGAGGAAAACATTAGACCATTTGTCTAAAAACCTAAACTGAAAAGTCACACAGCTGAAAAAATTCTGCATGAAGGAGTGGGAAAACCTTCTTCCAGTTGATGTCAGAGACTTGTAGGTCATTATAGGAAATGTCTAACTGAAGTAATGTCAGCCAATGTAAGGAATTCCAGCTGTTTGGGCATAGGGTCATTTGGGCAAAACTGCATTTCTAATAATTACATTTTATATATGAAAATACAAAAAACAAAGGATTTAATGAGGTGTCCTAACTTTTTCACATGACTGTATATACTGTACCTATTGAACCTACAGTCCTTTAACACCACCCATTTGGAATTAGAGTGGTTTAGCTTTTTGAATGAGGCACAATACAAGGTAGCTGAGTAATATACAGAGGTAATATACATTATATTATGGAGTTTATAGAGATTATAGATGTATTATTCATTATAGTAGTTTAACGGTGGTTTAACTGGTTTAATGGTTGTTTATCATGACGATTCTTCTGGCATGAATACATGGAGGAGCCAATTTCAACTTGCACAGGCACACCATCTCGGCTCCTTTTCTGTGCAAGGTTTGTTTGATTGCATGGAAGTCCCCATGGATCGCCATAGATAGAAGTCATACATAAGACATGACTGTGCTGTGCAAAACACTTGGCGACCCTCAAGGCCCTTACAAACCCAGCAAATCAGCATCAACACCACACAGTGTTTCTGAAGTCACCACATAGTCTTTCTGAACAACGCAAAGCCATGGCCTGTAGCTCTGACTGTGTGCTGTGTTGATATATTTGTCAAGTGTTCACAATGAACTTGCCATATCTGATGAGCCTCAAAGAATCGCACAGGGAGAAGACATTTCGCAGAACACACCCTTGGCGTCGCCCAGCTTCTGAGAATCCATAACACCTGCTCACATTTGGACCAGTCAAGTAAAATCATATCATCAGCAAGACTATGCTCGGCTCCTTTTCTCCATTCTTAAAGAGGTGAAACTACGATACAAACACCCTTTGTGCATGTGCGCGCACACACACACACACACACACACACACATACAAATATATAGACATATGCATTGGAAGTTACTTCTTGCTAGAATGTTTCTTTTGACCTTGGTAGTCATGTCGCATTAGCTGGATTGAGCATTGGTGTAAGTGATGCGATATGCAGGAAAGCATGCGATGGGCATGTTGAGGGATTGTAGTCACTATGTGAAATAGATAGGGACCACTCAGGAGTGTGAACACTGATTCACCAGATGTGTTAAATGTTCTTCTGACCTTCTTCTGAGAGAGAGAGAGAGAGAGAGAGAGAGAGAGAGAGAGAGAGACTGACTCAGCAAAAACATAGAATCAATGAATGAGTTGTTTGAGTGCTGGAGTCTTCCTCCGGTGTGCTCTTCTTAACATCATCCCTCCTTCAAACATCATATTTTACCAGTGTTGCGTCACCGGTCCAGCTTGCTTTGGATCTTTGTTTGCAGAAGTGGAAAATGCTAGAAATAGCAGTGAAAAAAAGAATGACAAGGCAGAAAGATCTGACATTAACAATGCTTTTCACCTCACAAAACATGTGAACATTTTTACAATGCTTTCACTCAGAACAAGGAAAGAAATTGGATTAATGAGACATTAGTATAACTCAAAATAAGTAACTCAATTCACCATCAAGATACTTTAAGTAAGCCTCAAGTTTTGCCATTCAGGATTAACAGGTTATTGTGCAACAAGATCTCATTAAATGTGTACATATACGTCAAAAAGATTACCCTGAGAAATTCTTAACATTCCCGTCCACTGCTGGTGCTGTTCTGACCTGTTGATGATGTACTGAAAGAAGAACTGAGAAAACAGCAGAAATGGACGGAAACCCCTGTAAAAATGATAAGAATATGGTTAGTTTTAAGGTTAGAATTAGGTTTGTATGTAGTAGTTTAACCACTTATATTGCCTATATGTTATTACAAACTTCTATCACCAGACAATAGCCCCACCAGTTTGGACAGAAGTCCCTGTAGTTACTGAATAATACACCTTTGTGTGTAATAAGCCTTGGAGTGTTTAAGGATTAAGTTTAGGTTAGGGTAAGGGTTAGGTTACGTTTAGATTTATACTGAGGTGTAAGTTTTGGTAATTAGAAAAAGTATGTGGGTTAGGGTAGGGGTTATGCTAGGTTTATGTTAGGTTAAGGTTTATTAGTAGAATTAGTACCTTACATTTTACTGGTTGCTTTGTAGAATTCTCTGTTTAAATCGTTTGATTTGATTTGTGTTTGTAATTTCAAAGGTTCAAACTATATTTAGTACACATTTTACAAATCCTGTAGTGGTTTTCAAACCCGGCTGTATTGTGATAGCAATCGGGTACTAATAGTATACCGGACAATTTGATATGCAGGATTTGTTAGTTATTGAGGAAATGTAAAGGTAGAGGTCGAGTCAGAAAAGCTTCCTGCTCAGATTTAGAAAATCTAGGATGTATTGATTACAGTGGAAATTGCATGCAGTTGTTTTTCAGTTTCTACAGTGTGGAGATGAACTGATGTGCAGTTAAATGCCCCTGAGCATTGCAGGCTGCAGGCTCTGTCCACTCAGTCTACATGGTAAACCTACTGTTTAGTAATCTATCAGGGTGTGTGCATTTCTGTGTAAACTGCAACAAATGCAGTCATTCATGTTGTGATTCCAGTTTTCATTGGTTAAAATCAGTTGAATATATAATGTGATCAGAAAAATGAATATTGATGATTTATGGGTTTATTTTTGAAAATTTCAGTCAGCTAATATGACCTGAACAGAAGATAATTTAAACCAACCTAGCTAGCTAGCTTATCAAAGACTATTCATCACAAGCTGTCTTTCTGTCTGATGATGAAACTTTAAAACAAATCAAATATTTTAAAACTTTTAGAACCATCCGTCCTCAGCATCTAGCAGGAAAGCTGAGCCTGCAGGGCCGGAACACCTCCCTTCCTGGACCTCAGTCAGTCAGGATCAGGAGCTGCATTTCCAGCACCACTACACTGAGCACTGGTACTCCCTTGGGCTGTGTACTCAGTTCACCGCTGTTCACTCTGCTGACTCACAACCGACTGTGCTGCAAAGTACAGTTCGAATTACATCATCAGGTTTACTGATGACACAACCATGTTGGGTCTTATCCTTAGAGTCAGTATACAAAGAGGAGGTGTAGTGACTAATGAACTGGTGTTGAACCTGTCTCTTAATGTGGACAAACTTAAAGAGATGCTTTTGGACTCCAGGAGAGCATGATGTGATTGCCGACTTACCAAATTACCAAGAAAGGAATGTCTTTACTTCATGCGGAGATTTCATAAAGCTCCTCTCCCTCCTCCTATCCTCGCAGTGTTCTACAGAGGGCCTGTAGAGAGCGTCCTGAGCAGATTTAGAAATTGCCACGTCTCTGACTGCAAGCAGATAGTGAGGACAGCTGATATCTCTCTGTCCCCTTTATCATGAGCATTTACACTGTACGCTGCATCTGCAAAGCCACCACCATTGTGGAGAACCCCACACATCCCTCCCACACACACTCTGGTCCCAGCTGCCATCTGGCAGAAGGAACCAGAGCATCTGTGCCTTCATTGCCAGATACTGCAACAGCTTCTTCCCCTAGGCCATTAGACTCCTCTACACTGAAAGATTAAACTGCCCCCCCCCCCCCCCCACACACACACTCACACATACCTTAGTTGACACAACCTTACTTTATCTACACTACCGGTCAAAAGTTTTAGATGTTTTTTTAGCAATCCACTGGCAGTTCTGCATGGCTTAGGCAATCCTGATATGTTTGATTTGCAATGACGTTCTTCCTTCACTCCACCTGTAGATCCAGGTCTTCTCTTCACAGTTGAAACTGAGACTTGGTCCAGTGTGAAGCTGAAAAAAAAGGTCTTGCCAGGTGACATAAGCTGTTCACTCTCAGAAACTTCTGATGCGAAACTGTTGTGGATTTGAGTCTGTCAGACATCTTCCTGTACCTCTTCAGTTTTCTCTGGGAAACTGTACAACACATTTATTGTAATTTATCTAAAGGAAGGAGCTCAGTTTTTGGTAAACGTACCTCAAAAGTTTTGTCAGAGTAATGCTTACATTTGTATCATATAGGCTATCTGGACTTTGTGCCATTTCAGGTTATTTTCTGAATCTGATCTGCTTAAATATATATATTTAGAACACCCCCAATGTTTTCATACTGTTTCATACTGTTTTCTGAATTCATACTGCTTTCTCCAACCTCAGTAAATGATGCTTTGTATATGCTAAAAACTTTGGATTTTATTCCATCCATATTATGCTACATGCAGCATCTCCGCACCATTATTTTTACCACACATATTCAGTATTCAATACTGAGTGCTGTTCCGGCAGTGCACTGTCCTGTCTGTGTATTGTGCCTAATGTCCTTCTTATTTATGGTATCTGTGTAATGTATTTTTTTTGCTCTGTTTTTGAACATTTGTGCTTTATGTAGTCTTGTGTAGTGTTCTGCTGTTTTTTGTGTTCCACCATGGTCCTGGAGGAATGCTAGTTTGTTTCACTGTGTGTGGTTGAAAGGTCTCTTGAACTTAAACATAGACTGGAATAAACTTTGTCCGATTAGATCAACCGGAGTAGACTGCAACATTGATATTGACCATATATATATATATATATATATATATATGCTATTGACAACAGTATTGGGATGCCTTCGTTCTTTCTTCTAAAATTAAGTGAATTATAAAAACTCCTGCTTTTGTTGGAGCTGTAACTGTCTTAACTGTCCAGAGAAGACTTTGAACTAGATTTTGGAGCATTGCAGTGAGAATTTGGTTGCATTCAGTGGCAAGAATATTTTGTGGTCATTATGTTGAATAATCACCTCCCCACCCCAGTATGGCATGGAGCACCTTCATTCCAGGGATCATAGTTCCACTGCTGCATAACTCAGTGCCAGGGGTCTTTATACTCCTCTAGCTTAGCCCTGGCATAGGCATGGTGCCAATAAGTTTGCTCCAGAGAATCCTGTTCTATTGACAATACTTCTCTACAGGGACTAGACAAGCTATGTGTATGTGTGTGAGCATTTGCACATCTGTGTCAGCAATGGGTGCAACCTAAAGTAGCTAAATGCATTTGGGTGTATAGTGTGTGTGTGTGTGTGTATAAACTGTGTACATATTTCATGTCATATGTCTAAAAGTGGAAAACAACAAAAATGGAGATGCCAATTTTTTGTACAGCTGCATGATGCTTAATGTTTACACATTTTCCACTATGATTTACAATTAACAATTATGTATATTTGCATCTCACAGAATAAATGACATCCATTGGTAATTTACTGGTTATAAAAGTGTAGAATGTTTATAAAAAGGGAAAAAGGGAAAGTTTGAGGTCATTCATGAGCTTAACTGAATAATATCCAGCTATTTTATTTACTCTTAAATCGTCCTGTCTTTCCTCCTCATTGCTCTCACACTACTTCAGTAATCGCTTCAGTTCAAAATCTCCTCCTGCACAGCGGGGGTCCGTCTTAATGATTGAAGCGTTGCTCATCAAATTCATTAGCTCTGATTGGTTTGTTGGGGGCCCAGCCAGTGCTCTAATGGCCAGTTTAATGAATATTCAAACTCCCCTTCTTGCCGCCGAGCACATCTTTTGGCTGTGACTCCCCTTCACCACTGAGAGACACGACAAAGCCAAGTTGTTTAACAGATTGTGAGGCTTGGCTACAATACCTAATGTCACAAGGAGAAGTCCACACAAGCAGTAGCTGCTCACATTCACAAGTCAAGTCAAGTCAAGTCAAGTAGGTTTATTGTCATTTCAACTACATACAGAGTACACAGTGAAACGAAACAACGTTCCTCCAGGACCATGGTGCAACATAGACAGTGCATACAAAACACAAGTGCAACACAAACAAACAATGTCACCTCCTAGAAAACACCTCACCTCTCCTTTGACTGAAATGACCCTATCCATTTTAACCAGCAGTGTGGACGTTTGACTAGCAGAGCTGGCTGAAATGAGGACAAGAAACTTTCAGGGGCAACAGAGAAGAATCATTCTGAATAAATGTTCAAGAGTCAAGGAGCAGAGCTTTTTAGTTGATTTGTTGGAATGAATGAATGCGGGTAAATGTGCGGGTAAAAATTATGGGCAGGGTCTCTAAGGAACTGCCTGAAGAGAGTTGATTGACAGCACATATGCCATAACATATGCCATATGAGAGAATTTTTTTTTTCTAATAAATTCACATAAAGAAAAGTTCACTTTTGACCATGTTGGTAAGTCAATTGCATCTTCTTTCAGGAGATCTAATTGCTTCCTGAATGTATCCTTCTCCTTCAGAAAGATTCTTCCTCTTATCTTCCTTGTGTTTTTGTGCTCTAAAGGGCTGCATGCTCTGAAGAACAAGGTCATGTTTCTTTCTTTTATTACTTGCCACACACTTCAGAGAACTGGAGTAGGTTCGACCTGCACAATACATGACAGATAAGAATCAGAGTGTAAAGTTTGTCCTCTTTCAAGGATTAAGGTAAGTTCCTTTTCTTTCATAGGTTTCAGTGTTTCAGTTACAGTGGGTCAGATGCAGTAGACATGAAATTAGTGCAGTGGTTGGAGTACTAGTTCGTTCCTTATAGGCTTGTGGGTTTGATACCTGGGTTCGCTAAGCTGCCACTGTTGGACCCTTGAGCAGAGCCCTAAACCATCTCTGCTCCAGGGGCACTGTAGCATGGCTGACCTGCAATCTGACCCCGACTTTTTATGCTGAGATTTGCAAAGAGAAGTAGAGTTGCAATTTACTGCATAGCATATAAGTATAATGACAATAAAGGGACTTTATTGTATCTCCAAAATGCTGACTTTACGGCAGATAGCAAGAATGTGTTTACCTTTAAATGGAAGTCGATGTAAAATAAGGGTTCATTCAAAGCAGTTTGAGGGCATTTCTATTGGTCTATTCATCCAGAATTGTTTACACAGTGTACAGAGCAGCTACAGGGTTCAAACCGAGGAGAAAACTAAAAATGGAGTTACATGTTTTTCTATTGCACATCAGCGATATTTACTTCCAGTTTACTTAAGCTGCTGCTATTTCACACAAACTTTAAGTTTACTAACTGTGTAGGATTTAAGAGGTGCAATAAAATAAATGCAATGAAGCCATAGACCAGCTTGAGCCTTAACAACACAATTTGCAGTTTTCCACATACATTGCCCATGAAGTTTCATGTTGAGGCTTGTGCACAAGTGTTTTATATAAAATACATTTGAAAGGCTCTATGAAGTTGGCCCCAGTGTGCTGGGAGCACATATGAGTGTGGCAGGGTTACCCTTCTTCTTCTGAAGAGGACTGATGTGGTGGGACGTTTTATTCATCTATTGGTGCCTGTGCTGTACCTGAGCTTGTAAGATGAGCTTCCACTATGTGATCGAAGTCTCATCTCCTTGACCAATCCGTTAAGCATCACAGCGCTTACGATCAAACCCTATTGCTCCAGAAAAAAATTTTACCCACAGCAGCAGAGCAGCCCCCCCCCCCAAAAAAGAGAAATTGTCACTTCCAATCATACATCCACTCCACTTGATTCAGTATCTGCTGAGGTTTCACGTTCACCGTCCCAGCAGACATTTGAAGTCCATTTCGAAATGTGAACCATGTCAAAAGTTTTCCACCCTAAAACAACAGACGACACCATTAGTCAAACCCGTTATTGTACAGTCTTAATGTAGCTATATATATATATATATATATATATATATATATATATATATATATATATATGTAAAAGCAATTACTCACAATTTGTGACACACCATACCCACAAATTCTTTTATTGTAGGCTTCTATTGACCTGGATTGCCTCCTTATCTTATGCACTCAGTGCAGTATTATATTCACCCTGGAGGCCATACTTTGCACCTCATTAAAGCAATGTTACCTGTGGTTGTATGCATTGAAATGCAACTTGTTGACTAGGATATATTTGTTTAATATCTTCTCCCATGGAATCAAAGCATAAAGAAGTGAATGGATGTGTAGTAAAAGTCAGACTGTAATAACTGGCTTATGCAGTTTGTCATTTGCATTATTCGGGGCAAACGTGAGTTCAGTCCCATCAATCAGTCAGTGGCAAAGTGATAAAGAAAGCCAGTTGCCCAACTATCAAGCTTCTTGGAGACCAAAACATCCCTAAACTGCTGTGCTAAGCTCCTCTAATTCCTTGCTGTGCTTTGAGACAGTGGCTGTGGCTAATATAGCCGCACTAAGTCTTGGAGCTTTCACGAAATGGCTCTGTCATCAGCACAAGGAATCCTGGTCATTTGTCAAAAGTTTGCTTTCTTGCAAACTCTAAGGGCTGGCGAATAAAGAAGAATAGGCTGCTCAAGGTTCACTATAGAAGGGAAGGTACATTTCCTTGAGAAGTAATCCATTTTATTCTTTACTGTTATTTTGTTGCTTTCATTTATTTGTCATTTGTTAGGAACTAGTAGAACGTGCTAGATTGTGACAGCACCTGGGCATTTGTTTGCAGTATCAAGTACAGTATTTGTAGCCTCCCATGCCCCTACTGTCTGAAATATACCCAAGTGTACCCAAGGGCGTCATTAGGCCAGGTTTAGGAAGGCTTTAGCCAGCACTAAATGTTTTTCAGCTGCCTTTAATAAATGTTAATCATTATTATTTCAATTTTCTCATTATTATTCAAAGCATATGGAGATAGCAGGTTGCTAGAAACTCTAGGAGGCACTGTTATGTCTGATCTGCTCTACACTATATGGGCAAAAGTATTGGTACACCTACTCATTCATTGTTTCTTCTAAAATTAAGAGTTTTAAAAAAGTGTTGTCCTGCTTTTGTTGGAGGAACTGTCCAGAAAAGGCTTTTAATTACATTTTTGAGCATTACTGTGCATATCTGTTTGCATTTAGTGACGAGAGCGTTACTGAGGTCAGGATGTGCGATGATCACCAGCCCACCTCCCCATCTCATCCCAAAAGTATTAGATGGAGCACCATCATTCTAGAGAACATGGTAATGCTTGGTGGCTTAAAAAAAACCCTCTGCCCACATCTGGAATTAGGCATGGGATCAACAGGTTTATGTTTACCTGCTTCTGAGCATCATGTTTTATTGGCAATGCTATTCTACTAGACAAGCAGTGTATGTGTGCATGTGTACATCCGCGTCAGCAATGGGTGCAACTTAAACTAGCATAATGCATTCATTAGAAAATGATGTCCACAAACAAGACAAGACAACCATATTCACCATTGTGTCCATGCAGTGAACACACACTCAGCAGCTTGCAGAGCCTGGGTATCAAACCCATAACCCTGACATCAATAGCCCGGTGCTCTAACCCTTGAGCCACCATAGTTGCCTTAGCCCGTGTGGTCGTAGTATTCTGTATACTGTATACTCTTGCCCTAAGGGTTACAAATAACCCCCAAAACAAGCTATGTACCCTGGTGGTGTACAGCTGTCATGGAAGTACAAACAAAGGTGATGTCACCTTCTCTAATCACTGTGTAGTGTTAAATTTCATCATGAAAAAGATGATTTAGAGGTTTTCTCTGCTGTTAAACATAGTAGCGGGTCATTTTTGACAAGACAAGGGTTAACTATCACGCAGGAGCGGCGTGTAATTGCTGCACCATTTAAGTGGAAAAGAAAATTTGAATAAGAAGCTGGTGAGTAAGATCCTTTCACAATTCCTGTGAAATATGGTTGTTTGTTTTTGTTCCTTGGGCTCCATTCACCAACTGTTCTTAAGAAGAAACATCATATTTTAACCCACTTACACAGTTTTCACAAAGATTCTGACATTCACCAATGTTTTCTTATTTGAGATTTAGTCAATTCAGGAGGACAGTGGGATCCAACATTAAAAGAACATCGCTTACTTAACTGTTAATTGCAGCCTTAATACATAGTGTGATGTAGAGACAGAAAATGTAGTTATCAAAGTTTGTGTTTACAGCAGTTGTGAGACACTATGACAGTCCAAATATGTGTGGGCACCCCTTCTAATGCATTGCTGACACTGCTGTGTAAACGCACATGTCTAGTACCTGTAGAGAAGTATTTCTAATAGAATAGGACAATAGAAGCAGATAAACATTAGCCTATTGACACCATGCCTAATGTCAGGTGTGGACTAGAGGGGTATGAAGCCCCCCAGTACTGAGCTGTGCAGCAGTGGAATTGTGTCCTCTAGAATGATGGTTGGTGCTCCATCCAAAACATTTAGAATGAGGTGGGGAGTTGGGGATGAGGTGGGGTGGTGATCATCCAACATCCTGTCCTCACTAACGCCCTTGTCACTGAATACAGTCAAATCCTCACAGCAGTGCTTCTCCAAAACCTAGTAGAAAGCTTTCCTGAATAGTAGAGACAGTTACTCCAAGAAAAGCAGGATAAAATCTTTTTAATACCTTTGATTTTGGAAGAAACAATGAAAGGGCCGGCGTCCCAATACTTTGTCAATTTAGTGTATCTGTACAGTATTTCAAAAACAACCTGTTATTCAGTAAGTCAATGGCACTTGGTCACATTGTTGATCATGGTACAAGTTTACATCTCTCAGTTCCTAAACCTGTAGATTGATATATGAAATTTCTTAGAGAGAACTGATTCCGGCTTCTTGTAAATCTGGATTTGAGACAGATTAAGAAAGAAGCCGAGGAGGAGACTAGGAAACTAGTGGGGCCAAAGGCCAGGTCAGATCAGGTATCTGTCTAGAGTCTGTGTATTTAAATAACTTCGAGAGAGCACTGGTTGACATCAGCACCTTTGGTTGATCTGTGTCTTTTGGAAGTTGGAGCAGTTAAATTGTATCTGATCTTACAGATCAGACTTCTGTATGCCAGCTTCACCAAATAACCATGTTTTTGATCAACTGGACGTCTGTTGTAACTCTAAACAATCATGATGAACAGACATTTTAGTTTTTTGTTTTTTTTCTTGATGAAAGCCTGCCCCGGACCCCCCAGCAAAAGCTTAGCCCGTCTATTCGTAAATCTCTAGTGACGCCCCTGAATATGCCTTAAAAGAACAATTCTTCTCTTCATGCAGGGTCAACCAAGGTCGTGGAAGCAGTGGGTTGCGATGTGTCAGCCAGACTTCATAAATAAAAAAAGAAAGAAAGCAGACCAAAGATAAAACAGATTCTCTGAAGAAAAACTATTTCCCTTCTGCAGACTCGAATGTGAAATCTCAAACACTCCATTTGTTTTATTTAAAATCAGCTTAAGATGCAAAAGACCCTATTTCGAGACGCACCTCTCAATCTTAGAACAATAAGTATAAATAGCACCTCAATTTTGAGGTTTCATTATAGCCAGCAATTTCTGGTGAAATACCGCAGGCTGGCAGCTTCCCCCACTCTTGCCATCTTATGCTGATTCCATGCAGTAGCTCTTTCTGACTGTTCTGACTGAGTGTACACGTGGTCTATGGTATCGACAGTTGATGAACACGTGCATTTACTCTAATGGCTAATGCATTTACTTATAACCATGAAACATCTGCTGAATTTGACGCCACCAAAACAGCCATTGATAGAGCACTTTGAAGAGCATTGCTTGATTGAGTGTCCAGTGTGTCCTTTATTGTTGTTTTTAAAAAAAAAAAAAAAAAAAATTCAGTCACAAAGAAGTTCAACTTTTCACGCCTACTGGCCCTACATGTGTGTTCAGAGTTAATGCTGGCTCTGTAGGCGATATTCCCTCCTCCCTCTGTAGATAATTATTCCATCAATCTTGCAATCCCAAAGGTCCAGAGATATATTTAGACTCTAGAAAGAAGTTTCCTTTTCCCTAACTGAGGTGCTGGTTTCCTCACCATCACATGGATAATTACCGACCAATTTGCCATAATTGACATATTCAAATTAATTATGGGTTGGAAACATTTAATAAATTCTGGCTTCCCTTGCGATGTGAACTGTACCAGCCCACCAGAGGTTCATAGCTGATTTTTTAGTATCTAGCTAAACTCTGTTAAAAAAAAAGAGCTTCACCAGCGACGTCCACAGTATAACGCAGAAGATTACAGGATGTGACCTAGCGATCATTCCTTCAGTCAATAAAATTCATACCGTTCACTGCCATAATAAAATCTAATCTATTATTCACGATTCCAGCCACCCTGGCCACAAACTGTTCTCCTCTCTGTGCTCTGGAAAATGATGACATTAAAGCACAGACTACCAGCTTCTGTTTCGCTGCATTATGCATCTCAAACACCCTACTGTAATGACTCTTCTTGTCTCTTTTTGTATTTGCCTGATGCATTTTACTACTCCATCTTTTCAGTTCTTTGTTGTCTTAAAGCTTTCATCAGAGTGCTCAGTGCATGTAGTTTGGACTGTTGTGTTGTGATGTGTTGTATTGTACTCTGAGGTGTTCTCTGTGTAGATGTCAGTGTTATCAGTGCTCATCATTTCCACATAAATTACATATTTTGCATCAATTCAAATTGTAAAATTTTACAAATAAAATCTGTTGATCCAACTTCAGGCCAGTTCTCAAGCTGGTCCTCTGGGAACCCAGACGGTTTAAACTGTTGCTCAAGCCCAATTGCAACACATACAGATAGCGGAAATGTCTGACTGTCTGGGGAACCACTGTTTTGGGGAGTCAAAAGCAGGTATTCTATGGCTTACCAACTATGGCAGCTTTGTTTTTGAAGGACCTGCATCTTGAAAAATGCTGGAAAATGTGGAAATAGTAAGTAGTGTCCACACAGGCCATATATTTTTTCACCAAACTGAAAAATAGCCCATTTTTGTTTTTGTGATGTCATGTAAACCAGCACATTTATGTACATTCAGCTACTTAGCATACAACACTTTAATCACACCTTTTCGCAAATGCTTTTTGAGGCACAAAATAGATTGATCAATCAGATGAGAGCTTAATTACATTTTGTCAGCCATAAAGGGGTAGCAGTATCAAAACTAGCTTGGGCTTTTATGATATGTAAAAGTGGACAAGCAAATATAAAGGGTAATGTAGAATATTGCCATGTCAAAACAGCAGTATGCAAAAATTTGGTATTTCTTACTCTTGGGCTCACCCTACAGTCAGAAAGAGTATTTCATCCTTGAAAGAGTCTCCACTTAAGAACATGCTACACATTTCTGGACAAGCTGAGAGATACAGAATTATTAGTAAAAGTGTGACTATTTGTAAGAAGTATGTGGACAGAGGTGGTAGAGAAAGCAGTTTTAAGATAAAACTACAATACAATGTTGCTTTAAATCACTATCAAAAACAATTTCTTTAAATATATATGTATTTATATTTTTAGCACATTTTGTGCCACAATATTTCTGCTTAACTTTAACAAGTTAACTAAGTGTGCTGTCTTTGAGCAGATTCATGTAGATGTAGGGCGCAATAGCTGTGTTTACATGCACCCTGATAATCCATACATAATCCGACTAAGAGCTCAGTCAGAACAGAATATGTCCATGTATACACCTCAATCAGAATAGACTAGTCAGATCGAAGCCATTACAAATACAATTTCTATCCGATTGAATGAGGTGGGTAATCATTCAAATAATCTGTGAAATAGAAGCACAACAGCCATGTAAACATCTGTACCCGTTTACATTCCCAATCAATAGTTTAGGCACCTGCTACATGCTTTATTATCAGAATAGGGGCGTGTTCGGTCTTATGGTGTGTTCGGCAGGACTGGAGCACTGGGCAGCCATTGCTGCAGAGCCTGGGGAGCAGAGAAGGTTAACAGTGGCAGCTTGCCAGGTTCTGGGTATTGAACCCACAACCCTGTCATCAATAGTCTGGTTCTGTAACCACTTGGCCACCACTGTCCATCAATCTTGCAATCAAAGTCGCATAATCATAAATGACTGAAATTTAGAAGTTTTACTGCACACTTTCATTCAGAGGTTTTGAGTGGACTGGACTCATGTGATGCTTGTTGTCATGGTAACATGTGAATTAAATAGTACATGAACATCATTTGGGGTCGGATTACTTGTAGCGAGCATGTAAGCGGAGATTTTCATCAAGTTGTTGAGTTTTGTTTACATATAAACACCTTAATATAAACGTCTTAGTCTACAATGGGAATGAATTCAATCGGATTGTACGCAATGTACGCAAAATTTAATGCAATACTCTTTCTGTGTATCTTTATCTGTCAACAGATTCTGTTACTCTGCTGTAAAATTAACAGTATTGTATGAACAGTATTACTGTCTTTCTCTTGATCCTATCGTTGTGACCATCATGATCACCATATGGAGACACCAGTTTGCATTTCTCTCCAGTTCTACCAGAAGACACTGGGGACATGAGGGCAGTAAATCGTAAATGTAATCAAATATTGAGATAAGAACAATGTTAGCAAGTTAAACTGGTAATTGTCTTCGCCGTAGGTCTCGTCGTCAGGCCAGGTCTTGCAACATTAGGACTCTCGCAGATCCGGCCGAACTTTCACCAGAGCTTTCATTTTCATTTTCACATCTTGACATTTCCTATTTTTAATACCATGTTATTACAATATCTTCCTTAGTTAAACTCCATGTCATTCATATTAATTGCCATCCTGTTTGTGGGCAACTTTATTGACTAACTGGAATCCTCCTACATGGATTCCCTGTTGAAGACACCCCACGTATTCTCCTCTGCAACTTTAACCTTCCATCAGGTCACCTGCAGTCATCCTGCCTTTTTCACTTGTTACCATCTTTTAATCTGACCTTCAGCTATTCTCCTCCAACGCACAGAGCAGGCAATATACTGGACTTGGTCTTCAGCAGTCTTGTCCCAGAACTGGATCTGACACTAACTTCTCTTGACCTCTCTATTCATGACTTTGTCTCCTTCAAACTCTGCCTCCCTGCTCCTCCTGCACACACCACCTCCATGTGTTCTTCCTGCGCTCTTCATCTTCATCTCTTGCTTCGCCTATCATAACCATTCTTTCACACCTTTATTCTTTATCTTCTCTCCACCTGGAAACTGCTACAAACACTTGTCTTTCATCAATTATTGTCTTCAATTAGCTTTCTTTGTACTCTTTCTTTGTGACTAGCAAGATCCTCCCCATCTGCCCCCTGGTTGACAGGTGTTCTGTTCAACAAACACAGGGACCTAACAGTGGCTGAGCGAAGGTGGTGGAAATTGCAGTGAGACTCAGAGAGAATCTTTGCTCACACAAATCTCTCCTTTCTAGGTTCTCAATGGAAGCATCTGCTGTACCTTTCTACTGAGAGGAACATTGTGGGAGCACCAGCAAGCTCTTCATCATTTTGTCTTCTTTCGTAAACCCTTTCGCTCCCCTGCCACCTAATTCCCTTCCATATTTTTCCCATTAGACACATCCTCCTTGCTTTTCTTCCCTTTCACAGATTATTTCCTACAGCCTCTCACATCAAATGTCCCCTAGACTCTATCCTACCCACTACTGTCCCACTATTCTTATTGTAGTCACTAGAAAAAATCCCCATGCAGCAACATCCCCATCAGCCAAACTGAGTCCTGATTCTTCTTGACCTCTCTGCAGCTTCTGATAAAGTCGACCACAAGTTCCTCCCGGCCTCCTACACTAACCTTGGAATCAGTGGTTCTCCATGGCAGTGGTATGCTTATGACCTGGAAGGGAGCTTGTACCAGGTAACATGAAGTGGGTCTGCTCCATGTAGTCCCACAAGGCTCAATGTTGGGCTCCTCTGTTTTTACTCCACCTTCACTCTCATGGTGGGTTTTTATAGCACTGCTTTACTGATGGCACGTATCCTTTCTTTCCCACCTTATGACACCCCAGGTGGTGGAAGTATGTGAGCGTAAAATGGCTGCACCTTGGTCTTGTCTTCTTTTTTTAGTGCTTTTTCTGCATGGTTCTAAAATGTCATGCCGGAATGTTTCTGACCTGCAGCCTAAGGCTTCCTGGACTAGCCCCCTGAGTGAGTGGGATTCAACTTGGATGTTTCCACAGACTGATGCTGTAGTGACTCTACATCACCAGAGAAACTCCACATTGCAGTTCAGCTTGCCACCGGTGTGACTCTGCATTGTGGAATTAATGTTTCCTAGACTTGCCCGACTGAGTTACATTGTGACTGAGGGGGGGTCCTGGGCTGGCAATATGTCTACATTGCGGCTTGATGTCCTCCCATTCTGGCCACCATGGTGACTGTACTAGAGTAACTGTGCTGTACTGCTCATAAAGACTCTATCTGAGCCAGCTAAGTGACTTTATGCATAAATATTTGTGTGTGTATGTTGAGGCTGTTTTGTTTTTGTTGTTTTTTTGTGTTATTATTAATAATGTAAAGTGTCCTTGAGTTTGGGAAAGGCGCAATATAAATTAAACTTATTATATTTATTATTTTGTCATTAATGGTCTTTAATGCTAACTGGAGCAGATCCATGGCCTCCCTCTGAGGGAGGCAGAGGCTGTGCACTAATCTAAGCCCAGCCATTTCTAGCTTACTCATATTTGTCATTCATACTGCAGGAGAATAGATATGAATGATAAGCATAATTATACATATTCCCTGCACTTCTGCACTCCTAGCAGCAATGTGACATGTTGCCACTTTCTGTGTCTGTATCTGTTTAGTGCTCAAAACCGCTGTTGGATACCTTCCTTTGAGATTCTGCTCCATGTTGATATGATTGCATCATGCTATTCCTGCTGATTTTTCAGGAGCACTGTCAGGCTGTAAGTCATCCATCCTACCACATCCCAAAGGTGTTCTATTGGATTTAGATCCAAAAACATTCACCACATCATGATATCACCTCCACCTGCCTGGACTGTTAACACAAGATAGGTTGGATAATGGATTCATACTGTTGGCAGAAAGTTCTGACCCTACCATCTGTGTGCCTCAGTGGAAATGGAGATTCATTAGACAAGGCAGGATATTCCTCCTATATTCCAGACATCCAGTTTTGGTGAGCCTGTGCCCACTGCAGCCTCAGTTTTCTGTTCTTGGCAGACTGATTTGGAACCTGATATGGTCTTCTGCTGTTCCACATGTTGTGCATTCAGTGTTGCTTTTTTTCTCATTACAATTGTACAGACTGGCTAACCGTAGTCTTTCTGTCAGGCTTCATCATCCAATCTGGCCATTCTTCATTGACCTCCCTCATCAACAAGATGTTCCATCCAGAGAACTTCCGCTTACTGGATGTATTTTCCTTATTGCACCATTCTGAGCAAACTCGAGAGATTGGTGTGTTCTAGAAGTACTCAAACCTGCCTGTTTGGCACCAGCAATCATGCCACACTCAAAATCACTGTAATCACATTTCCTCCCCATTGTGATAGTCAATGTGAACACAGCCTCAAGCTGCCGACCCCTGTCTGCATGATTTATGCATTGCACTGCTGCCTTGTGATTGGCTGATTGGATTGCATGAATAAGCAGGTGTACAGGTGTTCCTAAGGAAGGGCTCGTGTTTGTTTTCTAGTGTGCTTACATTATGTGTAAAACAGATCGTTGGCTTATAATAGACATTTCAGAGAGGTCAGATAATACAATAGGACAGGTTATATCCCTAAATCAGAGAAATTATTTTATATTCTGATCATTTTACACCATTTTATGCATTGTCATTTTCATGTTTTTGAAGGTTCCTAAGGATGACGTAACAAACATGAACAAGGGTACTTTTAGATTCAGTAAGTTCTGCTGTACTCAAAGTTTGACTAGCAGGTTACAGAGATGCCAGCTACATGTCCTGTCCTGTCCTGGCTGTGATAGATGGGATATTGTGCTCTGTTCTGCATTTTGACTCTGAAACACAGATCTGTTTCTGAAGGAACACACTAATTTTTCTAACCATGCTGTAAAGCCATGTGGATGGCTTGGGGGAGGGACATTGTTAATGACAACACTCAATAAATAAGAACCCTCAGGTCCAGTGGCTCCTTGAAGGCAGGCAGTGTTGGTGGGTTAATGAAGTGTGCAAATGAGGTCATGTTTCCAGTCAAAAGCAAAAACTATCCAGAGCCTCTGGGTAAGATTGATGCATTGGGTCTCTTCAAATGACTATGATCCATTTCTAAAAGATGTGCTTCTGAATCTCATTGTAAAACGCCCCTGGTGTTTTTTTACAGTCTCCGGCAGCTATCGTGTAGCATTGTTAGGCACTCAGAGTTCACAGAAAGTGTAAAGGGACTCTAGCATCTAGCCCAACCTTGACCTAGTTGTTATCTCTGTTCTCTTGGTTACTTTCTCTATGTGTCATCGCCTTTGCCCTGCCTGGTCTTTAGTGTTCCCACCTGTTTCTTCTTTGTAGCCCTGCCCCCTTTTCAGTCATCCCAGGTGTTTCTAGTCTAGTTCTGTCTATAAGTAGTCCCTGTGTTTTGAATGGTACCTTATCTGGTCTAATAGCTTGCAAGACTGGGACTATGTGGTTTCTGTTCATTAAAGGAGTCTGTTGAACACAAATGATGGACCCAGTGCAGAGATAAACCCTACCAGTCATGTGCATACTGTAGGTTTTAATCAAAAATCCAACTCGGGAGGGAAAGATGGTGGCGACACTCTGTCCACTATCAGCAATGCCAGTCAGACATGACTGTGTGGCATGGTTGTTCTATCTTTCAATCCAAAAACCATTTAGGAAACTTGATTCCCCCCTTTTAATATGGAATTGTACATTATATGGCAGATCTTTAAAACGTTTTTTTTTTTTTTTTTTTTTTTTTTTTTTATACAAAGGTTCTTCCCTCTTGCTGGTAATTTAAAAAATTTGCATCTTTATAGAACCACCCACTGGAAGAAAACCATTGCCATTTCTTTGAAAGAACCTTTATATTAGGAGTGTATGGAGGACATATGAAATTATAAGAAATAAAATACAAAAAATGAAAAAAAAAAAGACTATTAAGATGATATAGGTCACTGAATATAAGTACTGAGGCATTGATTATAACACTGTAATGCTGGCTCCATTACACAGAATCACACATAAATGCCATGGTGCTGAAGTAATATTACTAAGGGTAATAATCTGCTCCAAAATTTTAAAGTTACCAATGACTGGCAAATTATGCATATCTCATTCAGTTGAATGTCTATAAAAGACAGACCCACATAAGCTCTCTCATAATCTATTGCATTACCTTCAACTGATGTTCAGGAGACTCTGCATTTAAAGTGGTTCTGCTAGAATGAAAAGGAAGAGGGGAACTGGTGCTCTCTCTCTCTCTCTCTCTCTCTCTCTCTCTCTCTCTCGCTCTCTCAGAGAGTCAAACATGCAAAGGTTACATATTGATTTGATTTACTGCCCTTTGCTTTCACATGCGTATGAAACTGGACAGCACATATACAGATGGTATTGATTTGTTTGCAGACCTTTATAAATAAAGGCACAATGCAAATATGTCTTTTAGAAATGAGACTAGAAGAACATTTGTGCTTGTGCCACAAATATGACATATGACCAAGCAAATAACTGGCTTCAACGTTTCTGTGGAGAAACTCCACAGTGGAACTCATAATGACCTCAGTATATTTGAGCGCAGAGTTTGTTAGTGTCATGCTGTGGTCCTACCTCTAAATAAGCATGCTAAATGATTGCCTGTAGGGCTAACTGTGTGGCGTCCACTCTAATGCAACAGCATGCCACAGCTAGCAGAAAAAGAGCAACAGATAGCCTACTGAACAAAGAAAGGTGAAAAGAAACTTGAAAGCAAAAAAGAATGAAAGAAAAAGAAAGAAACATAAAGAAAGAAGACAGAAATCTATTTTCTGACCAATAACTCAATCAATCAGCTCTTTGAAAGCTTGGTGCACAGACTTAGGGTTTCAATGAAGCAATGTTGCACACATGGTTCCAGTAAAAGCATTTAACTGGTCCAGGATCTGAACACTATGCAGAGCTTCTTTTAATTTTTAAGATGATTCTTTACACTCACATAAATTAATTACACAATAATAAAGGTTCCTCAGGGAACCAAAAGTCTGTATTCTGTGGCATGACTTCAAAAAACCTATTTTGGTTCAATTGGGTACTTTATTTTTTGTGTGCTTGCTGTGGCTGAGAGCTACCTGTAATAGGAGCAGTCTGGTGGTATCTGTGGAGGAACTCTAGAAAAACCCACTGTGGCTGAGAGCTAACTTTAATGAAAGCAGTGTAGTGTTAACAGTACAAGAACTCTAGAAGAATACACTGTGGGCGAGAGCTACCTACAACAGAAGCAGTATTGCGGTAACTGTAGAAGAACTCTAGAAGAACCCTAGAAGAACCCACTGTGACTGAGAGCTACCCACAATAGAAGCAGTATTGCAGTAACTGTAGAAGAACTCTAGAAGAACCCACTGTGACTGCGAGCTACCTACAATAGAAGCAGTATTGCGGTAACTGTAGAAGAACGCTAGAATAACCTTAGAAGAACCCACTGTGACTGAGAGCTACCTACAATAGAAGCAGTATTGTGGTAGCTGTAGAAGAACTCTAGAAGAACCCTAGAAGAACCCACTGTGACTGAGAGCTACCTACAATAGAAGCAGTATTGCGGTAACTGTAGAAGAACTCTAGATAAACCCTAGAAGAACCCACTGTGACTGAGAGCTACCTACAATAGAAGAAGTATTACGGTAACTGTAGAAGAACTCTAGAAGAACTCTAGAAGAACCCACTGTGACTGAGAGCTACCTACTATAGAAGCAGTATTGCGGTAACTGTAGAAGAACTCTAGAAGAACCCTAGAAGAACCCACTGTGACTGAGACCTACCTACAATAGAAGCAGTATTGCGGTAACTGTAGAAGAACTCTAGAAGAACCCTAGAGGAACCCGCTGTGACTGCGAGCTACCTACAATAAAAGCAGTATTGCGGTAACTGTAGAAGAACTCTAGAAGAACCCTAGAGGAACCCGCTGTGACTGAGACCTACCTACAATAGAAGCAGTACTGCGGTAACTGTAGAAGAACGCTAGAATAACCTTAGAAGAACCCACTGTGACTGAGAGCTACCTACAATAGAAGCAGTATTGCGGTAACTGTAGAAGAACTCTAGAAGAACCCTAGAAGAACCCACTGTGACTGAGACCTACCTACAATAGAAGCAGTATTGCGGTAACTGTAGAAGAACTCTAGAAGAACCCTAGAAGAACCCACTGTGACTGAGACCTACCTACAATAGAAGCAATATTGTGGTAACTGTACAGAAATTCAAGAAGGACTTAATAATTAAAGCAACTCTAGAAGAACCCACTGTGGCTGAGGGCAACCTACAATGAGAGCAGTGCAGTGGGAACGGTACAAGACCCCTAGAGGAACCCATTGTGGCTGAGAGCTTCCTGCCAGGGGAGCAGTGTGGTTGTAACTGTAAAAGAAACTACTGTGGATGAGAGCTAGTAGCATCGAGAGCAGTGTGGTGGTAACTGTCAAAGAAACCTCACATGCAGTGAGAGGAGGGTGCTGGTAACTGTAGAAGGTCGAAGACTTCAGAACCTTGGAGAGCTCCTGCTTTTAGACACTGTAATCCAGCAGCGTTCACAGGGGTCTGCATCCGTTAGTAAATATGAATGGGGGAAATATTGCCAATAAGAAATCTGGCAGGAAAAAATAAAAAAGAAGTGCCTGGGGGACACTTATATGGAGATGCTTTGGGGAATAGCCTCGGTGTGCAGTATAATTGTGAATTTTAGATGAGTCTCGTTGGATTGCGTTGCTGCAGGTGGTTCGTTTGTAGCTCCTGTTCAATCTGCATGCCAAACGTGTGCGCAGTGTCTACGTATGACGGTGTGCGAGAGACACAGGCTTACATACGAGAGAGAGAGAGAGAGAGAGAGAGAGATAGAGAGGAAGAAAGAGAGAGAGAGAGAGATTCTGTACTTTGACGGGTATTTAGCCTGTAGATGGCAGGAGCGTCCTGCAGTGCAGCCCTCAGTCTCCGGAAGGAAAAAACCCACAGGATTCGCTTCAAAAGTTCCCTAAGACTCTTAACATTTTACTGCATCTAATTCTACATGAGGAGGAATAAGCCCGAGCAAAATGAAGAAAGTTGGAGATTAACATGTTCAGATTCTCCCAACCAGAACGACACCGCGAGAAACATCGCCAGAGCCTGTCGGAGAGCCCTACAGCCTCAGCAGGAGCTGAACGCACCATTTCACTCCCTTCGGGTCAGTTCGCAGAGATGGTCTGGCTCTCCTAATAAAGCAAAGTCCACCTTAAAGCTCATCCTGACTGCATGACCCTACTGTTTTTGTTTGGTTTTTTTTATGATTTTTTTTTTTTGTCGTGTTGAGTAAGCAATTAATAATCCTGAGGCTCATCCAGTGAACCCAGAGGCCTTTTTTTCATTAATGTATTTATTTGTTGATTTATTTATGTAAATTATATTTTAATTTATTATTTTTTTTATAGGGAACTGCTGGAGAAGGAGCTACCCCATTTATTTGTTTGTTTATTTGCAATATATAATAAAAAAGTCCATTTTAAATTATTAATCAATTACATTTCTATCAATTTATAAATAATAATCATAAAAACGCCAGAAAAAGCCGAATGGTCGCGTGAGTGTGTGTGAGTGTGTGTGAGTGTCTCGCCCCCCACCACCCACCCCTCCCCGCACCCTCACCACCACCCCTTTTACCTCCTCCTCCTCCTCATCCTCTTCCTCCTGCCCCTCGTCTGCGCCTCAGATGGTTGAGTCCTCGCTGAGGTTGCCGCGCCTCCCGAGCGCCCGCGCTTCACTCGGAGCCGTGAGCGCGCGCCGAGCACAACCGCTGCACGAGAGCATGAGAGCGCACGCCGTCGCCGCCGCCGCCGCGGGACGCCGCGCCACAGCGACGGACGGCCCGAGCCTTTCCGCGAGGGGATGGATTAAATGCGCCCGAGTGGACGTCCGCCGAGCCGAGAGCATGAGGATTAAAAACGGAGTTACGCTCGGGAGTCTCGTGTTTTTCATGCTGGTCACGTGCGCGCGCGGTGAGTAAAAAGAGCCACAAGAAAATAAACGAGGGTTTAGATGTGTTTGGCACCTTCGTTTAGCTGTTTAGAGAGCGCGAGCGAGGGATGATGGTGCTTTAGCGTGTGTGTGTTAATGCGTGTGTGTGTGTGTGTGGGGCTGGAGGAGGAGGAGGAGAGCGAGAGGCTCCGGAGGCTCGATGCGGGCACCGTGAGATGCAGGATGCTCTGGCTGAAAAGCTGAGCTGTGAGG
Organism: Salminus brasiliensis; assembly: GCF_030463535.1. Taxonomy (NCBI): domain Eukaryota; kingdom Metazoa; phylum Chordata; class Actinopteri; order Characiformes; family Bryconidae; genus Salminus; species Salminus brasiliensis. The sequence continues at coordinate 42,065,559 of NC_132880.1, read as the reverse complement.
AGGAGGAGGAGGAGGAGGAGGAGGAGGTGGGGGGGCAGTGTGTACAGTCCAGTCTAACGCAGAGGGTCGTTCTCTTATTCACGCGCTTCTCTTTACACCTTTCCGAGGACCCTGTCGAGCGTTTTGGCAACGCACACCGCTCACCATCACCAACTGCTCCGAGTGAGAGAGAGGGGGAGAGAGAGAGAGAGGGGGAGAGAGAGGGGGAGAGAGGGGGGGAGCCGGGGCAGATCTCACACCGCAATGAAACAGATTCCCTTAAATGCTCTCATTCCCTCTTCTCAGTGTAGGCAGATGAGCCGCAAGGTGAAGGTGGGGGGGGGGGCTGAGGGGAAAGAAGAGGGGGGGGGGGCGCCAGCCAGGCTAAAACCAGCTCTTATTTACAGCTCAAACCACCAGAACTCACGCGCCTTCTCCAAAATAAGCACGTCTAATCTGGGGACGCGCGTCTCCGCGCGCTGGTGCGCCTCTGAACTGTTGCGCGCCTTCAAAAACGCGCATATGTGAAAAGCCGAGCCGCACGCGGACACCTGTCCACACGCGATCCAACTGAATCAGCCTGGCCGTGTGTTTAATACAGGCCCGGCAGCAGAGACGCTCAGAAGTGTGTGAGTGAGTGAGTGAGGAGTGTGTGTGTGAGAGTGTGTGTGAGAGTGTGAGTGTGTGTGTGTGAGAGTGTGTGTGAGAGTGTGAGTGTGTGAGTGAGTGGGAGCTCCGCTAGAACAGGGGATTAAGGCTGCTTTAGAAGTTGGCCGTGCCGTTCAGCTACAAAGCCGGTGTGTGTCAGAGCTGGAAGCTGGTCAGGTGTGTGAGGGGATGGAGGTGTGGGGTGGAGGCGACGATGTTCAGGGCAGCAGCAGTGGCAGATCCTCATCATCCTCCTCCTCCTCCTCCTCCTCATCACCATCACCACCATCATTTGAATCATCACTGACTATTTAAAGTGTAGCATCCGAGTCGAGCTTGATAGTTCAAAGCCAAAAAAGGAGCTGGTGGGTAAGAATAGTCCACAACGACTGCGTCATCAAAAACGCACATAGGCGTACCAGATGACTGAAGTGTGTGTGTGTGTGTGTGTACCAGTCTATATGTCTATAGTACGGTAGTATATTTTATATTTACGCACCATATATATATATATATATTAATATGTTGATATGGATGAATGTAGCGGAATAAAACCTACTGGAGGATGAAGCTGCTGTCTGGCTTCCTGATAACGCGTCGCGTGGTGGCGGTGTGAAGATCCCAATGATGAAGGCTAGAATACCATCTAGCCTTAACGTGTGTATGTCGGAGAGAGAGAGAGAGAGAGAGAGAGAGAGAGAGAGAGAGAAGACCGTGCGCTTTAATGGAATCTCCGTACCTCCGTCCCCGCGTATACTGCTGATTATGGAGAGCAGCGTGATGCTAATGAAATGATCCAATTTCGCTTCAGTCCATTCTGCCGAGGCTTGGCTGGAGAATGAGCCTGGACGCGTAAAAGCGCTTCACCGCGGCTGTGTTCTGCGTGGATATCCCTGGAAACCCAATCGCACAGATTTAGCTATGAGGGCGTGTGGGGCGTACAGATGCAGCTGCTTCGTACATCACGCCTAAAAAAAAAACAGCTGGAGCGTGCAGCTCTGATTGAGCGCAATGGGCCGTAATGATCAGAACCGAGTTCTGTCTCTGTTCAGCACTGTTACCATTTCATCAGATTTCCGCGTTTCTGAAAGCCAAAGGCTAAGTTAGCCCAACACTCTCAACACAGGTGGTTCTCCTCCTCCTCCTCCTCCTCCTCTCTCTCTCTCTCGCTCTGCTCCTAATACAGTATAGCTACTGGGTGTGATGAAGGAGGAGGACTACTGAGTTTTCTGAGCCACTTAGTAGTGTCATGGTAGTGTCCAGCTTTGGGTCACAACAGCATCCAGTCTCAGTATCTTCCTCTGGTCCAATCATTGCAGCAGTTGAATATTTCTGGAGGAACATTCCACATTCCGTGTGGTCGACCCCTTGCAGTATCATAAACAGCGAGAGCCTGCATGCTCTGTAATGCAGGGCTGTTCCTACTCTTCTACACATATTTTCGAAGTCCTCCTAATCTCCTCCATTACGCTCCAAATGCTGAGGCTGACCCCAGATCAGTAGCTGGAGGCGGAATGTGTCTACATCATGTTGAGCATATGGGCCCACTGAGAAAGAGCCCCACGGGGACAGATTAATAGCAGGGAAGAGGGATCGTGTTTGGGATCAGTGCTTTGTCCTATGGCTGTATGATCCAGCACATTGGGGTGTGTGTGTGTGTGTGTGTGTGTGTAAGTATGTGTGTGCTACTTTTTCTCCTTGCCTGAAAGAAGGCTTTCAATCTCCATGAACCGATCTAACTGTTGGAGCCAGGTGCAGAGAAGGGCTATTAGAGTCCCCAGATGTCTCCAGTCAAATAGATTTCAGGGACTGCTGCTACGGGGAGAACTGTACACTGGTGTGTGCATCAGCACTGTGTGTGGATATGAGGGCACAAGCGAGGCACTCGGGAGCTCTTGCGTGAATTTCCAGTGGCTGCGTGTAGGCATGAGGGTTGTTATAAGTGCCTGTGTGAGTGTGTGTGTGTGTATGTGTGTAGACTCCTTTCAGTGCACAAGTATTTAGCATTTTCTATCGATTGACAAATGGCAAGCTTCACTGGTGGGAAATTGAACACCCCCGACAAAATGAATCTAATTACCCCGCACTTTCCTTTTCTGTTTCCCCCTGCAAGTATGACATAAGCCTTAAAAATATTGCTTGTGAAGAGAATATGCAAAGGAGGACACTGGCCGACCTTTCTGTCCCACAGAACCAGCCTTCTTGAGTTCCCACGGCTGCAGCCACATAAACATGCATCACCTCTTCACCCTTTGAGAACAGAATCGATCCACGTACGAACGATACTCTCCAGATAGCAGGGCCTTGCATGAATGCTCAGTGCTCTGTGGCTTGCTAGCTATACATCACTAACAGTTTTGGCTGGTTGTGAGGTCGGAATTATTAAAGCTTTCCTGGAACGCAGCCACTGTTACAGCATTTGCTCAAGACCATGGAATTATATATAGATCAAAATGAAGTTACTGGTGTGGGTAAGAGAGGACAGCTGCTCTCAATGTGTCAGATCTTCTAAGTGGATTTCTAAGACCTGCGACGTGTCCATGGATTAATGCAAGGCTGGTAAATGCTAGGGTTGCAACAAGCGACTATTGTGATAGTCGAATAATGTGATGGTTAACAAAGCATATAATAAAGTGAATAATTGGTTATTTGGATTACGAATCACCAAATAACTCTTATGTAGCAATTGGCTTTTTAATGTATGTTGAGACAATAAAGATAAATAACTTATTCAGACATTCACTGTTTTAATGAACTTTTTTTTTCTAATATAAAATATAATAAAACTCATTAAAACTCAATAGATATCATTTTCCAATCAGAATTTAAAACCAAATTTGGCAAATGTGTAAAGTAACAGCAATAAACTATTACAAAACTACATTTTTAACCAAACAGTTTTGCCATAACTTTTCGGAACACTGGAAGTATTTTGTGTTCTTGCTTCGTTTGTATTAGTGACTTTTATTTTGACATGGCAAAACCCTTGAGCCACCTCTGCTCATAACCAGAAACCTGATTGGCTCTTTTTGTTGAAAGGCAGGACTTTATCCATAACCAGTAAGCCCATTGACTCTTTTAGTCGAAGGTCAGGACTTCGTAACCAGTTGCCATGTTAAGCATTACGAGATCTTCCGTACATATTTTAACCAGTGTTCTGTCTCCTCTTGATTGACTTACTTAAAGATTACTCCTTTTTTACACTCAGCTCATGTCCATATGAGACTCCCACGCCTCACAGATACAACTGTACTCTCCACTTACACACCAGAGTGATGCTCCTGCTGATGTGTGGCTGGGTTGCCCTATGGCTCTATGAAGGTTTTATCCGCACAGTCCGTTCACAACAGCTGCTCAGTCGGTGTTTTTTCACTGCAGTTGGGGGTCGTGACTGAGGGGGTGACTGTTGTAGAACTAACCGTGGCACTAAAACACTGGTATTTCACACTGTTATGGTCAAACTTTGGCTTGTAATCTGCAGTCCACCAATGTTGCTAGTTAGCTTGAGAAACCAACACCAACTGATCGACCATTTCAACTGAGTTAGTCTACAGACAACTAATTTGATTGCCGATTTTCATAGACTTCTTTAATACAAAGAGGTCCCAAAAGTCTTTAAAGAAATCAGCTAAAATGGAGACATCTGAGACATCATGACCACTGAATTAAATAAGGTGACCCTTTTGAGCATCGGAAGATGTGTTGGATGTTTTAGCTGACTGATTTGTAGACTTTTTATACCTCTATGTATGTACTCTCATTCTAAGTTTAGTCTTTGAATGAGTTTTGGAAAATGCTTTATATTAAATGTCAGGCTGCCTGTATTGCAAGCAAGGCATTCAAAAAAGCCTTTCAGAAATGAATTATTTATGACTGGACAAGAATGGAGCAGATTGTAATGGGCTTAACAGCTAACCATGATGAGGACGCTACAAGACGCACTGCTTTCTGGCTATGCGGCTATTTTAAGAAAAAACGCTCACAGCATCTTCACAAAAGCATTATATCCCTGTCCTCCCTGTCATATCTGCCATCTACACGTTTTTAATCATTCTGTCTTCAGGGACATCACCTGCTTCCCCTAAATACAGCTTCTCCATCGCAGTGATGGAGAAGGCCATGAAGTATGTCTTCAGGACTGACACATTCATATTCAGTATTGTGATTAAAGAGGGGCAGTCACTCATAGGCTGTTCCCGTGGGTTTCATTAGGTTGCTGTGTAACAGTTGTCAACAAGAATTCGTGTTGTTAACTGCGCAAAGCTGATCTAGCAGGCAACCACTGAAGAACTACATCTTAATTATGCTAAACCAGAGGTTTGGATACAGAATTCCATGCAGATATTTAAATGTACATGCAAATGTAAAGCTACAGATGTTGGAGTATAGGTTGTGAACATACCCCAAGCAGCCATAACATTAAACCCACCTGCCTAATATTGCATAGGTTCCACTTGATTCACCAGAACAGCTCTGACACGTCAAGACTTGGACTCCACAACACCTCTGAAGCTGCCCTGTGGTATCTGGTTTTGAAGATGCTCTTGCCATCACAGTTTGACCCTTGTCAGAGTGGCTCAGATACGTACTCTTGACCATTTTTACTGCTTCTAGCACCTCAACTTTTGAGACCAAGCTGTTTACTTGATGCCTGATAAATCCCACCCCTTTGATAGGTGCCATTGTAACCAGATCATCAATGTTATTCACTTCATCTGTCAGTGATTTGAGTTATGGGTGTGAGATGATCAGCACTGAGGGGAATACTTTCAATAACCTTTGAGTAAATATTGACAGTGACAGTTGACCGACTGACCGAAAGCTCCCAAACCTTGAGAGGAACTAAGACTCAAAACACTGTTTGACACCGGATAATGGAATTAAGATGTAAAAGAGGTTCAGCATGAAACATCTAGATCAATCAGGAGATACGTTAATGACTGATCATGGTTAATATATACCAAATATGTTAGATACAAGAACATGATAGGCAAAGGGTTCGATATGAGTGTAGGGTAGTGTAGGATTACAGCTACCATAAGCAGGTTATGAGTTCATGCAGGGATCGACAGCCATGAAACTAATTACAAATCATGACAGGAGTTCTAGAGAGAGGGATGTGATGATAGACTATTCATTAAAATCTCTAGGGCATCCAGATGAGTTTTTTTTCTCACATCAGGAAGCTGAAGCAGCTCTAAAAGCACATGGAAGCAGCTCTAAAGTGATCAAGCAGGTTCGCAGGGAATGGTAGGGAAGGATATTCACTGTAGTTAGGGTGTCGTGGCTGAAGGTTATCAGTAGGCCTAAGTTGTGGGTTGAACTGAAAGGTGATGATTTGGTTATCACCTTTTAGGCTGTTAAGGCTATTTATTGGTCTATTATTAAATAGGTAAATGTGTATGAAATAATGTACATTAACATACTGTAGCTGTATAGTTTAGAGAGGTATTTCCACCCTCACACAGTGCCATTGTCCTACACTTAAGGCCTACAAACCTCTGTGTTGTCTTTTTCTTCATGGTGGTTTGATGTCATACAGGGCTAGCATGCTCATGTAAGCGCTTTCATCTCTGTGTGGATGAAAATATTCGAAAAACAGAATGAGGGACACGTTTTTAAAAATATCCAGATATGATTGGACAAATCAAAAAATATTCTTACTTTTAACACTTTTTTTTTGTCAAAAAAAATTGTATTATGCCAGATATACAAGATGCTTGATGTTAAGAAAGCTGCAGTGGTGCCATCCATGTTGTTATGGCATGGCCAATTTCATAGTAGAGGTTTCTCACCCCTCTCTTTAACCCATCATTCTTCTTTAGCAGCTCAACACTCTGTGTTTCATACAATTAGAGCCAACAGTGTAAAAGTCCATATGAAAACAAAGTTACTGGGGGAAAAAAATATTTGATCTGATTATTATAATCATTCTAAATATTCTAGATGATTTCCATTACTTTGGCAGAATGGCCACTAGGGGGCTGGAAGACAAAGGCTACAGTACATCTAACAATTACATTTAAGGCAGTTAGCAGACACTCTTCTCCAGAGCAACTTACAACAATGCTTTGCTATTTACCCAAGAAGAACCTCAGCTAGTTTGAATGGCAAAAAAATCAAAGATATCTCTAAGTTTAGACTCTACTAAACACAAGTCAATAGGGTGGCCACTCTGCTATTTGCCCAAGTACTCTCGGAAGAGGAGTGTCTTTAGTCTGCGTTTGAAGAGAGCGAGCGACTCTGCTGCTCGAACATCCAGGAGAAATTCGTTCCATCACTTTGGTGCAGGACAGAAAAAAGCCTGGACGCTTGTCTTCTGTGGACTTTGAGGGATGGCGGGTCAAGCCGAGTCGTACTTGAAGCTCGAAGGGCTCTTGGTGCGGATCGGCTTTTGACCATTGCCATCAAGTATGGAGCGGATAGTCCAGTCTTGGCTTTGTAGGTCAAGAATACTGTTGATGTTGATGTATATCAGCTACATTAACTGATATATAGTAAATACTGTAAATCAGTTAATGTTGCATCATTTTCTGCTTTAGGAAGATGAAATGACAGCAGGTATATGGATGGTCCAATTAGGCCCCTTTTCTTGTGTGTGAGCTTTAGGGTCATGCTCATGCTTCTGCCAATCTGGCAGGGGCGTATTAAGACAGCTGTGTCAGAAATGTCATCTGATTGGGAACCTGTGTGTGTTGGAGAGGCTCAGGTGCAAAATCACACAGCTGTCTCTTCATACAGTTCATTCACAGCCTTAGCTGTCATGAGCAAGTATCCCACTCCTCAATCCTATTCTGAGGTTCTGTGACCTCTCATTTCTCCAGAGCTACAAACTAAGGAAACCATGTTTCTTTAACTAGGTTCTGGGTTCTGTACCACCACAATAATCAGTGCAATGTAGGTGGTTACCACAGGATTGATACAGAAAAAGGTTGTAAAAGCATTGTCTTGTCTCTTTTGCAGAACGGTACCGCAAAGCTGTCTTCTGTGAAGGCTTGCATGAACATCTTTAGACGTGCATGCGGCTATGTTTTAGGCTAGGCTAATTATTCTGCTCACCATGCACGTCTTTTATCATGTAAGAACTGTCTTTGTGTCAGAATTACGTACAAGTGCATTTAGGCCATACGAGTCTGTACATCAGTGGACCATGCTATTTTTAGTAGATTCTTGGCAGACGTCCTAGACTAGCTCGACCTAGACCTTTGTCCTCTCCAGAATGCCCATGACCATTATTACTTTGGGCCAGCACTGGCTAATGAGTGCCAGCCTTTTCTGGGTCACCAACTTTGGGTGGAGACTTGACACAAGGCCCCTTCTGAAGAGCAGCAACCCGAGACGGAGAAGACGTAATCTCTCACAAGCTGTCAGTGAAGCAGCATGGCATAGATTCACAGGGGAAGGGTCCAGGAGGCATTCATTGGCCTTTCACCTTGAAGACAACACTGGAAAGTATCTTGACTGGTGGCTCTCTTTTCCTGTCTGCTCCGTTGTTGCAGCCTGAAGAGTGTTTAATACAGTCAGTGATATATCTTCGCCCTCATTGTTTCACAAGGGAGCCTTGTTTGCCATCTCCGTTCATGCTGGGCCGCTTGGTGAAGGGGGAAAGCGGTTGTCAGAGCAATCTGGAATGTCTTAAATCGGCTCTGTCTCATGCCACGTGTATTTGCCAATTTTTACAAAGCTCATTTACTCTCTTCCCCCAACAGCTCCTCCCATCAAGCCTTGTTTTCCTTTCATTGATGACAGAAATAAATGATATCTCTTTGGGACATGTTTCCAGACATAGCTGGAGCTTAGTTATGGACTAAATTTCTAATTTGCTAATGCGGATTTTCCATCCAATACCTTTTTTTTCAGTCCAAGAGCAAGTCTCAATGGGTGTCTGGAAAACCTGGAAATTTGAGTGTGGCTCTAAAAATGAAAACGGAGCAGTCTAGTGATGTCTCCGTATAGCCTACAGGGAGCAGAAAATGGAAAAACAAAAACTGACTGAGGTACCTGTTGTCGGCCAGCGGCCACAGCTGGACGGAGCTTTGGACAAGACCGGCCCCTAACCTTCTGTTCCTGGGTTTCTTGTTGCAACAGTGACCACAGCTGCTTACCCTATGGTCATATTGAATCATGCCATAAATTAATCAGGCCAGGTTTTCAGTGTAAAGAGATGAGCTAGCCTATGTTTTCTCACTTTTATGGCACATTAATGAATGGCAGAACCAATATTAGGCTCAGTTTCCCAAATTCTGCTCTTCAAATATCTTTACCTGTTCTGCTGTTCTCCTGTCGACTCTAGCTTGGGAACTGTGTGTGGCTGGTTGCTGCAGTGGGTTTATTATATACTTTAATAGCATTTGCAAGTTACATCATGATGTTCTTAACATGCTTTCTTTGATACATATGTAAAAGTGATCATTATTGTGATTGAGGTTCGATGCATAGTGTCTCAGAAGATGTTTTGAGGAGGGGTCAGGAGTGTTCTAAATGTCAGGTTTTACGTTATGGGCATGCAAGGTCTAAATGCTGCACACACCGCATAGCTTTTAAAAGGCTGGGAAGCAAAACATGAAAAGTATTGGTTCATATTATTTGCACTTGCATTTACCCACTATGAAACAAAAAATATGTATGTAAACTGTATGCAACTGTATCAGCCATGACATTAATACCATCTCCTTGTTTCTACACTCATTGTTCATTATAACATCTCCACTTACCATATAAGAGAACGTTGTAGTTCCATAATTACAGACTGTAGTCCATCATCTGTTTCTCTGCCTACCTTGTTATCCTCCTTGGTGTTCTTCAATGCCCAGGACCCCACAGAGCAGTTATTAATTGTGTGGTGGGTCAATCTCAGCACTGTAGTGACACAGACATTGTGTTCCTCTGGTATGAGTGGATCAGACACAGCAGTGCTTCTGGAGTTTTTAAACACTTACTGTCCACTCTAGCAGACACCCTTATCTAGCTGGTTCTCCTAGTAGATGTAAAGATGTAAAGAGAGAAGCTCTGTATCTTTTGCTGCACAGTTTGTGTTGGCGATCCTCTAGTCCTCCATCAGTGCTCACAGGACGCTGCACACATGACGCTGTTGGCTGGAGCAGTGACGCTGAGCTCCTGCAGCAACACACACTAACACACTAACACCATGTCATTATCACTGCAGTGCTGAGAATGAGCCCCCACCCAAATAATACCTGCTCTGTGACGGCAGTCTGCAGTGATGTATGTGTGTATATATATATATATATATATATATATATATATATATATATATAGATTAGTCATTGCAGGTATGTTGTTTAATGAACAAATCCAGAGAACTTGCAGATTTTCTGCATGGTCTGTTCAGCACCTCCTAGTGCTGATATGTTCCACTTCACAGAATATGACTATTATAGGGTAATAAATAAATAGGTCCGAACACTCAAGCAAGGAATGAGGAGTGCTTGATCAGTTGAAGCAGTCTCCTTGCTGTCTCCCTAAATTTACTTTATCTCATAAATAAATATTCCATAAAATATTTAACCTTCCACAGGAATTCAAAAAGCCACGTCTTTTGCCACATGAGCTGGCTTTGGTTTATGGGGCTGTGCCGAAGGCAGAAGGGTAATGTGATCCTGTGTGGCCTTTTAAAATATTACATTGGAAGAACGGTGGCATTTTATGGTCTGTATGGTTGTGAGAGACTTGGCTGCATGCCCCTGTAAAATATGAACAACTTGAGGCAATGATAACTTTGCCTGCATATTGTATTACCAAGAGAGCTACAAATCTGATTAGATTCATTTTAATGGCAAGGTTTTGGAACCACTAGAGTCCCTTTCCATTGGCCCTCCAGCGTTTAGGCTGCCAGCTTAAAAGGCTTTATGTGGCATCCTGCACGTTGATGTATTGCACGACTGCTGAACTAATATCCTCAGCACAGTTGTGACATTAGTACAAGCTGAAAAACATTAGCTGTTGATGGATGCTCTGAGTAGACACGTTTTTAGACTGCATTTCTGCAAGTCAAATTCTTAAATTGGCATTTTCTAATCGAAATTTTATTGTGTGCTTCGTAGTTGCTCCATTTGCCTCATGCATTCCTGTGTTTTGTGATAAATGCAGCTGAAATCTGTTTGACCCGTGTGCCTAGAGGCACAGCAATCCAATGGCTTGCAAATGGGAGAGAACAGGTTGGGTTGTGATTGCAAGCAAAACAGCGGGGGCCTAGAATTTTAAACTCGCTCTGCTTCTGCAGCTACCAGGATCCCTCCACCCAGAACTCATTTGACTCCAAAGAATGTATTTTGCTCCAAAACCGTCAATAGCCGTCAGAGCAGCGGGAAAGGCTGAGCTACTGCTGTGTTAGATAATGTGATAAACCCCAGTGGGTGGGTGGATTGAGGAGGGGTGCGACAGAGAAAGTAAACAAGGAAAACTCTGGTCCCCTGCCATGTGTCACAGTTACAGTAGTGAAAAAGTGTAGAGAGTAACAGAGTCAGACACTTCTGTATATATGTATATATATATACGTGTATATATATATATATATATATATATATATATATATATATATATATATATATGTATATACAGTTTATAGTTTACATTGTTGGTTTTTCATGTGTGGGAAGCTGCAAATCTCTCTAATTACTGAGAGAACAGCTGACATTTTTCGAAACTCCAAAGGGTTTACTTGCTGTAATTGCCTGGTGTGGTTGCATCGTGATATGGGGATCTATTGATATTAGTTTTCATGAAAATAGACGAACTTTGTCTTTAAGTGAGAAGCCCAGAGGCCACATCGTTGATGTTTTTTATTTTTTACCAAGTTGACCTTCCCGGACATTTGACATTTCGCTAAATTGCTCTGTTGATAATTCTATTAATTAGGAATCAAAACCGCAATTATTCCAGTTTCTCAATGGTGCCTGGGCTAATCAGCTTTTTAATAGTAATGCAGTTTAGAGAGAGAGAGGCAGAGGCGCAGGCTCTTAAAGCCCTGTGCGAGAGCTGCGATCATGTACCACAGAGGCCACAGTCACGACCATGCATAGAGATCTGCAATAATTTGATTTGTCAAAGAGAGGGAGTGGATGGCATCTGTGACTTCATTAAGACTGGCTACTAAATGTCTTTCTCAGAGTGACAGGCTGTGGTCATGAGCATGTTCCTGCTTCTAACTGAACTTTTTGAGATGGTCATAATGCCTGTATAACTCCATATATTTGCCTGCTGCTGGAAATTTAGCAGTTGATGTTAGCTGTTCACCCTTCCAATGTCTCTATCACCACACACTATTTGCTGTTCTGGTCTTTTTGTTGTTGTTGTTGTTGTTGTGGGTTACTTCATAGTACATAGTAGGATGTCTGTAGAAAATTGAAGATGTTTTCTGTGGCTTCACACAATGTAATTGTGTTACAACGTTATGTAATTACTTCTTGCATGGTTAGAGCCAATTTTGAACTGATATAGTATGTAATGCATCCTCACACAACGACTACCCCCATATCGTTATCAACTGCAAATATCCCTCCATTAGAACACCATTAGTTCCTTCCTGAACCAAAACTCAATCATACCAACTCATCCAACACCCTCTATGCCCCAGCAAACCTTGCCTTAAGACCAGTTTCCACTACTGAACTTGGATGTTATGCATTTTAATGATGTTATAGAGCTCAGAAATGGAATGCAAAACATATCCACCCACTCAGAGCAGAATCAATATTTACATCCTTGAGATCCAAACCTAACATAATGTTATTAAACCGATTAAAACAAAATGTGAATGCTGGTTAATCCCAATCTTTTAAGTAGAGTGTACATAGAAGGAATACTATAACATAGTTAAGAACATAAGGCATAAGGTTCACACAGATAAGCCCTAAATGTCTGTCTCATGTTCCTGCTTCTAACTGGCCTCTTTGGGATGGCACAGCAAAAATCATGTATAGCTGTAAAGGTTTACCTGTTGGTGGAATTTAACAACTGCAGTTACAGTTTACAATATTCCTGTTTCTATATAACCTCACATCACCGCTTTACTCATTTACGGCATTTAGCTGACGCTCTTATCCAGAGCAACTTACAAGGTGACTCGTATTACACAGGTGGGCCAATGTAGTGTTAGGAGTCTTGCCCAGGGACTCTCCTTGGTATAGTGCAGCATAGTCACCCAGCCTGGGAATCGAACCCCAGCCTCCCACATGGTGTAATAGCTTACTGGCAGCTAGTGGGTTTATCTGTTGCGCCACACCAACCACACACTCTTTTTCTAATTGTCTGTTGCTTCATTGTACATAACAGCATGCTCACAGAAAGTTGGAGTTGTTTTCTGTAGCTAAACACTAGGTAATTAGATCTAATTGCTTCTTGCACAATTAGAGCCAATTTGGAACTGATATAATATGTAATGCATACTTACAGATCGACTACCCCCATATTTTTCAGTTGATATCATTATCAACTGGAAATCCCCCTCCATTAGAACACCATTAGGCCCCTCCCTGGAGCAAAATTCAATCATACCAACTCATCCAGAGCATATTGCTGCCCTGACACCCTCTTGCCCCCCAAACCATGCCTTCAGACCAATCTTTGTTTCTGGACTAATGTTTTATTCATTGCTAATAAGGTTATAGAGCTCAGAACTGGAATGCAAAACATATCCACCCACTCATAGCAGAATCAATATTCACATTCTTGAGATCCAAACCCAACATAATGTTCCTAAACTGATTAAAGCAAACTGTAAAAACAGTTAATCCCACTTTTTTAACCCCTTAATGCAGAAAGGCTTATTATTAGCACACTAAGGCGTATTACTACAGGGACTTCTGCAGAAACTGGTGGGGCTTTGGTAATAGAAGCTTGTAATAACCCTTTCTGCATATTTAAGGAGTTAGGTAGTATACCCAGTGTACATATACCAAATAAAAAAAATAGTAGGAAAAGTTATAAAGCCTATTAATAAGGACATGTTCACACAAATATCAGGCTGTGGTCATGATCATGTTCCTGCTTCTAAATGACCTCTTTGAAATAGCTTAAATATATGTATAGTTGTCTGAAAACAACAGATTTGGAAAGCTATTGATAAGGACATGGCCATCCAGATAGGCCGTGACATTGGACTTTAATCACTTGCATTGTCCTGAATTACACCTAGTTGCTAAAAATAGAGCAAATATAGCAGATAGCCCAACATTATGCATCTGATTAGAGGTTGTTATGATCACACAGGCAGCCTGAGGCCTAGTTAATTGTCTAGGCCTATGTTAGCGTTAATGAGGTTTATGGAGAGAAAATGAATACAATAAGCTTAGTTTATGGTCCATGAGAGGATATAATGTAGCTTTAGCTACCCCCCTCATTTACTGACAGTCAGCTGAACATTGAATGTATGCAGGCGAGAGATGCTATTGATCCAAAGATATTTGTAAGTTCAAACATCAATAAGCATAAATAATATGCTTGTTTAAATTCTATAGTTCCTGGCTTTCCCCCCCTCTGTTATAATTCAGGCACAGCCAGTTTGCATGGCTTTGCATGTAGTTACTGATTCGTATGAGGGGTTAACCTGTGGGCTACATGGGACAAAATAATACATGTTATAAACTAGTAAGAGAGGATAAGTTAGGGAGCCCTGCTGAAGAGACAAAAAACAGTCCCAGCCCAACAAAAATAGACGAAATCTGAAAGACCTGTCACATTCTCCTAAATCTCTGCATGCTGTGGCTTGGGATAAAGTCTGGGTGAGTATCAGGAATTACTCCAGCATTTAAGCCCAAATGTCAGTCCTGCAGCGCCAGGACACTTAAAGTTGAATCATGCTGCTGTCTTCATTGAGCCCCCTTAACACAGATGTAATGTTGCATTCAGCGTTTCTGTGGGGATTTTCAAACCCCTGTTTAAATGTCAAGTGCTCCAGCTGGAGACGCATTGCTGTACCCTCGGAGCTGTTGCCCTCTGCTCTCGCTGTCTCTCTCTCTTTCTCTTGCTTTCTAGTGTCTCTCTTCCCTCCTTCAGATTTCCCTGCACTCTTAACGTGTCTGCTCTCTTTTGGCACACTCCAAAGCAGATGCAGTTACAGTTAGCACTCTAGCTCGCGCACACGGGCCTGTGGAGTTTTAGACTGCTCCAGTATTGATCTGTGTTCTGCCTGTAAGGACTGCCATGCTGCATTGCCTTCATGTCAGAGTCTGCATGCCTTTTTGAACCTCCTTACCTTTAATTCAGCCCTCTAAATCAAACCCTCGTCGTGTTGGAGAGTGCATTAATTAAAAGAACCCGCTGCAAGACAGGCAGAATGAAACCCACTGCAACCGCATAGACTTTATCCTCCTGTTTTCCAGAGCCCTTTCTCTAATGTGGTTGTCTGGGCAATGTTATGGATTCTCTGTGCAATGGTTCACAGGCCGAAAGGCTCTTTTTTGTTCCGTTTGATTCGGAGCATCATGTTTATTTCATGAGCCGCTATGAATCCGCAGTAGTCTGGGTCAATGACTGGCGACAAGTGATTTTGCTTTTATGATGGCGCCAAATTTTCAGCTGACCCCTTGGAGATACTGAGTGTGTGTCTTAAGAGGCTTGGTGAGAAGTGATTCACATAGCGATTATCATGTTGGGCAGGCATTCAGTCAGGCAGACATGCAGTTTTTGGATCTGAACATGAAGGCGTGAGGAAGAGACTGAGCTGGATCTACTTCTCAATGTGTGCTCCTGTGCTCCAGTGCAGTTCAATGAAACAAGGACGTGCAACACGGAGGGGCAGTGAGTGCAATGTGTTAATTAGCTTGGCTAACACATTTTGGATTTTGATTGACTGCAATACGGCCGCTGCTGTGGCGCGAGGCCAGGCTGATACACAGTTCAAAATGGACTGAAAGTGTCAGACAAAAACACTTATCTCCATTTATATATTTTTGTAGTTTTACATGAATTAAGAACTGATTTGAAAATGCCAGATGTCCCGTATTGTGTCGGAATTTCATGAAATGGGTCATTGCCAGTTTTGAGATGGTATTGGCAATGGTTTGGATAATGCACAAGCAAATCCATTATTTTCCAGATCTTTTATACACACACCAACCGGATGTTTGCAAATACAGATGTAAAGAGTATATCCACCCTCAGTATCAGTGGGTCTGCTGGGGTCTCTCAACACACTTAAAAAATGCATGTTAGGAGGCAGCCAACAAGCTGGTGGCATTTCAGGCGTGCTGGTCCTGGTATCGAGCAAGGGACCTTCTGGTCCCAAGCCTATCACCTTTAGGACACAGCTGCCCCAAAACAACACACAAAGTGCTTCTATATTGTGGGTGAAGCTGATAGTATAATGTATTTTGCATTTTTATACATAAAGACAATAATAAAAAAGCATGCAGGGCCACACTTAACCATTTACCACACCAATCTGCAATCAGATCTTTGCAGAGGGCCAGTGCTGCATCCAAACAAAGTGGAGCTGTGTGCGTGAAATCTATGGAGTTGGTCTTATCTGGAGTTCATTGGCACAGATGACCTTGCCTTTCAGACAGGGATGCGGCTAATTACACAGGCGTGCTCTGATGTCGGACACTGGCGTCTGGGCAGATAAGAGTCGTGTCTCCTCAAAGCTCGCCGATTAGGACCTTCAGCTGCCATCGGCGCTAAGATTAG
Organism: Salminus brasiliensis; assembly: GCF_030463535.1. Classification (NCBI taxonomy): domain Eukaryota; kingdom Metazoa; phylum Chordata; class Actinopteri; order Characiformes; family Bryconidae; genus Salminus; species Salminus brasiliensis. The sequence goes on along the minus strand of NC_132880.1, from coordinate 42,049,284 downwards.
GATGTGCTCTCTTAAAGTCAACTTCCTGAGGAGCACAGTCTAGAGCCCCCTAATGTATATGGAGGTGCAGTTAATCCTTTTATCAGTATTCAATTAGCAGCCTGTCAATGAAGCCATGGATATAGTGGTCTTGGTTGGATAAGGCGTTTAATAAAGGATGTGAACATGCTATGCTAAATGACACTTTTGGAAAGGACTTGGGCAAGAAAATTGCATCACTAATGGACCCTATCTCACATTGGCTTGATAAAATAATGCATTGGGATTGTTCCTTTATTTTGTGCCAATGAGTCAAGCTTTGCAAATCAGAAAAAATTGTGTGCAGATGAATTTGTGTTAATGCGCTCAGGAAAATAAATGGAACGAAAAACACTTCCACCTCTAGAGAGTGTTTGAACCTCCCTTAGCTTTTTCTTTCATTTAATAAAGCCATAAAAGGCTTATCCACACTGTTCCCAGAGGGGTGGGACGTCGTATGGTCCTACTGCATGCTGACTAGCAGATTGTTCTGATGCTTTTCGCTGCAGTTGTTAAACTCATTTGCAAGCTGGAGATGGACATGTTATTTAAAAGTTTGTTGATTTAATATCAATAGTAATCTCAATGGAGGAGACATGAGAAACTAAAACTCGGTTTATTATTTAGTAGCTGTTTCCTTTATTGTTTTTTTTTTTTTTTTTTGTCTTTACTGAAAGAGAAGGATATTGTGGAATACTGGTAACCCCACCCCAACCCCAACACGTTCTTCTGTGCCCATTAAGAGGCTGGTCACAGTCCTTCTGGGCTTCGTCATTTTGACATGTTTGGAGAGTTCTCTGGTTGAGAGTGAAACTGTGTTTACTAACTGTTTGACATGCTGCAGCATGTGTTCATTGTGACAGCGCTTGTTACGAACTTTGCTGTCCCATCTTCCCTCAAGTATTCTGCACAATTTATGACAGCAATTTGAAGACATGGATCCCGGGCAGGCGTCGACAGCTACAAATTTAAGACTTGCCTGTTGGACATTATGACTTTTTTTCACTCTCCTCTCTGCGATGGACAGAATGTCCCTATAGGAAAAAGTGGGTCAGCATGAAAGCTTGGTTAGACACAATACCGGCCCTTTGGAGTCAGCTCTAGCACAGATTTGCTCTGACAGCGCTACTGTGAGTTTGTATACCAGCCAAATTAAAAATTGATTATGGGCATATTAATCTTGCATAATTACTGTTGGGTTGTGTGTGTGTGTGTGTTGGGGGGGGGTATGCAAATCAGGCAAATTATTTAAGTGGTACGTTGACATTTATTCACTTATAGATCTTTATTCCTATTTGTTAGATGAGGACATGATTATAATATACACCAATAACAGCCATAACATTGAAACCACCTGCTAAAAATGACCTGGGTGCTCTTTGTGCCATCAAATCAGCTTTGACCCATTGAGGCGTGGACTCCACGTGACCAATGAAGGTGTCCTGTGGTATTTGCAATTAAGATGGTAGCAGCAGTCTGTCCTGTGCAGATTGGCTATCCTTCACACGACAGTGAGCCTGGGGCGTCCATGACCCTGTTGCCATTTTTTTACCTTCTTTGGATCACTTTTGGTAGGTACTGACCATTGCTTTTTCAGGGAGCACAAGACCGGCCTGATATTTTAGAGATGTTCTGACGCAGTCGTCTAGCCTCATAGTTCGGCCCTCGTTAAAGTGGGTCAGATGCTTATGCTTCCTGCTTCCAACATTAACTTCAACTGTCTGTTCACTTGCTACCTATTATGGAAATCCAACTGGTCTCCTAACAGGTGCCATTGTAACCAGATAACCAGCTGATAAGGTATATCTATGCTGACACACCAAAACACTGTATCTCCAAAAAGGTTCATTTTAATATACATTAACAATATTTTATTTCAGTCCATGTTTGACTGTTTCTTTTTTCATGAGATGTTCACACAGTCTAAAGGGTCTCTGGTGATAAAGCAAGATAATGCAAACAGTTTTGATATGACAATGTATAAAAAATGCCAGTTCTTCACCAGTTTCCCACCAGTTCTTCACTTATTCCAAAGTCACTTCACACCTACTGCCTCTGCATTGTCCCCTGCTTCCTTCAGAGTGCTCCTGCAGCGTTGTGATAAGCATTTCACTTGCTTTCCCTTCACACTGAAACCATTCTTCTCACATTTCTCCTTAAGGCTGTACCACACCCAAGTCCTGTCAATACCTGCAGCCAGTATATGTGTACTGTATGTGTGTGTGTGTGTGTGTGTGTGTATACGCAATCATGTGTGCATTAATATAGACTCACATCGACATAACCTATACAGGGTTTTATATACTCTCTTAAAGAGTTTATCATTGGTTCTTTAGGAAAAACAATGGTTTGCCTACGTTCCTAAAAATGTTTTTTTAAGGGTTCTTTAGGAAAGGCAATGGTCAATATATGCTCCTAAAATGGTTCTTCAAGGGTTTTTTAACCAAGCAGTAGTTTATAAATTATCTTTAAAGGCTTTGTTAAGGGTTCTTTAGGAAAAGCAGTGTTTTATGTACATTCTTAAAACAGGTTTTTTATCTGTTCTTTAGGAAAAGCAATGCTTTATATACTCTTTATAAAAGCAATGGTTTGTAAATGATCTTAAATGAGGTCTTTAAGGGTTCTTTAGTAAAAGCGATGGTTTAAATGTGCTCCTAAAAGGTTCTTCAAGGGTTTTTTTAGGAACAACAATGGTTAATATACACTCCTAAAATGGTTCTTCAAGGGTTCTTTAGGACCAGCAATTGTGTATATTTACTGTTATAAAAATAGTTGCTAATGTTTTTTTTTTTTTTAAGCAATGGTTTATCTGTACTATCTATTATAGTTGTTACACTAATGTTATAAGTGAAAACCCCTTTAGGTGTTATATATAAATATATGTACTCAGGGTGTAGGACCACAACAATGCAAAATACTGCTTTGGTGGTTCTTCCTTTTCTTTTTAGTTATTATTTGGTGGCATCTGTTGTATATGTTTTCTTAAAGAACTTGACACCAAAAAAGTGCATTGTTCTCGAATTCATAGAACCTTATCTCTTTGTAAAACCCTGTTTACTCAGATGAGATTAATCTATTTTACCTGTGCTGACCTACAGTATCTGTATTAGGCACTAGGCACTTGAACTCAATGAGTGCACTTTTATATTCATGCCGGTTTTAAGTCTGGTGTCTGTGTTTATTAGACACTGCTGGTAGAAGGATTTGCCAGCATGCTAGAATCTTCTGCATGAATAATGCAAGTGACACTGACACAAAACGGCTGGACGTGCAAGTCCTTATTATATAACCCCATTGTTACTGTGTTCTGTATAAAACACAAGGATTTAAGAATAAATTATATACACTTCAGTGCCAGAGCTGGTCTTTGATATTTTTGGACAAATTTGGTTGTAAAGTAAAGCGCTGTCCTAAAGACTTTTCATCTCGAAATAATTGCTTGTTGTTTATTTAGAGTTCTCTCTCTCTATTAAGGCCATGTTTTCTCCAATCTCTGACCTGCACTTGCTTCTTCTTCCTGACTCTGTTTGGGGTTGTGATTTAGAAAAACATCTAGAAACTAAACATGAACAGTCTGGAGCTGTGGGAGAGCATTAAAACGTTTGTTTAACGCAAACATGGAAAAGTCATTTATATGTCATGTCTCGTGTACATCTGATGCTCAGTTGGAGCAGGAGAGGGGGTTGATTTAAGGGTACAGGGTCATTGTGTTTGAGTGCATGATGTTTTTTTTTTGTGGAGGAGAACTCTTATGCATGCAAGTGAGTGAGCATTAATGCTTCTCCAGTGATGCATGTGCAGCAGTAGAAAATCATTCAGCATACGAACAATGAAGTTAGCTTAAGCCTCGTGCTTTTTTGGCAATGCATTAGAGCTTTTGCAGCCACACAAGCATGCAGGAGCCCATCATCACTGGCTCGCCTTCAAAGTGAGCACAGGAATAGTGCCAGCCGGCTGGGAAACGGCACATCAGCACAAATGCATACAATCAGCATTAGCCCAGGCTAATGATGAGGACAATGGTGAGCGGGGCTGGGAGGTGTTTACCAGGCCAGTGCTTGGCTCCACAGGATGTATGATACCCACTTACTCTCCGACAGGCCTTTTACATCAAAACGCTGCAGACTCTGCTAAAAACGTTGTCTCACTCAGCTTGCCATCATCAGACCTTTTACTGAAGCACTCGTGGTGGGTTGAGCACCTGTTTGAAGTTGTTACTGTTATGTATTAGCAATAATTACATGATTGGTACATCAGACTGCTAAATTGTTTTGGCTCCTTGAATATGAGGCAGGGGGAGACAGTAAGGTAAGAAAAAAGTAATATACAATAATGCAGAAAGAAAAAGAGAGAAAATATGTCATTTATAATCTATTTTTTTCAATAATAAAGAGAGAGGCAGTGGAAAGGTGAGAGAAGGAGAATGATAAATAGATAGAATGAGACAGATTGGGAGAGAGAGAGAGAAAGAGAGAGACTGGTGGAAATAGAGAGAAGGAATAAGGGGAGGTGGGAGAGATACACTATATGTTCAAATGTTTGTGGACACTCCTTTTAAATGAAGGCATTCAGCTACTTTAAGTTGCACCCATTGCTGACACCGGTGTGCACATGCACACAGAGCTTGTGGAGTCCTTATAGAGAAGTACTGCCAATAGAACAGGACTCTCTACAGAAGATAAACCTGACCATGTCTAATGCCAGGCATGGGCTAGCAGGGTGTAAAGCCCCCCTCAGCATTGAGCTGTGGAGCAGTGGAACTGTGTCATCTGGAATGGTGGTGCTCCATCAAATACTGGATGAGTTGGGGATGAGGTGGGGTTGTGAACATCCAACATCCTGACCTCCCATCGTTCTTGTCACTGACCCTTACAGCAATGCTTCAGAATTGAATAGAAAGCCTAATTTCCTTTGATTTTGGAAGAAACAGTGAATGAACAGGTGTCTCAATACTTTTGTCCATATAGTGTATAAAGACAGCGGAAAAGAAAGAGAGAGAATAAGACAGGTTGAGAGAGAATCAGAGGGAGAGAAAGTGAGTGAGAGAGAGACTGGAAAAAGAGAGATGGGGTGTGGTTCGCTCTCCATGGTGCTGAACAGCACTTACGAAGCAGCGTGAGTTGCTTTGCTTAGGCTAGGTCTATTTATGGAGAAGGGGACAGACCTTCCCTGCCTTGTGAGTGTGTGTGTGTGTATGTGTGTGCCTTGCACGTGCATTTGCGTGTCTGTGAACACAAAAGCATTATCTAATGCAGAATTAAATGAGCGACAAGATTGAGTGTTTGTAGAGTCCAAGCCGCATTTTGCTCAGTCAGCAAGCAGGGCAAGGCTAAACTTAAAGACAAAAGCCTATAAAGCGTCTGCGGCACTGCCTCACCAAACTACGAATTCATTCTGCTCACCCCTTATTTATCAGTATGGACGGATAGTGACCCAGCAGCTTTATGAAGATGTATGTTCTTCTCCCGCTCCATTATTTACACGCACAAGGACAGAACTCTGGGAATTTGCTTACTGTGCACAAATTCAGCCACAGAGAATCTGTTCGAATTGTGCAGTTTGCTTCTGAAAGTCCAGAAGATAGTTAATGCTGTCATTTTGCTCTGTTAGTAACATAATAATAATACAGCTGCCACAAAAAAACGTCAAATCATCAAATGTTTAAATCTGCACATTTTTGTCCATGTTATCATTTTTGAGTGAATGTCTTGTTTTGATGAGCAAGAAATGCAGAAATACAGCAGTCAGTCATAACATTAGTACCACCGATGCAGTGAAAAGCATTGATTATCTTAATATACAGTGGTAAACATCTGTCAAGGGGTGAATTTATTAGACAGCAAGTGATGGTCATGTGGGGTGTTCCAGGTATGCAGTATGGTCAGTACCTACCAAAAGTGGTCCAAAAAAGGACAGCCGATGAACCAGCGACAGGGACATGACCACCAAGGTTTATTGTAATCATAATACTTAAGAATTTTCTACAAATACAACATGACAATGTTTTTGTGACATGTAAAATGTGAGATGTGTCAATGATGTGGTTTTGTGGTATACTCATAAAAACATTTTGTTAATCACAATAACAAAATTGATCAGAATTGCAGTAAAATTTTATTATATTGCTAGTCACCATGATATGATATGATATGATATGATATGATATGATATGATATGATATGATACGATATGATAAGTTAAAATTACAGTTCCCTCAAAAATAACAAAAAAAAACAGATTAGGGAGACACAGACCAAGCCATTATGATCATCGCCATCATAAAGAAATAGAGCAGTCCTCACAGTCTATAGTCACATGTATCCGAGGGCTCTTGACATGCCAGTTCATCCAGACAACATGTCTTCAGTGCTGTGTTCTGCCCCACTTTCAGCTTAAATTACAGTAATCAGAGCTATGTTACAACACCACAACAGCAGTTTTTCAGGGTTCGAGTGCCACTTGCTCCTGAATCCATGAGTCCATTGTGCATGCTCTTCATTAGTTTATTCTTTCATGCCATCTCTTTCCCCTGACTAAACTGTTGTGGTAGAAGTAAAAAGAGCTCTATTCATACACAGCACACTTAATACCCTTGATTTTGGACAAAACAGTGGAAAAGCATATTTGGACATATAGTGTCCTTCTCATTTCTGATTCTTTCATGTTCACCAGAGAGTACTTCACTAAAAATGCCCTTTAAGGTGCCATGTTGTACTTGTATTGATTGTCACACCGAGGAGGCTTGGAGGATGAATAAAGGCAGACGTTTAATTTACATTTAATTCAAAGTAAACAAAACACTAAAATAATGAAATAAACACAAAGAGACTTTCATAGAAACTGATGCAAGACCAGACAAAGGAACACTGCAGTATAAGGGCAACTTATCCACATAAACTGGAAACAAGATGCAACTGTGAAACAATCATAAGGAGAGGGGGAATGACAAGGCGGTGGAGAGAGGAGGGGGGGGGGCAGGAAAATATACATGGCTAGAGCCTAAATCTAGAAACAAGCATTGGGAGTGCACCCCAGTGTTAGGTCTGAGAAACAGTTAGTGGTCTGCTTGTTTTCACCCAGTTTCATTACATTAAAACCGTGACATTTTAGAACCCTTGTAGCACAAACCAGTATCTCCCAAAAAAAGCTCCCAAAAAGTGTGCTGAAATGTTTTTTTTTTTTTTTTTTTTTTCTCCGAAACATTAAATTCATGCAACAGAGATACTGTGCTTTCCCTATGACCAGAGTATTTTACAGACAGGTGAGTATTCACACTTTTAGCTGGAGTAAGAATAGTGTGCGCTTCTGTTGGGTTTGCAGTGCTGCTGCTCTCGTTCTCTCATTGCTGCTTCTGCTGAAACCGTGAACATTCTGAATAAAACAGAACACGTCTCCCGTGCAGCCGTCACTCTCCAGTGTAATCAGATTTGTCAGTGGACCTGGTGAATAAATCCTTGTTTGTGTTAAGAGCACTTCGTTCTAGCAGGCTCTCATTAGGCTGGAGATTTTGTAGGGGGAAAATGAATGAATGGGTTGGCAGCTATTTAAAGGTGTTGGAGGTGCTCCCTGATTGTGCTAGATCATTTAAGCTCATATTGTGATGCCTCAGCAAGGTTCAGCAAGGTAGTGGACACACACACACACACACACACAGACACACACACACACACTCTTCCCTGAACCAGAAGGGCTCCACTGAACCATATTGTGGGGCCACCTTGTCTAAAATCCCCACTGGCATCACACAACATTCACAAGTTCACAGTCGCGGTCTCTCTCGCCCTTACGTTTCTGTTTTTCTCTCTTTCCCTCCCTCTCTCTCTTGTTTTGTCTTCTCTCTTTCCCTCTCTCTCTCTCTTGTTTTGTTTTCTCTCTTTCCCTCTCTCTCTTTTCCTTTTATTTTCTCTGTTTCTTACTTTGTACCTCCTTGGCTTTTCCCTCTCTTTCTTTCTTTCTGTGTTTCTTTCTCTTTCCCTCGCTCTCTCCTCTCTTTCTTACTTTCCTTCATTCTTTCTTTCTTTCTCTTACCCTCTCTCTCTCTCTCTCTCTCTCTCTCTCTCTCTCTCTCTCTCTCTCCATCACTCTCTCTCTCTGTTGCTTATTCATCTCTCTTTCTTTCTGTGTTTCTTTCTCTCTCTCTCTCTCTCTCTCTCTCTCTCTCCCTCCCTCACTCTCTCTCTGTTGCTTATTCCTCTCTCTCTTTCTTTCTGTTTCTTTATCTCTCGCTCTCTCTTCTCTTTCTTACTTTCCTCCACTCTTTCTTTTTTTCTCTTACCCCCCCCTCTCTCTCTCTGTTGCTTATTCCTCTCTCCCTTTCTCTCTCGCTCCCTTCCTCCCCGTCTCTCTCTATATGTCACTCTCTATCTCTCTTGCTTTCCACCCTTTCTCTCTCTCTCACCCCCACAAACATTCTCTGTCTCTCACTCTTTCTCCTCTCTCTCTTTTTTCATCTATTACCATTTTCTTTTCTTTGCCATTTACTGTCTGCCTCTCACTTTCTCCATGTCGCTCTCTCACATTCACTGTCTCTCTCTCTTTCTCTCTCCCTCTCATTTTTCTCTTACTTCTTTCTTTCTCTCTCTACTGTCCTCTGTTTCAAATGATTATTTTTTTTCCCACACCCACTTAACTCTCTCTCTCTTACTCTGTGGGGTAATAGAAAGTTTAAGCTCTATGATTTGCCATACACTTCAAATGCTAGATGCTAAGAGCTTAAGCAGCTGTGTTTACAATTATCCTCCATGTTCACTGCCCCCTTCGCCCCTCTCTTGTCCAGGCCCTCCTCCTGCACTGCATTTGTTGAACAGGAAATGATTAGAATAATTACACTACTTTCATACCAGCACCACTAAAAGTACACATACTTTATCCCATGCAGTTTGTCATTGAAGTGGCCGCGTGCGTCACAGTTGCATTGTGTGTTGAGGTAGGGGTCAGCGGCCTTTCAGGAGGTGCTACTGATGTGTTTTAATACACTGTGCAGCTGAGCCCCGGAAATAAGGCCTGAACAAAGAGACAAATGAGCAGTACTTCACTTGCACTTGGTTGGTTTTCATTTTGTCGTTCACCTGTCTGAGTAGTCGCATGGCTGCATGACTTTGACCTAGCTGGGCATCTTAGTGAGCTTTTCTGCTCCTCAGTCGAGGCCCCTGTTGAGTTATCTCTGTCTCTGATCACATTTTTTTGTTCCTCTTGGCTCAAAGACAAAATACCTCTCACCTGTCTGCCTCGTGACTGCTGATGCTCTTCTTTTTTTCTTCTGTAAAGGCAAACAGCACATCCGTGGTGTCAAACCATCTGCTCCCAAGAGGGCCCCTTTCTATGTGTGCAACTGGCAATGTCGGTATTTTAGTGTTCAGTCTCTGTGGTGCCTTTAAATATAGTTCAGTGTTTGATATTTATAGTGTTTTTATATTTATTTGATATTTATAGCATCTGGATTATTGTAGCTGTGGCATCACCAAGTCAATCGTATGGGATTGTATGTGTGCTGGTCAAAGGAGAAAACATTTTTCTACCTTCATATTAAAGCTCAGCTTAGGATGATTTGGAAGAAGATTGTTAGAGAGGGGAAAGAAATCAAAGGACAAAGGACTGGAGTTTAGGTGGCTTCTGTTTGTGGTAGAAAGCCAGTCCCCCCTCTGATAAGTGGAACTAGGAATGACAGATCACAGAGTTAAAAGGGACGTGACAGGGTGGCGGAGGGTTGAGAGGACTTATCATAAACACGTGAACAAGGTAGAAATGGAATTTGTTGGATGTTAGATTTGGGAGGAGGGGCTTCAGGCATGTTCCTCCTTATTAATTTTAGTTATTTTATAACACCATTTTTAAGCAGTGTTGCACATCTGTGGCATTTTCATAATCAAAACCACACCCCATATAATAGCAGCTTAGCAGTATAATGGGCTGCAACTATGGCCTGGGGGTCACAAGATAAAATAACGAGCCATGTCGCTTTGCCATCAGCGGCCAGAGCCAGAGAAAGCACAGTTGGCTGTGCTCTCTCCGGGTGGGTAGATGGCACTCTCTCCCTCTTCTCTCTTAAGTGATGTTGACCGACACAGGCGTTTGTTAGCTGGTGTGGTGGAGCTGGGAACCCGACACTTTCCTCCTAGCGTGTTGACTGCCCGGAAATGCTGTATCAATGACAGTTTGAAAAGAGACAGTGGCTGGCTTCGCATGTATGAGGGAAGAGAAGTCCTTACCCTCCTAGTGTCGGGAGCATTGCTAGTGCTAGGAGGACTTATAAACATATGAGTTAATTGGCAGTAATTGAGAGCAAAAAGGGGAAAATGCCAAAAAATACTTATTATATATAACATAAGCCCATTAAAAATGTAAATTACCCAAAGCATAAAGTGTATAAATGCCAACAGATGCATTAATTTATGTGATATACCTTATTATTTAAATATCCTCAGTGTGGTCACCTGCAACCTGGACTCTTAGGGTTAACATGACAATCCTGGTGCATTCTGCTGCACTCTAAAGCTAAAATGTAAGAGTATTGTGGCAATTATTTGATTATGTTATACTAATGATACTAATGATCACCACTTGCAGTGTTATTTGATGCTCAGCTTTTATAGTCATTATGACATGTAGAAATCAGTGTGTTCTGTATCCATTTCCAGTGGAAGCTAAACATTAGCTGGTTGTTCTGGTTGCTAACAATGATAATTTACACTAATTAACACATTAAAAGTGGTTCATTAAAATTAAATACTAATCGGTGGGTGGTGCGAATAATGATGTGAGCTGCTGTAAATCCTTCCTCAAAATTCTCCACCCCGCCCTCTTCCTAAATGAAAGTCTCATCAAATCTGCATGATTCAGGTAGATAGGCGTATTCATCATTCAGAACACCAAACTGCACGAGAAGGTGATGGGGTTGTATACATGAAAGAACCTTTTTTTAAGCTTAAAGAACTTCCACATAATGTAAATATTTTATATCAGATACAATCTTTTACTAAAACCAGATATGCAAGCATTTAGAAACCATTCAGAAACCTGTTTAAGAGCATATTAAAGAAGGGAAGTATGAGGTTGTGCGACTGTGGATTACAGAGGTTTACTGTGAAAGAACCACATTGAAAAATACAACATTCAGCTTAGTTAAATATTTTAGCAGTGTACATTTCTACAAAACAAATGTATATAGGCCACATTTATGTTCCAGGGTTTTCCGAACTTCATTTCACAAGACAGACCCCCCACTGTACAGCCCAAGAACCAAGCAGAGTTGGATTATATTTTGAGGCAGTGTTCGAAGATGTTCTATATGCTTCCAGTGGGGCCAGGCTTGGAGATTATGCTGGGAAAGTCCTTGGATATATTTCGCCCCAGATATGGAGTTGTGTAACCAGAAATTGCTATTGTATCGTAGTTAAACGACTTGAATAAGCTCAGTGTATTTTTGGATGAGACTTGGTGCTACAAATGTAGCTCTTCCTCAGGCAGGGCAGGTTACATGACTTCCGGACTGCATCATCTGATCCCGATCCTTGCTCGGTACTGATTGCAGTGATACCTTTGAGGAGAACATAGAAATGAATGACTGTTAAGAGAACAAAATGGATCTTGTTGGAGGGTTATTTGTGTTATTCATGCTGATGTTAAGCAGGAATCAGAAGCCCACTACATTTTGGGTGTTTCAGCGTCTAAAGTGGCCCACTGAGTCACACAAACTCGGATCCCTCTAAACAGCCTCACAACGAACCAAACTGAGACCCCCTCCTGAGAAATTCTCAGTCCGGTTCGTTTGTGGTTCATTTTGTAATCTGCTTATGTTTTGTTTCATGCTTAGAACTTTAAGCCTGGCCGTAACCAGCTACAATGAATTATGAATTTTGCCATCAGTGGCTGGAGTCAGAGAGAGCACAATCGGCTGTTCTCTTTCCTGGTAGGTAGATGGCTCTCTCATGCACAGGCATCTGAGGAGCTAGGGACCCGGTATGTCAGCTGCCCAGCGATGCTGCATTGGTGGCAGTTCGAAAAGAGTCGGTGGCTGGCTTCACATGTATCTGAGGAAACATGTGTGAAGCACTTACCCTGCCAGTGTTGGGAGCATTGTTAGTGCTAGGGGGAGTTAATTGGCAGAACCAAGTTACCAAATTAAAATGTAAAAAATAAAGAAACACTTGACAAAAATTTCAGAACGTGGAATTTTGTGGTCTTAACAATTGGGAAGTGAACAAACTCACAAATATCACAAATGGCATATTCATCATTCAAAACACAAAAAAATCTTTCTTTAAGCTTAAAGAACCTCTACATAATGTACATATTTTATATCAGTTACAATCTTTTACTAAAACCAGATGATTAAAACAAAAATTTAAAAATGTGGAATTTTGTGGTCTTAACATTTAGGAAGTGAACAAACTCACAAATGTCCTGGTATTAAATAGCTGTAAGCTACGTTCTAAATGAATTGTGGTGTGAACAGAAAGTTGTCTGAGATCTTATCAGCGCTAAAGAGGACCAGACAAGACCTCTGTCGCTTTTTAAAGTCCACTTACTCAAACACACAAAGCACTGAGGTCAGTTCATTTTTAAAGAACTATGTGTGAAAACACCATTAGTCACCTTTAAGAAGATCGAACATTGTCTGAAGTCAACCTCTGAGCATCTCTTAAACTAGTTTTGTGCCGCCCATGGTTTAGTCTGTAACTAACCCTGCGCGATACATGACAGGGTTGTCCTGTTCTTCTGAATGACAGACAGCGGGATCCGGCCCTTCCCATTGATCTCCATTTGGAAGAAGACATGTGGGCGGTAGTCCGTCTAGTCAACTCTGACCCTTCAGTCTGGCCCATCTGAGAGACGGGTGCTGGTTCACATAGAACAGAACGCAGAGTTGGAAATCTCTTTGAACACCAGGGATATTTGCACATGCATCTCCAGATGATTAACAAGTGACATTTTAGTTGAGCGGCATTCGTCTGTGTTTAAACTGGATGCTGACAGGCCATGTGAGGGATTGAAGATGACGGCAAAGCCATGTTTAGTTCATTTTGCAGCAAATCCAAAAAACAAGCCAGCAAACAGAACAACATGAACTCGTGATTATTAATGGAAAGGGTAGGTTCTTGGTTCATCTCATGGTTGTTGCTGATTGGTTACAGTGTGTGTCAGTCTGGGAGATGATGGAGAGTAAATGGAGAACTTCTAATGAAGCTTTAAGTGGAAATCTACTTAAGGTTTAATGTATCTAGTAGACTCTTATGATTATTGCCTACCTACATGGAATTATATGAAACTTACTTACCAACCTTTTACAATATTAGCCTGAATAACAGTGGTTGGTGCAGCGTAGTTTGTGACAACACTGCCTTTACTAAGGGAGACTAGGGTTCAATTCTTTAGACAGACAAGCACACATGCTATACCAATCCTTGGGACTCCTTTTAACTCTACCTGTAACATGATTCAAATATAAGTCGCTCTGGATTTGCCGTAGCAGTACAGTGTTTCTCTCAGAGGGTTTGCAGCAAAACAAACCTTCAAACAAACCCAGTCAGCACATACACCAATCAGCCATAACATTAGTACCAGGTTAAGTAAAAAACATATAATGATAATCTTCGTCTATAGTGGCACCTGTCACAGGCGCAACAGATAACATCACTACCTGCCAGTGAGCTACCACACCATGTGGGAGACTGGGGTTCGATTCCCGGTCTGGGTGACTATGCTGTGCTACACCAATAAAAGTCCTTGGGCAAGACTCCTAACACTACACTGGCCCGCCTCTGTAATATGAGTAACCTTGTAAGTCACTCTGGATAAGCGCGTCAGCTAAATGCCGTAAATATAAATTTTCTTGAAGGTGATGCCTTTTAATACGGGAAAAATGGTAAAAAGGGTAAGAATGAGCCACTCTGAAAAGCCTCAAATTCTGATGGCTAGACGACTGGCTCAGAACATCTCCAAAACACCAGGCAGGTCTTGTTATTGATGTGATCCTTTAGGGTCTCAGAACTTACAGGACTTAAAGGATCTGCCGCTAATGTCTTGGTCCCAGATGATCAGATCTGTTGTGGCAGGACAAGGGTGACCTACTCAATACTATGCAGGTGGTACTAATGTTATGGCTGATTGTTGTGCACTACATGTCGAAATGTTTGTGGACACCCCTTCTGATGAATGCATTCAGCTACATTGCATTCAGTATTGACAGATGGACACAGATGCCTCTGAAATGATGGTTGGTGCTTTTGGGATGAGTTGGCGAGTTGGAGATGAAGTAGGGTGGCGATGATTCAACATCCTGACCTTAACTATGCTCTTGTTGCTGAATGCAGTCAAACAATTCAACAGTTTTTTTTTTTATTCACTTGATTTTTGAAAGAAACAATGAGTAAGCTTGTGTCCCAATACTGAATAGAACTGAATTGAGTAGAATTACTTTATTGATCCAACAGATAGTTGAAAGAAGGACGAAGACTGAGGAGAGAATTTTTCTTGAACTGTTCATTTTCTATCTGGCTCAGAGCTCACACGGTGGGCTGTGCTGATGGAGACTGCAGTCTGATCTAGTGTATATTTGCCCGTAATGATAATGTCTGCGGGGGCTCCATCATTCATTAATAAAACGCTTTCAGCACACACCCCTCACCGTGGGCAGGAATGTTGTGTAAGTCATTGTGATTCCTGGCTCATTCTGTCACTCTTTCCATCTTGGTCTCTTTTATCTCTCTCTCTTCCTCTCTCAATCTTTCTACGTCCATCACTTCTCTGCCTCCCTCTCTCTCTCTAGCTCTCTCTCCCCGTCTCTCTCTCTCTCCTCCTCTCACTCAGCTTATTTCATTATTTTCTGCCCCCTCATTTGCGTGGCTGATAGCATGTCTGGCATTTTTGTGCTGCTAAAATTCATTTTTTTTCCTTTTGTTTTGGGCAAGGTTGAGCACGTAGCGCAGTGGCAAAGAATGAGTGAGCGAGAGAGTAAGAGAGAGAGCGAGACCGAGAGGTGGAGGTGGGGGCGTGCGGGGGCTCATGGGCTGTCTGTGTGAAGGCAGTGGCCTTAGGGCAGGCAACACGATGCAGAGCAAACACGCTTAACAACTGAAGGAGCAGCTGGGGCCCGCCACACTCTCTCTCTTTCTCTCTCCCTCCTGCCTAACTCTCGCTCTCTCTCTCAGACGGAGATTTATGTGCTGTGACACCACTTCATATTACTGACCTGGATTTGCTGCTCTCCAAAAGCCAGCGCACGTGCCCTCAACTGCACCGCCGCGTTTATCCCGTACCTGCGTAGCTTCACCTCTCCGGTTGGTGCTCTGCAGTTGAGCTCTCTTGTTTATTGATGGCCTCACCAGGTTGCTGAGCAGAGCTGAGCTGAAGTGATGGAAAGAAGTGGGCAGAAGAAAAATGCCCTCCGCAATAACCATCAAGGCAGCAATGAGGTGATCATATGCATACAATGTTAAAGTGATGGAGGAGCAGCCAGGAAAAAAAAAGAAAGTTTTGCCACCTCCGGGGAAGCAGAGGGAAAGAGAGTGGGAGTCTGCATGTGTTTTTATTAGTCGATATGAGATATTGCTGTGTGCTTGCATGAATGTCTTTACTTGTGTGTGTGCATAGGTGTTATTCTGTGCCCTATAAAAAACCCCAGTAATGATTTGTTTTGACTGCCGGTGAGGACAGTTGCAGAGCCATGCGAGCCGGTGTGAATGCGAGGCAATAATTGTGCCGGACAAGTGAGAGATTCCTGATGGATGGGGAATATTACAGGAAATGTAATGTCCTATTTAACTGACACACCAAGTATTCATCCACCGGCACATCCAGTCAGAGGTAGCTCTCTCCAGCACCTCTGGGCTGTCTCACAAAGCTCACAAAGTTCTGTTTCTGACATGAGGTTGGAGGTCCTGTTGCAGGAGGCACAGGGGCAGATCCACTAATGATCTTGCAGCATTGCAAATCCGATTTTTTGGAGCTAAAAAGTGACTGTCCTGATCTACTTTGTAGGCGCAGCGAGCTCGAAGCTCCCACAGTAAGATCAAAGAGCCGTTTGCTGCTATTCTGCACTTTTGACTCACTGCATTTGCATGTATTGGAGTTTCCCTCTCAAAGTACTGGGAGTAAAATACTGGGAGGAGACTATTATAATGAAACACCTGCCTGATTTACTAAGGCTGATAGTAAATGCTGGCTGCACGCTGTTGTCGTTTAGATGTAGAGCATTTGGCTGACGCTCTTACTCAAAGCGACACATGTTACACAGGTTGGTGAATTCAGTGTTACATTGGCCTATATGGCGGCCTTGTTGTCCACTACACTACTCCACTAACCTGTTTTTAAGTCCTGTAAGTCCTGTAAGTTGCTACTCCAACCTGTTTAATGTCTGGGATACCCATAACTAAAGGTATAGGTAAACTTCTGTTTTCAATTAGCCATAACATTAAAACCATGTCCCTAATATTGTGTAGGTTCCCTTGTGTAGGCTACCAAAACAGCTCTGACTAATCAGGGCTGAAGGTGTCCAATGGCATCTGGCACCAAGACGTTAGTAGCTCCAGAATTTACAAGTCATGTAAGGTGCAATGTGGGGCCTCCGCGGATCACATCAATGAGCCATGGGCGCCCATGGGTGCCGTTTCACCGGTTGTACTGAGTACTTTTGGTAGGTACTGACCACTGTATATCAGGAACACCCCATAAGATCTGCCTGATGATCTGGAGGTACTCTGCACCCAGTCGTCCGCTTCTAAGATATCAACTTCACAAACTGACAAAGACTGTTCACTTGTTGCCTAACATGTGTCATATCACCCTTGACATGTGGCATTGCAATGCAATAATCAATGTTATTCACTTTACCTGTGGTTTTAATGTTATGGCTAATGTTATGTAAGTGGCCTGATATAATGATTTGCCAGTGAAATTAAACTTAGTTTCCAAATGTACAAGTCACGATACTCATCTTCAGTTTATTTTATCGGCCGTTTTTTTAAATAAAAAGTCAAAAATAATAACTTATTTGCACAAAGAAAAGAGTCATTATTATTTCAGCTTTAGATGTACAATTGGTCAAAATAACAGGAAAATTACTATTATTATTATTTCGGGACAGAGGAACAGAGACAAAATACTTTTTTTTTTACCTTTAATGAAAAACATGACATGACAGGACATGAGCTGCACAGAGGGACTGTGTTGTGCTGGTCATATGTTAATTAGGAAGTGTTCATTTGCATGAAAGTTCTTAGCAGACAACACACTAAATTGCACCCCTCCACACACACACACACCCACACACCCACACACACCCCCACCAGCACAAATCGTCGTTAGACTGTCAGTAATTAGTGTCTCTTTTAGTACATCTGCCCCATTGAGTGTGTTTACATGCACACTGATAATATCGTCATTATCTGATTTTCAGGAGTTACTCATTGATTCAAGTAGTCATTCAGGAAGCTAACTACAATATCTGCAGTTATCAGATGATGATGGGCAGCTTTAACTCTACTCACTGCAGAGCTTAAGCTGTAATGAAGCTGTTTAAAGATCACAGGTCTTTTCAATCACGAGTAAAATCGAGTAAATGTCCTCAGAGTTTCATAATGGCCTTCATCAAGGGTTCTGTAGCATTGGTAATAGTCATGTGACAACTTGATTCATTCCAATCATTAAGTTGTTATTTTCAGCACTATTAACAGCATTACAAAATCATGCTCTGAACTCATTCATATTCGAGTATTAAAGGTAGCTAATCGATTAAATATAAATAACGTTAGTATGTTGAGAAAAAGGACAACGGAACAAATGTAAAGTAATGAACCTTAAACATAACTACAAATGGTTCTTTAAAGCAGCGATTCTCAATCCTGGTCCTGAAGTGGAGGCATACTGCCCTGTACATTGTAGTGCTTTCTTTGTTCCCAACTCACCTGATTCAACTAATCAGCTCATTTTAGAGTTGCAGGGGGTGTGTTAAAGTGGGGAGTCCACTAAAACAAACAGGGCAGGATGCCTCCAGGGTTGGGAAACAATGCTTTAAAGGAGCAATATGTGAGAATTGGCATTTTTTGCTTTCCCAGGATTTTACACAAGTAGGACTCTCAGCGTTATGGAGTTCATTGGAACATTATCCTGCCCACTTCCCCAAAGTTCCATAGTGCAATTTGTAGCATGTTGAGCCCAGAATAGCAACGATAGTAGCGCTAGCGCTACTAAAAAGGTAAGGGTGCACGTATTTGTCACTGTACAGTGCACCAACTCCAGTGCCCGGGGAGCAGAGAGGGTAAAGGGCCTTGCTCAAGGGCCCAACAGTGGCAGATTGCAGAGCCCGCGAATTGAACCCACAACCTTGTTATCGATAGCCCGGCGCTCTAACCGCTGAGCCACCACTGCCCCCTATCTATCATTAGCAACTATCGTTGCTACTCTGGGCTCAACGCGTTAGAACTTTAGTTCTGCAGAGCGTGTAGCTATGTAGGGCTATGTAGTCCTTTGTGCCTGAAAGACAGAATTTAAAATGATAAAGTAAATGATCAAATAAGTTGCTGATTTAGTCCTTAAAGGGTTAAAACATTTATACATTGCAAAATCCCCAGTATTGAATTAACACATATGGTGATCATTTCAGTTCATCTTGTCGTAAATGAATTCAGTTTAATTAATGGTGTTAATTTAGTGGTGGGGATTTAGCTGAGTAATGTTACAGTGATTAATCACTGCAGTAGTGCAGGAGGAAAAAATAAGAGGTGGTTGATTTAAGTAAATGTATATTGGGCAAATCATTTCACCGGTAAATGGTTCATTTTTTGACTTGTATACTATTTACCGTGTGTGCTGGAGCGTGTGTCTCAGTAAACCACTTATAAATAGCATCACCCCCTAAACCCATTCCATGTGCCTGTTTGGTCAAAGCTACTAATTTAGCTGCTCCTTATTCTGTCAGCTCACCATCTGGAAGTCAGGTTCATTTTATCTCTCTAATGATGTTCATCTCCTGTAAATTGCCATGAACTTTGAACATCAAATAACCAAGCTGTGAATGCTGTGTCTCGCACTCTGAAGCCTCTCTGCTTGATGTGCGAGCCACTCTATCTCACCCTGTGCCACGGCAGCCATGTGAGGAGCACTCTCTTAACCAGCCAGATCAGCTCAGTCGGCAGGGGTCCGTCAATCAGAGAAACAAAGCATAGGTTTTAGCGTGAGGCTTGTAGGGTGCGCACATGTAAAGAAAGAGGTTCCTTTTTTGCTAATCTAATACTGATGTGCCTGTGATATGACAGCGGAAGCGCTTAGGCTGCATAGCAGGGTCTGTGTTGGAGCTTTGCATCGGCAGGAGTATATATTTCCACCAGTTTCATCATGCTTCCCTCTGCCTGTGGATCTCTCCATGGTCCAGTAAATCTCCCTCCCTTTTATGGGTAAACATGGCGCGGCTGACTGTTGACTGCTTCTGCCGTCATTATAATTCAGACCAAACTTCCCCCTTGCCATTAATCCTGATGGTTAATTAATAGGATAACAGATTGGCCAAAAAAAAAGTGTGTGAGAGAGACTCTTCCCAAGAGCTGCTAGATAACTGACATTTAAAATGTCAGCTCAAGTGGCATGCTAAATGTGGTCAAACTTACTTTTCAATTAATGAAGGAAGGTAATGTTCCTCGTCATTTTCCAGTTATTGTGTTGTTTTAACTTATTACAGCCGGAGAAGTGTCACGTTAAACTATTACACTAGATGTCATGGCCAGAGTTAACAGTATAAATGATTATGTGATTGAGTTTGGAAGCAGACTAGGTCGCTTCGGCGCGTTCCAGCCGTTGTCTTATTTTATGAAATAATGGCTTTTCATTTTAGTTGTGACAGCCCGCATTGGCGCAAATTACTTTGGGGAGCCTCGCATGAGCCTTGATTGGACAGGCATGTTGAAGCGCCAATCGATACATCTTGAAAGAGTTCGGCCTGCCCTTTTTAAGGCTTATCGACGGGGATCTGCCTGGCTGTTGTATCACTTTTTGAAATGTAAGCTCTTAAGACCCGGCTAAGGCTACAGGATGGAGCATAATTATTCATGAAGGGCCTAATGCAGCCAGTCAGAGCCGGCGTCCCAAAACAGCCAGGCCAATTTCCACTCCAGCGGGCTAGCAAGAGACGCTCTGGAGCCAGGGCCGATCTGCGCTTGTGCTTGTGCTTTAGCGGAGCCAGCGGCGGAGACTGGATGCGTCTAGCCTTTGGCAGGGCACCCTTAGCGCTGTCAGACATGACAGCCATGACACCACTGGAGACTAGCATGAGGGGGGCGGGGGTTGTTAAATCAAATAAAGCACTTCTATCCTCCATCCTCTGGTGAGTCAAAGAGATATTACATGTCCCGATGAAGCTTCCAGTGGAGCGTTTCACTATTCGCTATTTAAAGGTGTGCGCCAGAGAAGGAAAGAGAGAGCCTTTGATGCGTCTCAGGTCGGCACTGTGACTTCAAGTGCAATGCTAAACTGCCATGAACAAAAAGGAATCAGTTTGACTAACTTCCAAAACACCTTGACTCTTTGATCAGCGGGTCCCGCATGCGAGGGAGAGAGAGCTAGTGCTGCACCCATTTTTAGTCGGCTCTGCCTCATGGGAGACGCGAGCCCGCTCGGCTCCTGAGCACATCAAAAGGATGGAGCTTAAACTCGAAGGCGGCGCTCGTGTTGGCATGTTTGTGGGACTGTGTGGGCTTATAAAGGTTGGTCCTTGACCCACTTTCACCTACTGTTGTGGGGAGTGGTGTTTTTTGAGGCTTTGTCTGGAAGGGAAATGGGAGAAAATAAAAATGAAGCGAGTGAAGTGAGTAATTCTGAAATGAAGTGAGTAATTCTGGAGGGATCAGGGTGAAAGTAGCCACTTGGGCCCGATGTGGAAACATAGCAATTTCTGCCATTATATCTACAGTTTTCCTTTAGCTTTCTAACCTCTCAGAAATGCTGTTATAATTTTATTGATTTATACGTATTTGAATTTTTAGTTAAATAATTTTTTCCCCAATTATGTCCCCAATTATAGATTTTTTTAGCCAGTAACTAAAAACGTAAAACTACGAATGACACATACATCCTCTGAAACATGTGCAACCAGCCACGGACACTTTTCTAACTGCTGCCAATGCAACGTAACCAGGCAAACAACATGCTCTGAGAAAGCTAGCTGATACATGTGCTTTGGCGAGAGAGAAAGCCATCTACCCACCCGGAGAGAGCAAGGCTAATTGTGCTCTCTCTGGCTCTGGCTGCTGATGACCAGCTGATTTGAAACAGCAATCCATAGTGGCACTTTAGTCCATTGTTCAAGCATCAGTCAAGCTATATCATTACTCTGATTAAAAAAAGAACAATGCTCCACTGCTCCACAACCCAGTGCTGCAGTTATAGCCCTCTATCTGCTGGACGACATTGGGTATGGTGACTTTAGACTCGTGTGGCTGCTCCAGAGCATCCTGTTATGTTAGCAATGCTTGTCAGTGGCAATTAAACAAGCTGTGCATGTACAGCTAACCTCATGTGTCAGTAATGGGTGCACTGGAACGTAGCTGAACTCACTCATTAAAAGGAGAGTCTGGATACTATTGTAATGTTTAGTTCATGTGTGTATAATGTCCATTTAATCAGGAATAAAGCCATGTATGTATTTAGATGGTTCTTTGAGAGGTCATGGTTCTATACAGAATGACTGCCTTTACTAAAGAACCCTTTAGGAACCACCCTATTTAAAGAGCAGCCAAAAATCTGTATGTACATTTACAACAGATATATATATATATATATATATTTTTTTTTTTATTTTTTTTTTATAGAAGTATAACTGCAGTTCAATGCCACCCACCCCCTTCCACTGCAGTTATTTGAAACCCCTTGATTTTTTCGCTTTGTTTTTTAACATTTAACCACTGTTTATAGCCCAGTGCAGACCCTTTTAAGCAAAAGCAGAAGCCTCTTGACAATGAGCATTATGGATAAGGCACGATGGATTTGGCTTTTTGTTTTATGTCAGGAAAAAAAGGAAGATACAGAAAAGCTTTGGAGCAAAACAGAAAAGGCATAAGCACTATCTTAGCTTCACCTCCCACTGATGACATACATAACGAACGCTTCTGGCAAAACTGGAGCTAAGTTCCCTGTACACTCTGAACTGGTGCTGGGGAGAGCACTGTGGAGAACAGAAGAGACTTCTTCAATCTCCATGCTTATCAACTTATCCAAAGAGAATAAAAGCATTATCAAAGAGAGAATCTCTGCAAGATGAAAGCGGGTAAGCTAAGTGCATAACATACTACAGTCTGTTCTCTGGTATGATCTCCTGATATCCATGGAACTGTTGTACGACTGAATTATAATGTGGCCACTAGAGACCCAGTGGCTGAATAATTGCACTCAATAGCCAGAGTTAGTAAAGCTTGGATCTGAGATGAAAACATCCTTCAGAGGTTTATGCTGGACAAAGGAGATGAAGTAAAGGAGGCTGGCATGAAAAAATATATGGTAATATGATATTTGATCTGCTGCAGATGTCCAATTGTGGCAGAATTTTAGGTGAATTAGAAATAAGTTCATTCTCACTAGTTAAAATTCTATTCATGTTTTTTTTGCCCTTTGCAGACCATCACACAACAAGGATGATTGACTTGATAACTGACTCTGATAGGTGTAAAGAACTGATACTATTGAATTGAATAACAAGGTCATCCCTAATTTCATGTGTGACTTATTTCTTGTCAGCGTGTAGACTGGCAATTAGGATACTCCCAAAGCGGGGTTTATGAGGCTGAATTGCCACTTCGTGTTAGAATTTAACTTTTCTGAAACCATATTAACCCCTTAAAACATCTATGGGCAGAAAGAGTTATTACAAACTTCCATTACCAAAGACGTTTTTACAGTCCCTGTTGTTACTGAATACGCCTTAGTGTGTAATATAATGTAAACATTATTTAATACTATATTCAATTCTTTTCACAAAAAGACGAAAAGTATGTTTCCATTTTAATTGGAAACTACTTGTGTACTTCCTATTCCAGGATATATACCTCCTATTTGGGGATACGGGAAATGGGGGTGCAGCCTCCCCATATTCCAGGATTGTTTAACTGTAACTGCAAGAAATAATAACAATAACAATGATAGTAATGGTAATAATAATAATAATAATAATAATAATAATAATAATAATAATCTATAAATAACAGTATTAAATACATACTGCATGTGTGTTTAATTTAGATTGGGGTTTGTATTCATATCATATTTTTGTCAATTTTTGTCAATAAGTCAATTCATATAATATTATCTGAATCTTCAGGATGAAGGGTGGAACTTGACTGTGGGCAAGTGTGGGTGCAGCCTCTCCATATTTCAGGATTGTTTAACTGCAACTGCAAGAAATAATAATAAAAACAACAACAGCAATAATAATAATAATAATGATGATCCATAAATAACAGCAGTAAAGACATACTGTAAGTGTGCTTAATTTAGATTGGGGTTTGTATTTGTTTTATATATATACAACTTCTCACTTCTCTCACCAGCTGCTAGCTGTTTTTCAAAACATAAACAAACAAAAGCAAAAGCGGCATAATATTTTATTTTAGACTTAAAATGTAAAAAGTCACTTCATGTAATAATATCTGAATCGTCAGGATGAAAGGTGGAGCTTGACTGTGGGCAAGAGGCATTTCGATGCCACATGTCAAAAATCTGATTTGCATAAAGCTAGAACACAAGAAGGTATGCATCTACAGGTTAATGTGTCAGTTAGATGTGTGTGTATGTTGTCATCTCTTGTATTATGACACATTACAACATCATAAAATGGGGATATTGCTTTGCTTGATGTGTTCACTGTGTATGTCACATGAATAAATGCTGCTTAGAATTCAAAGCATAATAATAGCATAATAATAATCATAAGAGGTGAACTGGGTAACTAAACTGCTTTTAGGTGTGAGAGTCTGAGTGAATGCTTGTGTGTGGTACAGTGTAACGGACTGGTGACCTGTCCAGGGGGTATTGCAGCCTTGCCTGTCTTCCTGTCTGCCTCCTGCCCTCCAGACCCACCGCAACCCTGAACAGAAAGATGCAGAAGCCAGGCCAGGTCAGAACTGTGAGGAGCAAAACCAGATACATGGACAAAAGAAGGCAGTTGAAGAGCAAGCAGTGGTAAAACCCGAAGTAGCAATCGAACCAGGCAACCACGTAGTGGTGACTCAGGAACTCAGAACTCGGTAGTGTAGTCGAAGAGACTCAGTGAGATTATAATACTCAGTGAGTGTTGAATACGGGAGTCACGGGCCAGTGTTAGATCTTTGGAAGTTAAGTAGTGTCCACCTGGCTTTATTAACCTCCATCCATCAGCAGTGGCAACTCCAGGTGCTCTGTTGTAGCTTCATGCCAGTTCTTTCTCCTTTTATCTTTTTCCTTTTTCCAGTTTTGTGTTTGCCGGTTCTCAGAATTAGTAGAATATCCACTCTACATTTCCCTCGGGGGTCTCGCCAGCACTCAAACTCAGCTCTCTCTGCCATATCGTTTTAGGATATTGACTCTTAGATAAGCGCATGCAAATTATAGAGTTTTTTCCATTCCAAAAATTCCGCTGGACCGTCCGTGCCAGCTCTCAGTGGACATTCCTGGGCTGAATATACACTCAGTGTGGACACCGGGGGAGTATTTGTGGAACAAATGAGAGATTTTTTTGCTTACAGCACTCGTGGGTGGAGGCCTGTAAGAATATCTAGGAGGATGGAGGTGTATGGTCAATGAATCAATACATGCCACAATGCACAGAGAGCGGGCACATGGATTAGTATCGATCTGTTGCAGTACTTTCATGTGCAATAGGTGGCATTCCTTCAAGCAAACTGATTTTTTATGGGGATTTTCTAATGTTTGGCTGCAAATTGCCCAGGTGTAATTACAACACAGGCATGCTTCTTGATTTTTGGATTTAAGTCCTCATTACTATTTTGTTTAGTGCTAGTGCTTCCCACATTACCTTCTTCTTTGTGGCCTTTTGAAGATTGCTGCAACAAACATGTGCTCAGCACACCACAGACATCCGTAAGACATGAAACACAATGTCACGCTTGGGAGGTATCTGGTCACGCTGATTTCACTGGCCTTATGTTGCTGTTTTTTTAATCTAGCTTGCCAGGAGATCATTCTGAATTCTGCACCACTGCACAAGCATGACTGCGCCGTGACTAGTTTTGTGCATGCATGGGTATGTGTGTGTGTGTGATTAGCATCATGCAGATGTTTCAATGTACACAGACAAGCGGGTCAAGGCTTCCATACTGAAGTGACAGATTGTACAGAAGTTACCTATTTTTGCTGTCATGCAAAAACCTTGCTATTTGGTTTACTTTTTGAAGTAATTCAAATCATTGCATTGTGTCAATATTTCACGAACGGACCAAAATAATTGGCAGTAACTAACATATTGCACGTGTAACTGTATATTACAGACACATTATGGATCATATATAGAACTATAAAACTAGATTCTATTTTTGTATATTCAAATGTAGCGGGTCTATTTTTTCCTATAGCTTTTTTTTCAGAGCAAAGATTGGCCATTCCTACCCAACCATTACATTCAGCATGCATTCAGAGCCCCAACATACAGAGTTAATAAGCACATACTGAATGGAGCTGAACAAAGATTAGGTCCCCTAGTTCTTCTGATTGCTCCATAAAACACCAACCCACCGAATATGTAGTGTTTTCTCCCCCATCTGTGGTGGTAATCTTTGTCCACTCTTTTCATGAGGCCTCTTTTCTCAGGTTTTTGGTCTTCCATGCTTCTTGTTTTGGGGTTGGCATAGAGTTCCAGGGGCAATCTCCTCGCTCGGCTTTGAACCGCGTTTGTCAGCATTCAACAATTAAGCAATCTCCCAACCCACCCTTGAGGAAAAAAGGGGGATAGAGAGAAACGCAGCTTTTGTGGAGTATCCATGAAGGGAAGGTTGAAACCGATATGTCCTATTGGGCTAATTGCAGATCTAATTAGTTTACCACACAGTGGGATCTCTGCCCAGAGCTCAAAATAAAATAAAAGCCTTCTTTGTGCCAGTGCACTAAATGACATCACTGATAGCTATAATAACTGCACTCAAAATGAATTCATTATTTATATCTACCTGATGTAATCCCCTGGTGACAGTAAAAATGTAAAAAAAAGAAAGAATAAAAATACATGGACTAAATTGAAAGGCTGTGCTTTTTCAGAAGACGGTATGCCTTCACTACTGCAGTAGAGGTCCCTGCTGGTGTTAATGTATGCATGGAATTAGCTGGCAAAGGTTGGACTCCCAAACAAAGAGGCCCACATACGAGCGTGGAACTTAGTAAGGGCTGCTCGCTAGGGTGTGAGAGCAAGTGCAGCTAAGGAATCATTGAGTTTGACATGAACTCATCCACCCACCGACTGACTGCTGGATTGTTGGCAGCACTAAACAACCGCATATTGTTTAAATGGGCATTTAAGTAGGTGTTTGGTTCATTAATCATAATGAGTGGGACGTGGTGAGGACTTTTGCAGCCCTCTGAGGCACTTTCTTTTGATTTTCCCATAGTCAAGGTGGTACCGCTCCTTCTGCCTTTATTTCAGGTTTGTGAGTTTGTGATTTGGGTAATATAATATTGGGTATATATAACATAAATACTGTGAATGAGCAAGTAACTTAGTTACATAAGGCACAAAAGGCACATAGTGTACCCATGTCTTAATGGTTTTTAAAAGTGTACTTCAAGACTATGAAAATTAATAGCTAAAATATAGCATTTTACATATTTCCGGTTAGTTTGAGTCCCTCACGAGAACATCATGGTGTCAGATGGACATGAGCAGTTCACACAGAAGGAAAACAGGAAGGAGAAACACTGTTGTGCAACTTGGGCACTCGTTATATAAGTCAGTGGGTGCCGCTACTTTGCTTAGCATGTCTGCAAATGGCTGCTAATTGGGCTTGCTTCTAGTGTGTGACTGTGTGACTGTGTGCGTGTGTGTGTGTGTGTGTGTGTGTGTGTGTGAGGGAGGGAGGGGGGGGGCAGTGCCACGGCCCTGATTTTTCCGTCTCTCTCCTTTTTTTATCTTCTCCACTTCAATGCCCTTTACACACTCCAATAGTGTTTATATCATTCCAGTGCTTTTGGATCTTTCTTTCACTTTTTTTCTCCTCCAAAGAACCAGGCAGACTGGCAGATAGAGAAAACCCAGCCCTCGGTTACCGTGGTAACCAGAAGGGTGTGTGTGTGTGTGTGTGTGTGTGTGTGTGTGTGTATGTGTGTGTGGTTTTCTGCAACATGAATTCTCCCTTTCGCATACACACACGCACACACTCGAAAAGAGTTGATTTAGAGCCTGGCCCGAGTTAAATGAACACAGATGGGGTGCTTTGACACATATACTGTATGCATGTCCACCTGATCTTATCGCAGGCCTTTAATCCATGTGCTCGCACCGCATGCAGAATGAATGACAAGAGCTCGGAGATCAGCTGAGAAAAATCCTCTCATTACATGACTAGTGGAAATGGAGCTGTAAAGACTTAAAGCTGGACAATAATGAGGATTACTGTTAATGAATGTGCTTATGGAAGAGTAATTTGATTCAGTGGGCTCACATTAGTGTGAGGGGCTTTTTCAATATACGGCAATAAGTCAGGCCAGGGATAAAGAAAGTGGTGGAATAGATTGAATCTATTTTTCAACCTCGTTCCCAGGCAGATGGAAAACGGGCTGAGTGGTTGTATGCAGATTGGCTAAAACTTCACTTTCGGGCCGAATGTCAGATTCCCACATGCCCATTTACATTTACCTTTTTTTTGGCACTAAATTGCAGCTGCTTTTCTACATTTTGCATTTGCAGTGGAGCGCTGTCATCTCTCTGCACCCCCCCCCCCCCTTCCCCCCAGGTGTATTGCAGACACAGTGTGAAATACGGATCACGTCAAATTCCCAGAAGTGTGGCCACACTGGTTTGTAACATGTGGCATGGATACATGCGTGTGACGTGCCATGCTTTCGGGTTGAGGCTTAGCTGTGGCATCAGTGTGTCGAGGCTGGCTACTCTGAGATGCTGCACAGATGGAGAAGGCCCTCTGGAGGTGGACAGCCCTAGAAAACACAAACACACACACACACACACACACACACACAAATATGCATACATGTTCATGTACACGCACACATACTCATACTGTAAATTCATAAAGCCAAACTTGCCCAAAACATTTACATAAACACACTGGGAAACACCCACATACACACATACATGCACACACACACACACACGGCAGTCAGTTCAGAGACCTGTCTGTGCACACACCTGCTCAACTGCTGAGGTTCAGAGGATGTCAGTCCAAGTGTGCTGAGATAAGTAGCAGAAAGACAAGCAGGTCGATAGAATGTGTGTAAGTACTGCTTCCTGCCATCAGCAGCCGGAGCCCGAGAGAGCACAATTGGCCTTGCTCTCTCTGAGTGGGTAGATGGCTCTCTCTCTCCCCACATCAAGTCAAGTCAAGTGGGTTTTATTGTCATTTCAACTACATACAGAGTACACAGTGAAACGAAACAACGTTCCTCCAGGACCATGGTGCAACATAGACAGTGCATACAAGACACAAGTGCAACACAAACAAACAAGTGCGGACAGACAACACAACACATCACTTCAGTGTGAAGCTGGGTACCTGACGCTTTCCTCCGAGTGTGTTGGTTGCCTGGTGACGTCGCATTGGTTGCAGTTCGAAAAGAGGCGGTGGCTGGTTAAGGTTTTTAAGGTTTATTTTTTTATTTTTTAAGGTTGTGTGTGTGTGTGTGGCTGGTTGAGGAGGCATGTGTCAGTCCTCACTTTCCCAGTGTCGGGAACATTGCATTTAATAGGGGGAGAGATGCTAACAAGTGGGTTTGGCAATTGGCAATCTAAAATTAGGAAGGAAAATTGGGTAACAATAAAAAAAACAAAGAAACAAACAAAAAGGTGGACAAGACAGGTGGACAGTAGGAGATCAGGAGATCTGGATATCTGGATGAGCTGGAATTTGATTCAAAACAAGGAAACTCTTGCTGTTACAATAGACTCATCTATTACACATAGCATGCTATGCTACAATGGCTTAGCCTCCAAAGCTCTATTTGTTGTAACTCCACTGTGAGTTTTCAAAACAGCAGGATAAATGACCAGGGTCGAGGATCTTGCCCCCTCTGCAAATGCATGAACTGTTAGTCAATAATGTACGGCCACATACTCTCCCTGGTTGAAGGCAGACGAGGGGAACTTCAGACCTACAGGGCCGAATTCCTGCCCAAGCACACCTGATGCAACTGACCTGTTAATTGCCACATGCACTTGGTGGATTGGAGCAGGAAAATAAGCAAACTGTGCGGGACTCTGCCCTTGTTTTCCCACCCTTGGTTTAAATTGTCGTAATTTGTGACATTTTAAATTGTATGTGACTTTGCTCAGATGTAGTTTTCCAACCCCATGATTTGATCCCATTTAAAAAGTCCAATAACAAACAACATTTAAGTTAACTCTACAGGTCATAATGTCTCCTCGATTCACCCCAAGTGACTGTGTGGACGACTTTGGAGGTCTGTGGAGTCCTTGTATGCCAATGCTTACTAGCTTTTGGAGCAGCTGTATTAGTTTTGCTCCTGCTGTGCCAGGACCATGCTTAAAATCTCTAAGCAGAGCCTTTATTACAGGCTTATACTCCCTCACTATACAATTACCTTCACAGAGCATTCGAAAGTAGCACAGCAGTGATAACACATCAGGTGAGGCTACCCGAAAAAAAACACATAAACAATAACTACAACCGTGAGTGGTGAAAAAGCTAGTAATAGTTATTGATTGACCTTGAAGGAAAATGAAAGTGCATTCTTTCAAATTGTACTCTTAGTTGGTAGAACAACACTAATGACGTCAATCAAGAAATCGTGTTGCTGGGGAAAAGGTTGATAATTACTGCACCTGCGAGTGCAATTTCATGCTCCCAGGAAAATATGGTACTTCTGAAATTGTGTTCAAAAGCCAAGCTGTAGGAAGGTACCTGGTAGCAAATGGCTCCCAAGCACAAAAGCACAAATGCATGGCCTGTCTACATGTGGCTATCCCTTAAAAGCCACAGTTAGCACTGGCATTAATGGAAGTTTGTCATTTGATGCTGAAAGTCCATGCTGTATTTTGTCACTATATCTCCAAAATTGTATTATTATTTGAATTTCGCAATTTTGCAATAATTCAAATTGCAATTGTAGGTCATTATGAAACTGTGTAATAAACTATGTAACATGATTTAAAGAGCTTAGCAGTAAATGAGAGTAAGGCTTCTAATAGCTAATTACAAAGGCATAAGCATATCGTTGCTGTTAGCAAAAACCTTAAAATCAATTGAAAATATTTTTTTTATATTAATGTAAAGACCAACTGCCAGGTTCACTTATGTCAAAAAGTGAAAAACGGCGATACAAGGTTTTTGCATGACAGCAATGACATGCATGGTTTACACCAATCAGCCATTACATTAGTATCACTTACATTTGTATCATCTTCATCTACGGTGGCATCTGTGAAGGGGTGGATATATTAGACAGCAAGTGAACAGCCAGTTCTTGAAGGTGATGATGGTGTTAAAAGCAGGACAAATGGGTGAGCATAGGAATCACAACCATTTGACAAGAACCAAACTATGATGGCTAGATGACCCGGTCAGAGCATCTCCAAAACATCAGGCAGGTCTTGTGGGGTTTTTTCTGGTATACAGTGGTCAGTACCTACCTTAAAGTGGCCTTAAGAAAGAACAAATGCCGACAGGGTCATGGGCACATAAGGCTCATTGATGCGATCCATGAAGGTCCCACCTCACAATTTACAGAACTTGATGGATCTCATGCTACAGTCTTGGTGCCAGATACCACAGGACGCCTTCAAATCTGTTGTGGTGGCATGTGGTGGTGTTATTAAAGTAATTGCTGATTAATACAGCACAACAGATATGCTTGTGGTATATCATCCACTGTTGCGTTGTTGAAGCTTTACCATGATCATATTTGTAAACAGCTTCTGGTCTACAATACCTGCGAGTAAAGCTGTGTGTAAATATTGAGCATGTGTGTTGGAAGGGTCAGGAGAACTCTGATGTGATGACATGGGTTTACATCAGCCTACCCCCTCTCCAGCATAGCCTCTGAGATCCAAGAGCTGCTATAGCCTTGAGATCATCTGGGATGATTTCCTCAGCCTGTATCTCTCTGGGATACTACCTGCCTATTCCCTTGCTCTGCTCGTAATTGAGGAAGATCAAAAGAGCAACCGCAGCATCTTTCACATAAATGATGGCAAAAAAGATGCATTAGCCAAAGATACCTTGATTCACCACAGTGTTTATCTGGCTACTTTCCTTTTTTTATCCATCATATCCAGTACAGGAATACTGCCCGGATCTTTTAGAAGGAGAAAATAACTGACATGTGAAGATGATAATGTGATAGAATCACACTTTTTGCTTTAGACTGACCTCTTATATCAGTGGAAGAGTCGTAAGGATACTAAAATACACAGTTCCAGCCTCCAGTGCACTGGGCCATGATCCAATACTCTGAAAAAGCTGGTCTGAAAACACATTGCATGGGAGGTTTCAAGAAAAATGTTAATGCACAATTAACCTAACTTAAGCTTTAACCTAAGAAAATGGACGATTTTTACAGTATATTAATTTTCCTGTTGACTCTTCTTTGGGAGGATTACTAAGAGATGTATGGATAAGGGGTTATGCCTTTCCTATGGGCACACTGGGGGCATGCTCCCACAGAATAAATAAAAAGGACCACGCAATACGTGTGAAATTATGTAAAACGTCTGTTTGGCGACGTTGGCACCCAGCAGAGCTGTCTCTTCATAATTAGCATTAGACACACATCTAATATGACTTAAATGCTCTCCATCAACTTCCAAAAGACATAAATTAACCATTAGGCACTGAAGTCAGTCGAACACAGTGCACTGTTTTCTGTTTTTCATGTTAGAGCAGAACCTCAGCTGCTTCAAGCGTGCGAACAGCTATTCACTATGCAAAAATCCCTGCAGCTTGACTACTGTTGCCAGGTTTATTAACATTTTGAGACACTAAAACAGCACTAAAACACTTAGCAAATAGCATTTCGCAGCACAATAGCACAAGTCAGATGACATGGAAAGAACTGCAGCTAAGAGAAATTTATGATTCCATGCATTTTAAGGATAGCATTTGTGTGTGTGAGCCACAGTGGGTTTTGTTAAATGCTTCCAGTCTTTGCTAAGTGAACTAGCAAACAGTGATTAGCCTGTGCCCCATCTTCCATTTTGCTCTCTTCAGGGTTCTGTGCTCACATCATAATTTAATCTATTTCCACAATCCAACAAAACCCAGTGATTGCAACAAAATATTTTGCCCTAGCCGTTTGCCTAGTTAACTAATTTGGCCCTAGATTGTGGATGGGTTTAATAGGTGATGTAGTTTGGCAGTTTTAGGGGATGGTGTTTAAGGTATGATTGGAAAGCCAGTGAATCAGTTTCCTATAGCAACACCCTGTAGCAGAGCAGTGCAGCGAATTGTGTTACACTAAAGACATTCATGCACAATTTAGAGAGTAAAGCAGCCTAAATGAAGCACACAGCAGTATTCAACAGTAGCAACAGTATTTTCCTGAATTCCCAAATTTAATTTGTGAATAAGTAGATCAATGTAATATCATAATATGATAGTTATCTTTTAGGTTCTTTTCTGGGACCCCCCCAGAATTTAGATGTTGAGGATGTTGGGGGATTCTAGAGCTTAATTATAAAATCCTGGACCTCCCAGGACTCTCCATGGCCGCTCCCAGCAGTCATCATAAATAAAAGGAATCTAATCCTGTATCAGCACTCCATGGACCTCCATGAATAACAGGCCCTGCCAGTCTAGTTATTCGCTTCTTATTCAGCCTCTCCTTGTCTGTCTTTACTAACATGTTTTCTTTTAATAACTCAAATTTACAAAAGCTTGAAGTCTAGCTTAGATCAGTCTGGGTTTTTTTTTAATGGACAGAATCTATTGACCGGACTGTCCTTCTGCAGAACTACCCCTCTTAAAGACATATCCTATATTCATTTACATCCTAAGGAAATTAAGAGCAACACTATGACCAACACTACATGACCTATATGCTATATGATTGTACTGACATAACATGATTAGTACTAAACACACAATATGTGGCTGCTACTGATGAGACGGGAAAGAGATGGGAAATACGAGGGAAATACGGACCTGTCCACCACGTTAACTGGACATCATTTGTGACACATTTGTAGAGAGCCGTGTCTTCACTCTGTAATTACTCTGTAATTTCACACTGTATTTTGTAAAGAAGGCTTATGTTTATCTGAATAAGCTTTTAGTCAACAACCTGTCACATGTCTCTAGTCTCTATTCTCAAAGCAGCCAAGGCAGCATCAGAACATCCCCCAGTTCAGGTATTAGTGCCCTGCTGTTTCTGAAGATTTTGAATTTGGAGACATGATGGTGAAAAACACGCCCCTGACCCAAAAAAAAAAAAAAAAAAAAAAAAAATTGTGAATTTGTGGATCTCAAATGTTTTTATATCAGTCTTCTTAGTAGCACGTCTTTATCAGATATCTCTGGTAGTTTGGGATCAAATGAAGAAAAGACTCAGGATAAGGTATCTTAGTAGCTCTCCTTTATTGGATATCTCTGCTAATATGGGGTCAACCAAAGAAAATGACTCAGGCTGGATTTAAACATCTTTGTATCAGTCATCTTAAGCCCTTTTCAGACGGAATTAGTTTTACATGGGGAGGTGGAGGAAGGTGATTCCACTACCGGATGTCTGTAAAATTTGTGACCAATTTGCATGGGGTAAGAAATCTCGGCTTAAATGACCGTGATGGGAGTGGCTACTCGACTTACACACTTACACAAACATTTTCTGATAACCAGTCTTATAACCCACTTAACATGTATGTAGCTATAAGCTACACTACACAATGAGTTGCCTGAACTTGCCAGCAGTGCAGTGCCTCTGGGGAGTCTTCTGGCACGATGAAACTACATGCCTATAACGGAATATTTAGTCATATGTCAAATCACTCAGGATTAATCCTGAGGTTATTTTTATAGCTTGTTTTACAAATGGTAAAAGGCACCGGATTTTTTTACTGACGTAGGAGTGAGCAAAATTGTGTGTAAAAATGACTCTGGTAAAAAAATGACATTACCCCACCTCCCTGTGTAAAACTAATCCCATCCAAATAGGGCTTTAGCAGCTTTTCATTATTGGATATCTCTGGTAGTTTGGGATCAACCAATGAAAAAAAATCTTCTTTATTTGGGTACTTTAGAATCATCTACTGCACATTGATGCTACAGTCCTCACAATCTGAAATGTAAATGCAACACAAAGACGAGAAAACAAATGACTCCTTCAGGGACACAGAGCCAAATCACTTGCATTTGTTTGCCTCTTTTCTTCGTTTCCTTCCTTCTTCCCTTCACTCATGTTATTTATTTATCTCTCCTCTCGAGCACAGAGAAAGAGACGATGGGTATTTAGAGATGGGTGGTTGAGTCACACCAGCTGCTCTGAACTGCAGTCAAGACTCTGAAGACACCTTGGGTGTTCGTGGCTGTGCCAACTCTCATCACCACTGTGCAATTACAAGTTCACAGTGGGGGAAAAAGCGCATGCCTTGACCTCTATGGTACAAGTTACACCCTAGACGACCTTTGCCTCTCATTCATAGATAAGGCAAATAATGTTGATCATCCCATAACAACAACACAAGTCAAGGTCTTGTGGTGTATGTTAGACAGTAACTGGACAGCTGGGTTACATGGTTGACGGTTTGGATTCAGTAGAAATGGTCAGACCTGGGGGACCCTAAATAGAGCTAAATTGTTATGGCCACACGACTGGGCTGGAGCATTTCCAAAATGGCAAGGCTTGTGGGGTGCTCCTGGTCAGCTGTAGTGAGCAACTACTGACAGTGGTGATGACAGGGTGTTGGGTGCCCAAGGCTCATTGATGTCTGCGAGCAACGAAGGCTGTCCTATCTGGGTGGAACTGACAGAAGGGCTACAGAACTGAGCATTGGAGCAATAAAAGAAGGTTGTCTGGTCTTTTATATCACTTTGATAGTCGGTATGCTCGTACCCATTTACCTGTAGGATGCTGTGGATCTATGTTAGCTCCACGATGGGTCCATCTCGCAACTGACAGGAGTCTACGAGTACACAGGGCACCTTCGGAGTAGAGTGAGCTGTCTTGGTGGTATGCAGATGACCATCAGCGTAATAGGCAAGTGCTACTAACATCAGCTCATCAGTGGATGTAGTGATGGTCAGTGATGTGAACTACATTAAAACCACTATATATAAACCTTACAAAGGTTCTTTACACTTGCACGTCTCATTTACCAAATAGGTTCTTTCAAGAATCATCCATTGAAGGGATATTTAGGGAAATGAAAGAGGTTCTTCTATGGTGTCGCTCCAAAGAATCCTTATGTTTAACAGTGTAGGTGGTGTTTCTCCACCAAAATATAAATGATTTATATATTCAACACAAATTACCATAATTAAACTTTGGAGACCTTTGTAGTGACCTCAAAAAAAGGCAGAGCAGGAAAGTGAGGCAAAAAACAAATTCATTAGAAGGAGCACTGAATAAGGACACAAAGACATGGGAGGACACAAAATCGCCCCCATAGGAGCATGGCCCATAGTATCCAGAGGCACATAATGATGAAAACACGTCCTTAGCTCACGCTGTAGTTGATGTGCAGTGCGCTCTGGAGAGAGAGCACATATTAGAGAAAGAGAGATGGAAAGAGAAAGAGAGTGAGTGAGTGAGTGAGTGAGTGAGTGAGATGGTAAATGAACTAATATTGTGGTTGTATTCAGAAGCTGCTGTAAAGAGGAGTGGGGGTGGGCTTTTTCAGAGCTGCCTCATTGCACCATTAGAGCAGCTTTGTTGTTGAAACACAGGGATACAGAAGACATTGCATGGACATGGAGATGGGCTAAATAGTCCAGAATTCCAGCTGCAGATTTTTTAGGCTAACTTTTATCAAAGCAATAAAATATTTATTATCCACATACCACATCTGGTACCTATTATGTACTATGTATCCCTTTATACACAGCCTATTATGCATCTTTATACACAGGTACCTATTATGTACTATGTATCCCTTTATACACATAGAATATCACTCAGCCCATTGTATCAGCTCTACTCACCACATAGGAGCACCCTGTAAATGTATAATTCCAGACTGTAGTCCATCTGTTTCTCTGCATACTTTGTTAATCTCCTTTCCAACTGTTCTTCAGTGGTTAGGACCCCACAGGACTGACCACCATGGCAGCATGTGTTATTTAGGTGGTGGGTCGTTCTCAGTCCTGCAGTGTTAGTGTGTGTTGCACTGGTACTGGGATGTTTTACACACTGCAGCATCACTGCTGGGCTGAGAATAGCCCACCAACCAGAAATATCCAAAAAGTCCTGTGAGGGTGTCTAATAGAGTGGACAGTGAGTGGACACTGTGTTTAAAAACTCCAGCAGCACTGCTGTGTCTGATCCACTCCTACAAGCGCAACACACACTACAAGCACACCACCACCATGTCAGTAGTGGTTCTGTGGGGTCCTGGCCATTGAAGGACAGGGTGAAAGGAGGCTAACAAAGTATGCAGAGAAACAGATGGACACAGCCTGTAATTATAGAACAGTGCTCCTATATGCTGAGTGGAGCTGATAAAATGGGTAGTGTTCATCCCAAACCAGGGGTGCTCATAATGTCCTGTTAATGCTGTGTATATTTTCTATGTATTTATAGAAAATCAAAAGTAATGAAATCACAGGAAGCTATCATTCAGATTTACTCTCTCTCTTCCACCTTTTTTCTTCTCCCGTCTGCGTGGGGTCCAGTCAGTGCTTCTGATGTGGCAACATGGGAGATTACCGCAAGCCAGGAAAGTAAGAAAGAACAAAACCATCAAGAGGGTGGAAGGATCCTTCCCTAAAGAGGATAAGCTGTCAGAGTGTGTGTGTGTGTGTGTGTGTGTGCCATATGAGAGAGAAAGAAAGAGGTGCTGTTTGGCAGGATGATTGGGAAGTAACCAAAGAGACAAGCTAGAAGAGGCTTAAAGAAATGGAGGTCAGAGGTCACCTTGGTTGGTGGAGAAAAACGATAGATATTTTGTACAGAGTAATAATAGATGTAATGATGGTTGACAATGTAATATTAGTTTCATTGGCAGTTGTTCTTTACACAGTGTCAAAATTTCATGATTCATAATTCTGCTTTAAACGACACAACAAAGGACACAACAATGGCAGCTTAGTAGATCCAGGGAATTGAAACAACAACCTTGTGATCAGTAATCCAGTGCTTGAGCCATCACTGCCCTGTTTAAGACTTAGGGCCCTATCTTACACCCTGCGCAAGGCACGCCGCGATGCTCATTGCTATCTTAAACCCCGCTAAAAGTCTATCTTCACGCCTTCCGCCTGTGTAAATATATCTACGCTGATGGGCGTGGTGGAAAACACAGGTGCACCACTAAATGAAAACAACCTAGGCAGAAGTCAACAGTCAGACATTCATTGCTTTCTTATCTGCAGTGAATTGTCAACACAGGCGTGTGCCCAACTCGCGTACACCCCTGCTTGTTATGTTTGTTTCTTTTACAATTCTTTATTAATAATTCAGATTGACTCATTTCTGATTACTATAATTGAATTCAATTAAACACTTTAAAAACAACAACAACAAAAAATACGGGAACAGCAGGATTAAAATTGGTGGTTTTCTCCCTCCCTGGGTTCGCAGGTACTTGGCACCATGCAGCTGCGCCATTAAAATAGCAATCCACCAAAGTCAGACTGCACCTGGCTCTTAAAAGGAATAGCAACTGACGCGCTGATTGGTTTATTGCACGTTACGCCCAAAACACACCCATGATTAATTAAGAGACTTAGTACAAGCCTTTTGCACGTTTCAAGCTGTGCAAGGCCCGTCGTTGCGATAGCAAAGACAATTTGACACACTCTTAATGTGACCGGTTGGCAGCTTGCCTAATAATCACTAAAATAGGGCCCTTAATTGCAAAAGAATATGGACTATATAAGAACATAACTAAGAAGAGGAAAGGAGGGAGAGAGAGAAAGAGACTGCATCTCTGCTCATATTTTGGAAGGTAATCAAAGAGACAAGCTAGAAAAGGCTTTGTGAAGTGAAGGTGAAGGAGGTCACAAGGGTATGTGGCTTTGTGTGAAAAACAGCATCCTGGTTGCTGGAGAAGAGGCTGCAGCAAACGGTCAAAAAAAAAAAAAACAACATGAAAAGACAGCTTCTGGTCAACACCTGACCACATTCAAGCCTGCACTTGAATGTGCACTACTCCTGCACCGGAAAATCCCCAGTGTTGAATAAACACCTACGGTGATCATTTAAGTCCAGCTGGATACAAATGAACATCATAAGTGTTAATCCAGCACTGGGGATTTCACTGTGTGGGCATTAGCTCTGTATGTACTATATGTGAAAACACACACATTTGGTTCTTATCCAATAGGCTTTCCACATCCGGGAAGCTTTCTTACTCCAGACAAAGCCCAGAAATGGCATTGTGTAGCAGCGTGTTTGTAATCATTATAAAACCTGAGGAGCATCACCACTGAAGACCTGCTGCTAATAAGCTGCTGTCAAGCACGGTCACGCTGCCAGCCTGACTGAGCTTACTGCAGTGTGTATGAGGAACGAAGGTGACCAGGGTGTGGATATAAAAGACCTGATTAAGGCAGGGTGTTTGCAGATACTTTGCTGTGCGCATGTGCATCTGTGTATCAGCCAGCCAGAGGGGCTCTTTCCTGGGTTATTAGGCGGCTGAGTAGGCCTGAGGATCGATCCGCCACCAAGAGGACACGACATGTAACCGATGCCAGTTTAATTAATCCGCATCTCTAAGCCTGACAGAAACACACACATGCACATGCACACACTGAGTCACAACGGCAAGAAGTTGTGGGATTCCAGTGCTGACTCATTGACATCTATCTTCTCCCTGATTATCGGATGGGAGAATTAGCTGGATGTGACGAGCTGCACGCAGTATTTAAATCCTGACATTAGCTGCTCTAATTAACTCCTGCTTTAGCTAGCTAGAAGGCCTGATACCTGATACATCCCCGGGTCCTGCACTTAAACATAGGAATTAAGCTTCCATGATGAGAGTTTACGGATTACATAGTTGCTCTGGCCTAGTTGTTCAGTGGTAGCCTCAGCACCATTCTGACGAGTACAGTTTGCTCTGGCTTTATGTTGTTTGCACTGGAAATATTAACATTACTACACTGTATGTCCACATGTTTGTGGACACCCCTTCTAATGAATGCATTCAGCACTCATTGCTGATGGTCAAAAGTACACACACAGCTTATCTTGTCCCTGCAGTTATTGCCAATAGAATAGGACTCTGTGGAACAGATAAACATGATCCCATTGACACCACACCAAATGCCAGGCATGGGCTACAGTGGTATAAAGCCCCTTAGCATTAAGCTGTAGAGCAGTGGAACTGCTCCTTCCAATATTTGATGAGCTGGGGAATTGGGGATGAGGTGGGGTGGTGTTTATCCAAGATTCTGACCTCATCAATGTTCCCATCACTGAATGCAATCAAATTCTTAATGCAAGTATTCCAAAATCTAGTAGGGGTCTTTCCTGGACAATAGAGACAGTTATTCCAACAGAAGCAGGATAATAAATTAATATAAATAATTAATAATAATATACATTTTAATTATACTTGATAAAAAAAAAACATTATGTACGCGTCCTAATACTTTTGTCCATCAAAATAAGATGCATAATTACAACAGTAATATTTTCTGTATTTAAAATTGGTAAATGTCTGTTTATTATCAGAACGTTTATGTTATGAATGAAGGAATAAATAATTAATTAAATAAATAAATGGCTTTAAATGTGCCCACTATCAGCAGAAACTAGCCAAAAACACAAAATACAATACTAGCAGTGCTGCTAGTTAACTAAGAATGTACATCAGACTGCTCGATTATGAGCAACACATAGTTGGTATATACAGCATATTGGTCTTTTATCTCGTCAAACAGTTATAAACATTTAGAAATATTTAATGTTGCGATGCAATTCTTGGCTTCCTCTGTGCAATACAAGATAATGCCTATGGATAATGTCCAGCGCAGTCTTGAAAAAACCTAGGTGATTGCAATGCCGTCCCATGCGTAGTGTGATCATGCATGCTGTGTATGTTACCAAGCTCCGCAGGCTTAAAGCAGTCTGATGTAATACTGGGAGCTGCGGCTTGCCAAAAGGATTTTCAGTTTTAAGCCTTAGTATGAGTATATAACTGAAGCATAAGCCTAAGGTTCGAGATCAAACCATGAAGCATACTGCGTACATAATTTAACCACTGACTGTGTTTTTCAGTACAGGATCAAAATGTGGCAAATTTGCTCATTTCATGTTTTCTGCATTGTTATTAACTCCAGAACTGTGGTTTACATGATGTTCACATGTGGTTTAATTCAAACTTCAAGCTTCGAAAAATGTGATTGCCATACGCACAACAAACAGGCAGTTACACTGTCCAATGAAATTCTTACTTTGC
The DNA here is from genome assembly GCF_030463535.1 of Salminus brasiliensis. NCBI lineage: Eukaryota > Metazoa > Chordata > Actinopteri > Characiformes > Bryconidae > Salminus > Salminus brasiliensis. Next base: position 42,008,564 of record NC_132880.1, on the reverse strand, counting down.
TTATCCCCCACTCACACACAACTGTTAAGACCTATAAAATTAATGGCATACTCTTAAAACTAGACATACACTACGTGGACAGAAGTATTGGGACACTGACTCATTCATTTTTTTCTGAAATCAAAACTCATCTCAATAGTAAAGGAAAGAGCACCAACCATCATTCCAGAGAACACAGTTCCACTGCTCCACAGCTCAATGCTGAGAGACTTCATAACCCTCTAGCCAGTAGGTTCATGTTAATGGAAAGAAGTAAAGAGGACATTAATATGTAGCTTAGCATTTGGTAACATTCCTGTGTGTGGTATTGTGCGGGAAAAAAATGGCAGTAAAGTTAATTATCAACAACTGTATACGTTTCAGTGTTCTGTGGAGATGTGACACGTCTCGCTGTTGCTTCTCTAATTCCTTGTGCTGCCTTGTCTCCGTGCTCCAATAGAGAACTGGCACTTTGATCGACAGATTGATCGGCGTCTCTGCTGTCTCTTACCTCGGTTTCCCTTCAAGCTAACAATATGCTCTCAGAGGGAGTTTCATTCTTTCCGTTTCCACCTTATTTCTCTTTCCTTGTAAAAATGACCTTGCATTTCCTTGCTCTATGACAACAGGAAGTGAATACATGCTACACATTACAGAGTGACCTTAGGCTTTCGCACAGTGACATGTTAGCATTGACTGTATACCAGAGTTAAAAAACGTTGGACATGGACATGTTTATCTGGAAAAATATCAAGAAGACGTCAAACGAGCTTGTGTTTCTAAGTAGTAGGTTATTATGTCTTACATTTAATAGAGTCAAGACTACGAAGGCTGAGAAAGCCCAACACACTGAAAATTAAAAACAAGCTGCAAAGTCACAAAACATCCATCAAAATCTAAACACATGCTACATTTTTCAAACACACTGCAAAAAACTCTCATCACAATGCTGGCACATGCGCTCCACTTTAGCAATGCAGATTCCGAAAATTAATGCAACCACAAATCCACTTACAACATGTGAGTGTTGTTTCCGGAGGACACTTGAAAGGGACTGAAACCCTGAGGCTACTTCCCACTACACATACACTAAATAGTGTGTGAATGAACAAGACATCTGAATGGCCAGCGGCCTAAATGGTGCTTAGTGCAGTGCATTGCATTATTTAGGTCCCTGCAAGTAAAATTAAATGATCCAGTTGTGCTCCTAGAGCTGCACTACACATCTACTGTTTAATGCATGTGCATTCAAAAGTAATCCCACTTTCTCATGCAATACAACTATTTAAGATTAAAGAAGCATTATGTGAGAATTGGTATGTTTTGCTCCTGGACTCCCCCTTCAGGTGGGTAGTATCATTTACTTTTTTACACCACTCATGTAAATCATCTGTGATCACACTGTCCGATGAAAAACATGGTGACTTTACAGGAGAAGGCAAAAATGTGATTAACTGTGAAAGCAAATCACTGTAAAAAAAAAAAAAAAAAAAGGTAAAAAAAGGTACTCCAAGTAATTTAGAGCATTTCTATTGGTCTATTATCCAGATTTTTACACAGTGTAGAGAGCAGCTACAGGGTTCAAACCATGCAGAAAGCTAAAAACAGATGGAAATGAAGATTCATGGTTTTAATTAGACAACAGTGAAATACAAAGCATGTTTTGAGCTCCCTTTTATGGACAGCTGTACACATGCATTTGATGACAAGCTGAGAGATACAGAAGCGCCACCTGAAGTGAGAGAAGCATGTGGACTGAGGCGATATAGAGAAACATTACAGGATTTCACACAAATTTAACTTGGGTTATGCAGCATTTCCCAATTCTGGTCTAGAGCAGCTCCACTAATTTTCCATAGTAAAGCAGCAGCATTCCAGCCTGGGTTGGCAATGACAGAGACTTCATTCTCCCTGTTACAGTCAATGGAGCATCAACATGATTTGAAAGCTATTATTTTAAAGTAAAATTACTACATAACGCTGCTTTAAATGCTCAGAGTCTTATGTAAACTGTCCTATAAATATTGCAGCTTGAAAATTAAACCTTGCACACATACTGCTCTGACAACAGGCTTCTATTTTTCCTACGCAAGGCCTCTGCCCTCAAAGTGTTCCTTCCACAGACATAACCATCCTCAAAGACCGCCAGCGTCGCTCCTCGCCGCTTCGTCTTTTCTTCGAGAATGTCTCGATTAGACACACAGCATCTGAAGTCTTGCTGCGGCATATTCAGAATCTTCAGCAGTGCAGAGACAATGAGAGGTGACAGTGTTCCTGCTGGCTGCCTGCTTGCGTAGTGTCAGAAGTGGGGAGGAAACATGTAAAGGTACAGTTCACAAGAAATTCTGCTTGTCGTGTGCTTCCTGGGACCTTAAGCCTAGCTGTTTGTAATGACTGCTGACAGGTGCAGGATCATTAGAAAATAAGTGAGAGGAGGCTCAGCCGCAGCAGGGGATGAAGGTTACAAGTCCGAGCTTAACACATTTATGTTAGCTGCCAGACCTACGTGTCATCTGCAATTCAGTGTTGAGCTGATTTGCATTTTTACGGTAGCCTAATTACATATCTTTCCATATGCTAATGACAAAGGTGCTAGCCTAATACAACTGAATGTGTCGAACTATAACGCTGACCATCTATTTGCTGAGTCTGTGAAGGGGTATTCATTCATCCAGGGCACGGAAATGGCCTACTGAGAAAAAGTGGAGAAAAAGCAATATTCTTTTTATCCTTCTTCGCTTCACATAAGGCAACCCCAGTCTTCAGGGAGGAGAGTAATTCAAGAGTTCATTAAAGGGGAAGCTTCACTCCTTTCAGAAATCACATTTATCTGGATGTCCTATAGGCTGTGAGTGTCATCCTAGGTGGTGTCAGGGGGGAGGTAAATCTATGGTCTCTATTTTCAGAAGTACAGCTTTCGTCAGCTCATGACTCATGCTGGAGGGTGAAATAGGTCATAATAGGGCTCTTCCTTTGCTTATGGCTGGTTGTACATGGTGAAACGTATACATAGGTTGTTGCAGATTGCTAGTTTTGCATATAAGCTAGCTGCCTGGCCAATGAAGTACCAGCAAATTCACAGCAATGTTCCAAGAAACGGCCTTGTGTTTTCTTTTCTTATCCATGTTGTGTTGATTTACATCAGATGAGTGCAAGCATATACCCCTGCTGCAATAAGCACCCTAGCCAGCCAGCTCAAGGTTTAGCTGGTCTATCAGCATGACCATCCCGAGGTAGCTATTTAGCTAAAATAACCAAGCTTACTGAACAGCTTAGCTCTCAAGCTAGTCAACTAGTATGACCAAGCATATTTACCTTTCAAGCATGTTGGTTGACTAGCATTGCCAAGGTAGTTGACCAGGCTGGTTGACCAGCATGACCACACTTTTCCAACTGCATGACCTGCATGATGACTAGCTTGGTTAGGTTGGTCATGATGATGACCAACTAGTTCATTAAACTCAAATGCAAAAGATATGCTATGCTGGTTTAGAGCTAAACTGGTTAACACAAGATATGTTTACACCTGGATGATCAGCGATTTAACCAGCTTAACAAAGACCAGCTCAAACCATCTGAAATAGTTACCAGCTAAAGCTTCAGTTTCAATTTTGGTGACATCATGGTGGTTTTCCTATGACAAGCGCATAAAAGCTAAATATTGAGCTGAAAGTTTTACGTTTTATAAATCCATTCTCACTTATCCCATTTTCATTTCCAGAGTGACTGTAGATATTACCTGAACTCGAGTCAATGTTTCTGAGAGGGTATGCTTATTTAAAATGATCCTTCTTTAGGGAGAAAGTCTTGCCAGTTTCCTTGGCTGCACTGTCAGCAGTAAATAAGAAAGTTGCAGCGTGGAAGCGGTAAGGCAGGATGGTGGCAGGCTTTGTTGTAAATACCGGGTGGCAGACGGTAGTGCTCATGGAAGACGGAGAGAGATGGGAGGAGGGCGGCCACGTGCCAAAGTGAAAACGAGACGGACGTCTGTGCCAACTGAACCTGGCGTAGGGGCCAGGAAGAACGAGCAAGGAGTGCCACCTCAGCTCACACCTCCAGTAGTTGCACACACGTCTGCAGAGTGTCAGCATCCACACACAGCATGAGGGAGGCAGGTGCTATCAGCAATGCTACAATTGCTCAGCTTCGGTGACAGGAAGCCCTAAAACAGAATTCTAGAAACCGTGCAATAAAAACAGCGATCTTTCCAGGTCAGGTATTATAAAAGTGAGTTGGTCTAGAAAAGAAAGAAAACATGACTCTGTGTTTCAGCATCAAGCAAGTTCTAACTCAAGCAAGGTCCTTCAGTTCAAATCAGAGTAAATGCCTGCATTGTACATTGCATAATTCATTTTTACTGGAATCATTTTCAACATAATTTCATCAATAAAATGAAGCACACCACATATCATTGATTATTGTGCAAGCTTTGGTCCTATCTTCAGGGCATTGCAAGTTCAATACACAGTAATGCCACAGCTATCTGTGGCCAGGAGTCCAAAAGCATGTAATTAGCCTCCCTTTCTGTGGGTGTTTATTATAGCCTTACCTCTCCCAGCTAAACTGACAAAGCTTGTTGACCAGCAGTAGCTCAGCTTAGCTTAGCTCTTTACCAGCATGGTAAGGGTTTAGCTGGTCTACTAGCATGAGAATACTACCAACCTGAGAAAGCTAGTCAACTAGTATGACCAAGCTTATTCAGCATGACAATGTTGGTTAACTAGCATTGGCAAGGTAGTTGACCAGCATGACCATTATGGCCATGCTTGTTGATTTTAGCATTGGTTCTATCTTTAACAGATTTCAGGGTAAATCCACGGTGATGCCACAGCTCTGTGGCCAGGAGTCCAAAAGGGTGTCCAAAGGCCTTGCTTTCTGTAAATGTTTAGGATAGCCATCCCTTCTCCCCTTATCACTCAGAAATGTGCGAGCCAGCATTGGTGTATGTTAGTTGGCAGTTAGTATTCTCCTCCAAGGGTGTTGAGCCATCCAAAGAGATGCAATGACTGGAGGCATGTGATTCCTTCTAGTCATCCTTCTAGTGCTGGAAGCATCATGTAATGAGCAGTCTTAGCTAGTGTGTGTAAATTGATATTGACGAAATTTGGAATACTGATTGATATATGTGACTAGCTACCATCCCAAGGTAGCTAGTCAGCTAAAATGACCAAGCCTGTTGACCAGCATAGGGTATTTTATCATTTGTGTTAGATGGTTTAACTGGTCTACCAGCATGACCAACCTGAGCAAGCTAGTCAACTAGTATGACCAACCATATTTACCTTTCAAGCATGTTGGTTGACTAGCATTGCCAAGGTAATTGACCAGGCTGGTTGACCAGCATGACCACACTTTCCCAACTGCATGACCTGCAACTAGTATTATTATTACTAAATTTTGGAAGACATTTATATATGTGAATGACCTTTGTTCTGATTGGCTGCCCTACTTTGAGCCCTATTCAAAAAGACGATTGGTGGAGTGGAGTGAATAGGCTGATTTATGAAAATGTGTTTTCGTGACATCATAAAATCTGTGCTGTTTTAGCAACTATGAGGAAAACATGGTTTGCTATGATACAGTATGATATACTTTCTTACAGTACACCAAAAATAAAAATCCATGTTTTTCCTGACTTAGCTTATTGCCAAATATTCAGGTACAATACTTGTTACTGTTCAGTTACTTTTACAATCACCATGAACGCAGTTGTTATCACTGCCTTTTGTAGAAGGTAGGCAAGGTGGAAATTAGTCTGAAGGTTTTCAGAACAGAATCTGGAGGTTGTATCTTTGAATAGAAGCTTGATTACAGCGGCATTAAGTGGAAAAATGTCTGTTGCTAAGGAGCAGTTGACAATGTTGATCAAATTGATACAACTTCTAGGGAAAATATGACAGAGGTAGAAGACTTTATGTGTGAGATGATTTACAGAGCACCAGTTTATCAGTTCAACAAAATAATTCACATAACTTCATGGAGGAATAATCATATGAATTGATATCCCATAAAGGTTCCATACAAGACCAAAGGCCAGTAAGGCATGTATTTACTTATGCCTTACTTGATTCCAACATCAATGGTGTTTTACAATAAAAGGTGCTTCTTGGTGTCCACTGCTTTGCTGTAGATGTCTTGGCATCTTCTAATGATTTTTTTCCCCATGAGATTTGCTGCTTAAGACAAGGCTAAAACACAGTTCTGCAAAGTGTGTGTAGGTGTTCATGTGCGTGAGCAGAAGGTTGAGATGGTAATAGTGGAAGATTAGGATGGAATGAAAGGCAGACATGCATGTAGGTGTAGGAAAAAGTGTGATGTGGAGTTTTGCGACCCATTCAAAGTAATTATTTAATTGTTCCTCACTGTATTTGCAACTGCAGAAGCACAAAGGCAGATGGAGAAAGGAAGGGAAGAAGAAAGCACTCAGGCGGCACTGAAGCATGGCTCTTGGCCTTGAGAGAGAATGAACTTGCTGTTTTTCTGTGGTGGGTGTTGGAGCTCAAATAATGCATACAGCCTTGCTCTAATTGCTGGCATTAAGGATTTGGCCTGTCTGGCTAATTAACAAGACGAAGATTGTTGACAAACAGTGGGGTCCCAGATTTCTCTGACTGCAGTTAATGGGCATTCCAATGATTAAATTAGACTAGCAGCAAAAAATAATACCAGAACGTCATGAAATAATATAATTTGGAAGAAATAGGACACAGTAGTTTTAGGCGTTTTTGGTATTGATAGATAGATAGATAGATAGATAGATAACTTTATTTATCCCATGGGGAAAGTCAGTTTTTACAGCAGCAAAATCAAACAAGAGAGCAGCATAATAAAGGCACTTAAACAATTGCGACAATTGCACAAATTTCTTTTCTCTGAGTGTCCACCAAGATCATCCTTTTGATTTGCTTGCTTTGGTGTTGTTGGTCAAAGCACTTTTTACCAGTTTATGGTACAGGTCACAGTGTTGTAGGCCAGGGTGCTAGGACGATGTAAGCAGACATTATCAACGATCAACGATTTATAAGTAGCCAATGGTTCAATTATGATATGCTCTTAGATAGAGTAAATATACAAACGTGTCAGCTGGGCAGTGTGACAAACTGTCTGAGGCTGGTTTCCCACTGGCATTTATAGCTCCATAGTGGCTCTGATATGACGACAGAAAACACTGGCTATTTTTAAACAATATGATGCTACTTAAGAAAGTGGAAAAGCTCTTGCTGTTATACTAACCGCTTTTGTGTAAAGGTTGTGTAATAGCAAGAGCTCACAAATGCCACTAAATCAAAACCCTTTTGTCTGAAACGTCACTGCTGTGTCCATAATTGGCATTTGCTCTTTTAATTTTCCATCATTCTCCCCCTGAGACGCAGCAGATTGGGCAGTAGCCTGTTTAAGTTAAACGTCACGTGATTGGAACAAGCCAAAGGCTTGTTTTTAATGCGTTATAATGCTTTAAACAGTGAAGAAATATTTTACCTTTTTATATAATAATATTTCATATTTTATAATTTTTATATAATAATATTTAATATTTTTAGTAATAGTTCTGTAGATGATCATCATTTAGCTTCATTTATGTTACCGCCCAAGTCTACAGTGTTGGCCCACTATACTTTTTGTGCGTCAGTAAACAGTGGTCTTCCATGACCACCAAGAGCTACCATGGACTACCAAGACAAACACGTCCTTGCTATAAATTCACTATCGCTTAACCTTTCAAATTAAGGACTGGACCAAAGAGGTGAACACAGGGCTGTTTGGTGTTACAGATCTGCTTGAATTTGTAATTAAGACAAATATTAATAATGCATTTGCACATGAACCATCCATAGCTATTACTGGAGTAATCTCCTCCATCAAAACGACTCAGTAATTGCTAGATACTTTCCTCTGTCTATTTAGGGTGAAATGTGATGTGGTGTCAAACTTCTCACCCATAATGCTGTGCTTTGCTCCTTCGCTGCTTTGCCAAAGAAGTCACAGATTGCTTACAGTTCAAATACAGATTTTTTTTGCAGAAAACACTCTGCTGTGTGAAATAACTCTTTATTACTTCACTCCATATAAGGATATTTGACATAATTTAAATCCTTCATTACAATTAATAAGTTATTTTAATGAACATGAGCAGTTTTCTCTGGTACAACTCTGCTCAAGTTCCTCAGTAGGCTTGGTGTTTGAGTCCTTATAGGCAAGTCTGTTCTCTCATCTTCAAAATGCTGCCGGGTAGTTATATCCAGTCACACAAGACCAGGCTCCCATCTCTATAAATAAGGAGAGACCAAAATACTGGAAACTGAAGGTCAGATTACCATGTTATAATCAGATTTTAAATCACTAACACAATCTGACAAAACTCGTTTATGATTTGAATCGCCATGACCCAACCTATACATATTCTTACCCCAATACACACACACCTCTTTATCCACTTTATCCATAAACAGAGAATTCATATATGTTAACCGCATTGCTCATTTATATAGTTTCTGATTCTCCTCCATGTTGCTTCCATGTTGCAGACTGGACAGGTCAGAGTCCCCCTGCACTGAAACACAGAGCAGTAAATTTCACTATTATGTTTTGAAGGAGACAGTACATGAACACAAACAGTGGGGTAAGAATGTTAACAGAATTAAAGTGATAATAACCGACACAGGCAAGATTACATCAGCTAATTTTCGATTAATTGCCCAGCCCTACTTCATATACCTACATAATTCTTCTTCTTTTTATTATTATTTTAATTGTTTGTGTATTTAAATTGTTTTGCATCATATAAATCCTTTAAGAAGCCTGTTTTCTCCCCAGCGCCTACAAAAATTGTATTTTAACTGGCTCCTGCTGAGTCATTTCCCTGTATTATATTAAACTTCCCAGAAAGAAACCTATAACTACAATAATAGTGGGGGCGAGATGTTCCCTACTAAGCTGATGATCGCCTTCTCTTCAGCAAAAAATCATTAAAATCCTAATAGATATCCAAGAGTTACTTCTCTGTTGGGCTGAGCTGATGTAGGTACCTTAAGTCTACAGATCTAATACTGTAACATCACGCCTCTCCCCCTCAGTTAATTACCTCCTTAAGGGGTTTGTGGGAGATAAATAGTAAATCTTAATTAGGCTGATTGTTCATTACGGCTGTGTGTGTTTTATCTGTGGATTCTAGGCACACTAGCTATACCAGTTTAGCTAGGCTAGAAGGCAGAGGATGCTAAATCTCTGCATTAATCTCCTTGCTGAGGTTAGGGTGAGAACAAGTTGGTCATTTATCTCAGTGTTCTCTTTCTGGTGCCCCAATGCAATCATTTGCAATGGCCATGCTTTATTTCCTCACCACTACAATACTTACCCTCTGAGGTTGCCTTTTGCTTACATTGTTAACCTGTGTTGCTCTTATTTTTGGCATGAATCAGTACTTGCCATTATGATTCTTTGAACACCAAGAATGGTATTACTCTTCACAAATAATAGCTACCTTCAGGTCAGGTCTTAAAGTAACCTAAAACAATAGTATATAGCACATAGAAGAAGATGCTACATGTAACCATTGGATTTTATTTATGTATTACCTTGTAGGACAACATAAATAATATAAGGAAAGAAACACTGTATTGAATAAAAAGCATGTTCACCAGTAAGCTAGGGTCTCTTTTAAAAGTAAAGGAAAGTACTTTGAGGGCAAATTACATGCAACGGTCAACAAAGCCGGACTCTTGAGCATTTGTTCAGTTCAGACTTGATGGAGAAAGTAGTTGCCTTGGGAGGAGGTAGTGGCTAGAACTCCCTTTCAGCATCTCTGTTGCTCGAGAGGTATACCAGAGGAAGCAGCATTAGCTGTTGGCAAGCCTTGGTGGCGTGGAGCCTATTGCTGATGACATCCTAGAGGTTGGGTGTTGTGATTCAGTACTGGAGGCGAGCCATGACCATGACGCCATGCTGCTAACCCTCAGGAACCTTATGAGCCGCTCCAGTTTCAGAACCGCTTAAAGTTTAGCAGTACATTTCACGATTATATCTTGTCGGTTGATGGCTTAAAGGTAGACTCGGAGATCGCCTGGATTTTCTGAGCTGTTTGAGCCTTTGAGGAGATTGACAGACAAAGACACTAGCCTGGCACTAGCTCCCCAACCATGAATACAGCCATACAAGAAATACAATGCCTTGTTACATCAGCCCTAGTCCGGCAATGCTATGATGTGTCCAAACCTGTCAAAAAAAAAACAAAAACAAAAAAAACTGAGCATTGCTAGCCAACAAGGCTTTGGTTGCTGCGTTATGCAGGATGGTCATCCTGTTGCGTATACAACAGGAGACCTCTCTACATCGGAGCAGAACTATGAGCGAATCGAAAAGGAGGGTCTTAAGTATTGTGCTCGTATGCCAGCGCTTTACTGACCACAAACCACCCATACTTCACCCGTACTTCAGCAGGCCTCTCGTACGTGCACCAAAACGCCTCCAGAACATGCTTCTAGCACTACAGAATGACATCCTTGATGCAGTGTTGAAGCCTGGTGCAAAAAAGTGACTCCAACAGGGACACAACACCTCTTCGTACACCTCCTCATCTCTTTGTGACTGACCAGCACCAGCTTAGCATTGAAGCCTTGCTGAAAGTCACACAGCTACAGCAACTTGATACAAGTGTGGACAGAAGAAAGATCTGGCCTTTCAAAGAGGAGGTCAGTGTCCAAAATGTTCAATTATGCAGAAGTCTCTCCATCCAGAGATTTTTAAGTGAATCCATTCCACACATACTGGGCCTGATGCATGCAATAGACAAGCATGAGAGACACCGGGCATGTAAAGTGCACCCCAGACACCCTGTGTCGAACTCTTGTTCCTGAGTCCTTCTTCTTAACAATGGCCCTTTTTGATGGACACACCATCACCAGTTGGGGTTTGTCACTCCTCAGACCACTGTCAGTAGGTACTCACTACTGCTGACCAGGAGCACCCCACAAATCTTACTGTTTCAGAGGTGCTCCTATCCTCCTATGTCCCACTTAGATCTTCAGCACCCTTCCCATTCCTGTCTGCATATGTCCATGGCTCGAGATAACTGACCTCTGATAATGCTCCCACCAACCACCTTAAATGGGACATGATCGCTCCGTTCATCTCCACCATGAAATTAAACTAGATCTAGATGTTAAGGCTGTGCATATCATATCAGAGAAAATGAGGGACTTACCCTGCGTTCCTCTCTACTTCCAGATTTCCGGCCTCATCAATGCGCATTGGTGTGTACGACTGTGTATTTGAGACGCGGTGTTCTCGTTTCACACCACATAGGCGCTAATCTGCCATGGCAGCTTGCAGTGCAATTAGGGCCTGGAGTGCCGTCAGCCTTCAGAGCGAATCACGTTCGAGCATCTGAGCGATAAGGAGTGGCAGGCAGCAGATCGTACACATGCCCAAAGTGTACGCCACTCGCTACACGAATCTGTTAAACAGCACGAAAACCACGCTCACATACCTAATGCAAATTAGGGCCTGTGCACAAAACACCAAAATGAGCTCTGATGGTTTAAGTCTTCCTGATGACATCAATCAACTTGAAAAAGTAAATATTAGAGCTTTTTACAACAAGGAATATGCAAAGAGCACAGAAAGCTAGACATATCTCATTTGGGTGTAAACAGCATGCTATGTGAGGAGTATGTTCAGAGGCATTTTAAGAACTTTTATTACTACTAAACCCTGAGTATCAGCCGATACGATCCGATCTTTGATTTTGTATTAATAATACAGTCACACAGTTTAGATCAGATGACCTGTTGATTAATACATTCTGTAAATTCCTTTTATTTTTTGTATTAGTTTCTATAATCAGACATTCTGGGCTGATTTATTTAGTTCAGTAAAGACTTTTCTTAAAATGACTGTTATAGTGTGTTTAATATCTTATAATCTAGTCTGAATCTCCTCTCTGACCAATCAGCTCCCAGCTCCTTTAAAACACTGCAGGCAGGTCACTTCCTGTGTGTGAGTGTGTAGTGGTACACACTCTGGACTGATATCTGTTGTGGTTGGTCTACTGGTGTATAATAATGGTGTATAATGGGATAATGTGCTGTAATTTGGGGTTCTATGGTGTGTGTGTGCGTGTGTGTATTAGCATTAGCGCTAGCCTCCACTCGGCTCTGAAAGTGCTCTTTAGTGCTGGTTTAAAAATAAAGACCTGAACCTGCAGTTCTCCCGCTGGTAAAACAGAGCGTTTCAGTGGGTCAGATGATATGGTCTGTTTTCATGTTCCACTGTAAAATAGCTTCACATTGCAGACTCTCAACTCTTTATTTACCTTCTAAGAAAGTCCACCCTGCTGCTGGCTGGGCAGTAATGTCCGTAATGGTGCCTTAAGGGAAACCAGATGTCGCTCAAGAACACTATGGGTAAGGCAAAGACTGAGAACTGGAAGAAAAATACAATTACATATAGTTCTTGTCCAATGAAAACATGTATCGCCAAAATGGTGAATTTACAGTAGAAGGAAAAGATGCTCTTAGGTTAGAATGGAAGTCAATAAGAGTTTATTCCAAGTAATTTAGGGCATTTCTAATGGTCCATTCATCCAGAATCATTTACACAGTGTACAGAAGCAGATCCAGAGTTTAAACCATGGAAAAAATTAAAAATAGATAAAAACAGAGATGCAAGGTTTTCATTGGACAGCAGCAATATCCACTTCCAAAACTAAAATGAAAATGAAAAATGCTGTGTTACAGATATGTTTTCGCAAAGCAGCATTTTTGATAGTGTGAAGGCAATCAGGAAGAAATAATGAGAGAGACTGGTTCAGAGTTCTGGGACAAGACTAAATTGAGGTGAAAAAATAGTGTAGGTTCTTCAGATACCAGGGAAAACATGTATAGTTGCTTTCTTTTTTAGGACATTTAAAATCAAATGCTCCGTATAGCTTTAAAAAGGGCTCCACAATTCTTACTAGTCAAATAGCCCTTTTTCAGGGAGTTCAGGAAGCAAAAAACAATATATTCAGGCTGAACCAAATTACCTGGATGGTAAAAGGCCTGAAAATACAAAGAACGAGTGTTCCTACTTTACAGGGTATTGAATCTAAACTGACTTTCAGACCTGTTTGGCACAAATTCACTTGTAATTCACCTTGATGAAGCTTGCTAAATTGATTTATTAGTCAGTGAAAACATTTTGCTGAATCTTGACTCTGCACCTGGGTTACTGGGAAAGAGAATGGAGCAGCCTGTGAAATGGAGTCTCACTCGAGATGGCACCAGATCTATTCCTCTCCCAACACAGTAATAAATTACCACTTGAGTGCGTTACTTACTAACAGCCAGAAAATACTAATACATTGCCAGGGTGCTGCAGCGTTCAACCTCAGGTCTACAGCTGTTTTCATTCCAACAAAGAACTATGCCAAGCGTTTTCCTCCTGAATATAAGGCCTACAGTATACGGCACCACTGACAGTTTATATAATCATGAAATTGACTTGGAGTCTGTTCAAATTGATTCTGCCCTGACTGTCTTAAGAAAAGCATAATTTTCAATAAGGATTTTTAAGTATTCAATAACATATGCCGTCGTTACCACAGATCAGAATAGCCAAGTGTGTAATGAGGAATTTCCATTTCCACAGTAGCTTCTAATTGAAGATGGCTTTAATTATACAACTGCGCTTTCTTTCATTCAATATCTCATTGAATTCCATTGAAAGCGAGAAAGCCCCTTTAGAAATGAGTCACTGTTTCCTATTGGCTTCGAGAACAGCCAGGGATGTCCAAATTATGTAAGACTGAACTGACCATCTGGCCACTCATCAGTGGTGTTATTGGTGGGACACTTCATGAGAACTGTATGTGTCTAGAAACCACACTTTAATACAACTCTAGGACATTATAACTACAGTATTTATTTTACATTACATGTACATTAAAGGCATTTAGTAGACCTTATCCAGAGAAACCTGCAAAAGTGTTTTGCTGTTTACTCAGAAAAAGACCCTTAACTAGTTTATATAGACTAGGATGCAAAATATACCCCTAAAGCTTAGATGCTACTAAATACAAAAGTCAGTATGGAGACCACAATATTTGCCACTACACTTCGCCCAAGTACTTTTGGAAGTGGTGGGTCTTCAGTCTGCATTTGAAGACAACAGGTGACTCTGCCCTTCGGACACCCAGGGGAAATTCGTTTCACCACTTCGGTGCCAAGACAGAAAAGAAGCCTTTCTAGCTACAGTTTATATCACTATTCAAGCATGGATTTGTGACTCCAAATTTCATATCACATAACACACTATTTCACAGAGCACTACACATTTTTTCAGTAAAACTGTGGAATCTAGCTGATGATTCACAAAGAGCCTACATCTTAGTGCCTCATGCATCCCACAGTAGATTAAGTAGACCTATAGAACGTTAGTCTTTGTTTTATTCTTTAAAGCACTGCATACAGAGGAACACTCTGGGCTTTGCCAGTCTTCAATAAAGCAATATACACAATGTACTGAGAGGTATGTTGACTGTGAGTCACTAGTTAAAGACCAGACATAATGATTTATTATAAACCTTTCATTTTAAGGGTTGATTTTGTGAGCCAAAGGTTTCAGTTTGGAGGAGTTGCGTCTATCTGTGTATTTAATTAGTGACTGTCGTGACTCATTTATATATATCTATACAGTGAGTCCAAGAAGTATTTGATCCCTTGCTGATTTTCTTCGTTGGCCCACTAATAAAGACATGATCATTCTATACTTTTAATGGTAGATGTATTCTTACATGGAGAGACAGAATATTAAAAAGAAAATCCAGAAAATAAATCTAAGGAATATATATTAATTGATTTGTATTTCATGGAGTGAAATAAGTATTTGATCCCTTAGTATTCATTAGCAGTTCTGGCTTTTACAGACCAGTTAGACACTCCCAATCAACTTGTTACCTGACCTGAAGCCACCTGTTCTCACTAATCACTTGTGTGAAAAACACCTGTCCACAGAATCAGACAGATCACACAGATTTCAAGTCTCCAACATGGGTAAAACCAAAGAGCTGTCACAGGACCTCAGAGTCAGAATTGTTGACCTTCACAAAGCTGGAATGGGCTACAAAAAGATTAGTAAGGTGTTGGATGTGAAAGTAACAACTATTGGTGCAATTATCAGAAAGTTTAAAGAGTATAACATGACAATCAACAGACCTCGGCCCGGTGCTCCAAAGAAGATTTCGCCTCGTGGGGTGGCAATGATGCTGAGAACAGTCAGAAATCGTCCTGCAACCACTCGGCAGGAGTTAGCAAATGACCTGAAGGCAGCTGGGACCACAGTTTGCAAGGAAACAATTGGCAACACTTTGCGCAACAATGGATTCACATCCTGCAGTGCCCGAAAGGTACCCCTGCTGAAGAGAGCACATGTGGAGGCGCGCCTCAAGTATGCCAATGATCATTTGAAAGATGAACCAAGTTATTGGGAGAAGGTTTTGTGGTCAGACGAGACCAAAATTGAACTTTTTGGCCTCAACTCCACCCGCCATGTGTGGAGGAAGAAAAATGCTGCCTATGACCCCAAGAACACTGTGCCCACCGTCAAGCATGGAGGTGGAAGCATAATGTTTTGGGGGTGTTTCTCTGCCAAGGGTACAGGGCTACTTCACCGCATCACTGGGAAGATGGATGGAGCCATGTACCGCACAATCCTGAGGGACAACCTCCTCCCCTCTGCCAGGGATCTGAAAATGGGCCGTGGTTGGGTCTTCCAACATGATAACGACCCTAAACATACAGCAAAGGCAACAAAGGATTGGCTCAAGAAAAATCACATTAAGGTCATGGAGTGGCCCAGCCAGTCGCCAGACCTCAATCCGATCGAAAATCTATGGAGGGAGCTGAAGGTCAGAGTTGCCAAGCGACAGCCCACCAACCTTCATGATTTAGAGAGGATCTGCAAAGAAGAGTGGGCCAAAATTCCCCCTGGTGTGTGTGCTAAACTTGTGGTTAACTACAACAAACGTCTCACCGCTGTGCTTGCAAACAAAGGCTTTGCCACTAAGTATTGAGTGTGTTTGGCAAGAGGGATCAAATACTTATTTTCCTCATTGAAATACAAATTAATTAAAATATATTCTTTAAAATTATATTCTGGATTTTTGTCTTGATATTCTGTCTCTCCATGTTAGAATATATCTACCATTAAAAGTGCAGAAGGATAGTGTCTTTATTAGTGGGCAAACAAAGAAAATCAGCAAGGGATCAAATACTTCTTGGACTCACTGTATATGTTCTTTTCATATGTATTGCACATTTTGCAATTTTGCATTTACACAATCACACAATCATGCACTAGTAGTAACTGCATTTTGCTGCCTTGTTCTTGTACTGAGCAATGACAGTAAATCCATCCATCTTTCCATCTCATATTAAGCTATTGACATTGATTGAATTTCTTATCAGATTATTATAGAAATCCTGTACGAATTCCTGTAGTCTTTCTATCGTTTTTTTTTTCATGAGCAGAATCACATTTCATAAGTTATGGATGGAATCTGGGAGCTGGCAGATCCAGATTCGGCTCATTCCAGCACAAATAATCCCCTGCCAACAGGACTGGAAGAATCAACATGGTGTCATAGGATGCTAGTTGTCACAGCTTTTCCCCACCAAAATAGCTGGCCTGTACCAGCACAGCAATTTACTGTATATAGGATACTTGTCTCTGGTAGAGCTCACTTGCTGCATGGTTGAATTCATTATGATATGCCCAAAAGTTTAACAAGAAACACCAGAGATCAAATGTATTACATCGACCTGACTTTATTTGAGCTAACATGCCTGTAGTTTTGTGTGTTTGGAATGTGCAGTTGTTATTAAAATGGTTTTGCCAGTTATTGTAATGCATTGTGTTTGACATAAAACTCATAACTTGTAATAATAAGTACATTTTAATGTATATAGAATGTCTTCTTATTAAAACTTGTCAGTCACAGCAAAAAGGTCAACTGTAGCAATAACAGGAGGCTAGACCTTGATTGACTAATCAATACCCTGTCTCCTCAGCATTCTTTTTAATTGAGTTGTTGGTCTTAAAGCCTTATGAATGGACATGGCTATGCTAATCAACATTTTGGAGAAAGAGGGGTTATGTTCGGTCAATAGGCTTGCAAAGTAGTCAAAAATTCTCATATTCTGCTGTCCACTTATAATGCGCTGGTATATTTCCTTCTGGATACAGCTTCAGCCAGATCTGAGCAGTAAATACTGTAGTGTGTCAACAAGACATGCTTAACCTCTCTTGGGCTAGTCATGTTGTATAAAGGGTAAAATGTGATGTTTTTATTTTTTCAGAACCGCTGAGATTAAATGCCCTTGTATAAATGATGCTGACCCAGGTCTAGCATGCAAGATGGTTGTGGCATGTAGATGGAGTACCTAAAAAAGTACAGTTGTAGGTTTAACAGCTACACTGGTTGACTGTTTTACAGAGGTGAAAACTGTACACAATTTCCAGCCATTTTTCAGCTTCTATCGCAGGACTGTCAACTTTGTTACGACGTACTGGGAGTAAGATTACAGGTCCAGCCCTGAATGGGTGTTGCTAGTTGTAATGTCTCTCTATTATACAGTTGGCAGACATCCCTCGCCCGCATATTGATAGCAGCTTCCCGATGCCCTCAAATTCCACTACAATATCCCCAAAATTGAATTCTGGTATTTGGGAGTGAGTGAGTGAGACAGAGCGAGTGAGGGCGCAAGAGTAGCAAGAGATAATGAACCGGAGAGCATCTTGAGCGGTCTCTCTTTTTGCACAGTAGACATATCAGTGTTCTCTGTGGGCGGGGATTACAGTTGACCGCTCTCATTCATTGTGCAGCAGTTTAGATTAGTGTTTGGAACAGGAAATAAGTACCCCTGTCTGTAGGGTCAATATACTGGCGGTGTTGACCCTCTTTTATATGCATATGTGTGTGTGTGTGTGTGTGTTTTAATTGAAGAGGGAGGGGGGTGTTGCTTGGTGCTACCTCTCTGAAATGAGTTTGTGCAGGGTGGAATGTCCAAGTTTACACTTACTTTATATTTACAGCATTTGGCCGACAGCCATCTTCAGAGTGACTTAGATTTGGATCATGTTACACAAGTAAGAGAATGTAATGGAGTCTTGCCCAGGGACTCGGGCAGTATTATCGGTGTAGTATGGTGCGCTTGCCAAGTCAGTGAAGCTAACTTTAGTCTGCCACAAGGAAGGCAACATTGTTTCCCACAGGTTGTTTTGGACCAGAACAAGGGGCCGTTAAAAATGCTTGAGTAGAGGCAAATATGAGTCTCAAAGCAAATGTTAGACATTTGGCAACCGTGTCTATAGTTAGCTACGGCCTTCTGCTGGCTAGCTAGCTGTGTGGTTAGATAGTGAGTCTACAGAGCCTCTGCAAACTTGGCCTTGAAAATGGCCTTGTTTAAACTTCAGAGATTGTTGAGTTGGGTAACCATTCAAACTAGTTTGAAAACAGCCAACATTTTAGCAGCTACAGTCCCCTGTACTGGTAATACAGAGTGCCAGGTGTTATTTTTTTTAGCTAACCAAATACCATGATTGTTTCTTTTTTTTACATTATATGTCCTTCATGTTGGCTATAAAATTTTTCAAGAATGTTGGAAAAAGAACTAAATGTTTTACTAAATACTTTTTAAAACATGCCATTAACTGAAAAAGACAGTTTGCTTAATTTTAATGGATAAAGAGGTTGGAAAATAGTCATATAAATGAATTATGTCTGTGGTTGTGCATAAACCCACACAGAGTATATGGCGACATCAGAGTAAAATATACAGTATATATTTATAGAAAAAGAAACATTTTATTATAAAGTCCATCTGACCATCTACAGTTATGCAAGCTAAGTTGGTAAAGTGACTCTCTTTGCTTACTCAGTCTGCTAGAATTTACTTACCCAGTGTCTTTTGGCTATTAACTGTGTCTGTATGTGTGAGACAGGGAGGGGGAGACCTAGGGAGAGTGAAAGAGAGAGAGTCTATGTTGTTGAGTTTTTTCTGTATTATGTAAACTAGTTGAAATAATTTGGTGTCTCATATTTCTCTCCTTTTTTTCTTGCTTTTCTCTCTGCTGCAGGTTTCATATACACATGTGGAGGGACGTTAAAAGGGAGAAATGGGACCATTGAAAGCCCTGGTTTTCCATATGGATATCCCAACGGGGCAAACTGTACATGGGTTATTGTAGTGGAGGAGGGCAACCGCATTCAAATAGTGTTTCAGTCATTTGCAGTGGAGGAGGAATATGATTTTTTATCGCTCTATGATGGACATCCTCATCCAGCTAACTTCAGGACAAGGTAATGTCAGCAGATTGTTCTTTATTTTTTTCCCTTTATAATAACTATGCTGTTGGTCATTAGACCTGCATTGAAGCATTGTGATTAGCCATTTAGTCTGACATTGAGAACAACCTTGATTCATTTAGGCTGGTAGAAATAAAACAGAGATTTATGTGCAGAATGTGCAGATGAATTGTCTGTATGATGAGTTTGGTGTAAACTGGGCTATAGTCTCAAAGGATATGAAAAGGAGTTTCCAGCCTGAGTCCTTTCAAGGAAGTTTAGAAGGGGAGTTTATAAGATAAAGTACAGGACTGTCATTCTCTGCCACACTCATTTTTTAGATCATTAATGAATTGGGAATGAGATCAGGGTAATTTACAGTGTGTCTGAAAACAAGATGTGCTGTTGTCTAACCACTAAAGCACTGCCAACAATCCTCCTAACGTAATTAAACACTAACAAAATAAGCAGAGGTGTGTCAAATATTAATTAAGTTAGACAGGACTAATTGGGGAAAAGAAGTGTACCTCAAGGAAATGTAAGAGCAGCCCTCATCGATTATACTGTGCTTCAAAAATGATTAAAAGTTTGACTTCTTATGAAATTCCCAGCTTTAAAACTACCATACATTTTTCTTGCATTATTTTCAAGTAAAAAACTGATGTTGAAATGCTACAGAACTTTAGATCTAGTGTGGTCAAAACTCTTTACTATAGTAATTTTATTGGACATACAATAAATGCATATTTGCTGATATTAATACAAATGTATCCATTGAATATTTATTATCCATTTAGCTGTAGCAAACTATTTGTCTGATACTATGTAAAAACACTACTAGGTATGACTGAAACTGTGGTTCTATGAGTTCCAGTTAACTGCCAGAGGCAGTATGAGGTGTGGTGAGTACTTGTGAATGAAGCCAATACTGATTCATGTACCGAGGTAAGGAAACCCTCTCGAGAGAAATGGTAGATTATGTCCAAACATAGCACCAGAGGCATCCAGAGTCCACCACAAGCACGGAGGACTCACAAACAGTGCGTCAGAATATGAGCAATATACCACCGATTGGACCCCCTAGCCATTGTCAGTTGGAAGCAACATGGCAATGAGTCTGTCTGAGCATGTGTTCGGTGTACATAAGAGAAAAGTGTCTGCTAAAGAATAGGGACTAACAGGCAGTTCCTAATGCTAAACTTTTCTGCACAGCAGCCGTTTGGTAATGTCAGTTTTACCGCATGTATTATTTTTCTTAGATACATCCGATCATCCAAGACATGTTTGAGATCTCACCTGGACTTTTTTAGTGTAAAACGGTAGATGCTAGGGTAATGCTGCTGACAAGCTAACTGAGACTGTTATCTCTTTAAAAAAAAAAAAGGAAATGACTTGCTTAAAAAAAAAGATTTTAGTAAAAGTAAGTATTTAGTAAAACGCTATGGATAGACCTCATTAAAAAACGTACTACATAACATCTCATTTTGTAGCACTGTTCTTCTTCTAAAAATGTAATGAAATCATGTTATATAGGTAAAGGTATTTGTAGTTACTCAATAGCTTCCCTCAGCTCATTCTTGGGCATGTATTTAAGTATATAAGCGTGGTGACTGCCTACATACAGTCTTAGCAACCTGAGCCTAGTACCCCCCCCCCCTTTCTAAACTAATAAAACTAACTTTAGATATCAAACATATCTTGGGTAATCAGGTGTATCTAGAAAAAGGGACAAATCATGACAAATCATTTAATTTGCTGTTTTTAACATGCTTGTTTTGTGCAGTCTGACTGACAGTCTGGTTTAATAAACTGCACTTTTACAGCTTGTAAATTGTGGCTGGCAAAATAATGACACTTCATAGGCTACTTTTAGGATAGCCTATTATTGCTATTTGAGTGGGCTATTTTTTGCTGTAACCAAAATGTCAAAATCATTTAAATCCACTTTCTAGTGGGCATAGGGAATCCAGCATAATCTGCCCTTGTACCTAAGGTTGGTTCTGCAAGCCTTGGAGGTTAAGGTCATGCAGATAAGTCAAGTGCTTGGCTGTAGTCTCAGGCAAGGAGGAGCTTTAGAGGTTGTCAGGTAGTTCCTATGTACACCACCTGTGCTTGCTTTGCATTTTTTTTTGTATCAGAACAAAGAACGTAGCTTAGCGTAAATGTCTCAGCCTAGAATTGCAAACCTGGCGAAAACAAAACACTAGAAAATAGAGGCATTCAAACGTACACCACCCATGGCCATCCTAACAGTGCTCAGTTAGGACAAAAAAAAAAAATTATGCCTGCAGAGAGTAAAGAGATATTGTAGGTTTGGTGGCTGAAAGTCAAGCTTAGGAAAGCATCCAAAAAGTACTGCAACCATAGAAAGGACCTCAAGAATGTTAAAAAGTTCATGTTTTCATCAGATGTCTTGTCTATAGGAGGATTTGAAGTAGCTCGCAATACTAACAGCTCAGTAACTGCCCTCTTTGTGTCTACAGAGGTTCCTTGGTTATTTTAGCCGACCTCTGTGCAGCATTCAGCACTGAGCATTTTGCAGCTTGTCCGAGAGAGCAGTGTCTGTTCAAGCCCATGAGGTGCTTCTGCCTTTGGGACACAAAGCTATTGCAATCCAAGCACGGCTCTCTAAAGGACTGTCTCAGGAGATCTATAACGATGCATGAGGGACAAAGCTTTGGGACATCATCAGGCTCTAACTGCAGCATGCGCAATTAGCAATGAATAAAAAAGGATAAACAAAGTGTAAGGTGGGGAACTGACAGTAGACCTAGCAGTGGCTAGTTAGCTGCAGCTGAGGCACCCAATGACTGAAGGTCGCTCCAGAGAGTGTGGATATACTTCAATTCTCATCTCACACCAATAGGCAACTTAGAGTTGCCTTGTTAGATAAGCTGACTTTTAGGCGACCTCGTGGGTAAGCTGCTGCAAGGGCTGCTTGGGCAACCATGAATCCACCAAACTGTTAGATCCTAAGCAGTTCTAACAGTCCAATCTGCATTCCTGATTTCCTCAGTCACTGTGAGAAACATGCATGAAGATGTCACCAACCAACTGACTTTTTAATTAGTTGCCATCGGTGGTCATTGATTATAGTTAACTAAGTTGATTAGTCAGTGCACCCCCATATATAGTGGATTTAGAAAATATCCAGATCCCTTGTTGCTCAATTTATCGTGTTGTGGATTTGAATTTAACCCACCAGAGTTAGTGCAGCTCATCCCATTCTTCATGGTAGATTCTCCCAAACTCCATGGGATTGGATGATGAGCGTCTGTGAGCTACCATCTTCGCATCTCTCCACTTTGGTTATTTCAAGGATATTCAGAGACTGGTCTATATCCACTCTTCTAGATTTCTGAAGTAAATGCTCCTGTATTTGACTGCATTCGTCATCATCATCCTCAATTGTTACCAGTCTCTCGGTCCTTGCTGCTGAGAAGCACCTCATAACATGATGCTGATAGCAGATGTTTCCCTGTAGGTGGTATTGGCAAGTTGCTTTGGAGTGCCTGTTTATCTTCGACCCCAATAGTTCAATGCAGAGAGTTGTGCATCCCAAAGCTTCTCCTGTTTCTGCACAGGACATTTAGAGCTGTTTAAGAGTAACCATTGAGTTCTTTCTTACCTCCCTAATCAAAACCCTTCTTGTCTGTAGGCCCAATTTGGCCAAACATCCAACTCTAGAAAAGTATATGGTTGTGCCAAGCTTCTTAATTATTGATGCCACTGTGGTCCTGTATGATCTTGCCCTGGTCTTGCCACAATCTGATAGTGGAGATGATATCCATTACCGCACTAAGGAAATTTGGACTTAAAGCAGCATTATGTGAGAATGGGGAAATTTGCTGCTAGTCTCCCCCTACAGTCAGAAAGTGGAACTCTTGCTATAAGCCATCGTTAAGGAAATATTTCACATGCATTTTACAAGCTGAGCAATACAAGCTACATTCCAAAGCCTAGGCTACAGGTGAGGTAGGCTGCATTTCCTGGCCACTGCTTCACAGAAGGCTGTTCCAAAGTGAAAGACCCATTCTATACAGCCTATTTTCAGAGCCATTCAAGGACGCAACTAATGTATCCTTCCCAGCCCTCAGTTACCCACAGTTTTCTGCACACATACAACGCAAGGAAAAAAAAAAATATATATATATATATAGAATTTATTTCTGTGAGGAAAACAGTGTTTTGCTGAAGTTGCAAGAGCTGGATTCTTTCTGACCACACTGCCTCGTGTGACCAATATGCTACTAAACAGCAGTGTTTATAGGACAGTCCTACCGGGGACCCGCTCTACCTCGACTGCAGGCTAGGCTTTGGAACGCAGCTACAGAACCGTCACTGAAAGTGAAAAAGCATGTGGACTGACGCAGTAGAGTAAAATCACAGGATTCTACCAGATATGACTCTCAGTTATGCAGTGTTACGCCGTTCTTGGAAGCATTATTCTGCCCATTTCTCCAAAGTTACATAGTGCAGTTTCTGGTGTGCTAAGGCCAGAGTAGCTATGGTAGCAGTGCTAATCTTACTAAAACAGGTCAGTTGAGCATCACAATTTTTTAGGTATGCAGCAAATTGTTTTGTTTTAAATTTTTACGCGAAACAAGCCGTGCTGGTTAAAAAACTTATATTTTGGCGTATTTTTGTATTTGTCGCTGAGAAACACAGAGTTTGAGCTCCCTCCAAAGATTTTCTATAGGGTTTAGGTCTGGAGACTGGATAGGCCACTCCAGAACCTTGATATGCTTCTTACGGAGCCACTCCATGGTTATCCTGGCTATGTGCTTTGGGTCATCGTCATGTTGACAGACCCAGCTACGACCCATCTTCAGTGCTCTGAGGGAAGGAGATTGTTCCCCAAAATCTCGCAATACATGGCCCCGGTCATCCTCTCCTTAATACAGTACAGTTGTCCTGTCCCATGTGCAGAAAAACACCCCCAAAGCATGATGCTTCCACCCCCATGCTTCACAGTAGGGATGGTGTTTTTGGGATGGTTCTCATCATTTTTCGTCCTCCAAACACGGCGAGTGGAATTAAGACCAAAAACTTCTATTTTGGTCTCATCTGACCACAGAACTTTCTCCCATGACTCCTCTGGATCATTCAAATGGTCATGGGCAAACTTAAGACGGGTCTGCATGTGTGCTGATTTAAGCAGGGCATGCATGACTTTAAAATGGTGTGGTGCCAGTGGTGCCAGCTCTCTTCAGGTCATTGACCAGCTCTTTCCGTGTAGTTCTGGGTTGATTCCTCACCTTTCTTAGGTTTATTGAAATGCCACGAGGTAAGATCTTGCATGGAGCCCCAGTCCAAGGGAGATTGACAGTCATGTTTAGCTTCTTCCATTTTCTAATAATTGCTCCAACAGTTGATCTTTTTTCACCAAACTGCTTGGCAATTGCCCCGTAGCCCTTTCCAGCCTTGTGGAGGTCTACAATTTTGTCTCTGGTGTCTTTGGACAGCTCTTTGGTCTTAGCCATGTTAGTAGTTGGAGTCTTATTGATTGTGTGGGGTGGACAGGTGTCTGTATGCAGCTAACGACCTCAAACAGGTGCTTCTAATTTAGAATAATAAGTGGAGGTGGACTTTTTAGAAGCGGACTAACAGGTCTTTGAGGGCCAGAATTTTTGCTGATTGACAGGTGTTCAAATACTTATTTGCAGCAGTAACACACAAATAAATTATTAAAAAATCATACATTATGATTTCCGGATTTTTTTTTAGATCATGTCTCTCACAGTGGACATGCACCTAAGATGAAAATTTTAGACCCCTCCATGATTTCTAGGTGGGAGAACTTGCAAAGTCGCAGGGTGTTCAAATACTTATTTTCCTCACTGTATATATATACAGTCATGCCCGAAAGTATTCATACCCCTGGCAAAGTTTGACTTAAATTTACTTTTATTTTACCAGAAGTTATATTTTTGCCTTGAAACGACACAGGCATCTCCTAGGAGATAACACGATGATGTACAAGAGGCATCATTGTGGGAAAAAGTATTTCTCAGCTTTTATACACATTTGAACAAAAAGTGGCATGTCCAAAATTATTCATACCCTTTGAAAACTGTCACAGTATATGGGAAAATCCAAAGTTCTATACCATTCCAAATAGTCCAAGCTGTTTTAAAGCATCCTAATTACCCTGATTCATTGGGAACAGCTTTTTTAATCAACTCAACAGGAGAAAACCAGCAGCTCTCTGCAGTTGGTTTGTGGACAGTCATGGCTAAGACAAAGGAGCTCATTTAGGACCTGCGGCTGTGCATTGTGGCCGCTCACAAGTCAGGAAAGGGCTATAAAGCCATATCAAAATGTTTTCAAGTTCCAGTGGCTACAGTGCAAAGTATTATTAAAAAATACAAGAAGTTCCGCACTGTGGAAAATCTCAGAAGATGTGGTCGGAAGCCAAAAGTGACACCTGTGCTGGCCAGGAGAATAGTGAGAGAGGTGAAGAAAAATCCAAGGATCACCACCAAGGCCATCCTGGTGAATCTGGTCTCTGCTGGTGGCGACATCTCAAGGCAGACAGTTCAACGGACACTGCACACTGCTGGGTTCCACGGACGCAGGCCAAGGAGGACACCACTTCTCCTGAAAAGGCACACAAAAGCCCGCTTGACCTTTGCAAATGCTCATCTGGACAAAGAAGAAGACTTCTGGTGTTCTGTTTTATGGTCAGATGAAACAAAAATTGAATTGTTTGGCCACAATGATGTGTGCACCATTTGGCATAAAAAAGGAGAAGCCTTCAACCCTAAGAACACCATCCCCACTGTCAAACATGGTGGTGGGAACCTAATGTTTTGGGGGTGTTTTTCAGCCAATGGACCAGGGAACTTGATCGCAGTAAATGGCACCATGAAAAAAGAGCAATACATCAAGATTCTCAACAACAACATCAGGCAGTCTGCAGAGAAACTTGGCCTTGGGAACCGGTGGACATTTCAGCACGACAACGACCCAAAACACACAGCCAAAGTGGTGAAGAAATGGTTAGCAGACAAAAACATTAATGTTTTGCAGTGGCCCAGCCAGAGTCCTGACTTGAATCCAATTGAGAATCTGTGAAGGGAGCTAAAGATCAGGGTGATGGCAAGGAGACCCTCGAACCTCAAAGAGTTGGAGCTCATCACTAAAGATGAATGGGCAAAAATACCAGTGGAGACATGCAAAAAGCTGGTCAGCAATTACAGGAAGCGTTTGATTGCTGTAATAGCCAATAAAGGCTTTTCTATTAATTATTGAGAAGGGTATGAATAATTTTGGACATGCCACTTTTTGTTCAAATGTGTATAAAAGCTGAGAAATACTTTTTCCCACAATGATGCCTCTTGTACATCATCGTGTTATCTCCTGGGAGATGCCTGTGTCATTTCCAGGCAAAAATATAATTTCTGGTTAAATAAAAGTAAATTTAAGTCAAACTTTGACAGGGGTAAGAATACTTTCGGGCATAACTGTATATATATATATGTGTGTGTTTTGTTTTTTTTAAAGATCATGTTAAATATTTACTGCGGTTGTATAAAACCTGTGCGATTTTTTTCTTAATGTTTTAAATTGAACACTTGTGTCACTGGCATCTCTGGCCATGCAGGCTGTAAGTATAAAGAAACTGCATGTTTGGCTAAATAGTATTTACAGTCTACAGGTCCCAGGCAGGTGTTCCTTCTTGAGCTTGGGTTGTGAAGCAGAAAAAAAAAGCAAATGCCAAGCCAAAACAAAGCCTGCTCTATTCCCAGACTCATCCATTACCTGTGCTGGAGGCTTCAGGGATACAGTTTCACAGAAAGGGGTGAGCATTGGAGGGAGGCTAACTGCATTTGTTGGAAATTAAGTCTCACCTGTGTTTGTATTTGTGTACCTGTCAGCATGTTTTTTCATGCATGCCCTGGAGAGGGAGGCGGGGCTGGGGTCAGGGTCGCCTCTTGGGGGCCCTCTTGGGATTTTTCAGCCAGCTTGTACAGTGGTTACATGCTTGTCATCTTCCAGCTGTTAGCCAGCCTGCAGTGGACTAGTGGCGGAGTCTCCAGAATCCCAGCTATTTCTTATTCGTTCCTTGCTTCTTTCTTTAGTATTATTATTGTTATTGTTATTATTATTATTATTATTATTATTATTATTATGTTGTTATTGTTTGGTAATGTTTTTTTTTTGTTTTATTGTCATATTTGTGTGTTTATCTGTGAAAGTTTAGAACATTTACATAGTTAATATACCAGTTCCTTTAAAATTCATATGTGATATGTGTGTGTATAGTGGTACACACTCGTATTATATAATATCTGTTGGTTATTTTATATGTGAAATAACTATTTTATGCATTAGCCTACACCTCTTTGTTTGGAACAGTGTTGCGATCTTCAGGATCCTCTTCCAGGAAGACTCTCCAGTGTTAATACAAGAAAAAGAAAGGTGTTACAAAGGCTTCTTTGAGAGATGCCACAGAAAAGCCTCTTTTGGTTCGATAAAGAAGCATTTTGTGAGTGTGATGTGAGTTGTGAGTGTGAAGAACCTTTGTGTAGGGTTAACTTACATATACAAATTAATTTTTTATCACTAAATAGTTACAATATAAAATAATTTTCTAAAAAGCATCTGTTGTTCGTTATTATTATATATGTTTTTTGCAGTGTACATGCATGTCATTACCTGAATATCACACTGTCCTGTAAAAATGAAATATTTGCTATTGGGACAATAGTAAACTCGAACTGTTTAGTTCATGAGAAGGGTGGCAGGCCAGATGGGGGGATTGTAAAAGCTGCTGGGGACTGAAGCAGCAAAAACAACAACAAAAAACTTTATTCAAATGATAAGCAATTAAAAAACATATAAACAGAAGAATTCCATGAAGAATTCTGGCAACTAACGGCGAAGAAAATCATAAATGCAGCAAAAATTACAACAACAGAAAATCCCATGTGCCTCATTGAGACAGTGTATTCATTATTCAGCCATCACTAGTATTTCAACTCTGCACAGAACTCATAACTGTATTAATACACACTTAGATAATAGATCCCGTAATACCTTGATGCCTTGATACCTTGATATCATCATCCAGTATCTATTGATATATACTGGATATATTTTCCGGTACTAGGTAGAACTTATATGTAGAACTGTTATGCTTGTCTTCTTCCTTTCAGTAACCTCGCAACTCTTTCTGTGAGGGTGACGGGGAAGAAGGAGGAGGAGTAACGCTAGAGCTTAATTAAACAGTTCAAGGAGTAAATAATGCAAAGTTCTGCAGGCAATACGTTTGTGCTTCGCTTCGCCATGTTCCCTGGCACTGCAGACAAATTGCATGTTGCTATTCTACCTCACTAAATTATGCACCACAATTAGAGATTGCTCCCTCTCTCTCTCTATCTCTCTCTCTCTCTCTCTCTGTGTTGAGAGTGCTGAGATTGGCCTGTTTGGAAGGAGAAATATATTGGGGTTTTATGGCCACCCTGATCCTCCTTAGAGGTCTGACACAAATAAACTGCTGTGAATAACAGTTCATAACGATTTGCTCGTATCCCCTGACCAACAGGCGGTTCATATTTTATGATGTAGATTAATCCGTGAATTTATTTAGATGTGTTATTAATTAATTTAACGGCCGCACAGTCATCCTATGTTGGAGAACACTGGGGACGTATTGACTCACTAAGAGGGTGTACTGCACGTGGAAGTAGCGCTGGAGCTGGATGTTCTTTGCCCGGTCTGTATGTATGAGTGTACACATTTGTGTGTGTGTGTGTGTGTGTGTATGTATGTGTGTCCCAGCTCCACATCCCAGTGCTGATGCTTGATTGATGCTCTCTGACCTGGTTTTATATTATGATTATTAATGCGACCTAGCTAAGATTCTGCGATGAGCGAAGCGTTAATAATGCTACATAACAAAGCGAGGAGCTAAAGGCCACATTACTACCACACACATCTAATATATTTACATACACATGTAGTCATTTAGCACGCACGCTTATCCAGAGCGACTTACCAAATGTGCAAACAGCAGGAGCCAAACTGAGCAGGAGCCTAGAGACTCTGCAAAGATTCATGACCTAAAAGTCTCTCTATAAATGTTTATAGTAGATTGTGAAGCATTGCTGTGAGGATTTGATGGCATTCAGCATCAAGAGTGTTAGTTAGGTCAGGATGTTGGATGATCACCACCCCACCTCATTCCAAGTTCCCCAGTTCACAGTATTGGATGGGTCACCCTCATTCCAGAGAACACAGTTCCACTGCTTCACAGCTGCCTTAGGCATGGTGCCTGTTTACCTGCTCTGGAGAGTCCTGTATTTCTCTATAGGAACAAGACAAGATATGTGTGTGTGTGTGTGTGCATTTGCACATGTGTTTCAGCAATGCGTGCAGCTTTAAGCAGCTGAATGTGTTCATTAGAAGTTTTTTTTTTTACACGTTTCTTTGTTGATCCTTTCCATTAGGAAATCCAGGTCAAAGCCGATTGTCTATGGTTTGGCCTTTTTTCTTAATTAAATGATTACTCAATTTAGCAACATTGCCTATAGATTACTGTATTATAATCCATAGCGACAGTCCTGTTTGCATTACGAGAATGCTTTGACCTCAGAAATGGACATGGTAAATGCCTGGAAGTTGACTTAAGTTGGGTGTATAGTTCTGTATTAAGGCAGAGAGATAACAAGGAGATGCGCCCTTTAAAGCCTGAAAGGCTAATTCCCTTTCAAATGAATACAGAAACACACACACACACACACACACGCTTACTCTTACAGAGCACCTACCGCTGTCACATTGAAGTTCTGTTAAAATATTCACAAATCTGCATGAATTATTTAGAAATGCTCTGAATCATTAAAATATTTTTGAATGAATTCCAGATTTGTCTAAGTGATCATATTTTGGTTGAAACAAGAGAAGATGAGGCTCATTCTTCTTCGTTCTCTCTGTTACATCGGCCTAGGTTCTCCATATTAACACCAACATTATTTGCACAGTAACGGTTTACCTGTGATGCTCCAGACGGTGTACATATAAATTAGTATGCAGACTGCGATTAGAAGCATTCTTCTCTGAGGCTGGTAGTCTCTCTTATTGTGGTGGGTGACAGTGTGTGTGTGTATGTTTGTCAGCATGTGAAAGAGACCCTGTGAGCAAAACTGGTGCATAAGCGTAGACTTTTAGCCCTGTGGCGTTTGCAGCATAATTAGCCTTCAGACTGTGTGTGTGTGTTTGTGTGTGTACGGAGGTAGCTTGAGGAAGCATGAGCAGCCACCAGCAATTATTCATTGGCACTGTGTCACTCAAGGCTGCCCGTCTCCATAAATCATTTTTCAGTTTTGTGGTGTCTGATGGTGCCTGTGGAGGATAGTTTGGTGACAGGATCTCTCGGCTACTTGGAGTGACGTAACGACAGAATGTGAAATTCATGAATTGCTTTACTGCAGAGAGTGAGAGATAGATGCTCAGAGAAAGGGAGAGAGAGAGAGAGAGAGAGAGAGAGAGAGAGAGAGAGAGAGAATGAAAGAGCAAGAGAGATGCTGAGCTTTAACCTAAATCCCTTCGCATGTCCCTATTTCCATCTCATACATATGCATAGCCTATTCCCAATCATTGTGTGGGTACAGCAGATGTATATGTATATTTGTTTGTCCTGTATTTGCATTGGCGCGGGCAGCTGTCATCGCTACTCCGTAGGTTGAGGTAAATGATCTCAGGGACTGAGAAAGGTAATGACAAGACTTACTTTTATATGAAGGAAACAGATGGTAGTTTTAAGGCAGTGCGGCGATAACTCTTCCCAAACTTCAACGGCCGTTCAGCCCTTAATCACCGTACAGCTTGTAAACTTCCACCCTCAACCTTTAGCACTTGCTGAATCACACGCTTCTCATCACTCAATGCAGTGTGAACTCACTGAGTCATTGATTACATGGATTGAAAAACTGGATTCTGAACTGAACTGAACCAGTGGTGAAACTCAATGTTTAATTGCTATAGGAGGAATCACTGATCCGTCTGTCCAAAGCACATTGTTCCAGAAGTCCTGGTCTTCATCTAGAAGTTCTCTGCCATCCTCCTACAAAAATCAAACATATGCAATCTGATTCTGATGGTAGATGCTGTATTCTGATGTCAACTGTGGCAAAAGCTACCTGTAGGTCCCATGATGACATTTTAGGATTGTTGGAAACATCTTGTGGTCTGCTCTTGAGCTGAACTTGCTAGGATGGCCTGACAGTTGTTTCACTTTTTTCTGAAGGTCTTAGAAAGCTCTTTGGATTTCACCATGGTGATCCCACTCACTTCAACAATCCTGAGCAAATCAAACTAAATTTCTAAAGTTTAAATAAGACCCAACATCCTCCATCATCCTCTCTATAACCATGTTCTAATC
Source organism: Salminus brasiliensis (assembly GCF_030463535.1). NCBI lineage: Eukaryota > Metazoa > Chordata > Actinopteri > Characiformes > Bryconidae > Salminus > Salminus brasiliensis. Next base: position 41,976,876 of record NC_132880.1, on the reverse strand, counting down.
ATCATCATCTGATTTTCCACACCTGATTCTAATTGTAGACATTTTAAGCAGTAATAAATGTGGGGTTTTCTAACTTTTTCCTCTAAACTGCATTTCTGTTAATTACATTTTACAAAGGTATTTTACAGGTATTTCGTGAAGCCCCTTTTTAGTGCTATGTAGAACCTTTATGTAAAGGTCTCTGTAAAGAACCATCTGCCAGAGGTTTTCCTCCAATATGAAGAACCTTTTAACCAGGCATAAACCATTTAAGCATTCAAAGCGATCTTTGAGTTTGATTGTGATGATTTTGGAGCATTTATGTAAGGATTTGATTGCATTCAGCGACAACAGCTCCAACTCCACAACTTATCCTTATAAAAGTATTGGATGGAGCACCAACCAGCATTCTAGAGAACACCGTTCCACTGCTCCACAGCTCAATACTGGGGTTTGTGTCCACAAATATTTGGATATAAAAAGTAGAATCAGTGGGCCTTATTTAATAACCATTCTTTTCTTTAACAAATTTCATCTTAAAACCCATTTATGCCGATTCTGACATTTATTCTGAATGTTTTCTTATTTTGGATTTGCCAAAACCACATCATGAATCTGACATAGACTTTTTGATAGGGCTTCTCTCAAGATTAAATTTAAGTAAATTCTTAGGAAGATCTTAATGAATGAGGCCAATGTCTTTGCTGAACAACCCTTGAAGAACCATTAAACTATTCCACTATATAAAAAGACTTATATAAGTTGAAGTATTAACTTAAGCTTTTTACTCCAGTAAAAGTGTAGAAGTACTGGTTTCAAAACTACTTTAAGTAGAAAAGTAAAAGTAATGGAAGGAAAACAAAAGCCAGAAGCTTAGGCCGTGCCACAGGAGCATATAGGGCACTACCCCACCTCCCCCAAAAAAACATTTTTCTAAAAAACCATAATGAGGATAATGTTCTATTAAAATATTGATGCTGAAAAATGTTGGGCTGCACTAGGCTACCTGTTTCAGCTACATATCTGCCCATTGAAAATGAATGCATTTTAGCATCTCTGTGCACTGCTGAGCATTAACATGTGTTTCATGGAGGGAAAATATGAGGAGTCGTTGCCTATAAGTATTGTAATGGAGCAAAAGGTCAAACTACAAAGGCATGTTATTAATAACCTTTATATTTCTATATTTATTCTCATTTCACAATCAAACCACAATCAAATTCACACTTTCTGGATGGTGCGATTTATCTGGATATTTTATGTTTGTTTGTTTATTTTTTTAATGATGACAAGCTGGAGTGAAAACAAAGCGAAATGAAATAGGGGTAACGAAGCTAATTTTAAAATGTAGGTACTAGAAAGTACTGATAATTGCGTGAAGGAGTAGAAGTAAAAAGTCATCTGAAAAATAATTATTCCAGTAAAGTATAGATAACCAAAACTTCTCCTTAAGTGTGAGTGTAATGGTTCTATACCCATGTTGTATGAAACCAAGAGACCAAGCTATCCTGGGATACAATAAGGAGATATCAAGATTTGTCCTGAAACAGTATGCCTGTCAGTAACTGTTTAGGAACCTTTATTTGTAGGGTGTATAGGGTAGAGTGCAGGGTGTGATTTCCACTTAGGAGGTGTCACACATACCAAGGAGCTGGACTGACAGCGAGAGAGAATCGCAGGTACTGTGAGTGCTCATCTAATGAAAATAAGCAAGAGGCAGTGTGGGTTGTTGCTGTGCAGAGCTGTCTGCCAAGAGAAAAGCCACAGCACAAGAGGAGGAGGAGGAGGAGAAGGAGGAGGAGACGAGCTCTTTTGCTCTCTCCGGCTTGAGCTACTGACATCCTGTGGTGAATGTGTGAAGTGCTGCACAGTCATCGTTTACACCCAGCAGCATACAGTGCAGGAGCTTCTTTCCGCACAGTGAAGGTTGCGTATTGTGTTCTGTAGTGTGGTATTTAATGCTCTTTTAAAATTTAATATATTTTTGTACATTTTTGTTTGGTTTCTGAGCATCATCAGGCTTCATTATGCTCTTTATATTCAGTGTTGTACTGTTCTGTCTTGGTTTTCAGACTCAGTCCGGTTACGTTTTCTAAACTAATAGCCATAATAGCCTGACACAGCTGAATAGTGTCATGCCTTGTTGACCACGATGAAGTTCACTGCATGAACATCTGTTAAATACGGTTGCTGAACATTCTGCAATCCACACCTGCTTAAATTTACATCCATAGCACATGGCTATGTATCTAGACATCTAGACATTAAGCTTCATCTTACGACTCGTAAGAGAATGGCAAAATGTTGCCTGTCAAAATGACTAAATGGTTAGCATGGTGTTGTTGGGCAGTGTTTTCTGTACCAGTGTACAAGTACTGGCATCACGCAGCAATATTGATTTTAGGTCAGATTAACATTTGTGGCTCAGAACCAGGATAACCTGGGATTTAGCCTTGCTTTCATGTCAGCATACGCTTCTGTAGTCACCACATTAGGTTTACAGCTTAAACACGTCTCTTTAAGCCCTGCCTCCTTGTCGACACACCTGAGCTGTGTCCGAAACTGTGCCCTATTTACTATACAGTGCACTGTTTTGGGGCCCTGCCATTTTGTAGTGGTGCTGAATTTTCAGTGACATGGGAACCAGAAAGTTCTGTCCATGGGTTCCATGTTAAACCCACATATGGATGCATACTAGGGTCCCACCAGGGTCAGTCAGAAGGGGTTAAACATAGGCCATCTGAGTTATACATTGTGCATGGGGCCTAAATGGCCACATGTGAGATTAGGGTGGGCTGTAACAATGGGGCCTATTTGGGAAGCCAAACTGAGTCCCAGTAAGGACACACGGACACAAACCCACTCAGAGCCCATACCTATCTGGAACCCACCTAGAACCCTGTTTTACCCATGTAGGTCCCAAATGAGCATGTTGGCTGGGATTTAGTATGTATAGAGCTGGGCATTATGACAATATTTAATTGTATCCAGATAAATTGTGTTATTGTGATATACAACATGCTTTTCTAAACATATTGAGGATAACATGATCAACACTGATCAACTGCATGTTTCATTACAAACAGTGTAATTAGTCTGGTTTAATTAGATGATTTAATTAGCTGTGTATTGTGTAATTGGTATTGTGATGAATATTGCGTAATGTGAAAATGTCTTTAAGCCCTAAGTGTATATATATATATATATATATATATATATATATATATATATATATATATACACACACACACACACACACACACTGCCACGGTTCTACAACTTGGGCTTACTCTAAACCAAGATATGGTCATCCTGCACAAAACAAGCTATGTGATATTCTGTATAAGCAATACTCAGGAAGTATAAACATTTTACTGTATCAGTGCAACCTTAAATAGTATCTAATACATTGATACCTTAATAAATTTCAAAATGGAATGATAATGTAATTTATCAAAATGTCTCAATACTGTGAATTGTTAGTATAGCATGAAGAGGAGGCCTGATTGAGTCTAGTTTGAGTGATCTTGTTAGATTTCCAGATGAAGTCAGTATACTGCCAAAGAAATCTACGCAAACCCTGCACTATCAGGAGCGAGACTTCAGAGCATACTTATGAAGCTGATAAAGAACACATTATCCTGCAGTCTCAACGCAGCGTCACTTTTATTTCCAGATTGTGACATTTGATGACTTTGCCTCCTGCGTTTGTTTGCTCTTCGTTTGCGGTATTCTCCTGTAACATTAGCACACGCCAGTAGCATTTCATTTGTCACAGGAAACGTTGAGGTAAGGAGCCATTAAAGGAAAGATTTTAGTGCTTTCCTAGCTGTCTTGGATATTAAGGCTTTTTGTGCAGGATGTATTTGAGTCTAGCAGTGAGGCTAGCTCATGAACACCTAGCTCTTAGCTGACATGCAGCAAAGCAAATGTAAATCAAGACGGAGCAGCTTGGCACTGAGTCAAAGCTGCTGAACTGGAGCCACTGGGCTATTGTGATCATTCACTGTTCCACTTGTCCCTATGCCCTTCCCCTGACTGCAGCCCTTTTACTGTATTCATCTCTGGTGTGTTGCTCTTGCCTTTATCAAACAAAAACAAACATATAAACAAAGAAACCAGCCTTTCTGTTTTGTTCTAGCAACAAGCTGCTTGCTGAGGAACCATGATTTGGTGCAAGGAAATGCTAACATTAAAGCATATAATTAAATGGTTTAAATGGTTCATTCATGGGTCAATTTATTTATTTTTGTTGTATTAAAGACGACACAATAGAGATTGTAATATACGGTTCATCATAGCCATTCTGTTCATTTCACAATAACACACTCCCTTTCATGTTCTATTGCTTTATTAACTTACACTTAGCAACACTTGAGTATTACTCTGGTTCTAGTCTTAGCCCTGGTCCTAATCCTAACCCTTAATCGAACACTATTCAGAATAAACTATTGAGTGTCACTAGATTCTTCACAATTTAAACGTGTATAGAAATGTAATAATCCAAAAAGCTAAAGCTGAGGCCAAATACACTAGGCCCCAGGTCTGTGGGCCTAGCAAATGTAGCTATTTTAAGCAACATCTGAGGTAGAGATAATTGCAAAGCAAAGGCTAGGCATAAAAAAGTAATTGCATAGCATCAACATTCTCTGAACAGCTTTTCAAATCCTTTCACTGACTAGTCGTTAAGGATAGAGTAGATTTGAGCTACACATGTGTATGTTGTGTGTTTGGCTGTTGTGTGTTTGGTGTGTTTGTGTGTTCGAATGGTTAAGCCACCTGGACAGAGAGCACATTTCCACTCTGCTTGTGATCCATCCAATCTATGCTGATACCCCTTGGGAATGAAGCCTAGGCCTACATTACTTTACTTAACTGAACCCACAGATCACCAAATGGTAGACAGGAGCAGAATAATGCAGGCATAACAACTAATGAGGACTTCACCAAGGTGTACTTCCACTATATTAGTGAGTATGTAAATAACATTTTAGGATTAGAGGGTCAAGCACATGTAAAGCGGTTGTGTTTAGCAGCTATCGTTCTTTACCAGAATGGAGAAAAGCACAAATACATATGATAAGAGCTAAACACACATGTTCAAAAAGATAAAGCTCAGAACTAAAGAGCAAGTTGACTAGTTCACACATGCAGGAAGACAGTGGGACTGTGTGTGTGTGTGTGTTTTTTTTAACCAATAGGTAAATCCCAGGTATAATACATGGATTTGCATAAGTAATGCTTTGTAACTGTGTGAGGTATAAAAGGTTTTAAAGACAGCTACTCTGGATTTTATGTCAATTGTATGTTTTAATACTTGGTTTAGGTTTTCTATTATTAAATGATTCATATTATTAGGAGACCAAAGCAACGTATTTTATTAAGTGTTAAAACGAATGCTGAAGACTGATTGAGACAAAAATCCCTGTAAGCTCAAGGAATAAGACAAATGACCAGTGTCAAGACTCGTGAATACGGCAGGTCTAAGAACATGGGGAAGTAGCAGTTGATGTGTGAACAGAGAGATGAAGAACAGTTATTCTAGCAATGGCTTGTGTTGTTAAAATAATATGCTTATATTTATATTGTAAAGAAAAGTTACCTAAAATTAGTTACTGCCAGTCACTGAACAGAATTGTGTAGTCTGCAGATTTGTCAGCATGAAAAATTAAATATTGTCGTCAGATTTTCGTGAGATCGAGAGAGTTCTTTAGCACCCGCTGGTGGACAATTATTTTCAAGTTCTGTAATGTAAGACTTAACAGTGATTTGACTCCAATAATATCCAGTAGTAAGGGGGAAATAATAAAATATATACCCTCATCCAACACTGAATTTTTTCTTGATGTAGGTAAGACATTGAAAATTAATTTGCATATAAATAAATTTGGCAATAAAATTAAAATTAAAAATGCATTGTGTAAATTGTGTATTAAGATTAGGAACTTATGATGAGGATTCATGTCTATTTGAAATGTACCTTAAAACTGCTTCCTTATCTTATGGTGTTTTATTGCATATAAGCCAGTGTGTAATAATTCCTCTTTCTCTAAATCATGTAAATCATCAGTGTGACAACAGTCAAAGACATTACATTTTTAATAATAATTTTAGTAAATAATAGTTGTGAAAACGCCAGTATTCACTCAAGTGAACAAAGAAAGAGGAGAGTCAAACACGCAAGAGAAATGTCTGAACCATTGGAGACTCCACTGGCAGCAAACCCTCAGTCCAGTCTCATGTAGACCTCTGAAAATAAACGTAGACCTCTGAGGTTTCGTGACTGTATGCATGAAATAACTGAGAAAAGCAGTGTGTAATGCACTAGGCCCTGTTCAACTTCTTGGAAAATCAAATTATCATTATCCTCAAGCTTAAGACAAAGAAAAAAAATCTAAAGTAAAAAAATAAATGTTTTTTAGAAAGTACATCAACGAGACTGCATGCCTTTAATATGACTTAACATCCCTGTTGGGCTCTTAGATTAATTTCAACTGAATTCTCCTTTAGGGACTATGCTTTCTACAGTCACTGTCCTTTGCGTCACCCTTTGTGTCTATCCTTCTAGCTATCTATACATTTGTTTGTTTGTGCTATCTAGAGGCTTTTCACGAATGACTAAATAAATGTTTCTGCATTAGCTGCGTATCTTGCTTTCAGCAACTGGTCTACTGTAGGTTTAGTGCTTTGCTAGCCTGTTATTGTAAGCCTTGTGGTGAAATGTTGCAAGACCCTTGCTTATCTTGCGCATTAGGACAACGAAAGGCATTATTTAGACAGCTACTAATCAGGATTTGAGGGTTATCGGGTTGTGTTGACGATATAATGTTTCAAATCACATACATGCAGTTGTCAGATCTTAAGATATACTATACTACGTTAGGTGGTTTTGATTGTAATTCAAGTACAACCATCCAAATGTATAAGACATAACCCATAACTATAAAAATACATCTTCTGAGGACTTCTGCGGTAGAGATGAATATGTTCATTTCCTCAGATCTTGATAGACCCCACAGGCTTTTACAGCACATTATTAATCAGAGCCTCACCGAAATCAAAAGTGCTTTCAAGCTACATGTGCTGTAAATCAGGGGACACGCTGCCGCAGAATGCAGACTGCCGACTCAGCAACGTTAGCTAAGTTGCCCGAGGTTCTTTCAAGCGGCATCAGTCAACAAGCCTGACTGCCTGTTAATGTCTTTTGCTGTCAGAGCACTAATGAACAAGTTAAAGAACATCAACGTTACATTCAGAGCGTCCGAGAACAAACCGGCTCATTACGGTTTCATAATGTGGGCGGGGCTTTGGAGGCAATCCTTTCCCAGCTGGAGAGAACGAGAGCACAAGGGTGTCCCTGTTCTTCTCTTTTTTCGACCCTCTAAATAAATCTCAGCTTGAAGCCTTTCTGGATGACCTCCTGACTGTGTTCGTGGATGCACTGAAGCCTTTTTTTCCCAGACTACTAAGTATTGTCTCATCCTTCATCAAGTTCACTCATTGTGCTCTGATTTTCATTTGTGACTCGGAAGCGATCATGTCTTGTGTGAAATTGTCATTCCTTCCAAGACAAGTCGGTGTATTCCTTCTCTTTTCTTTCTGAGCACACCACAGCACTCTCCCATGACATCCTTTATTCAAAAGCGTGTCATCTCCCCTTGAAGCGCAGCCTCTGATGGGGTCTCTGCATTATTAAAAGCACAGCGATTTAAATATTTTGCCTTGAATCACATTAATGCTAAAGGAAAGGCTCCCTGTGCACAAAGGCCTAAACCCTTCACCACAAATTCATGGACGCTATCGTGCTGCACAGAACAGGACATGGCCCAGGCTTTTTATAATGCATGCTGGAGGGCACTAAAGCTACTGTACATGTTTGATTAACTTTTTAAAATTGGCGTCATGGGACATCCATTTCACTCCCAACGCAGTGCCCATGAGAGCAGCGTAGTAATTAGAATTTTATGCAGTAACATATGCAAATCATCTCCCATTCTCGCTGTGATTTTCTTTGAGGGGGTGGCCTGTGTGTGTGTTTGTTTTGCCTGTCCAAATCTTTGTTATATGTCACACAGGAAGAGCACACGCAAGCATTGAGACATGCTAGATTGCTCTTCAAGGATTGTCACTTCAATTAGTAGAGGTTTAGCGTTGCGCTGCACTGTCCTCTGATGCTGTTGCAGCTTTTATGTTAACTTTGTCCTTCTCTGAGAAGGCAAATACAACTGCCTTTTCAATTATAGAGCACTCTTTCTTAACATAGTCCTGAGGGTCCACCAGATGGTCCACATTTTTGTTTTAACCTGGCTCTAAAAACGCCTTGGTCTCATGCTCATGCTCAGTCTGCCTGCAGCTAACAGCATCTTAGCAGTTACAGTCTGTACTTTTGCACATTATTTTTTAAATCAATGTAGTTACAATTAATAGGGCATCCCATGAAAACCTATTTTTTTACATACTTAAATATGTGGACATTTGATATTCATTTAAACAACATTGAGAGGTGGAGGTAATATGACTAAACACATAAAACTGAAGAAATGTATTTAAAAAAAAAAATAATAATAGAAATGCAGAGAAAGTTTGGCTGGGATAGGTCACCCTAGCAAGTTCAGCCCAAGAGAAGACATTACAGAATGTCATTATAGGACCTGCAAGTCTTGTAGGGTACACTTACCACTGTTGATGTCACAGTATATCATCCATCAGAAAGAGACTGCACAAGTTTTTAAAAACCCTTGCTGTCAATAAATAAATAAATAAATAAATAAAAAAGATTTAGAGTATGGTTTACCAGAAACACCTAGACAAAGAATCTGCTTTGGACTAATGAATCTTGAGTTTTTTTGTTGTAGCACCATTTTGCCCCTATTTGTCACAAATAAACAACAGTCTGTGCTTGGTCATTTTCTTGTCAGTAAAATGGCCCCTTCCCATCAAAGGTGTTGGTTCATGGGCACGTTGTGCAGTGAGACCAGATTAAACGAGACAAGATGTTCAGCATGAGACGAGGTTCAGGTGTGTTGGGGGCTGAGACACAGTGAAAATGTGAACCATCTGGTGGAATGCAAGGACTGGGTTGTGAAACACATTTACATAAGTTGTATAATGAGTTGTCCCGTTTACATACACGCCTCCAGAGTCTGACTTGACTACCATATGAAATATTCTCTTTGCCATACCTACCTATTATTAAATAATGTCATTTTTGCTCTCCAACTTTTTTTTTAAAATGTTTACCATAAAGAATGTGCTTTCTTGGCCTTTGTTACTGATTATTATGTTTATTTAGCTTGTTTTGGTGTCATAAAACATGTTTGGACACAACAGTGTGATAAAAGGTTTGGAGCTCTGCAGTTATCAGCGCTCAGCCCTGACCCCGCTCTGTAACTTTACGTGGTCTGGCGTTTTGTGACTGAGTTGATGTGGTTCCTAAATGCTTCCTCTTTATAATAATACCACTCATAGCTGATGGTGGAATATCCAGAAGAGAAGAAATTTCACCAGCTGACTTGTTAATGCAGCGGTGGCTCCTATTACAGAACCACACTAGAGTTCAGGGAGCTTTTTAGAACCACCCATTCTTTCACTAATGTGTGTAAAGGCAGACTGCATGGCTAGGTGCTTGATTTTATACACCTGTGATTATGAGACTGAATGAATGAGACCTGAATTCAATGATTAAGAGGTGTGTCCCAATACTTTTGTCCATATGTGTGTGTGTATATATATATATATATATAGAGAGAGAGAGAGAGAGAGAGAGAAAGAGAGAGAGAGAGAGAGAGAGAGAGAAAGAGAGATAGATAGATAGATAGATAGATAGATAGATAGATTTTTTTCATATGTAAATAATTTTGTGTAGTGAAAAAAAAAATGGGCAGACGGCCTTCATGTTAAGCTTATTCTCATGAACTGGAAATCAAAAAATACCATTAGCTTCATTCACTGGAAAAATCTATTAATGGATTATGTGTTATTGGAAAATCCATCAAATTTGGATTCCAATCCATCAAACATGAAAATACCAAATCAGAGCATAATTAATTATATTCTACACTAATTGTTTTGTTAGATTTCCTCCTGTGCCCCATTCCCCCGGTGCCCTTTCATCCCATTTCCCCCTTCAACTATAACTGGATGTATTTCTACCTGTTACTTTCTTTGTGGTCGGACACAAGCTCACATATTTTGGAACTAGAGAAATAAAAAAATAGTCCTATTAGTTCTCTGATGAAACAAAGAAGGTCTGTATGTAACAAAGGTATCCTCTGCTCCTTATAAAACAGGCAAGTGATGAAATCGAGCTACTTTGCATTTCAGAAGAGTGAAAAAAATGAAAAGCTACTGCTACCGTGTTTGAGTTCATGCTTGAGTTCACATCTGAATAAATCGTGCTTGATTTGTAATGGCCTTCAGTGAGGCAATATAAGTGCTTACATGTTCAGATTCATCTTGAATAGTTTGACCAATAACAGCCTGACCTGCATATTTTAATCATGCTAGGTTTAGTGAGACCTTAACAGTTATATACAGGGTTGATGGCAGGTTTGTGGGTTTAATTTCCAGGCTCGGCAAGCTGCCACTGTAAGGCCCTTGAGCAAGGCCCTTCACCCTTCCTGATCCCCGGGTGCTGCAGCAATGGCTGCTCACTGCTCCGGGCATGTGTGCTTACTGTATGTGTGCGGAGGCCAAATCCATCTGTGTCCAACACGAATGGTGACTACGGTTGTCTGGTCTTGTCTTGTCTTCTTGTCTTGTACTGTGCTGCTTGTATGATCACAGTGATGCTGAACCACTAGTGTGAATTTAACAGCAGTAACAGTTGCCATGCAAACCATCAAAGAATGCAGTACAGAGTTACTGAACTACCTTTATTATTTTCCCATACATAAACGTCACTTGTCCTTCCAATTCTGAATGGTTATTTGATGGATGGAAATGAGGACAGTAGGATTTGAATGTCTGAGTTTCCATGTAATAAGATTTAGCAGCTTTGATTGTCTGTGCACGAGCAAGTTACTGTCACTGTGGAGCTTTTGTAAGATGTCACATTTGAAAGGTCACAGCATTTTTCATATTCAGCTTCCATTCAGTGTTGTAATAAAGTAAGTCCAAATTTAGATGTCAGTAGTGCTCAGCATGCCTTGCAGGATTCACCTAACGGCACACACTTAATGAGAAGTGCAGAGCTCTGGTGAGGAGTTCTGGGTTCTGCCCATGTGCACAAAGGTCCCTCAGGAAGGCCTGAGAAAGTTGTGTGTGTTTGTCTGTATTAGAGAAAGGAAGTGAACATGAACGTGAGAGGGTGCAGGAGTGGGAGAGTATGCAGATGGCACTCTTGCTCAGCTCAGAGAGCTTTCTTGAAAGCCCCAGAATTAATTAGAGTCTTGCGCGAGCTTCCTGACAGCTACCCCGATGCCTCTACGCTGACGCCTCACATTTATTTATTTATTCACATTTTTTAATATTGCCCTAAACATCCTAGGGCACATTCCTCCCTGCTTCATAATGCTCTCATCTCCTTTCCGTAAGTAATTTAGAAGTGGCAGTTGGAAAAAAAGAATCGAGAGATGCCAAACGTTGCTCATATCCATACAGCACAAATCAAATCAGCTGCTTAAGTTTCCGCAGCTTAGATTGCCTTTTTTCCAAGGACTTTTATCCATGGATTTTCAATAAAGTAATAACATTGCTTTGCAATTTTCCTTTTGCTTTGATCTTTGTCCAGCATCCCCTGGTTAGCATCACATAAACATGCTTTTTGTTCCCATTGTAAATGTGAATTTCCCCACTGCGGGACTAATAAAGGACTATCTTATCTTATCTAATGATTTCCCAAACAAGAAAACAGGCCATAATGAGAAAATGGCAAGTATTTTGCATCACACAGCAGGTGGGATATCCATGTTGAGGGGTATGGCATGGGCCTGGTTAATGTATAGAACAGCTTTGTGGGTATAAGCCCTGTGCTCTCAAAACATTTGGAAAGCTTTAAAGAATGCCATACACTCTTGTGTGAGTATAAATAACCTTTTTTGAAGACTTGCTGTGAAGATTTTTGCCAGTATAAAGGGTCTTCACTTACACGTTCAGAAATTGTTCTTTTGGGGTATTGCTCAAAGAACCCCTTGTGGCACCTTTATTTTATAGAATGTAGAAGAACCACTTTTTGGTCCATAAACCATTCCACTTTTTATTTAAGTGGCTTCAGTTGAGTACTTGGAAAAGAAGGTTTCGGCAACTCAAGTTGGTTATTATTATTATTTTTCATTGTTTTATTGGTTCAACTTGTGGCCAGTGTCCTCAAGAACATAGTTTGGAAGGAATGACCGCTGGATTTTAGTGAACAGGGCTTTTAGACAGTTTTCTGCTGTTTGGCAATAAATATTTATGCACTCTTTCTGAAAAGGCTTGAAACTGTAATTTTTCACAGGAGGAATTGTGATTTAGACTAAACAGGTTTGCAATAACTGAAGTGCAGTGCAGGAGATGGGAGTAGACAATCTTTTATTTGTTATATTTATGCTCTTTTTTCTTGTTTTCTTTATTAATAATTTTATTGTCAAGAACATTTTAACTAAAATATAGTAAAAGTTAACATTCACCAAATGATGATGAAGATTATTTTATAATAATAATACTAATATTAACACTACTACTATTACTACTACTACTGGTGATTATCATTATTATTATTATTATTATTATTATTATTATTTATTATTATTTTTTAATCATTTTTGTTTATTGAACCCCACTGTATTGTGCACAAGGTAGTGGAGTTATCTACTGTGCTATATGGCCACTAAACCTGTTTCATTATTGATTAAGGTTTATATTCTGCTAATGAAACTACACACTCAAACTAAGGTGGGGTCATGTGACTGCCACAGTCACTATACACATGACATGTAAATGATAAGGCATGTGAAGATGACATTACTATTTGCAGTGTTGCTAAATTCCGTTGCATACACCGAAAAGAACACACAAAGTATTCACACACACGATCAACACTAGGTCAGGTTATATCAGGCAGTTCTGAGACATGTGGAGTGATCATTTGGCTGGGCCAAAAGGTCTTGCCCTTCATCTTTACAGTTTGGGGCCTCTGTTGAGCACTGGGAAATGAAACATTTACTAAATCTAAGCTTGATGAAATGATGTGGTCTATAAGATAGGATTCCAGTCATTTGACACAATGAGCTATCTGAAGCCTTTATTGTGTGGGCACACACAAGACAGACTGATTGTTCTTTGTGACAACAGCTTGTTACATTGCTCCCAGTCTCAGTGACAGAGCCCCCGTTCTGATGCCTCCATTTACAGAGTAACCAAACAAATAAAGGCGTTGGGGTTGAATCGGCTCGTGGCTCAAATGAAAGGTGAATGCACCAGGAATGTGCTGGATTTTATTTCTGTTAGTCTAATCCAGTTGTATCACTGATTCATCTGACCAGGTTTGGGCAAGAATAGAACTGTAGGGCCTGCGGGATCCATCACTAATGTGCATGCATTCTTAATATTCAGATAATCCAGTATAATATTACTGAAATTTCCTCCCAAAATGACACAGAATGATGCGAGCAACAAAGCTGTTGTTTTTTGTGCGTATTTAATGCAATCTTCAAGCGCTTGACTAAGTTGGCTACATGCCATGACCCTGCAAAAGCGCTTGGCACAAATGAGTTATGAATCACATGGCAGTTTTATGTGCCTAGAGAGTATTGCCTGATCAGGCGTTAAGCTAAGCTCAGTTCTGGGTTACGCTATACGGACAAAAGAATTGGGACACGTACACATTACACCTACAAGAGGTTTTATGGCATCCCATTTTAAATCCATGTACATTAATGTGAAGTCAACCCCCCTTTGATGCTATAACAGCTTTCACTCTTCTGTGTAGGCTTTCAACAAGGTTTTGGAGTGTGTCTGGGGGAAGTTTTGCTTATTCATCCAGAAGAGCATTTGTGAGGTTAGACTGATGTTGGACAAAAGGGCCTGGCTCACATTCCCTGTTCTAGTTCCTTCCAAAATTGTTCAGTGGGGTTGAGATCAGAAAAGATGCCTTTCCCAAACTGCATTGTCCAAAATATCTTGGTGTGCTAAAGCATGAAGATTTCTGTTTACTGGAACTAGGAGGCCTAGGCCAAGCCCTGAAAAGCAACCCCAAAGCATTATCCCTCCTCTGCCAAACTGTACAGTTTGCACAATGCAGTCAGGCTGATAACATTCCCCAAACCCAAACTCAAGCTCCTCCTTTAGACTGCCAGATAGAGAAGTGTGATTCTCCACAGAACATGATTCTTCTGCTACAGAGACCAGTGGCAGTGTGCTTTACACCACTTCATCTGACACTTGGAATTGTGCTTGGTGATGTACGATGTAAGGCATTGTGGCTGAGTGGCTGTGGTTCCTTAACGCTTCCACTTTTTAAGAATACCACTCATTGTTGGAAGGAAGAAATTTCACCAACTGACTTGTTATTGCAATGGTGGCATCCTATTACAGAACCATGCTGGAATTCAGTGAGCTCTTTTGAACCACCGATCCTTTTACTAATGCGTGTGATGGCGGACTGCATGGCTAAGTGCTTAATTTTATAACCTGTGGCAATGGGACTGAATTACACACCAAAATTCAATTATTAAGAGGTGTGTCCCAATACCTTTGTCCTGTTGTAACTTTAATAGTAGCTAAATGGTCGTATTTATGATGCTTATGCTTATGATGCCACATCTATGCATATTGAATCACACTATTCACAAATTTGTATTGAATTTTAACTGGACTTCTGAACATTTTTCTGGGGTTCAGGACTGGTTAGGGTACTGCAAAGTTCTGTCTGCGCCACTTTAATAGAAACCTTTCCTTTGTGCAATAGCAAATGTATTTGAATGAGCTGGATTAGCACGTTCAGCTGTCTGTATGCAAACATTTCAGGAGACTGAAGATGGACTACAACTGGAAATCTCTTTCTGCAACACTCTTTTTCTCTCTCTTTCTATACTAACTCAGTTTAGTCTCTCTCTTTCTCTCTCTCTCTCTCTCTCTCTCTCTCTCTCTCTCACACACACACAGACACACACTTTTAATAGATGAATGGAGTGAAATGCTGCATCAAGCAGCTGTCATGAAACTTTGCCTCCTTTTTTTCACCAAAGGGAACAAGGGTTTTGCCATGGTCTGCTAGTCAGTTCATTACGTATGGGACAGAAATACAAGGATTCAATTAAAGTTGGCTGTCATTTGACCTGTAGTAGCTCTGTAAGGAGTAAAGGGAAGACTGAGGAAACAGTGTGACAATGTAGAAGTAGTACACATTTTACCCATGAACGACGTTGTTTGCCCACCACAGCCCTTATAAACAAACAGATAACATATACAGTCACGTCAGAATATGAGGACATCCCAATGAGAACCTTCGTCTTTTTTAACATTTAAATATATGAAAAAAGTCTCCAACAATCCTAAAATGTCATCACGGACCTACAGGAAGCTCTTGCCACCGTGGATTCTCTTTGTTCTTCTCTTTGGATCTCGGCAAGGAACTGATGTGCTGCACCCACCTCTAATTGGCAGTCATTTTAAGTATTAATACACATTGGGGCGTTCCAACTGTTACATCTAAAGAAAATTTCATTGCAAGAGCATTAGTGAGGTCAGGATGTTGGATGGTCACCACCCAACCTCTTCCCCAACTGACCCTAAAAGTATTGGATGCCGCACCATCATTTCAGAGAACACAGTTGTGCTGCCCAACAGTTCAATACTGGGGGGCTTTTAATACCCCACAAGTCCACACCTGGCATTAAGCATGATGCCAATGGGGTCTACTCCATAATCTACTCTAGAGAGTCCTGTTCTACTAGCAGTGCTTCTGTACAGAGACCAGCAGCAAGCTATGTCTGTTTGCATTTGCACATCTATGTCAGACATAGGTGCCATAAGAGTATAGTAGCTGAATGCATTCATTAGAAGGGGTGTCCATTAACATTTGGACATATAGTGTATATTCACCTATTAAGTCTGCTGCAGTTTAGCCCACTCTTGTTCACCAAATCCTATAATTGTCTAATTCAAAGAAAGGGTCTGAATTATGAATGTTATCAGTGCCTGAAAAACCCTCTCTTTTTATTGGCATTCAGTTAAATCTCTGTATGCTGACTGACTGTATTGACAGCTTCACCACTGCTCATCTTTTTAAAGCTTGGTACTGTGTCCACTGGGAATACTGTACTCAGAATAGTAGTTCAAATGCCATACATTTTTTGGAGTTAATCTATCAAACAAAATATGATAAGTATATGTATAAATTATTGCTTATGGATCTGCTTTATGATGGGGTGATCTGCCCAGTGTGTTGCAGATGTGCGTATTGTTTTCCATTATCTGTTTCAACAGTGTGCATAGCTGAGTGGGTGTTATTTAGCTCAAGCTCAAGGCTCGTATTGCAACCTGAAGATTTTTGATACCATCAAGCACTTTGCATGGCATCTATAAAAAAATACCTGTTTTGCACTCCAGGACTGAGTTATCTTCTAGATTTAGGAACAAGAAAGTAAAGATTGACTACTAAACCTTCCTTTCTTGGAGATATAAGCTATAGTACTCTGTATATACACTGATGATACTGCTCACATATGGCTAATGCTGTCTGATCAAATCCTTGTATCTGGCACACTGTGAAGTCAAGTGATGTCAAAAAGTGAAAGTACCATTTTATTTACATTTACATTTATGGCATTTAGCAGACGCTCTTATCCAGACCTCTAAGCTTAGACACTACTAAACACAACTCAGTAAGGAGACCATAGTACTCTACTCTTCACCCAAGTATTCTCGGAAGAGGTGGGTCTTCAGTGTGGGTTTGAAGACAGCGAGCGACTCTGCTGTTCGGACAACCAGGGGAAGTTTGTTCCACCACTTTGGAGCCAGGACAGAAAAAAGCCTGGACGCTTGTCTTCCGTGGATTTTAAGGGATGGCAGGTCGAGCCGAGCCGTACTTGAAACTCGAAGGGCTCTTGGTGCAGATTGGATTTTAACCATTGCCATCAAGTGCGGAGGGGCTGGGCCAGTCTTGGCTTTGAAGGCCAGTGTCAGGGAGAGCAGCCAGAAGAGAGTTGCAGTAGTCAAGTCTGGAGGTGACGAGAGACTGAACGAGCACCTGGGTGGCCTCTCTAGAGAGGAAGGGCTGAATTCTCCAGATGTTGTACAGGAGAAATCTGCAGGACCGAGTTACATTTGCAACATGGCTTGAGAACGATAATTGATCATCTATGACTACACTAAGGCTTCGAGCTTCTGTGGATGGAGTGACCAGTGAGTTCTCAAAGGAGATGGCAAGATCATTTTGAAGTCCAGCAGTCACCGGGATGTACAGCAGCTCCATCTCCGTGTTCATACTGGGTCATGCTGCTTGCCATCAGCAATCAGAGGCAAAGAAAGCACAATTGGCCTTTTGCTCTCTCAAGGGTGAGTTGCTGGCGCTTCTTCCCCACATCAGTCGCACTGGCTGCACAACAATGCTGCATCAGCGGCAATTGGAAAAGAAGCAGTGGCTGGCTTCGCATGTGTTGGGAGAGGCATGTTCTAGCTCACCCTCCCCTACTTTATAGTAAGAGGTTTACATGAGCAGGCAATGGGTCATTGGCCTTCGAAACTGGGCAGAAAATGTGGTAAAAAGTGACTCTCAATAACTCAATAACTATTTAAAATTGCTTTGTTTGAGCAGGTTACAGGTGGCATGTTTTAATTGTATCTCTCTTGCATTTGTACTTCACAACCAAGCTAAGCACCATTTGCACTAAAAACTTGTTAGAAATGGACAGTCATAGCCAGATGAACCAGTTACAAAATGTACCTTTACTCAAAATAAGTAGGCCTTTTGCTTTTTATCGCCTCAACTCCTCATCTGTGTATCCAGGCTAGAACTGATAAAGTTTTATCTGAAAAAAAGTGCAAGTGCTTTTCATATTGGTTTCTAAATAAGTTCTACTGTACTGTGGATATATTTGACTTTCTATATGTCTATGCAGTCTATATATTCAAAAACAATAGGAGAGGAGGAGGCACAGGTTTTATAAGCACATTTAGGGACCCCAAAAAGACCCAGCTTTTTGCTGACAGTATTATCAGAAAGCAGTCCCAGTTTCCATTGCTATGATTTGAGTTTTTGAGTTTATCACATTAAACGTATATGAGAAAAGGATGTGGAGGATTGCTTACATCAGATAAAGAAACACTTCAAAGGTGTCAGACAGATCAGTGGTAAGCCTGCCAGAGCCACAGATCAGTTAACAATAAGAAGTGACTTAAGTCTGATTATTGGTCGTTCATGACCAAAATTAACAAATTCAAAATATCATATCATTTTTGGTTTAAATTTAGCCTCTATTTATAGTAGCGTAATAGTGTCAGATCTTTCCACCTCGGAATAACTGAATAATTTTATGCTCTGTAAATTGCGTGTTTAAGGCTGGAGGCATATGTCCACTGAAAATGCCTAAAGCTTTTCTTGCAAGCATATGCAAGATATCATGTGCATGACCAAGTTAGGTTTGCACCATGACTTGAGAACAATAACTGATCATCCATGACTACACCAAGGCTTCGAGATTCTGTAGATGGAGTGACCAGTGAGTTCTCAAAGGAGAAGTGACTGATTGTTGGTCGTTCATGGCTATGTTTTCATATCATTTTTGGTTTAAATGTAGCCTCTATTTACAGTAGCCTAATTTAAAGACACAGTTGTCCAGGTTCCCTTTTTAAACACTGTAATGTGGATTTATTCTATATGGGCCACTTTTCAGATATACAGATTTACTCTGTATATCCAAATGTTTGTAGACGTCCCTTCTAATGAATGCATACTACTTTGCACCCATTGCTGACACAGTTGTGCAGGTGCAAACACACAGCTTATCTAGTCCATGATAGGAAGTATGTCCAAGAGGATTAGACACTGGAGCAGAGAAACATGTACCTATTGGCACCATGCCTAATGCCAGATGTAGGCTACAGGGGTATAAAGCCCCCCAGCATTGAGCTTTGGACTAGTGGAACTCTGTTCTCTGGAATGATGGTTGGTGCTCCATCCAGTACTTTTGGGATGACGTGGGAAGTTGGGAATGAGATGGAGTAGTGATTATCCAACATCCTGACCTCACTAACACTCTTGTCGCTGATTGCAATCAAATCCTTACAGCGATGCTCAAAAATCGAATAGAAAGGAGAGGAGAGACAGTTCCTCCAACTAAGCACCGTCTTTTTTCTGTCTTTCAGTGTAAAATGTGTTGAATCATGTTGATTGTTTTCAGTCTTGGTCACTTGAGAGCTGCTTTATCCTCTGTGTGTGTGTGTAGCAGATGAGAAGGGAAAGAAAAAGGAAGACTCGAGGGAACAACCCAAGAGGGATGGGGGTAAACTGTCTGACCGTTGTTATATTTATTTCCTCAAAAGTTAGTTCAGCCAAAAACTGTGCTGTACTGCAGTTCTCTGTGTATGGCCACAGTAAGCACAAGAACTCCTAGCTACTTCAGTATTATTGTACAGGTGTCTAATTATCAAGGACAATCACACAGTGAAGAAAAAGGAAATGTAAAATAATTAGCTGTGTTCTGCGTGTTCTGAGTCGTTGTAAATGGCTGTTTGCTTTGGTTGCTGAGTTCTCAGTGCCATCAATTTGGTTTGAACCTTGGAACTGAGCTGGCTGCGAATCAGTGCGAATGTAAGCCCTGCCAAAGCATTAGATCTTTCCACCTCGGAATAACTGAATAATTGTATGCTCTGTAAATTGCGTGTTCAAGGCTGGAGGCATATGTCCACAGGAAATGCCTAAAGCTTTTCTTGCAAGCATATGCAAGATATCATGTAATATATCATGTTCAAGGACAGTTAAACATATGATATCACAGCTTCCACCTGTGATATCCTGATCCTTTTCAAGTTTCTGCATACATCCCTCACCACAAGCTACATACACATTAAAACAGCGTTTCAGGCTTATTGTGAATGCTATTGTGAGAGTTTTGATGTCACATCTGTGAAAAAACGAAGTGAATTCGTTCCTTAGGGCTAGAACTAGCCAAATTGCTACATCTTCAGAAATGAATGGCTTAATATAGGCAGCTTTTCTGAGGGTTGGCAAACTGCCTTACAGGCCAGCAAAAATGGATAGCTGTCCAAATCCACCATGTCAGTCATTTTTTGCAATCTGCACGCTCTCACATTAGTAAAGATTCCACCATCTTTTACCTTCTATAAATTGAGGAGTAAAAATAACCCCAGGGTTTTAGTAATTCTGTGCGGATTGTCATGTTGGTAAATATTCTGTCACTCCCTGTGGTGAAGGGGATTTTTGTGGGCTTTCTCAAGTATTGAGGTGCTTAAGTGGGCATTTATTTGTGTCATGCATGTGTGGCAAAGCAAAGGTCGGTAAAACCTGCAACATTCAGCACAAATCAAGCAGAAACAAGCTACTAAACTACATTGATTGTTTTGATGTGGTGGTGATGCAAAAAAATGAGAAACCACTCCCATGTCTGCCAATTATACTGAGATTTGTTATCCTGAGCATATCAGTCATTAACCTCACATACGTCCTGTGGTAAAATTACCTCCCATCCCAGTAGGGCTCTAACTCTGCCCAGTTAACTGTGCAATAAAGCACAAGAAGGTGATAAATATTTACTGTATTAAATACAAGTAGCCCGTGTTGTAGTATGCATATTTGTATTATATTATGTTTATTTGAATAAGGTGGAAATACCTCCAGTATTGCAGCTACAGTTTGTTAATGTACATTAATACATTAATACATACACATTTACTCATTTAGCAACAGATCAGTAAACAGCCTTATTAGCCTAAATGACCAAATCATCTCCTTTCAGTTCAACATACAATTTAGGCCAACTTAAACAACCCCCCTCCCCCTCCCCGACCTATCTACAGTGAATACCCTTTTGTCCCCAGTGTCTTCTTTTTTGAATAACAAAATTTTGGTCATCCTAGCATTTGGGCCAGGTGTATCTGAAGTTTTGACTGGTACTGTATTTCCAAGTATCATCAAAGTTGAAAATTATAGTAATGTGACAACATATGTTGTCTATTATGTAACAGCGGGTGGCAACCTTCCGAATGTTGATGCCCCTATTGGGGGCCGCAATGATGTACGAGGCAGAAGAGCCTCTGATTGGTTCCGTTCTCTCCTTCCTAATTAGTGCATTCATCACAAACTGTTCATTCACTGTAATGGACAGCTGTCATTTTCGTACAGTATAAAACGGAGCAGACTGATATGACAGCGGTGATATATACGAGTGGCACATTAATTTATTGTCGAAGTAATTATATACTGCTGGAGGGAGATTAATGAGGGACGAAACAGAGAGATAGGAGGAAGGAAAGTTTGTGTGTGTGTGTGTGTGTGTGTGTGTGTGTGTGTTTTTTTAAAGTAGAATGTACTGTCCTCTTCCACAACCAAAGCCACCTTACGGCTGGCTCTATCTTTGCTACTGGGAGAGAGGGCTTTTCCTTCTGATGCCCTTGTGATTCTCTTCTGTTATCTCTCTACCCAGGCGAGCTTGTGCCAAGTCTTTTTTTCCCCTCACTATTTCTCGCTTTATTTATTCAGTGGGTGAATGGTTTGTCCTCTGATGTGGTGGCTGCATGCACAAGGGTGGGAGAGGCCACCGGGAGAAGGAAGAAAGCACTCTTTGTAAGCAGAGATCTGAGCTCCAAGCAGTAAGCCAAAGGTCCCCAACTCAAAAAGGCTATCTTGGTCTTAAGCCTGCCATTGCTGTTAGGGAAGAGCACTAGCTTGTTTCTAAATCTGTGATTTAGTGTTATTGCCTCGCTTCTTAGGAGTTGATTAGGTGATAAGAAACTGAAGTTAGCCAGGGTTCTGCAGACTGAGCGGATGTGGAGATCACCTGAGTAAATATACTCATTGTATATTGATCTTTAGGAGTTTTAAAAAGACAGAAGAAAACAGAATGATGGACTCAGATTATGAGTTGAGTGGGCGCTGGTTGGTTTTTAGCCAGGTTTTATACCAGTTTCTCTGTAAGAAACCAATATTCAGTTCCACACTCTTGTTTCTGAACATTATAGTAATATAGTAAGTAGTCATGTAATCACTGAACAAAGAGCTTTAGCATTTTGGACATAAGAAAAGAGTCTCATTATAGCAAATGCATTGTATAACCTGATATTAATTATTCAAAGTTCATTATAAGTTCTGTCAGAAATAGTAATTTCAACTGATACCACATTTGAGTTCACAGGTAGATATTTTATTATGATTGGAGTGTAATAAAAATACATTGTTATGTGTACAGAAAAAAACCCATCCAGAATCAATACAGAATGGAAATCAAATATAATAAATATACAAATATGTAAAGACATTTTAATAGTAATCAAGGTTTACCCTTTTTTTTCTTTCTTCCAGTCATTTCAGTCGACACTCATTATGTAATGACTAGCTCCTGGACCTATAAACAACACTGGGTAGACAGTGAAACATCTGCAAAACAGAACGTCTCTTCCACAATCCCATCGTGTGGGTTGCAAATTAACACAACTTGCACTAAAGCATCAGAGGTTCAGAGGGAATTCGTGACTGAGAAAGTCTCCCACTGTCTTGTGTTTGAACACAGAGCTCTCTTCTCTCTCTCCGTCGGCTCCGGCACAGCAGAAAGTGATACCCTTGATCAGTTTCAGCAGAGCTATTCAGCTGGCCTTGTGAAACCCCCTCTGTGCCATAGTGATAGTTCTCCTCCAAGCGCCATCCTCCAGGACCCACAATTGGCCAAATCCCAAGGCTCAGTAAATAATTTGATGGGAGTACCATGAGGTAAACAGCTGATAGAGATTGTGCAGATTGAGTAGCGTAGCTTATTGTCTGGACTAATTTGATTTTATGCATTAAGCTTGACCTTTAAGCTTGCAAATGTAAAATTGCGGGCACATATTGAATGCAAACGGGGGATAATTACAGTATTTACTACTGTCCTGTAACACTGGTTAAAAAATTCCATGTAAATCTTTTTACATTAACTGACACTGAAGGTTAGGAAGTTCCCTTGTGAAAGTACCATTTTCATGTGGACATGTTCCAACAGAGACTATACATTCAATACATTTAATTTAGGGATGTAACCCAAAATAACAAGTCTAAAGTTACCCTAGCAATACTTCTAAATCCACAACAATTCCCACAATACCATGTAAGTCCAAGCCTAATATTTCTGTGGGGCAGGTGCGCTTATAAAATTACCATATTTTCCCTAATAGCTTGTACACTGTATTCCCATGTGACTGTATGCACTGAACTGTGACCCCCATACCATGATGGTTTATACAAATACATGTATCATTATACTCCTACTACATATATTTGATTATACATATTTATTAACCTGAAACTAATCAATTTTTCTTTTTTGAACTGTGAATGCTGCAGGAATAAGACAAACATACCTAAAACAGACCAATCAATATTATCTACACAGTCAGCTTCTACAAGACCTTTACATTGCTTTCAAAATAATCCTAAAATAAAACAAGGATAAATTGAACAGCTTCCAAAATGACTGACCCTCACTGAAACAGCCTGGTCATTAACCATGTAAAGCAGAATGTGTGGTAACGTGAAAGAGCATGAAACTGGTATGGGATGTCATTGTTTTCAAAAAAAGAAAAAAAAGAGCTGGTCATTGAGCATAAGCAGCAACCAGATACCTCAATAATGGATAATTTAGTTAGTCTGAAAGCAGACAACGACTTGCTGTTTTTAACATTTGGCTACAGTTCTAGCTCTGTTTTAGTGTCTGAGTCTCTCAACATGCTACACTACTGAGATTCTGCTGTGGATAGAGTGTGTGTTCTGTTTGTGTCTTTCACTCTTGTATAACACGTTTTGACTTTTTGGGTGATGCACCACATTCTACTGCAGTCTCTGGTGTCTGTTTTTATATACACCAGTGACCCAGTTATACTGGCAGCCATACAGCCATACCCATCACAGTGCCTCCATCATGTTTGACAGATGAGGAATGTAATGTCACCTGTTTGTACAGAGAATGTACCAGGTTGATTCCATGAACAGCTATCAAATGCAAATATAACACCTAAAATGCACCCCAGACCTTTTTATGTCCATAATTTGACATCAAATAATGGTCATTAAGCCACTAGTGAAAAAGGAGGGATTATTTAAAGTGGTTGTAATTCCTAAAAAAATTCAATACTTCTGCTTAAGCTCTGGAATGCCCTGGTTACTTCATTTCAAACCCATTGCTGTGGTGGACAAAGACAAAATAACAAGAAAAAAAATGTGTCACTGTCCAAATACTTATGAACCTGACTATGTATGTTTAGATTGCAAGCAAATATGCTCTGTTAACCACAGACCAGTACATTTTAGCTTCTTGCCCCTACTCCTACAGTCTCAGGCAGAGAGACAGTTAAGAATGTTACATGTATGTGTTGAAAACAAATACACACCATGCTTATTGTTGCCATACCCTGCATTAGTAATTTCAAGGGTCATTCAGTTCTCTGAGTTATTCCTGTTCGGACTGCAGGGAAACAAATGATGGTGTGGGAATGACCGGAGAGCTTTGATGAATGTCCCACATTTCGGTTAAATGACTGTAGTCAGGCACACATTAGCGCATAATGGCAGTGGCATTAAATATTCAGCAGCTTTCTGATTAATGCTCTTCCCCTCATCAAAATACCAATCCACAGTGCCAGAGTGATGGAAAAATGATTTCCGTTTTCCCCCTCCATTGTTCCTGTTTGTTATGAAAGAAAGACTGTGAGGGTGGATGTTTAGGTTTAGCTCTGTGTCCAGTGTTTCCTGTTACAAGTACTGTGTATCCTCACTTTGGTACTTGACTGAATTCATGTGTATATTTTCTCCCCATCCTATAAATCATAATTAGTGTAGCACACAGTGTAACACCACTAGGCGGGTGAGGTAAAGGCTGAGGTGCTCATTACAAAAAAAGTTGTGTTGGATGAAATTACTCAAAGGAGTTTTTCCTAAATTTAAATCCATTGCGGCACAGGCCTGGTTTCTTTCTGCATTACTTGAGTTACAACCACACATTTAATCTTGAGCCTGATTCCCAGGACTGCTTTTTCAAGGCTTACAGGAATGGAAATAATCCTCCCTTTTTTTTTTTTAGTTTTTTAGTGGAGTGATTTAGTCACAGTTGTGCCATCAGTGCTCCCCTTAGGCCTCATCTCACTGCATTCAGTCACATAGAAATTACAGCTTAGTTACAGCTCAGTTACAGCCCGGAACCGTTCTAGGTCTTTTTTTAATGTTACAAACTGTGAACTCAGTGTTATTTATAAAGGGTCTTCACATTCGGCTGTTGATACAATTCAATGACATGATATTTTCTATATTTATCGCTGAAATGAACACATTTTTCTTCTGTACCCTGAATAGTAAATCACGCTATCAGGCCTTTGAGGTAGCTGAGTGTTTTCACTCAGAGGGGGAGGTGAAACATGATGTTTTTGGTTTATATTATTTGTTTTCTGCCCACTGGTGCATGATGATACAATCAAAATCAGAAGATGGAGATAAGTAAAAGTTATTATATTTAGGTAGATGATTATGGAAAAACACGAATCAGTGTTTCTTTAATTAACCCGTGCTGGCTCTGCTACTGCTACATAATTCTGTATAGATTCTGGTTGTTTTCTCAGTCACAGTTCAAGACAAACACAATCTAACTACACTAATTACAAACAACCGTCGTCCTGTTCATGTCTTCTATTGAGTATATTAAGTAAGCATCCAGTGCAGGCTAGAAAAAGTAAGCAAACTTTTAAATTTAATAAGCCGTAGATCCCTCTTTCAGCAGGAATCACCTCCACTAAAGGTTTCCTGATGCAGCAAAAAAATAAATAAAAAAAAGCACAACTGGACCATTCCTCCCTGCTGATAGGTTAAGGTCAAGACTATAGCTCTGTGTGAAACTGTGTCCTAATTCCTGTATAGAGCACTAATATAGGGAAAATAATTGGCACTGTGTTTTAGGAAACCACCACAAAATGGCTGAACCCCAAAGTGGTGCACTGTATAGTGAACAGTTTCAGACAATGACTTTGCCGTTATCTTGGGTCATTGTCTTGTTGCATGATCCAACTTGCAAGCATGTCTTCAGCTTGAGGTCATGGACTGCTGTATCTAATACACCTTTGAATTAATTATTCAGACATATAAGCATAGAAGCAATTTAGAACATACAGGTGATCTGAACTGAGAATGGGCAAGGTTTTTTTTTTCTTTGTGGCTTTCTTCGTAGTGTCCTTTTATTTACACCATTGTTTTTCTGAAAGTTGGCCCATGACTGTTTGTCAAGCATTAACCAGAAATACATCAGATTTAAAATGAAGCGTCCTATATATTTCATTTTTGTTTATTTTGAACTTCAGCACTCTCCAAATCACCTACGTATACTGTGGTTTACTAAGGTCTGTTTTATATCAGTACTAAAACTACTAAAATCTATCACTATTTCACAGATTGCTTTCGGGATTCTGCTAAACAGTGGGAATGAGTCATATTTGCGTCAAGCTCTGGTACCAAAATGTCACCCCTTAGTCTTGGTTTAAGTACTGTGAGGCAGCAGCAGTAGAAATGAAAAGGTAGGCAGGCATATTTTAATCTTGATGGCCAGAGTCCGTGTCCGTGTTAAGATCCTTCTCGTTTTAGAAGAGATGATTGCCTCAATGAAAGATAAATCTGCTGCCATATGAAGTATTGGGGCTGGTGCTTGGGATAGTGAGACTAATTGGTTCTGAAGAAAAATCAGATAATTTTAATTTCCATAGTCAATGTTTGACCAAGGCCTTTGAAGTGGTATTGCTTCAAGGTCTTTAAGTCATCGGTGTAGATTTGGTCAGACAGAGGAGGAGAGGGATTATTAAGTGGGGCTGGAGAAGCATCATTGTACAGGTTTATTAGTTAATTCCTGTTATTTGCCCCAGAAATCATAGAAATCATTTCACACTCTTTGTCCATGACTTTCAGCAGACCATTTCCCTTTCCAGCAAAAGAAATGGCAATGAAAGTTTTCAGAGTGAATTACATTTTTTATCACCTGGCTAAAATCCACACATCTCTTGCAGCCTTGTGGTTTTTGTATGGCTCTGGAAAGGTCACTTTTCATGCTTCTCGTCAGAATGGGTGCTGAACAGATCACCCAGCAGTGCTTGTTAGAAGACCATTGCCGAACTGAAGGAAAGCCTTTTTTGCACAATTGCAAATGTGGCTTAATTTACCCGCTTTGTGCTTTCAATCTTTATTTTCTTTATTATGATTATGATTATCATTACTTCTCATCATTATCATCATTGTCTGTTTTACCCACAGCCAGATTCTCTGTGCATGCAAGCCAGTTATGTCTGCCTAAACGTGTCACACACTGTCACAATACTTTGGTTTAGGCTTCTTCCATCAAAGCAATATTTCTTGTACTGGCTGATTTATTTATCTTTTGCTCTGGGTTGAATATTTGTGTCCCTTTTGTTCTTTTGTAAGAAAAAAGACCAAAAACACTGTAGTTCAGAATCACATATACTGATCTTGCCAATGCGGTATTTGGCACCAAGACATTAGCAGCAGATCCTTTAAGTCCTGTTTGTTGTGAATTGGGACCTCCATTGAGTCTTAAGTGCCAATGACAATGTTGTCCTTTCTTGAACCACTTTAAATAGGTACTGACCACTGCATACCGGAAACACTCCTCAAGACCTGCCTGATGTTTTGGAGAGGTTCCAGTCATCTAGCCATCACAATTTGGCACAATTTGTGAAAGTGCCTCTAAATTGTATGCTTGCCCATTTTTCCTGCAATTAACACATCACCTTCAAGTACTGACTGCTGCCTAATATATCCAACGCCTGACATAAGCCACTGTATGTGTCAATCAGTCATGTTAAGGCTTATCAGTGTATAGTTAAATACAAGAGATGGGACTTTCTTGGGCTCAATAAATGTCAGCCTAAACTCTGAAAGAACAGGTAGGCATGATCATCTCTATTTGAACAGTATAATGGAAGTCTCTGGTGTAAAGTCTATATTAAAGACCATGGAAGCTAGAAATTCAGTAGTAGGCATTTAATTATTTTCATGAATAAATAGTGCCAGAAAATCTAGAGTTAAGATTTGTTCTGTTGGTATTGGAATTAGTATAGACAAGTCTGGAGTTAACTTCAGACTTCAGACAGTCCATAATAACCCATAATAAGTCAAAAGAAAAGTTTGAAGTTTGAGGCAAGACAATAAGGTCAAAACAGGGGTACATTAGAAACACTAACAAACTAGAGATGTAATACATTGTTCAGAATGAACAGAAACAAATGAAGACTATTTTTGATTGACCTAAGCAACTTCAAACATGTTTTACAAATTAACTTCACAGCAGAAATGACCATGTTATTCACCATAAACTCTGGTCAATTGTGTGTGTGTGTGTGTGTGTGTGTGTGTGTGTGTGTGTGTATGTGTGCCTGTGGCTGCAAGTGAATAAATTACTAAAACATTCTTTTTCAATGGCCTTCTATGTATATATATCTATAACTTGTTTGGTCTCTGTAGTCTGATAGTCTGATAGTAGATTCTGTTCTTTAACATCAACTGTGGCAAGATCTACCTGTAGATCCCATGATGACGTTTTAGGATTGTTGGAGCTTCTTTACGCATCTTATGGTCTGCTTTTGGGCTGCACTTGTAAGGACAACCTGACCTGATATCTGATTGTTCTAAGATCTTCCTAGACTTATCTGCATCTACAACCTTTTTTTCTGCTGATGTTCTGCAGAGCTGATGTTCTGCACCTAATTTCAATTTGAGGCATTTTATATAAGATGAGCTGATATGAGCTGATATATGCAAACACAGTGAAGTGATGCAGTATGTGCAAATGTTTCAATAGTGCACATTGAAGGAACCAAAGGTATACAATTAGGGGTGTAAAAAAAAATATTTGAAAGCTGTTCTGGAAAACAGATACACAAAACCAAGTGAGCAGCATTATAATGAAATGTATTGTGGCATTTTGCATTAATAATTAATGTAGTATGTAGTTTAATAATTAATGTAGTACAGAGAGAATTAATGAAGGAAAAATAAAGCCAGTGAAGAAATGGGTTCCTTAAAGAGTGAAGAACCCATCAATGCCTGTTGGATTAATAAAATAATATGGTTCATATATATATATATATATAGAATATGATTGAGTTGACTTGTGGTGTTGTGTTGAAAACAGACCGACCGTCTACTCAAGCTAACTGCCTTCTGTCCTCCAAGGCATTTAGACCATTACAACAAATATCAGCCCATGGTATTCGCCACTAAGCTAATAGCTATGTTTTAGCTGGCTAAGGCCGTCTTTTACCTAAAGAGGTCATCTTGACATGCCTTGGTCCATTAAACATCCGTTAAAATGCACCTATGTCAGGTATTATAACACTACAAATCATATACTAATCATGTACTAGCATAGAGGTTTGGCTAAAGATTAGTTTACTCCAAATCACACTGCGTACTCTCTGTGGCCTGCAGCCCACAGCGTGTCAGCCCTCGCTCAGCAGTAGGTTATCTTTGTTTTCCTTTAGCAGTCTGGCTGTCAGGGAAGAAGATCAACAGAGAGCACACACTATCTCATACCTTTTGAGGCTTACTGATCACACACTTTATGTTAAAATGTCACACCAAAAGATTAATTACTAATTAATAACAGAATTAATCATACTGATTGATATAAGGAAGGTCAATACTTATTACTTATTATACTAATTTTTGTGCTAAATTGTAATCTATGTATGAATATGCATATCATGATTTCTGATAGACAAAGATTTACCATGCTATATGCAGTAGAGAGTAAAGTATATTTAATAATTTAATTATATGGTGGCTTAGGGGAAGAAAACACCAAAAATACATTAATATCAATGCAAGTTACCTTTTTTCCGTTCTGTATCAGAAAAGTGTTGTAATTTGTCAGTTCACCGGTCACATGCTTGGTGGAAAGGGATCGATTTCAAATTACGACCACAATCACAACAATGATGCGAGGTCAATGCAATCAAACACTGAATGGCAAGCTCTCCTGTGGCAATTAATCATAATAGTTACGTTTTATTGGCACCTGTCACTCAAAGAGCAAAACAGCGTGATCTTTATTCATCCAGCTTTACCTGACGTCACTTTCGCTGTACTCACCCTAGAAGGGATTTGTGGGGAATCTATACTGGTGTACTTTCAACTGTCTAATTCCTGATATGACTCAAATGTGAGCATTGTTTAAAGTATTTTGGAGAATTTTTGAATTTCAACTTTTTTGAAATGTTTTTTAATGTAGGCCTGACTTACCTCCTTTTCTGCCATATCTACAGCTTATCCAGATATGATTGATTTACCAGTACGATTTGTCCATAGCTGTCAGATAATATTAAGCTGGTCTACACAGAGGAATGGCAGTGCCTGTCGAAGGCCCACAGGTCACAGTGAGAAGCAGAGTAGGCCTGCCAGTGAATGCAGTGGGCAGCTCGACTTGCAATAATGAATGACATGTCACCAGGGCTCAACAGGGCTTTAAGGGCCCTTGGTCTGCCCCAGTCCTGCCCTGGCCCATAGCATTCACACCCCCCTTTCGCACTTCTACTTCTAAAGCCTATTCATCACTCAAAAGCTGGAGCTTGGTGATTTGGGCCTTTTAAGTGACATAAATGCTCCATTTTACACAGTTATCATGGACACCACTGAAGCTTTTTCAACAGTTGGAGCTGCGAGTGATTATACTGATTATATAAGTTTAAGCTTTGAGCCATTGTGCTGTTATCTAAGGAACATCTAGGAGATAAGGACATACACCTACAGTTAGAAGAAGAGGAGTATTCAGTACCATTTAAACATCGCCCCTGGAATAAAGCTGATGTAAATATCCCATATGGCAGGGATCCTCAGTTCTAGTCCTGGAGGTCCAGCACAGTTTGGAGATTTTCCTCGATGAAAGCTGGCAATTAACAAATGAGCTGAATCAGGTGGTTTTGTAGCAGAGAACTCACCAAACTGTTTGGGACACTGGCCCTCCAGGACTGGGTTTGAAGAACCCTGCCATATGGAAACCAAATGACATTGCCTTTTGGAAATGAACTATTTAATTGTTATTATGTAGCCTAAACATTGTGAGGGTTTCACTCCCCCATCCATATGGTCCACTGAAGAAATCTGTGATCAGTGATCTAGAGGGGTATAAAGCCCCCTAGAATTGAGCTGTGGAGCTGTAGAACTGTGTTCTCTGAAATGATGGTTAGTGCTCTATCCAATACTTGGGATGTGATGAGCCAGGGAGTTGGGTATTGGGGTGGGGTGATGATCATTTAACATGCTGACATAACTAGTGCTTGTGTTGCTGAATGCAATCCAGTCCTCACAGCAATGCTACAATATGTAGTAGAAAGCTTTCCCTGAGCTGTAGAGACAGTTTCTCCAACAGTTGATTTCGGAAGAAACAATAAATGAACAGATGTCCCAATACTTTTGTCCATACAGTGTATATCAGCCTTAACAGTCATGCAAAAATGAATCATGCCCTGTTTTGGTACATAGACTTAGACAAACCATTAATAGGCTTCAGGAAAACAGTAAAGTGCACTATGAATGTAGGATAGTTTTATGGCTAATTGGCGTTACTTAAACTCTCACCCTAGAAACTGCCAACCAAAGCTAGTTGTTTGACATCCGGGTGTGGCAATCCCTGTGCCATCCTTTGGGCAAACACTCTGTCTGCTCCTTGCTGATCCACTGTGAAGATTAGCTGCCTAGAACTGAAATGTGTGTGAGTGTGTGTGAGTGTGTGTGTGTGTGTGTGTGTGTGTGTGTGTGTGTGTGTGTGTGTGTATGTGAAGATGACAGAGCCATTTTTCAGTCTTAGTGTCTTCTTTTGAGGTCACATCATGGTATGTAGGGCCTGATCTCCCCTCACAGCCTGCATGCACTCGCCACACCACCTGCTGGCTTTTCTATCAAAGCTTTGCTGCTTGATTGCCTCCGATTTTAGATTGCATCAGTCAAAGAGCGGGGTGAGTGGATAAGTCCGGCCACATCCTATATATATGTGCCAGGATAAGGTTGGATTCTGTCAGTGGTCTTTGTAACTGTCTGTTTTTACCTCTGCTGGAAAATATGGTGTTAGTTCTATAGGACATGGTTCTTACCTGTTTGATGGACAGATAGAACATGTATTAATCCCAAAGGAAATTGCTAGGGGTGTAGCAACAACGATTCGTATGTGCTTAAAAAAATCACTTTTTAGCTGTTCTGTATACAGTAACAGCAGTCAGAAGTGATACCTTTAGATGAAGTAAACCATACAAATACACTGTACCTGCTTATTTAATTTTTTTGTCAAATGGTCACTTATAAATATAATTATTTTGTTTTAACTTCATACAGTCATTTTAGAATGACTATTCAGGGTCCAAATATTTCAGTCATGGGCTTGGATAGCTCAGTTGGTAGAGCTATATGCTTTTAACACCAGAATGCTGGTTTTACTGAGTTATTGATCACTGGGTTGTGAGATTAATACCCAGGTTCACTAAGCTGCCACTATTAGGCCCTTGATCAGGACACTAAACCCTCTAGGTTTTATAGCAAGTCTGTCCCTGGCTTTTAAATCTGTGACACATGAAAGTAGTGGCTCAGTAGTTAGAGCACTTGTGGTAGTGACCACATGGTTATGGGTTCAATACCCAAGTTCATTAAGCTACCTGTGTTGGGCCCTTGATCAAGGCACCAAAGCTTTTCTGTTCCATAGCATGGCCTCATAGAATGGATATGGTGGTAGGTGGTAGCATAGTGGTTAGACCACTGGGTTATTAATCACAAGGTTATAGGTTTAATACCCAGGTCCACTGGTGGGACCTTGCACAAGGTTGAGCAAGGCCCTTCACCATCTCTGCTCCCCGGACGCTGGAGTTGGCTGCCCACCGCTCTGGGTGTGTGTGTGCTCACTGCCCCTAGTTCACTAGTGTGTGTGTTCACTACCACAGATGGGTAAAATGCAGAGGACACATTTCGCTGTACATAGTACCTTTTATAAAGGCCTCCACAGGGCCACTTCCAGTTCCAGACTCACAATTCTCACTCCAGTGCTTTAAGAATAGCTCTGCCAGTTTGCATTGATAAATATGTAATTACTGAATAATAATCCTTGGAATCTGATTAGACTTTTTATTGTAGGATGATTTTTTAAGAACAATGACTTTGTTGGTTGGCAATGACCATGAATGTTCACACATGACATGTATGGACACAAAAAATAAAATACAAAAAATACAAGTACAAAAAATATGCAAACTGCATTACTCCAACATATTTGGTTACCTTTAGACACTGTTACCCACACAGTGGGGTATCATGCTGGCTGCGACAAAGCTGGCAGAATTAGCCTATGTAAGCAAGAAGCTATTAACTTCATTTTATCAGCTTGCAGTCTGTTGCCTCTATGCCTGACTAGTAAAATCCCAAGCTCATTAGCCAGAGGAGTGTAACCATGTCTCTCTTAGTGAACAGACGGTCCCTTATAAATAGCAGGGTCTGTTTGAGTGCGAGAGTGGAACTGTCCTCGGCAGCAGATTGTAAACGTGGGGAAAATGCAAGCAGTTTGGTCCTGCTGGGAGAGGGTATGGCGCTGATAGAATGTGGGTTTTTGATAAGGAAGTGTTCTCATGCGAGTGGTGCGTCTGGCTGGGTAGATATGGAGGGAACAGAAGGCCTTTACTCTGGGTTATTGAGCTGCACTATTAGCAGCTGGGCTGTGCTACAGCCAGCTGAAGTTTGCCACACACATTCGCAAGAGAGGCCGAAGATGCAGTATGTGATTGGCTGAATAGATTTGGAAGCCTTCCTCTCAGACTTTATCCTTACACTCAGTCTGTTCTTTTTTCAGTTATTGCATCTAAAATGGCACGATGAGTGCAGGATCGTTCATTACTAACATTTCAGTTTATTGGCATTCGGTTGTCCGCCATGTTCCAATATCTATCATTAAAAAGAAGAAAGACATAAGGAGAGAGATTGTAACAGATGGTAGAAATCAAAATACTTGTAATATAATTTAAACATGCAGTTGAACTCCAAAATTTCCTACTTTTGTTTTGAAAGATGTAAAGTTTAACTTGTACTCTCAACATAAAGGT
The DNA here is from genome assembly GCF_030463535.1 of Salminus brasiliensis. NCBI lineage: Eukaryota > Metazoa > Chordata > Actinopteri > Characiformes > Bryconidae > Salminus > Salminus brasiliensis. The sequence continues at coordinate 41,942,649 of NC_132880.1, read as the reverse complement.
TTCTAAATATGCCTTAATGAGGAATTTAGTGTTCTAGGAAACTTACATTTGAATCATGTGACACAGGTAGTCAGAGAATTGATTCCTTGTCTGCCATGAACAGAGCAGGTATCCACTACACCAACCGTGATGGGATCTTTGGTAATCCCATAATTGGCAATAGGGCCTTTACAACATGTAGAATGTTTTTTTAAGCTTTAAACTATTTCTAGGGCTGCATGATATTGAAAAATAATTGCATTTAATTTTTTCTGTGATATATTTTGCAATATTAAAAAATACGGGGATCTTACATGTCATGATATTAATAATGCACACTGTGTATCCAATACTCGAGTAAAATAAACAATACTGGAAACATAACTAAAGTTCATTATGGAACCAAAGCTGGGTATTCTGTGCTATCATTCTCTAATCATCACTTTTGGCTTTTAGATATTTAGTGTTTAGGACTCATCTCTGCACTGCTAAGATAAGCTTCACCCCATCCAAAGAACTGACTACCCGACATTCATATCCAATATCCACATGTATGAAATATCAACAGGATCATTCCTTACTTTCTTGCATTTGTATTCCATTGGCTGTGTTATATACTAAATATCTTATATTTCTGAATGTATTATTTAATCTCTTATAATACCCTAAACTGGGTGAGTTGTTCCTAACTTATAATGACTGGTGTTTCCGAGGAGATTATGAGGTTAAGGCAGTGTATATATGCTTTGTTGTTTGGAATATTCCAGGAGAAAATGTTATGGAGCATTGCACAGATGAGTCACACAAACAATATTTATCTGATTTAAACATCTGATCTCTGTAATTTTAGATGGCTGGTTATCTGGAAGAAAATGTGAGAAAATGGTGAGGTAATTGCTGTGCTGCTCTGAAGATTTGTCAGGTGCACTTCCGAAAACCTGGATTCATTTTGATAAATCCTTTGAGAGAGAGAAGTGATTCAGTAAAATCTGATGGATGTGCACAGTAAGTGAATTTCCCAAGTGCACAGGGAAGTGAACAAGCAAGCACAAACAACTGGCATCTGTTTACTACAGCTGTTTTAATTTTTCCGAATCAAACATGGGAAGGATTGGGTTTCTGGCATCATACAAAACGGATGATGTTACCAGGTGACAGCCCAGCTCTACAAAGGGCGTGCCTGATGATGACACTAAATTGGACTTTGAGCATTTGACCCTATCATTCCTAACAACTTGTCTGTGGTACTGCCCCTAAAAACTTATTTATTAACCCAAATAAAACCACACCACCATGTTTAATAGCAGAAACAAAAACCTACAGGATCTTTTTTCAGCTAGAAATGTAATGCCTTTTCCTACAGTGACCCCTACAGTGCCCCCCCTTTTCCCCACAGTGACCTCTCTAGTGTTCTTTGTACATGCTTCCATGAAAGCTGTACACCACCAGTCACCACCATGGACACAACTATTGGGACTTCTGATCATTCGTTGATCATTCTACTGTCCTGGGAAGGCTTTATCCTAGATTTTAGAACATTGCTGTGAGGATTTGATTGAATTAAATGACAAACACGTTAGTGAGGCCAGGATGGCAGATGATCACAACCCCCACCTTATCCTTCAACCCCCAATTAATTCCAAAAGTATTGAATATGGCCAGAGAACATGGTTCCATTCCTTCACAGCACAATGCTGTGTATATAACCCCTCTTGGCCACACCTGGCATTAGGCATGGTGCCAGTAGGTTCATGTTAATCTGCTCCAGAGAGTCCAATTCTATTAGCAATACTTCTCCACAAGACCTAGACAAGCTGTGTGTGCATTTGCACATCTGTGTCATCATTGGGTGCAACTTAGCTTAAAGTAGTTGAACAATGCATTTATTAGCAGGAGTGTCTGCATTGTATCTGAATTGATGATGCATTTCCGAATTGGGCAAAGTAGATTGGATCAGTAAGTGGAATTGGAGGCACTTTGTGCTACTGTGTTAATCACAAGCTAAAAATCATCCAATGCTTTGATTTATGAATTTAGAATAACACTAATTTTCCACTTAAATTCTGAGTTTTGTTAGTTCATGTTCTTTACATATCAAAGCAACACATCAGCAGCATTTAGAAAAGAAGGTAGAAAATGACAACTGAATATCACCTAATGTGACACTGATCTTTTGTCCTCCTTGAATATGAACTCAATGTTTCGAAAGACAGCATCTTCATCTATGGATGAAGATTTATGGACTGTTATGCCCCTGAGAGAGATCTTTGGGGATGTCCATGATATCATGTGTTTCAATTTGGTGGATGCTGAGCAAGATGGATGAGTTTGCAGTAATCATATTTAAACACACTGTCTCACATGACAGTGTGTAAAGTGACACTAAAGTGGAGGTAGATGTATGGCCAGAGTCAAGGGCATCCTGCAAGCCACAGAGTGAGCTGGACCTTATCGACTGCGGCCTGTCTGTCCTCCTTGACCGGCTGGCAGATTACACCCATCTACTGCCGGCAGAGATGAAGAAGGGGAGATGAATGGGGGTTTTATTGAGTGCTCACTGTGTCTATTTTGGTTTTTGTCCCTTGCTTGGATTCTCTCACACAATCATTGTTATTTGCTCATTTTGTATGAAAAGGGTGGTTCTGGTCGTAGTGGGAATTTGATAAGTAATATGTTTAATTGAAAAACATAAAATTTAGTAGGTTTTGGAATGTGTTATGGTGCATTTAAGCCAAAAGAATAAATTGTCCCCCCATCACTAACAATGCCCCCAATACTAGTAGAAGGAAAACTAGCATGTGTCCTAGACCAGCCACCGCCTTTTTTCCCAGTGTTGCTGATGCAGCATCGTTAGGCAGCCAGAGCGCTCGGCTCCCCAGCTCCAATACATCAACCAACAGATGCCTGTGCTGACCAACATCACTCTAGGAGTGATGTGGGGAGGGAGTGTCATTAACCCACCCCTCGCTGGTGGCAAGCAACATGACCTTGGATTCGAACCAATGATCCTTGGGTCATAGTGGCAGAGCCCTAGTCCGTTTACCAGTTGATGATTTTCTGCTTTTTTTTGTGGCAGTGCAGAGAACCGAAAGTATTACTACTGTACTACACTCTGAATTGTTTCGCCATGATGCACACTTGTCTAAATTAGTACATTTCTCTTTGCTTACTGCAGCACCGGCATGTTAAACACTAACAAACACTATATAATGAGTGTACCGTCACCACCATCAAAAAGACAAAGGATTGTGTCTTATCGTTGTGATCAGTATGCAGGTTGTCTCCAATAATAGCACGTTGCCAGAGGAAACTAGTTACACATCATCAAAGAGAAGAGCGTGAGAGGAAAGAGACAAAAGGACAGGCAAACAAAGTTTTCGGAATATAAATGCGGCAGAATGCCAGGGGGTTATTTACCCTATTTTCTATTTGAGTTAAATGATGTGTTAGATTCCAAGCATGAGTGATTCTCTATGTGTTTATGTGGTTTTTATAGAGATCACATATCTGGGGACATATTTCAGCGATCACTTTTTGGAGTTTCACCTGTTCACCAGAGAACACCTAAGGTGATATAGATAGAGGTTCTATAAGGTTAGATCATACATTAACAATAGCTGTGCTGATTGTAGAGGGCTAGACTGATGGATGAATGGATCTGTGGTTACAGAGTTGTAAATCGCCAAGTATTCCTTATGTAATCACACATGTATTTAATGTGGTAGGCCACACTTACACAGTGTTAAATAGGCCTTACTTCTCTTCACCTCTCTGACCATAAAACCAGCTTGTTAGTATGAATGCAACTCCTCTTTAAGACCTGCTTCTAGGCCTCATTCACGGCCTTGGCATTTCTGCAGTTTTACCTACTGCACACACATTCTCTTACCAGTTAAAGAGAGGCCAGCTAACCTCATTTGTCAATGCTCCCCTTTGAGACCCATTCATAGACCTCATTCAAGGCTTTGGCATCTTTGTAGCTGTACCTAGTGCACACGCACATTCTCTTACCACGTAAAGAGAGGCCAACTGGACCTTGTTTATAGATGTAACTCCTCTTTGAGACCCGTTTGTAGGCCTCACCCATGGCCTTGGCATTTCTGTAGTTGTACCTAGCACACACATATTCTCTAAGTGGGTGAAGTGAGGTCAACTAACCTTATTTGTAGATACAGCTTCACCCTTGTAGTAGGTATATGTTTTCGCTGTCGGACGGAAACCTTGTATCTCCAAAACAGAGCAATGTACAATGTAGAGAACAACTGCCAGATTCAAATTATGTCAAAAACAGCAAAAAAGGACATACAGCACTTTTGTCCGACAGCGACGATATGCAAATACCTTTTGTTTATCCATATCGCAACTAGTTCCAACCCATGAATGGGAGACAACCCCCCCTGTGGTCACTACTTAACCTTCTGTCACTTCTTTTCTCAGCAGAGATCTTTGGCATTCACCAGAGTTTCTCCCTGACAGTGATTACTTTTAATGAACATAATACTTTGGAGATTTAATTTGTGCCTCTTGTTGTAATTGATCTTTGTGCTCATTAGAAATTACAACAGACAGATAGACAGATAGACAGACAGACAGACAGACAGACACATGCATGTGGCTCAGTACAAATATGGCTCACCTACATGCACAAATCTAAGCCATCAAGGCTGAAACTCATGACAGGTTCCATCTGTGATGTATAGCAATCATTTTTATATACGGTATATTATTAGTTTAGTGTAAACAGTGTACATATAGTGTTCTCTGGTTGCTTGGCCTGCATTGGATAGATGGCAACTTTTTTAGACATCTCACTCGTTGTCCATTTGATCAGGTCCACTTACCGTTTAGATAGACCTTTCAGTTTGGCTCTGCATAATTTGTTAGCCTTCCTTTACCTTGTTCATTATCATGTGGATCACACACACAACAATCCGTTGTGACTCTTGGGCTGAGAATAGTCTGCCAAACCCAACATATCCAGCCAACTGAGGAGAGATATGTGGCCAGAAACTGACCACTGATTAAGTACAAAAGTAGAACTAACACAAACAGTCCAGCAGCAAATGAGCTATCATTTCTAACGTTACATTTGTAAGATAGACTAGCAAAGTACAGTCAGTGTGTCCTTCAGAGTGGACAGGATGTGCAGATGGTGTTTTTCTGTATCTGATAGACTTGTACAACACCACACCCACCCACCCACTGACATGTCATTACCATGTTGGTGTCACTGCAGTACTAAGAAAGATTCATCACCCACATTAGTGCTCTGTGGTAGTCCTGTGGGTGTCTGAACATTGATGAGTGGAGTAATTTGTGCTTGTAGAACTACAAAATCCATGTATATGATAAGCGATAAAGTGGACAAGTGGTGCAGATAAAATATAGGTGTAAGGTCACCATTGAGTTGTCATGGTCTGGCGTTGCGAGAATCTTGTATGGTGCCCAGACATCCTATACACACCCAGAATTCCTTTCTTCTTATGAGTTAATATACTGCTCACATGAGAAGATCATAAGTCATAACATCACACAGCATTATGTCCTCTTTTAAAAGCGTGGAATGTGTGAGAACCAATTCTGTGTTATTGAGAATTCAGGCCTGCTTGCAAATAATAGACAGTCATATGAACCTCATTGTAGTATATTGCCAGAGCAGATGAGAAGCTCTTAAATCCATTATGTGTGGCCCACTTATTCTAGTGACAGCCAAGGTCCTGTGAGTTCCCAGCTTAAATTGGGGTAACACTCTGGGGTTTCATAAAATCAATGACTGTCCTTTTCTTCTGATTGATGACCAAGTCTCTATTGAAGTGTGGGAATGCTTCTGGTATTTTTTCGTCTTAAACAAATCTATTTGCCCCCTTGGAGAGGTCCCTAAACAACTAAATGAGCTTTTAAATATCTTTATTAAAGCCATCTGTCATAGACCTCTTTAGCAATTAAATAAGCTGAAGAATTACTTTCTATTTGTGATATTTCCACCATATTTCGCAACAGGCTGATGCAGAAATGCGGGCTGTCCTTTGTTTTCCCAGTTTTTTTCAGAATGTGGTTGCATTTTTTGCTAGACACAGTCACATGACATTTTTAAATGTTCTAAAATAATTAAACTGCATTTAGAGTTCGGTACATGAACCTGAAACTACCATCAACCTCAACCACAAACAAGTCCAAAACCCCAGCACTGTTTCCTGACAGCTTTGGCTCATTAATATTTATTAATAGTCTTTAAGCTCAAACGTGCATGTGACAAGCTGTATTTAGGGAAGAAAATGGGAATCTGTGATATAAACAAACTGGACTACCTTAACTGACAAGTAAACTGGAGCTTTTTTTTACCAATAAGACTAAGGCAAAACCAGAGAAGTGAGAACTAGGCGTTAAAAACTGTGCTGTGCTGTGTGGCTCCTGTAAGCAGCTGCAGTGCCATAACCAGCCAATAAAAGCAGAGTTTGTTTTTTTCATTCTTTAGTATTTCATTCTGAGGCAAAAAAGGATGGGTGTCCAAACGGCAGAGTCGCTCACTGTCTTCAAACGCAGACTGAAGTTCCACATCTTCCAAAAGTACTTGAGTATTGTGGTCTCTGTACTGACTTTTGTCTTTTGTATATTAGTCTATATAAACTAGCTATGGGTATTTTCTGAGTAAATAGCCAAGCACTTTTGTAAGTTACTCGGGATAAGAGCATCTGCTAAATGCATTTTATGCAAATGTAAATGTAACTTACAATACCAACCTTAAATACTCAGTAAATTCATTATTTGGAGGAGGAGCTCTGACAGCAGTTAGGGACTCGTATTCAATGGCTATAACAGTGTCAAGAGGTTTTTTATTTTTACAATATCTGAAAAATCTGGAATGGGACATCTTGTTGGTTGGTGAGGAATCATACACTGATTACACATTACATGCACATGATGCAAGTAAAAATCTACGCTATGCCTCACTATAAAAGTGTACATATGTGCTATTGTGCAGAGATTATTATATAGCTGTAGGCTTTTGAATTGAATTCACTTTTATTTGTTGGTAGATTTGTAGAAGGTGATCATTTCTGTTTAGTTTTTATGTGTTTTAGTTTGTGTGCTTTTAGTTTTAGGGCCCGTTTGTCAGTGCACTATTATTGTTGTAATCTATCTTGCTGTTATCTGCACACTTCGGTGTTGCGCCATAAAGTGCTAGGAGGTTTGCCCTTGATCGCTCAGCTATTGAGGTACAGTTTCTACCAGCATTTGTTGTTACAGGGCACAACACCAGCTCACTGCACTAATGAGCAATTTGCAAAATCTGTAGGGACATCCCGATTCAACCCAAAGGATTGGGATTGGGGCTGATCCTGCCTTATTTGAATGTGTCAGGTATCTTGTTCTGATCCTTTGTTTTTTACCGTTGCAGCAGAGCGCCCTCTGGAGTCCTCTGGGCACCTTTAACGGGCATGTTTTACAGCCTGCAGCAGTGAGAAACATTCTCAAGGGTAAAATAACCGTTGGAAATTGAAAGCGCTCTAGAGCTTTGGTTGAATTTAAGCTACTTATCTTCTAGACGTTTTTGTATTTTCTGACATATTTGCCCATGCAACCTAAACCTAATTGGGGAATACACAGATGATGCAAAGCTTTTTTCTAACCATCAGCAGCCATGGACTCCTCTAAGCAGATGCCTAGCACTTTGAAAATTTGAATAATTGATGCCCAAAAATCAGGAGAAGGATATTGGAAGATAATTATTATTCATTTTTTTTCTGGTGGCAGTTTCCTCAGTTCGTAATGTAATTAGAAAATGGCAATTCTAAAAAATGCTGGAGGAACTTTGAGATACTTGAAAACCGTCAGAGAGAACTTGGAGGCTACTTGCTTGTAGGATTTCTAGACAGGCAAAACTTGTTGGACTGCAAAAGACCTTTAGGCAGACTCTAGAGTTGGGGTGCACTGTTCTACTGTGCAGCGACACCTGCACAGTAAAAAGTAATTAAAAAAGCTTTCCTGCACCCCCACAACATTATTCAGCATATTTTAAAGGAACATGTAGAAAGGGATAATGCACTTTTTGTAAGGAATAATGGAGTTTTGGCCTATTCACAAGCTATGATATTGGGTGTTATTAAGTACTGACAGTGCAGGGTGCCTAAACTTTTGCTTTGGGCACTTTTTGTTTTTGCTGTTTTCAAACTGTTAAAGATGAACAGAAAATCGTGCTTAAAATATCACAGAACTGTTTGCCTTTTAGAAATCAGGTCATCTTGTACTCACTTAGCTATTCGCCGTAACAGTATTTTTTAATGGGGGTGCCCAAACTTTTGCATGTCATGATATATTTAAACACCTTGGCTTAAACTCCTGTCCAGCGTCCTCAAATCAGTTCTCCTTTTAAATATCTTATTAGCATGTAAACCTCCAAAATATTATACTTTCTTGTTTAACGGAGCTTTGAAAGCTGTAATCCTGTAATTGGTATCCTGTGTCCCCAGAGACAGGAGTGCTTAAAATAATAATGCAAAACAAAGTCGCTTTTTTCTGTAAGAGCTCCCCTTCGTGAAATTTCTCTCCCATTCAGTGCTGAAATGGCTCTGTTTTAAATCTCTTTTAAAGACATGCCTGATAAGCGCTGTATAAATAAACTTTTATTATTATACACTGTACCACTTGAATTGCATTATCTTGGAGGGCTAGGAGACTTTTATTGGGGGAAAAAAAATCAAGTGGTATGACTGAATGTTGCAATCTGTACTGCCAGTAAAGGGGAAAGTACTTTTAAAAGATGAGTTTCCACTTATTCAGTGCGCAAAGCAATTTCGCCCACTCCAGCGCCAGCTTAGACTCTGTCTCCTGCAATCAGTCTGAAACAGATGCCACCAGAGAAGCGCTCTGAACGGGCCCCTCTCCGCATCTCTCTCGCTCCAATCAAACCTTAAATGGTTGAGGCAGCCATATAGCTTCCCACCACCCCTACCCTTTATGTCTGCTACTGAATAGGCGCCTATTGCAGTCAGCCCATTTAGCGTTCACAACCGAGTGTTTTTTTTGTTTTTTTTTTTGATGTTTTTTTTTCTTGAAAGAAAAAGAGAGAGAGAGGGCGAGAGAGACTGAGGGAGACTGGGAGAGGAAATCTCATCAGGGAAATAAACGGGTACATTTGGTGAAATGTAATTACCAGATTAAAAGGAGGAGTATGCAAACTGTGAGTACAGTGGCAGGAGAAGCAGGGGTGTAGTGGCTCCTTTGTGCTGGTGTTTCTTGTGTTCTCCAAGCCGAGGATCAAAGTGTTTCCCTCCTCTTAAAAAGGGGATCTTGGTAATTTTATTTCAAGCAGGGAGCATTTCATTTCTGACAGCAGACATAAAAATGACACATTGGAGGCTTCCCGTATTACTGATCCTAATTGATCGAGCCATTAAATCCACAAATCACGGTGGGTACTGTGGCTATGGCTCTGTAAGACCCGTCTGAGCTCCAAAAGCGGCCAGTTGGAAACTCTGTTCTCTACTGGCCCTGATAGTAAAGTTGTCCTTAACAGTGTGTTTGCCGCAATTGCCACAACTTATTTCTGCTCATATTGGTATGTTCATTTATCAGAGTTTCATAGATTCCACATCAGATAAGGGCTTAACTAATTGTGACCACATTTAAGCCAAAAGACATTTAGGAGGTCTCTAATTTTTAAGAGCGGAGACATATTGTGAAGTACAGTATAATACAGAAACACTCAACCATTGCTCCCACTGGGATCTTCTATTTTCTCCCTTGTTTCTTTTCAAACCAACCCCTTTTTTCAAATCTCTCTGACAGCCCAGACTTCGACCCAGTCAGTGTGACTTTTAAAGCCTGGAGTTTGAGCTGATTGAGGACTGGAGGTTTGCAGAAGAGCGAGGAGTCAGCTGAATGCTTTCAGGCCAAACCTGTACAGTGTCCAAGTGATTTAGGATCTGCTGTCTGCTCCTCTAACAAGAGCGAGAAAGCAGGAGACAGAGGCTGACTGAGAGAGACTCAGAGAGGAGACGGATTGATTGCCTCTCTTTAATGTTTATTCTCATTTCTTTTATCCCAATTTTCTGTTTGTTGTAAGTTTGCTATCTAATCAGAGGAGACTTGCTTCTTCTCCTTCTTGATGCTGTTGGAGAGTTTTTCCTGCCACTGCCTCCCTAGGCTTGCTCATTAGCTGCTTTGTGACAATGTCCATTATAAAAGATGCTAAACAAGTAAATGGGAATTTAATTGAAATTTTACTGGCTCATCATTTGCACTTTTATAAATAAAGGTGCCAAGAAGGGTTTTCTTGAGCTTTGCCAAAGGAACCACTTTATCTTTTAAAGAATGGATGGCTCTTATTTGTTAATGAGGTATATATTATGAGAGTGAGTTTGAAGAGCCTCCAGGTAGTGTCGAGGTTCTGCACCAATTACTGGTCTGTACCATTTTTCATAGAAACAAATATTAATATTATAATTAATATCAATATTATATAACAAACCACAGAAGAACCTTTATTAGTAAGAGTTGCTACAGTGCACTTCTCATACACATCCAGTTTTTTCAGTATGTAAACCAGGTTACACTTTTGGGTAGTCAACTGTAGATCCTTATCCTTGTTATGCAGTTTTTGCTCCTGGGCACCCCCTACAGTTGAGGAGTGTTATTCAGGGTGGCAGTACAGTACAATGACTGAGTCGCCATTCTTCCTATGACAATGTACCTATAAAATGATTTCAAGCTGATAATTTAAGGTATATTTGCTACATAATGTTGCTATAAAATTAATCTATAATCACCTAATTTCTGTTTTCTATATTCGTGTATATTTGGTGTACATATACTATATGTTGTTGTTATTCATATATCTGTATACTGTATAAAGCAAACTATGCTTTATTTTATTTTACATTATTTATTTATTTATTTTGCTTTTTATTATTATATTTTACACATTCTATTCTTTATTTAACCTTATTTTTTCATGTGAACACAATTATCAAAGCATTTCCCATGTAGTTGTACCATGCATGACTTTGTGTGTGACAAATACACTTTGATTTGATCATTACCTTAAAATTTCCCTAATTGTAAACGTTTACTTTAGCTCTAATCGGTAAGCTCAGCTTAAACAAATTTCAAACCTTTCTAATCCTAACCCTAACTCTGTAATTCTTGAGAATTAGCATTGGGTGCTTTTCCCAGGTAGTTTAATTAAGACTCTCTGAAAAAAGCAAACCTAGAAACATTATCTAAATCAACCCAACCTAAATGAACTCAGTTTGTTATAGGCATGATCATGTGACATTGTAAGACACAATGCAATGCATTTTAAGCAGGCTAAGAATCACTACTGGTAGTCTTAATAAGCTGAAGAGAAATATGTGTTGTAGGATGTGTATTATACCTATAACCCATTTTCCAAGTTCCTTCAGTTGACATTGTATCCTTCAGTTGACGTGTATCTGCATCAGCACAGTGCTTTAAATCATGCCCACCTTTGCCTCATAGTGCATCTTATGTGTAACATCCTAAAATAGAGATGGTGGTGTGGGCAGAAATGGAGGGCGGCTGTTAGTGAAGGGAAGAAAAGGCAAAGCAGGAAGTCGGGAGCAGTGAGCGACGCCGGAGGTGCTGGTGGAGGATGTTAAGAAAAGAGGGCAAGTTGGCCAAAGGGAGCAACGTATTTTTAATTGGCGGAGTCGGTGTGTAAGATGCCGCGGAAGGAAACTCCTTGAGGATGAGCCGCTATTCTGTGACACACACACACACACACATGCAGACACTGTAGTCTGCAAGATGTTCAAAGTGTGAAGACAGCTGCTGAACAGTGCGAGTCAACACACAGTATGTGAACTGTCAGATGAAACATATTAAAACAAACAGAAAAAACATCAGTTAAATGGAATCGACTGGCATCTGGGCTTTTAGTTAATTAAAGGTGCCAAAAAATACATTTTCAGGATATTATGTATGAGACTTTGGTTTGGTAGAAAAAAAAGCTCAGATATGGTTTTGCAATCCTATTTTTTTACCACCCTATAATTTTACCTTGGAATGAAGTGGAAAAAATGAGCCTAGCTGAGTGTTACAAGAGAGTGTTGCTGTCTTCACAGTGTGCAGTTGGCAAAATCTAGTAGAAAGTCTTCTGCCCTGGACAGTAGAGACAGTTAAAGACTCCAACAAAAGCAGGATCAACTATTTTTAATAGTCTTGATGTTGGAAGAAACAATGACTGAGCAGATGTCCTAGATGTCTAGAAAAGGGTCATGCTAAACTGTACCTGAAGCTTAAAGGACTATTGGTTTGGATCAGGTTTTGACCATTACCAAAGGGAAGGAGGGGCTGGTCCATTTTTGTCTTTGTAGGCCAGTGTACCACCATTGCCGCCAGATGATCCAGAATTTTGGCCATGACTTCTGTGATGTTAGCTTCCAGTTTTGCCAGTTGGCCTAGGCACAGAGCTGGCCCACATTGCATAGTGGAGCCTAGCTGTTAACATTGTAACATTGTAACTTTCTGTTACCAGATAGTGTTGCTCTCTTCATAGTGTACAGTTGGCACATTGAGCAGGTAGCTAGCTAAAGTTGCAGTACCAGGGTCAAATATGGTTATCTTTACCCTAGCATCTTGCTAACACTTGGCATGCTCTCCCTTGCCAGCCCTTGTGCATGGCGGAGGATTGCTCTCCCTGGCAGGCTGTAGCACCTAGCTAGTTTCGTAGATTTAACTGTGAAAAGGTTTCACTAGTGGACTGGATGTATGCAGATGTTTTGGGCATCGAGACGGTTATGTAACCGTATTGTTTGAATTTTGGAATTTGTCTGTATTACTGCTCTGTTTTACATGGGTTTTTCTTTTGAAAGAGGAACAAAGGTGTTTGAGGTTCACAGTGTGTCCCTTCCATGTACCAAACACTTATTATTCAACTATGCCAAGGAAAATGCTGTTTTCCATTCTAGGGCCCTATTAACAGTTTTTATGTGCATTACATTTGCTGTTGGAGGCTTTTTACGTGCCATTTTGCTTAGGTAAATGTTTAAAGAATGGGAATTTATTTATACTAAAATAACATTCAGGTCAAATTAGGGTTCAAATGAAATTCGGCAAGGTACTTATTTTAAGCCATTTTTTTCAAAGTTCTTTGAAACTTGTGACAAGTCTAAAGGTTAATAATATTAAAGGCAAATCTGGGAAATATCCTGGGGATATTATGCATAGGCTTTTATAAATATTTCAGCTTCTGTGTGAGTGTATTATCATAACCAAAGGCGCTCATGTCCACTCGGTCCCATCGCAGCCAGCGCACACTTCTTGAGCTATGAATCTCTCTGTGTCTTACAAGCCACTGATCGAATTTTCCACTGAGATTTAAGCAGCAGTCCTGCCACTCTACTGTGCCCTTGCAGACCTCTTGACGGTTCTCATTCAGCTGCAGAAGTGGAGATTTTGACTCCAGATCTGAATACACATGCTGAGGCATGATGGTATAATATAATGCTACTTTGCAAAGCTAATTACGTCTGGGCCGTCTCAAGGCCGCAAGGAGCTGTGTGTCACATCATGGCTTCTTGTGCTGTGTGTATGCACATCAACATCTGGGGTTATTCCGGTCTAGTCCTGACTTTTTCCTTTAGGGGTGTGCTGTGATTGCACCACTCAATAGGAAAATCAATGTTTTTTTTGGCTGATAGTGAAACATTATTTAAGAATAAACACATTTTATTTACATTTACGGCATTTAGCAGACTCAGAGTGACTCACAGACACTTTCTAAATATCCCTAGATACTTTGAATAAGCTAGAATCCAGGCTATTGATACGGATCAGGTTTTGACCGTTACTATCAGGCATGGACAGGCTGGTTTGTTTTTTGTTGGCCAGTGTTGGCAAGGGTTTTGAACCTGAGCTACAGAAAGCCACCAGATGATCTCATTACCACCAGTTGACCCAGCCATCTTTGGCCATGACATCTGTAAAGTTAGCTACCAGTTTTGCCAGTAGGCCTGTCTTTCCATCTCAGGGATAAACTCAAATAGGCTATAAATCCCACTATTAAGCTTCTGCCTTCGCAGTGGTCTGCGTAAGTGCCTGTTGCCTTTGATTCTGTGGCAGTTCAAAGGAAGATTTAGCGTCCACCTGAGTCTTCAGTAAATCCAATAATTATGATTTGGTGTGGTCGGTTACTATCAGACCTCATATTCAATCAGTTTTATGACCAGGTTCATAATTTTGTTATGGGGCCACAAACACAGTGTAGAACTAATAATCTTTGTCAAATTTTCATTGTGCTGTGTTATGGAGCCTGCTTCGGTTGCAGATGTTGCCAGTCATATCTTTGGCCTGTTTCACCAGACATCTTTTTTTTTTTTTGGCTGTAAGAGGCTCATCCTCAAGAGATCAGCAGGCCTGCACAATCTTTGAGCAGATCATGCTGTTTGAAAGAGTCTCAATGGGAGAGATTCCAGACAGTACACTTGATCTGGAAGACAGAAATCTCTTGGCCCGGTCTCAGGCATGTACTCGAGTGTTATCCTATTCTAGCTACAGTACATGTCTAGCTGTGGCTGGCGATTGTAACTGGATTCTAGTTTCACTTGTTTTGGTCTTCAGAGGCTGGAAAGGTAGAGAAGGTACTTTTATATCTTTATATTCTTTTATATAAAAGAATCTCACATCTCTGGAATGAAAGCTCCAGATGAAAAGGTAGAAAAGATTCTTAAGGTGCATTTTGTGTTATTAGCTTTCATTCCTAATAATTCTGGGCTGTTTCTGCTAAATGTATCTCCAATATGGCAACTCTACACAAGAAGGACAAACCTTTATAATTTTCAGTAGAAGTCTATAGTAAAAGACCTAATTCCACACCATTTTGGAGCGTTTGTATTGGTTCATTGGTCATGAAATTGTGACACAATGTAAAGAACAATTGCTAGATTCAATTGTGTCAAAAAACAGAAAAAAACAGAGATGGATTTTCCTGGAGTAAAACACCAACATACATTTTAGTGTTGTGAACCATAACATGAACTGAGCTTATACTGGATTGTCTTGTGTTCGTCCCTACAGGTTAACAGGTTTCCAAATCCCACCTCCAGTCACGAGCACAGGGTCAGTGTTCTCCCTGCGGCTCACCAGTGACTTCGCCGTGAGTGCCCACGGCTTCAAAATCTATTACGAAGGTAAGGAACCTCTGTGCAATGTTCTTGGTCCACTGCTTTGCATTTTATTGACATCACCTAATAAAACCCACAACATGCACATAAATTGGAAGCCAGGGCTACTTGGCGAGTCAAACGAAGCTCTACAAATTGTGCAGATCATAATCATCATTATTGCAGCTTGATGAAGAGCTGCTCTCTCACAAAAGACCTCATCAGCTCCCATCACAACTGATCAAATTACAGGCCTAGCCTGAAGCTAGAATATTCCTGTCATCAAACAGATCCATCCTCAGCCTGGAAAACAACTTCAGACACAAGTTTCATCTCATTATGCATATGCACTCTATGTGTGTCTCAAATAATGGATAGTGGTTGCAGTAAACGTTTAATGCTGTAACTGTATGTTAAGCTTTTGAGCTCTACCATCTACAAAGATGGGGGTTTGGGTGTTTCTGAACATTTGTTTCTGGTTTTGAGTTGCTTACTTATTTTAGAAATTCTCTTTCTTGTCATTCTGTGGGGCGGAGGGGACAAATCCCTGTCCAACTCTAGACTAGGGGACAGTGGTGGCTCAGCGCTTAGAGCTCTGGGCTATTGATAACAGGGTTATGGGTTCGATACCCAGGCTCGTCAAGCTGCCACTGTTAGACCCTTAAGCAAGGCCCTTCACCCTCTCTGCTCCCCGGTGCCGCAGCTCCCGGCATGTGTGCCCACTGTCCACTGTGTGTGTTTCACTTGTGTGTGTGTGTATGTGTATGTTCACTGTACAGATGGGTTAAAGGTAGAAGCCAAATTCCATCTATGTCACAAAAATGTCACAAATGGTGTATATGGTTGTCATGTCTTGACTAACTAAGTTTTGACATTTCTTATATGATAAGACAGTCAGAAGTGTCTTTACCCCTTCTTTGTTTACTGTCATCAGCCTGAACCAAGACCAGTTATCTTCAGTAGTTGATGTTGTGCATCTGAATACCCCCTTAGCCTCGCTACATTCACACTAGTCATTCAGCCCAGCAGCAGTGATCCCTGCCTGCCCTGATTGTTAGTCTTCTTAGCAGAGCTGCTGTCTTCTCCAGCCACAGCAGGCCTGACCCTGTACTACCTCCCTGCTTGAGGAGAGGAGCACTAGAGAACATTACAGAATACATTGCTTGAGCGTCTGCTAGTGTCAAGGTTGCAGATTTTTGAACAATAAATAAAGTGCTCAAATCCACTATGTTATCAACATGACCTCCATCCTCCCTGTTTGGAAGATGTCAGATGACCCATCATTTATTTTGTTTTACTAGTTCTACTAATTACAGGAGAAAATTAGATAGGAAAAGTTCATCTACGAAGCCATAGCACTCTGAATGCATCTCCTCATTCTTTTTCGAAAAGGCTTGTTACCTGTGACCCATGGCTCATTGTTCTTGTCTAGTACAATAACCTACCAAATATTTGGCAGTACCAATACCAGTGAAATTCTCAATACCAGTTTCAATACCTCAGCAAAAAATAACCCAAATAAATAAATGTATTTCAACATGAACCCTTATGAAATAATTCTACAGATTTATTTTTCAGCAATAAGAATAGGATGGAGTCTTTAGTTAAGTAAGTGTTATCTTCTCTCCAAGTAATAACAAAAGACAATATTGTCAATAGAATCCAAAACAAATAATCTGTATGGTAGCATAGCATTTAAATTACAGTACCCAGCTGCTTAAAATATAAAATATATATGAGTGTAATAAATAAAAAGATAAAATATTACAAACATTACATGTTAATAGTACAAAAAATAGTACAAAGGTCATGTAGCCTTCAAGTGTTTAAAACAAATAACACTGTGTTATGAAACTCACTTAACCTATTATGGAACAGCATAGTACAGTAATACCTAGCCCGGACAAAGAGGTAAACTTGCCGTTTAGAACAAGAAGAACACTGACCTGGTTCCTGGTATTAAGTCCAGCACTGGCATATAACCATGAAGAACCAGATGCGAACTAGCGATCATTACATGTCAGTGACAGCTTCCTAATATAAAGACTCAGTGGTGTTTTGAACGCGCTATAAGTGGGTGAAAACCAACAATGACTCTTATGGTCAGAGCGGGTCAGATGACCAAAGCTCTGCGCTCCTAGGTATAAGTAAGTCAGACTGCTTCCAAACTGATCTCTGATCATCCCACTCAACACCCAATAGCATTCTATGTGTTGTTGTTACGTTGTCTTTCTTCTTCTCCTGGTGTTATTTACTGGTGTTATTCACTTTGCTACACCAGTCACTTTTCATTGCTTGGATGCATAAAGATACCTTACATCACTTATGCTCCTTGGATATGGCGGTTTGTAAACCTTTGTAAAAAATGTGAAGGTGCATTTACACCTCATAACTATTTTTTGGACCAGGAGTGGAAAACACAGTGAGGTACTTAAAAATGCTAATTACAAATGCCTCCAGGTAGTTCTTTTTTATTTAGGTATTCAGGCTAGTGGCAGTGGGGTGATCTTGGGCCAGTGGAAATATTTGAAATATTGATTTTCAAGAGAGTTCTTCATCTTCAAGGAAAATTGTCTCTCGATCTAGAGTCAGCATTTCTTTTCAACCCCCTGCTGCTGTAAAAACATGCTACCTGCTGTCAAGCCATTGTTCTCATGGGGGCCAGCACAGGTGAAATATTGTGTAAAGAATGCACATGCTCAACAGGAAGGGCTCCAGAAAAATCTGCATGCTCGGCATGTGTGATTAGTTACAGTGCTGGAGAAAGGCTGGCGCTCTCTTCGAGGGCCCTCTTAGGTGCCTGTGCAACCAGGTAGAAGTGTTTATATGAAACGTTAAATCTGCCCTGAACTTTTATTAAAGATGTATACTGGCCTCATTCAAAATAGATACGCAACTGAAACTGAGAAAGAACAATTGCTTTTCCGCTCGACTGCTTGCTATAAATAGGAGCTGAAATCACAAGCTATGTCACAACACCCGACTCATGTAACAGACTGAAAAAATCTCCTCAGTGCTGGAACCGTATCATTAATAAAGCAGGTGAGTTGGGAGAAAAGAAGGCCTGAAGGGACTGTGGAGCCACAGGGGTGAGGGAGTCCAGCTGTGAGCAATAAGATTACATTCAACCCCATAAGTCAGTGTGAGTGCTCGTAAAGACACAGCTGCTTGGCTTCCCTCACCTGCTCCTATGAAGAATCTGGGATGTCTGATAAGAACAAGAACTCTGTGCTCAAACAACTGGATTGCACAGCTGAGGTGGTTTAGTTGAGTATATTTACTTGTCATCATTTACATTTATTCGTTTAACAGATGCTTTATTAATCAGTGTCTTACCAAACTGACATATCCATGGTTTTGTAGCTACTGTTGTGAATTGAGGAGAATATTGACAGGATTGCACTCAACCTAATGCACTTAGGCTGAGTTTTAGATATAAAAAAATAAAAGAAACTAGGCAGAAAGGAAACTATATAGTTTTGCTATCACTCAAAAGTCTCATATCTTATATAGGAAAAAAAAACTAACACAGTATACTGCAGTTTTTGAAAATGCTGATGATTTAAACAAATAGGATTATGAATTTCTGTTCTATGTCTCTCTAGTATGACAAAATAAGTTCATCCCCCCCATTTGCACTTAAGAGCTGTGAGTTTAGCGAAGTGCTAAGTTCGCTTAAAAGGCAAAGAGCAAGCAAACCTGGATGAATCAGTCTACGCAATGGGCCTAAATACAGATAGAATCACTCCTAAGACCAATCATTCAACTTGTGCCCTCAGATATGAGGTTTTATTCTCTAAACATGTGTGATTTGAGCCTCAGAATGATAATCCCATTTCAGACTTCAGGTCCTCGACTTTGCTCGCTAACACTTGTGTCGGTAGCTTTGCATTTAGTCACTAGCAGCTGCTCTGGGCTGTCAGATATTCGGAGTATCTGTAGCCAAACTAGCAAAACTGCACTTTACAAGTGAGCTACAGGTCCAAAAAAATTTATATAAATGAATAAATAAAACAATATATATATTATTATTCAGTCGCTTGAGTCATTCTTGTCTAAGCATTTATAAGAGGGCTTTCAGTCAGCCAGACCGGACCTTGTTCTGTGGTGAGCAGATATCCTGTTGACTATTAAACTCTACTATTTTAAGTCTTGCCCAGGGACTCTTATATGTCTAGAATGGTGTTTTTGTCCAGCCAGGGAATCAAACTTCAGTCTGCCACTGGGCAGGCAGTGTTGATTCCCACTACGGTGCACCAACTGTTATAGTACAGTTACAGTAATTGTGTTTGCGTGCACACTAATGGTGCTGTCTGACTATATCTGCTATGATCATTTAAACAGCTCAGTTCGATTCTAAGGTCTTAGTCAAACCAAACGTAGCCCTACTAAAATATGTGATCCGGGCCTAGTAAAGTCTATAGCTTATTTAAAATAGATTTGAACTTGCAAACGGTTAGGTCGCTTCACTGGCCTGCACAGAAAATTGTTTATTTTAGTGGAGACACAGTTGACACATTTAAAAGGTAGCATATTCATAAAATGGATAAACTTAGGTGGCATTCGAATGCTGTCTTTTCAAACTCTCTCAAGCTTTCATTGTTCTCTTTAAAGCTTCTCTTTGACACTATTGAAAACGCTCCTTGAAACTGCTCAAAGCCATCAAATTTCCTGCTGAGTCATCCACACCTGACCAGTCAATATTAAGCCTTCTCTCTAGTCTCTCATCTTGCTTGGTGGAAAAGCTAGTTTTGGCTGTTTTTTTTCAACACGCAGAGCCACAAAAGACTAACACGGTCTGAGAATCTGAGCAGGAAAGAGTTTTCTGCATATTATACTGCATATGTCTGTTCATATGCTTTATTTACTCAGTATTTCATCTTCTTATAAACTGCTGTCTCGTGTTTACCTACTCAATCAAAGGTGAACCTGACCTCTAAGAAGTGTGTTCAGCTTGTTTTTAGCATGAGGTGCTTTAAAAAGACCCCAACTTCAGGTAATAAAATCAGACCGAGCTGCCGTGCATGTAAAACCTGACTGTAGGGAGGATAGTCATTTATATAGCTCTTGTGAACATCTTGGTTGGATCGGTTCCTTAGATGGACTGCTACTCTGCTCTTGCTCTGGCTATTGTGTGAATGTAAACGTAGTTAGGTATTGACTCGCTGTTTGAAAGCCATGCTGTCAGAGGGCTCCACCACTGCCACATGCACCAGCAAAGCACATCACCAACGCTCAAATATGCTCCAATAAAAGGGGGCTTTGTCTCCTTTGCTCATGGCATTTAATTAACTCGCTGCCGCTTCCAAGCACGTTTGACTTAATCAGGAACATTCGCACTATTGCCAAAGCTTCCAGGAAGCCATCATCATGTGCCTCCAGACTGCATTTCCTCTTCATTTTGGTGGGGTCCTGTTTGCCTGAAATCCTTAATATCCTCACTGAAGTCTGTTAATATTATTATGCAGACGTTTTTCCAAACACATGAAATAAATTTATATCCAGTTGTTTCTCATTTTAAACTTAGCTGGGAAGATTATTATTTACTTTTTTACTCTGAATGGTTCGAGCAAGCATTTTCATTTGGACTAGGTCTGCGCTGTGAGTCCATTCTGAGTGACAGCTCACTGTCTTTCTTACTTTGCAGTGATTAACTCTGGACTAATGGGAAGATGTTTAATAGCTCAAAGTGTAACTCACCATCTGCAGCCGTTGCTATTTCAGGAATTGGTTATTTGATATGAAGGCTATGTCTAACTGCTCTGATGAAGACTGGCAGATGAGGGGTGCTGGATGTTTTTAATAGTGATGTAAGTGATGTCAGACTTAGGTAGAGAGTCATGAATGTGAATTGTTGATGATAGCTCGCTTGGTTAAATGCTGCTGTGTGTGTTCCGTTTAAATTTGACCCCCTAGCACCACCCAGATATTAGGTGTAGAGCTTGAGTTACGGCCT
This sequence comes from Salminus brasiliensis, assembly GCF_030463535.1. Taxonomy (NCBI): domain Eukaryota; kingdom Metazoa; phylum Chordata; class Actinopteri; order Characiformes; family Bryconidae; genus Salminus; species Salminus brasiliensis. Next base: position 41,921,589 of record NC_132880.1, on the reverse strand, counting down.
GTAATGCCATAAAAGTTCTTAATACACTAAAGCCCTCTCTAATGAATGCAGTTTACACAAAGCCATACTTTATGTGCAGTACACTCTGTGCTGGCTTTAATGAGTGATGATAGCAAGAAGGAGGCAGATAAATAATCACTATAGGATTTTGCATACAGCTTTCCACACACTCCCACGTGAATAAGAAGTAAGGTTAGACTGCTGTATTTGCACATGCTGTAAGTGGAAGATGAGGTTTTGCACTGCGGTTAAGCACTGGCCTACGTCTCAGCACACTAAAATTGCCCAGATACTGCAGACAACTGTTTGATTCATCTGTTTGATTTTTACATGTGTTCTCAATATGTTTTTATGAAATAGTAGAAGCATCAATCTCTGTCTCTCTCAGACAAGACTATACACATCTGGATGCATAGTTTATGACTGGATACAAAAAAGATTCAAAGAACTTTGAGTCACTACTGATCTGATATGATTCAATGATGAAAATTTATATGGAATTCAGTTTAGTTCAATTAAACATGCATCCTTATATTCTTATAACCATTTATCCTTCACTGTATCACATTAATTCTTAAATAATTTCACACTGACCTCCATTCAAAGTTAAGAATATATGTAATAATTTCTTTTATGTAATATAATGGGGTAATATAATAATATAATAATAACAGTTGTCACTCCAAAACTTTGTATTTCCCCTTTTCTTTTCATTTGTTGCTTTTTTGGTTATCTGGCAGTTATTGTGGTAAATTGTGTAAAAATTTGATGATGAATGAATCAATAGAAATGCTCTAAAATGTCCTAAAACCTTTTTACATTGACTTACATTGACATTGGAAGTTAAGATGCTTTTTCCTTCTGTAAAGTCACCGGTTTGCAGATACAAGGTCTTTGCATGATGGCGACTGTAAGACTGTTAAAGTAGGCTAATATTAAGGATGGTCACAGCATCCACCTGGCCATTGTTAAAGCTACTTATACAGTGCATTAAAGGAGGATTTATCTGGAGCTGGAAAATGTTCCTTTCTTGTTTGCTTTTCTTGAATTTGCCTGATCTGTACCTGATGACCCAACACTGCCGATGGGTTTATGTATTTAAATTCTAGTGTAGGTATCACACTTTAGTTACTACCTTCAACGGGCAAGAAAATACAGATAATGCTGGTCTTACCTGTGGCATTTTTGCTAATTTCTCTCTCTCTCTTTCTCTTTTCTCTCTCTCTCTCTCTCTCTCTCTCTCTCTCTCTCTCTCTCTCTCTCTCTCTCTCTCTCTTTCTCTTTCTCTCTTACACACACACACTCCCTGTCTCTCTATCATTTGTTTCTCTTTATTTCTGTGTTTTTTGTTCTCACATATTCTTTCTTTATCTTATCTCTTTGTCTCTGTTATTGTCTTTGTCCTTATTTCTCTCTTGTTCTTCTTTATCTCACTTTCACTTTCCCATTCTGTTTGGGCTTGTAAATGGATGAAGTCATGTTGTAGACTGTTGAACTGATTTTCCCCCTATTAAATATGCATTTTTTTTTTTCATTTTGAGGAGAAAATGCATATTAGTTTTTTAGTTCTCGCCCCCTCAAAAAACAAACACATCAGATGTTAAAATTAATTCTTCAACATACTTTGGGATGAAAGTCTATTTAACCTAGATTTAATCTTAATAATCCATCATTCGGTTTCAAAGCTGTGAAAGTTTGTTCATCCTTTGGAGTTGGTTTGTATTTTACCATCCACACCGCTGTCATTTCCAAACTCTGGAACTGTATGTTGATTACAGAAAGCATACTTTGGAACCTCAGTGATAGGGACATACCCTTTTTCTCTTATAATGAGAGCCAACTGTTGATAGGACTGGGCAATATATTCATATCTATAAATACCATTATTATATTTTAAACTTATTATACAAGATATAAAAAAATACAATATTATTATTATCACACCTATCACAAAATGGACACAGTTCAATATTTAATATTTAAATACACAGTGCTGCTTAACCCCTTAACACTCCAAGGCTTGTTACACACTAAGGTGTAATACTTAGTAACTAAGTAAAGGGACTTCTATACAAACTGGTGGGGCTATTCTCTGGCAGTAGATGTTTGTAATAGAAGTAATAGAAGGTAATAGAAGTCATTTCTCTTAAGCATGTGGAGGTATTAGTTTTTAATCACGTTGGCCAGCCCCAACTGTAGTGTAAGCTGAGTTTTTATTCTTCAGCTTGAACCATATGGCCATATAGAGGACACTACGATCAGAGAGCCTGTTTTTACTGAAATGCGTCATTTGGTGCCATGTTAATTGACCTACAACTGGTGGAATCAGAGTCTTTCTATATTTATAATACTAAAATGTATTTATGCGTCTCTGTTTGTTTCTTTTTTCAGTTGTGCTTAACATATATTATCATTTTCATATAGAGACTGTTCTTGATTTACGCTAAATGCGCCCTAACATCACCGCAGCAAGGGGTGGGAGTAATGCTATGGGGAAATCTTCACAGCATCCTTATATTCAAGCTGTCTCTGCTTTGTTGTGTGTAGTTATCAAAATGTCATTGGTAGGGGGTCAGAATATGCTCAGCAACTGTGAAATTGTGACAAGAGCCTGGTAAACAACAGCTATAATAACATCTGCAAAGGATATTAGCATGCTAGTTAGCTATACGAAAACTGCTTTTGTACTTTAGCAGTTTAAATAATCTGCCAAAATAAGTACAGGCCTACTGTACGTAATGTGTATAACCTCCATCAGCAATGACAGAGATAACTGCCATTAAGTGTTGTTTTAGATGAAATTGGCCTGTCGTTCTCCATGCCCTCTTGGTTAGTGCTTTCTCTGCTGTGTAGCCACTTCTGAAGGCAATTTACATGAACACTAAGCAGATGAATATTGTGTAATAACAGAATTAAAAATGTAATAGTGGATTTAGGTACAAGAGTTTAATATTCCAGCACAGTTCTCATAGATCAGCCTCCTCAGCCGTTTAGATCCAAGGTGTAGAGCTGACACGAATGTGTCTTACGGAATTAATTAAATATGCACATGCTAATTGCTGCCGCTGAATGAAGATCGTTTGCCCTGAAGGGGCAAAATTAGATGCACAGTTCAATTGAAAATCTTTACTTGTCTGACTTTGCCAATTTAAAAAGCTGCACATCACTGATTACTTGGCTGTTAGAAGAAGCATTTGACCTCTGGCCGGAGGACGAGGGGAAAAAATGACATGTTGAGTGGGTGAGATATTTAATCGATCCTTTCAAAGGTCACATGACAGGTGTGATGGCATGACATAAATGTGTGGCAGAAACCCTTCACATGAAATGTGGTGCATGTTACTTTTTGAGCTTTAAGAAATTTGATGTATTTAGGTTATTGGTTATTTAGGTTGTTATTAGGTTATTTGATGTATAAATAGTATGTGATTTTAATTGAGGTGACAAATACTTAGATGTCGTTTAACAACCCTGTTGTTATGCCTCAGAATGGAACTGCTGCTTTACCTTTTTATGGAAGATGGTTTGCATTACCGCCGTTGGCTCACAAACGGTCCACATATTTTTTATGCCCAGCATAGTTTTAACTATTTTTTTAAACTGTAGTTATTCCTAAATCTTACTGGATAGTGTTTCTGTGCTCTTGTTATGTCCTCGCAGAGTGATGTGCTGTTAGCAAGCTGGAGAGATTGTAGCCAGTTAGCCTTGACCCCACTCGCTTCTCCAGGTTTAGCTTTCTTGAGTCTTGCAGGTGAAAAATGAAAGGAATCCATCTTTTAGTCAAGTTTCTGATGTGTGTCTATCTCTAGTTTAGTACTCAGCTGAGGTAGTCCAGTTTGTTTTCGAGGGACTGGACAGTGGAGAGAAGACACTGGCACTGGAAAAGTTGTGGTTACAACACCTGGCTTATAAAACCCTTTTTCCCAAAACTTTGGAAACTGGGAGTCTGGAGGTGATGTGCTCTCAAGGTTGCTGTTGTGTTTTAGCATTTCACCAGCTTTGACTAGGGCCTGTACTGTGTTTATGTAAAGTTTGAGGGTATATGAGTCGGGAATGTTATGAAACCCTTTTGGAATTGGTTCATTTTCCAGCTCTGTTACGGTTGTGAATTTTTTGAAGGACTGTTTTTGGTTACATTCAACTACGCAAGTGGACATCAGAAAAAAAAGGGGAATACAGGCGCTTTAAAGGTCAGCAAAAACAGATGCATTACGTCGATTATGCTCATAGAGGTCCTTAACCTCCTGCCCACTCGATGTACTGTAATAATGCGATGCAGCTAACCACTGCACCATATAACAGCAGTGCTAAACTTCACAGTCCGTGGTCTAGCAACTTCGTGCTGCATATTCTGTGCTGCTATATGGAAACTACCTGGCTCTTTTCCAGGCCATTAATCTAGCCTTCCTCATTAACACATATTATACTTGTTGACCAGTTTTCTTTCAGGCTTCTCCTACACCTTCGACCCCAGAGTGTATGGACCTCTTCTCTAGAGCTAATATGTACAGTAGAACGTGACTCCACTCATCAGACGCTGTGTCCACCATCCTCCATCTGTTAGAGAGAGCCATGCCAACACCTGAGAGCACACCTGCAGATAAAAGCGGCAGGGCCCATTCAGGATTAGAGCCAGTCCTCCAGGGCAGCGATTCCCCACAGTGCTCACATCCAGCACACTCAGCTCCCTTCTGCTGCGCTCTGCTCTTATCACTGCACCTGGTGGTAATCGCTTGGGTCATCACATTATCAATGAACTAACTTTGATGAACACTAAAAGCAAAGTTTGGTAAATGCTGCCATGTCCTTAAAGGGGGGTGGGGGTGGGGGGTTAATGTTAAATAAATTTTGTGCTACGTTTTCTTCTCATATTAACTATAATCTATAATCAACTTGTAATTAGCGATTATCAGTATTTTTAAATTGTGCGCAATAAGCATTTTGACAAAAACCTTCCAGATCACTTTTATTAACTTAATAATAATTATTTTGGTTAAATAATGATCCCAAACACCAAGGTTAAAACGAAGACTCGAGACTGGACTGGAATTAAAATAGCCAAAAAATAATAAAGTAGCCATTAAAATATGTCTAGATTGGCCCTGATTCCAGGTCAGTGGATCAGATTGGGTCATCCCTAGTAATACAAAGTGATGAATCTTTTAAATGGGTTTCCATCAGCCCCACACCTGATTTCATTCAATGAAGCATTGGCTTTAGGAAGGTATTGGATGGTAACTGTTAATATTTAGATTCATAGTGAAGACCTGTGGTCAAACCCATCTATTCAGATTGAAGTTAAGAAGAGAGTAAGGAGGTGTAACACAGGGCATCTGATAAGTACACAAGTCATTTACACACATTAGTCTTGAAGGCACAGTCTGTTCAAGTTTCTATGAAAACTGTGTACTGTACATCAAGAAGAGCTGTCCTTCTGTGTAGCTTCCCTCTTCAGACTAAACTCTGGATTACGGGTTGAGTTTCTCAAACTGTAATACTCCCACCCACCATTCCATCACGCTCCCCCACAGCCAATCGAAACTTTGGAAAAAAATGAACATCTTGTGCGCTGTAGATTAGTTCAGTGTAGCTGAGCCTCTTTATATCAAAGTCCTCACTGTGGTGTGGACCCAGCACGTACAGAGTGCCATTCATCTTAAGTCTTAAAAAAACAGATAGTACTTTTAATACTTTTGCAGCGGTATGGCTTTAGACTGACATCTTAATCGCAAGGAGGGGAACAGCAATTGAAGCAGTGTGTATGTGGAGTGTGTGTGTGTGCATGTGTGCTTTTACACTGGGTTTTACTCTATTGTCTGTGCAGGGATTGTGGTGTAAGAGGTAAATGAAGTCTCAAGTGGCTTATTGCTGTAAAAAGTATACAATTTTCAATAAATTATTAATGTTGTTAATTATAGCAATCCCCCCAAAATGTGCATAGAAATATATTAAATATAAAAATATTGTTCATGTAGATCATGCTACTGTTGCCAAGCAACTGATGACAGTTCTGTAGTATTTTGCAGACAGTTCATGATGTTTTTAAGGTTGAACTGTTAGTCCTTTAATAATGAACATTGCAGTATTTCATTGAGAAACCTTAACAGTGTTTTTTGCTTAACAAATACGCATTGCATCAATAATGCTAATGTCCATTAGCTTCTTTGTTTCAAGCGTGTTGCTAGCACCAAGCTAACAGTGTTTCTGAAACTGAGGCAGAATCTCTAATGGCTTTCTACTGCTGGCATGGTGCACAACATACTGTAGGCCTTAAAATAATTTATGTCATAAATTAATACATAAAATAATAAATAAATATCAAGGCAAGACTTGCTCTGTCCAAAGTATGTTTTTCCAGAAGTCCTGGTCTTTGTCCAGTTGTCCAGTAGACTTGCCCTGTTTTTTGGTTCTGTTTAGTTTTCAAGGGTTTGCTTCTTGCACACCTCCCATGAAAACCAAACTTTTGCAGTCTCTTTCTGAAGGCAAATGTTATATTTTGGAGGGGGTGGGTTGGCAAGATGGTTACATACATCACACACAGTAATCAAAACACAGATAACTGAAATAAAACAAGCAAGCAAACAATAAGCATTATAACATTCAACCAAAAACAAAATGTAGTGGAGAGATTTATATGAATTCAAATGTAGGGGTTCAATCAAAAGATGGAAAACAAATTTCTTGTATGTAAAACCTGCCATTAACATCCTATATTTAATCAATGAAAGCTGAAAAGTTGAGTTATCATTTAGAACATCGATGTGGCATGATTTTGTCATTGTTCTGAGAATTTTTTCCTCATCTGCATCTACAGCCTTCTTTCTGAAGGTCTCAGAGAGCTCTTTGGATCTGGCCATGGTGATCTTCACCACTCACTTCTTCAACAATCAAGAGCAAACCAGACTAAATGTCTGAGGTTTAAATGTGACAGACTCCTCCAGAATCCTCTCTAACCATGTTCTGATCATCTGCAGCTAATGTCCTGCACCTGTTTCTAATTTTAGACATTTTAAGTAGTAACAAATGTGTGAATTTTATTATTAATTATATCAATATATCAACTATTTCACATGACTATATGGTGCACTATTTGGGTGCAGATCTGTTCCAATAACAGTGAAGAAAATTAGCTTTTTAACAGGTTAAAGAAAACCCCAGTTTCTTATGTCATATGTCAGTATTCGGGCTGCATAACAGTCCATTAACAGCACTGTGGTTTTTAGTGATTAATACACAATGCAGTTGCTGTCAGACAGTCATAGACATGCATATAACAAGTGTTTTGCAGCAGCTTCGAGCATTGCTGCTCGCCCAACAAATTTTAGAGGCATTACTGTCTGTTTTATAAAAGAGTAAAACTCAGAGAGTTCTAATTCGGTATTCCAATCCATTTCACTGCGGCCAGCGTGGACATGCACATGGACGTGCCAACTGCTCTGGTGGAAGACTTTAATGAGTTAGGCTGCAAAGCCAGAGCCTCTAAATGTGTTGCATTTGATAGAGCCAAATAGATGTATTTCTCATTCTGGTTGGCACCCGCTGTTAATGCAGTGGATTTGAGGATGATGACCTTGTGAGAGAACTCACCTGAGTGAGCTTTTTTTTTTTTTTTTTAATTCACAGAAACTTTGGGGAAAATGAGGTGGTATTGCTTTCCCATCAATAACAGTCGTGAAAAATCTCAGTTTATGGAATTAAGGCCTGCCAGCTTTCACAGCAGACTGTTTATTAACTCAATAGGCTGTATGACTTTGAGCAGCAGTGTTGAGTTTAGCGGCCTGTTTTTTTTTTTTTCCCCAGCACCACATGGTGAGGCTGGTAGGAAGTCGCAGTAGGGAATTGCAGTCATGTCCTTAAGTTATTTGAGCATATCTCTTGCTATGAATGTGTTTGATCCCTGGGAACTCAGCAGGCCCCCTCAAACAGCCAAATCGTCTCTGTTCCAGTGACTCAGCCTTATGGTCTTTGCTCTCTTGCTGGTATTTTATGACCTTAGTGGAACCGAACTTAATATTCATTGACTCTTGTGGTGCTTCCCTGGCAAACAGACCTTACCGCTTTGTGAGGGGGTCAAGGAGAGTACTTTTTGATCTCCAGCGTAACCCTGAGGAAAAGGTAGGCTATAGCTCAGTTGACCTGCCATACTTAACATGTCAATGACGTGGACTGAAATGAACCCTCTATGCCTGGTTATTTACATGCCACTAGGTCTAATTCATAAATTTGACACGCCTCAGTAGCTTTATTATGAAAGCTATTTACCATAATGGCCTTATTGCCCAATCAAAATGGCAATGTTAATGGTACTTTGCCAGTTTGCCACACATTATTACTTTAAGGCATTAGTTAAAGTATGATGGCAGTGATTTGCTGTTAATAATTGAAGAATGTCTGCCTCTCTTTAGCTTTGATTGTCTGGGTGGCAGGGTTTAGTGAGATGATTCTTTTTTTCAGATCAGCCTGTGAAATAGCTGCTCTCGTAGGCCTCACACAGATGTGCTTCACAGGGTTGTGTGTGATGTCTCTTGTTACTGTTTTGTGGAGACTTTCAGTGCTCCTAGACATTGTTTCTGGATACAGTTGTTAAACTCAGACATTCATATCAAAGTAATGCTCACAATACGTAGGTGTACATACACACAGATTGTTCAGTATTAGTCTAAGCCTGCACAGTCATGGTCCAGCTAAGATTTTACTAAGCTTACCAAGATTTACTAAGATTAAGGAGCCCATATCCTGCATTTTGTCTTGCATTGGGCTCCAGTCATGCTTGTTTGTGTTTATATACAAAACACATAAACACACAGTCAGAATTCACTCGTTCCTTTTCTATGACTGCTTTTTTGTTCCAATACCTATAACACTGATGTATGTAAAGGCATCTGTTTTCTGATTGGTTGCTCTGGATTCAGGTGCTGCTGATCCTGCTGAAACAGGATATGTGTAAATGTGTTGGTTCAAAATGTGCACTTTTTGCAGTTAGGTTTCCATACATGGGTCGTGTGGACTGAGGAGGATGATATGCTTAGAAACTTTAACAGTTTTACCCACTGCATCGCACTTCTTCACTAAATCGTTTTCCATGATATGGGCATGTTGAAACATATGGTCCAGGCTGATATTAATCGCCCTATTTGAGGCAGATCTGGACATTTAAGCGCTTTGATCGCTCCACTGTCACATGCAGTTTTTGTAACATTTTGTGGCACTTTTTTCACAGTACCACATGTGTGATGACAGCTTCATGACACCAAAGAAAACATGAGTGACAAAAGGCGAAAGGGTTTGCTCCTCTGTGAAGAACAAGGAACGTGTCTCATGCTAAACATTTTGTCAAAAATAGACATCATGAGGATTTTTTTTATGTAAGACAGGAAAGACGCACTGATACTTAACAGGAAAGGCACACTGATAACAGCGGGAAATTCGAGTCAGTGCTGCAGTGTAGTTTCTATAGTGGGCATGTTAATACTTCTACATTCCTAGAGTGGTCAGCTGTCAATTGTGCCAACAAGAGTAGTAGAGTAGTTAACATCTAGCTAACATCAGCAGGTGTAGTTAACATCAGCTAAAGTAGTTCAAATCTCACATCAGCTAGAGTAGCTAACATCTGTCTCACATCAGCTAGAGAAGATACATCTAGCCAACATCAGCTAGAGTAGCTAACATCTGGTTAACATCAGCTAGAGTAGATACATCTGGCCAACATCAGCTAGAGTAGCTAACATCTGGTTAACATCAGCTAGAGTACATACATCTAGCCAACATCAGCTAGAGTAGCTAACATCTGCCTCACATCATCTAGAGTAGATACATCTAGCCAACATCAGCTAGAGTAGCTAACATCTGTCTCACATCATCTAGAGTAGGTACGTCTAGCCAACATCAACTAGAGTAGCTAACATCTGTCTCACATCATCTAGAGTAGATACATCTAGCCAACATCAGCTAGAGTAGATACATCTAGCCAACATCAGCTAGAGTAGCTAACATCTGTCTCACATCATCTAGAGTAGGTACGTCTAGCCAACATCAGCTAGAGTAGCTAACATCTGGTTAACATCAGCTAGAGTACATACATCTAGCTAACATCAGCTAGAGTAGCTAACATCTGTCTCACATCATCTAGAGTAGATACATCTAGCCAACATCAGCTAGAGTAGCTAACATCTGTCTCACATCATCTAGAGTAGGTACGTCTAGCCAACATCAGCTAGAGTAGCTAACATCTGGTTAACATCAGCTAGAGTACATACATCTAGCTAACATCAGCTAGAGTAGCTAACATCTGTCTCACATCATCTAGAGTAGGTACGTCTAGCAAACATCAGCTAGAGTAGCTAACATCTGGTTAACATCAGCTAGAGTACATACATCTAGCTAACATCAGCTAGAGTAGCAAACATCTGTCTCACATCAGCTAAAGTAGTTAACATCTAGCAAACATCAGCTAAAGTAGTCAACATCTACCTCACGTCCAGTGTAGTAGTGGACATCTAACAAACATTGGCTAGAGTAGTTAACATCTAGCTAACATCAGCTAAAAACAAGACACACATATTCACCATTTGTGTTGGTCATAGATGCAATTCCTGCAATTGAACCCTAGTGAGCAAACACATACAGTGAGCCCACATGCCCAGAGTGTTGAGCAGCCATCACTGCGGTGCCTGGGAAGCAGTTAGGTTACGGGCCTTATTTAAGGGCCCAAACAGGGGCAACATGCCAAACCTGAGTATTGAACTTTATAGCCCTGTGTTCAATAGCATTATGCTCTAACCGCTGAGACACCACTGCCCTAGTTTAGTTTACACCAAAATAGCATCAGCTAGAGTAGTTCATTTCTAGCTAACATTAGCAACATCAGTTAGAGCAAGGTGATCTTTGCCTTATCTCCCACATCCTTAACAGGAGCTTGCTTACATTAAAGTATTTGTTTTGTAGTAGAAGTCTGACTTAGTAAATAGTACATTAGTAATAATAGTAATATTAGTAATAATAGTAAATTAGTGCCTCTAACGGTTATCCAAGTACTGGAGAACCTGTGCACACCCCTAGCCAGAAATTAGACTGAAAATTGTATTTCTCTCTTATACAGAGTCTTTAACCAAGAAAGGTGCATTTCTGCTAACAGCACGTCTATGTTTAGAAGTGTTTCTTGGCCTGTCTGTGTGTGTCTGTGTGTGTGGCTATTTCTGTCTCTCTGTAGCTGTTTGTGTAGAGCACGTTTTCAGCAGGACTCCGTGTGCTGCAGTTCAGGATGTTACTGTATCTGCTCATGCTCATGCTGTGGCCTGTCTTTACTATGCTGCTGGGTCCTGGCTGCTATTTCTGTGCAATTGACTTCAGCAGGGCTGTTTTCTATGCAGCATGCTAAAGCAGTTTAGCAGACTCTGCCAAGCTACTGATGCATGCAGATGCGGGTCAGACAGGAATAATTAAACTAGAGTGACTGCCACGCAGGAAGCTTCTAGCCTAGCCTAGGTTAGCTTCAGCAAGGTGAGCCTGCAGACCGTCCTCGCTCTCACTATGACTCTTACAGCCAATAAATCTGCAGCATTGCCAAAAGCCTGAAGGTTTCTGTTGAAATTCCTGTCCCCAGTCGCTGTGCTCCAGCTGGGAATGATCTCCCCTGTTCCAGTGCTTTTCTTCTGGAACTCCACCTCCTCCTCAGCAGGCGAGGAGTGTGTTGACTTCAGCACTGGCCATCTCCTACAATACGATTGCAAAGGACCAGGGATGAAGCGCTGCTTTGATTGATGGCAATGCTGTGGTAGTGACCTTGCGGGTGGTTGCATTCATAGCCTGGGTAATGAAGAGCCCAGCCACTCTCTCTGCATGTGTGTGTGTATGGGAGGCCCATCCGTCAACCCCTTACACACTGAGACCAAGGGCTTGATTTCCCCTGATAGCATCGCGTTCTCTCTCTCTTTCTCTTTCTCTCTCGCTCTCTCTCTCACTCTCTCTCTCTTTTCTCTTTTTACTTTCTTTCCTCTCTATCTGTCTCTCACTCTTCATTTCTTTATTTCTCTCTTCTTGCTTTTTGTTTTCTCACTCAGTCAGATTTTTTAATATATTATTTTAAAATCTTTCTTTCTTTCTTTCATCTCTGTGTCTTATGTCCTGTCTTTAACTGTCTTTCATTTTCTTATTCACTTTCGTCTTGTTTTTTTTTTGTATAATTGTACTTGGATGGTCCAAGTAAATATGGTCTATTATATATTATTATGTCCATTAAATGCCTTGTAGATGCTCACCTGACATTCAACTGAATATCTATTAGATGTGACTGAACTCTAAGTTGAATGTACATGACTGTCTGGTAAATGGAACCCTAACCTTACCCTTGAATCAACCCTAAATCCTACCGTAACCCTAACCCTATCCTTATCCCAACCCTTACCTTTATCAACCCTAAATCCTAACCCTAACCTTACCATTACCCTTGAGTCAACCCTAAATCATAACTCCAGTCCTAACCTTATCCCTAACCTTGAAGCAACCCTAACCCTAACCTTACCCATAAATCAACCCTAAATCATAACCCCAACACAAACCTCAATCTCACCCTAACCCTAACCTTAACCTTAACCCTAACCTTAACCCTAACCTTAACCCTAACCCTAACCCTAACCTTACCCATAAATTAACCCTAAATCATAACCCCAACACAAACCTCAATCTCACCCTAACCCTAACCTTAACTTTAACCCTAACCTTAACCTTAACCTTAACCATAACCTTACACTTACCCTAACCTTACCATTAACCGTACCCTTAACCTTACCCTTACTGGGTTTATTCTCAATCAGTAGAGAAAATGTAACCTCAGAGGGGAACATACACCAAAATAACAACTAAAACAACTACAGCAAACACTGAAACAGAACAAATACACAACACTACCCTAACTCTCTGCTAACATAACAGAAGAAATGGTAGCTAGAACAAAAAAACACTCACCCCCTACATTACCCAATATAATGGGTTTGGAAAATACAACAAAGCTAGTAAACTAAGATGAGTACTCAGTAGAAGTCCTGGGTCAGTCTGAGAAGGATGTTCTTCCAGGTCGTTGAAGGGGAGGAGCCCTAAATGCCTCTCCCTTTGTCATAGAGAACTCCTCTGGTGGCCAATCACAGGACTGCACACTGTAATAGACACAAACACACACAAGCCAGCAGCAGCAGCCGCCACAAAAATTACAACAGAGGGCTGTGACATAATCTCTTATCTCCCCTTCTCTACTGTTTTTACCCCCCCCCCTCTCATTCTCTATCTAATGATCTCTCTTGTTCTCCGCCACATCACTCTTCATCTCTTTATTTCTCTTCCTTCTTTTTCTCTCTCTGTTCTTTCTTTTTGTTCTCTGAACTGTTCACTGTTCTCTCGTTCTCTCTGTTTCTTTTTTCTCTCTTTCTTCTCTTTCTCTCTCATTCTCATTTTTTCTCTCGTATCTTTTGAGTTCTCTTTTTCACTCTTTCTCTTTCTCCCAATCTCTCTCTCTCTCTCTCTCTCTCTCTCTCTCTCTCTCTCTCTCTCTCTCTCTCCCACTTCCCACTCCACCCTTCCCTTCTTACCTGTTTCTAAAAGATACCACAGGCTACCTCTTAAAGACTTCAGAGAGTTCAGAGCTGCTCCCATAAAAATCTATTTAATTGCCTCACACTCCTCAAGATACACATGCAAATACACACCCCTCCGTATCTTCAGATTTAAAGATATAGAAAATGGAGCGTGCACACACACAACCCCCCCCACACACACACACACATGCACACATTCCTGCCTCTGCAGGGTTATCAAAGCCTGGGTGCACTATCTCATGGGACAGCTGATGCCCGTCTTCTGCAGTTCCGGATGACTGGCTGCCGACTGACGCTGCTTGCTCCCCCATCGCATTTAATATGCAGCTCCACCAATTCTTGGAGAGGCAGAGGAACTGGATCAAAGAAAGGCAGAACCGCAAATATTCATCTGTTCCTTCATATGTCCTCTGGCATGAAGCTTCCTCTATGCCTCGCTGCCTGATAACAGGGAAGATGACGGACACGGTGATGATTATCATTCACACCATCAGCTGACATACATACATATATGAATACATAGAGCATTGTAATTCCTCAGGAATCCCGTTTCATTTCTGGGGCGCCTAGAGGACTAATATTTATGTCATTTTATACTTAATTATTGTCCATTACAGTTATAATTAACTGGCTAAAACATCTGTGACTGATGTTATTCTGCTTGGGCTGACCTAACGTGTTCTGGGTTGGCCTGTCACGGTAACGTATTTTTTGGACGATATATTGTCTCAGAAATAATTGCCGTATAAATAATAATAATTGCCGTATAAATTCAGATCATTCATTAATTATTCATGTCCACACTGATCTGCATTTTTTTATATTTTCTTTTCTTTATTTATTTAGCACTTTATTTTAATGATAACTTTTAGATTATTTTGATAATTCATTTTTAATCCATTATTTCTAAAGGCAGTTCTGAATGGGGGGGTATGGCAGGAGTGATAATAATATAAAGAGTGAGTGGCTGGGCTTTTCCTTTCTCATAGGACTGTATAGTTCCTGTTAATTTAAATAAAAACATGAACAAAAACAACGTTCGTTCTTGTAGAAAAATCATATCAGTGCCTATAATAGCTCTGTTGTTATGCTAAGCGTTACTGATTTCACTCTAGTCAGCAGAACATACTGTACCTGCTCTGGAAATAACCCAGTGCTTCACATGGCATATTCCTGTAACCCTCTTAAAGTGAGCAGTGAGTGTGTACTCATATTCATGGCCATGCGGTAAATTTAAAAGCCGAAGTTATGATTCATTGTCTTCAAGTTACACCTCCAGCCTGGAACGCTCTGACACCGCCCCACACTTCATAAACCTTTTTTTATGACTGCGCTGCCCTACCTCTGCTCCGTCATTCATCTGCTTGCTTTATTGCATGAAAACTGCATTATGCATGCAACACAAAGAGGGGACCAGCTGTAGCTGTAGCTGTGGTTCACATTGTCTCTAACAGGGATTTGGGCATCTCGGGGTCTGACACTATGTGTACACACTTAAAAATAAGGCTCTTAAAAAATGTTTGCCCTATGAAGGCCCTATTTAAAACGCAGACGGAAGACCCACCTCTTCCGAGAGTACTTGGGCAAATAGCAGAGTGGTCACCTTACTGACTTGTGTTTAGTAGAGTCTAAACTTAGAGATATCTTTGAATTATTAGTCTATTCAAATTAGCTTAGGTTTTTCTTTGGTAAATAGCAAAGCACTTTTGTAAGTCGCTCTGGATAAGAGCGTCTGCTAAATGCCTTAAATGTAAATAACAGGGTTGTGGGTTCGATTCCCGGGCTTGGCAAGCTGCCACTGATGGGCCCTTGAGCAAGGCCCTTTACCCTCTCTGCTCCCCGGGCGCTGGAGTTGGCTGCCCACCGCTCTGGGTGTGTGTGTGTACTCACTGCCCCTAACACATGTGTGTGTGTAAATGTGTGTTCACTACCAGATGGTTTAAATGCAGAGGACACATTTCGCTGTACAGTGTACACTGTACAGTGACAAATAAGTGCACCTTTACCTTTACCTTAAAAGAACTTTTTGATGAACCCATTTATGGTTAGCGTTCTTTCACAGATACTGTTGGACAAGGTTTTCACAATGTTACCAATAATCTGATTCAGTGACCAGCAGGTAATGTGTGTTCCAAGCCTGGGATTTTGGGTTCAGTCCTTGCTCTGGTTCATGTGTGCTCCCCCCATTTAGATTGGTGTAGCATAGTGGGTCACAGCATGGTATTACCCATGACAGACTAGGGTTTGATTTTCTGGCCAGGTAAGCCCACCATGCTATACCAATAGGAATCCTTAGACAATATTCTAATTATTGTGGGGTCTTTTTGGCATGATTCAAAATGCTATACCATGCTATACCAATAGGAATCCTTAGACAATATTCTAATTATTGTGGGGTCTTTTTGGCATGATTCAATTGTAAGCTTGATAAGAGAATTAGCTAAATGCTACAAATGTAAATGTGAATGTCTGTCTGGGTTTCTTTCGTCCCCAAAACAACATGTGTATGGGTGTGATAGGTACCCTGTACCCTACTTTACTGGGGGTATGGAACCACTGCGGCTCTGATTAGGAAAAAGATGAATGAATGAATGTGTGTGGAAAGTTGTACTGGTAGGACAGATTGGGTGCAGACAGATTAAGCAGACATTTCACTGGCTACTCTAGCACAGCTGAAGTTACTCTTAGAGATTTACTATCAGTTTTGTCAATAAACAGGACAGTGCACTGTAGAAACCAGAAGACAATGTGTGCATAATTGCCTCAAGCTGTTTTAATAAAGTCAAGCTATTTGGTCAGAACAGTGAAAAGAGGCAAACAGAGGCCAGACCCTTTTGAAAAATGTGAAAGTGAATAAGCCACACAAAGTCTGTGGATGATTCAGTTATGGCAAATTGTGGTAGCTGTAAGTCAGGACACCATTACAGGATAAAAAATACACTTAACAGTCTTAACAGGTCTTAACATTGACCTTTAACACACATACAAAACAAATATAATTTAAAATAACAGTGTATTTGCAGCATATTTGCTCTGTATGTGTGTGAAAGGTCACTGTTGGGACCATGTATTCTTTCATTTACTGAAGCTTGTGATAGCTGTAACAGTGACCTTTCACATATATACAGAACAAACATCATTTTAATCAATGAATCAATGAATAAAATCCAAATGCTGGTAGTTTGACAAACTGTCAGTGTCCTGCAGTTTCTCATATGTTCAAACCTAGAAATAACTTGAGGCATAGATACATCAATGTTAATGTTCTTTAGCAGCGACGCCAGTGTGACTGGGCCAGTCCAGGCTCACCCATTTCTGTTGTTGGCCCATTCAAAATCATTGCTCAGATTTTCACTTTAAAATTCTCATTTATTAATAAACCAAAGCACACATAAATTTGCACTTGCTAAACATTGATTAGTCACAATTCCGACTTATCCAATAACCCTAAGTAAGAAGTTTACTTATGCCAGGTTCACACTACACCATTTTAGCCCTGATTTTCAAGTCGGCAATACTTGCAGACAAAAGCCTCAGGCAAATCGGCGTTTGCTCCACACTGGCTCGGTTGCTATGTGTGAAATGCTGAAAGACACAATCTGAGAGCTTGCTGAGTGATCACCAATGCCTCGCAAGCCCCCAACTAATTCCTAGCAGGTTTAATATCTGCTCCTGTAGGTGACTCTAAATCCAGTAGTGTGAAAAGTGACTGGAAGCAATGGTTGGCTACAGTCAATAGGGGCGGAAAATACACGGTGTGCGAAAACCAAGGGTTTCTCATCCATATAGTTTTCATTCTTTTTGGTGGGTTTTGGCTGCAAATCAGCACACAAAAAATGTGTGTCACTCGTTTCTAACAAACAATCATTTCAGAAGAAAATAAAATAAAATTGCCATGGCATCAAATCAGTTCTCGAAATTTGTTTCCAAAACAAAACTTCTGGTGAAAGATCTTGTAATCCGAGACCCTGTGTCACTGATCGGTTGTGTAGTGTGCAAACCACTACCACTAAAAGATTCCCGGTTACTAGGCAAGACATTTTGTAGAGCGGAGCTTTCAATGAAATGACGACTCTAAAAGTTGCATAGTGTGTACATTACATTAGGTACCTTTGCTTGTTTTCTCCCTGTTGTGAGCTCAGAGTTCTGTGTGTATGGGTTTCTACCCATTCTAAGGACAATGCTCAGAGAATGTCTTGTATTTACAAATTGGTTTACTGTAACCATAAGAGTGAAATTCAAGGTTCGGCCCACCGAAGGATTTGTCATACCCACCCAAATGACAGTCCTGTGCCAGTGCCACTCTTTAGGGAAGCAGAAGTGTTGTTTCTATGGCATCACTCCAGAGAACTCTTTTTGGCATCTTCATTTTTAAGAGGTTATGGAGGCTGATAGGCCTCAGAGCTATGTGAGGCCTGCAGTGTGACATTTCCACCCACTTTGCCCACCCTGCCTACTTTATTGGCTGTCCCTTTTTTTAGAAACCTCCTGATCATCATGCTTATGCACTTCCCTGTCCTTAGTGCTGTGATCACCAGCTTGAGTGCCACTTCAAGACATAAAAGAGGATCCTGGGATGGCAGGTACAAATGACATTGATGGGCTCACCAGGATGCTGATTCTGATTAAAGCAAATGGAGTTTGCCAAGGGCTATAAAGGGGAGATCTACTGCCAATAAAGGAAAAAGTGAAAGATTTTTACAGCGCTGTCCAGCTGGCAATAAATAGCCATTTGAGCCTCCTTGTGGGGTCTCCATGGTTAAATTGTTTGGTTGCAGTCTTTAAGACTTCACTGGGGGCCCTCTGTAAAAGCACTCACACCCACTAAGTGAAGATAAAGTGCCATTTCTTGCCTTCCCTTTGCTTTTGCTTTTTAAACATATATATTTTTGGCCGAATCTCATTTTATCCCCTTGAAGACACTGCCATTAATCTTTGGCGCTTGCTGCCTGTAACCTCTGTGGGGAATAGGAATCAGTTTTTATGCCCTACTCAAAAGCAGGAGGTCCTGGTGCTGAGCTGCGACATCAGTGCTGGCCTCCTTTGTGAAGGACCCGGGCGCTGTCCGTGGTCCTGATTGCATTTCTACTTTTCAAGAGGTCTCCTGGTTGCAGACAACAAACCAGTCTCAGTAATTTTCTACTTGATGACACAGTAGGATCCATTACTTAGACTGATTTGGTCATGTGAACTAACTGAAGCTGCTGATGTTCTGTTGTTTGTGACCAAAGAGTGTAATTTATCAATGCCTTGTATGGGGATCCGATAACCAAGTGCTGCCATGTTACATGGATGTTCTGTTTATATCATCAGTATGTTTATAATAGTTTATAATACATTCATGTGGACAGGCGATTCTTTTTCTTTTGCTCGTCTTTGCAAAGTTATTATTTAGTTATTATTTTTAAAGGCAGGTTGATGAGAGGTTCGTGACATTATTTGTTGCTTGTAGTGTAATAGTCATACCTAAAACACCAGAAAACACAACTAAAACGCACAGTGTGTTCAAAATTTAATAGCCAAACCGAATAAAAAAAGGGTCATCTCTAAAGACGCCTTTAAGAAGTGTCTGTTGGATTTAAGAGTCAGCCGTTTCCTTCATGATCAATCAAGTACTTCTATTCAATTCTATTCCAGTGTAGACTGTTTAGTGGCATGAGTAGAAAATTCATAGCCTTATAAACCTAATATAGCCTGAAATAGCTTGTTTTAATGAGATTTTTGGTTCTGTCTTCATTTTCTTTAAGAGCTCTAATCAAGAAAAAATGAACTTAGCCTCACTGCTTTGAAATAAAGGAGTTTTATGTACGGAGGATTTCAGTGTGTACTGTTTCTAGTCCATACACTTTCTAAATGGAAGCTGAGCTACTAACATAACCTATTTTCTGTTTGTGGTTTCTGTGAGATCACAAAAACAACGTATTTATACATACCCACACATTTAACTTACAGCTGTTTAGTTTTTCAGTCCAGACAGCTTTTTAAATTAGGCCAAAATAGGACAGTCAATGAAAACACTTAAGAACTCTTAACGATGAAGTAACAAAAAAATAACCTGTTTTTTTTGTGTAAAACGTAGAAATTGAATGTAATTCATTACATAAATTCTAAACATCCTGTTATCATGTAAAAGTAACTAGCTAACTAACTAACTAACTAACTAAATCCCTGATAATGCTCTAAAGACAACTGTACAGAATGTAACCTTAGTATTTGTACAGTTTTTTATGTCAAATCAATGGAATACAATAAAATTCAGTATCATTGTGTGACACTAATACCAATATAATGGGCTAGATAAATCACCCAGCACTAGACTCTGTTTTACATAACATATGCACTGAAATTCCATTTGCCGAAAAGGGACTGACAAGCACAAACAGAAGAAGGCAGGCAGTTGGAAAGAGCGATTGGACAGTATAAAGCACGGAGGCTGCGCTCCACCACTGTTGTTTCTGACAGCCTTCCATCTCCTCTCAAAAGCAGAGGACTCATTAAAAATGACATACAGAATAAACAGCTTGCACCACTACCACTGGCTCCCCACTGCCTACCATAGTCCTCGCCTGTGGAGACGCCGTCACCACAAATGCAAAATCCCCTTCACACTTCATTCTGCACCTCTGATGTGCCTTAATCCATACCATGCCCTTCTTTTGCTGTGAAAAATGTAATTCATGTCATCTTGTCTAAATCAGTTATTTTTAATTCTCACTGTGTAGCATGACGAGGTTCACTCGAGGCTGAGTCTAGGTTTGGGAAGCATATTTTTTTTTGGAGGTTTTGTTTTTACCATGGGTGTCTGCAGCCCCTGAGAGCTAAATCGGAGCTGAACTTAACAAGCTCAGCAGTGGCTGACAGTAGCAGACAGGGTCACTGGATCTCAAGTGTGGGGACAGGGCTTGTCTGTCATTACCCTGATAATTGCTTAGCAAAGAGAGACACATTTCAGACCCTCTAAAACCTCACCTCCAGGGCTGTGTAACTTTTACCCAGATGCTTTTAGCCAACTAGCTCAATACTGAGCCAATTACCTTTGCAGGCATTTGCTTTTCTGTCACTAACATTCAGATTTAAACAGCTACACAACTGAAATATCTACAGAGTGACTGAACCAAGAATGTGTTGACATGAAGGGATGTGACTTGCCGGACAACAGAAATAGGTAAATTCTGGTAAAGTCTGTGGAAAAGTGTCTCTCTCTCTTCTGATCTGTTTATTACGTAAGATGCTTATAGTTTAAACTGAACGAACATTGAACTGAACGTTGCATCAGGAAAGTTGCTAGAATGATCAGGGCTGGGTTTCACATAAGCTTCTTAGCACAGTCATGAAACCTAAATGGTAGAGCGAGCACCACACTAAACACTACCAATTAAAATGAATAATGCTTTTGGGGTATTGGCAGCTTTTCTGCAGCAGTTATTGAGATCATGTATAGAATCAGGTAATTTCTGTAATTTTTATTTATTTATTTATTTTTAATAAATATTACCCAACCCTCTTGTAAGAAAGAGGTACCCAAGCTCTCATGCATCAGCTTTCAGACCCCAATGCCGGCATCACACTGAAGTAATGTGGGGATAAATCAAGCCATCTACCCACTCGGAGAGAGCATGGCCAATTGTGCTCTCTCTGGCTCCAGCTGCTGATGGCGAAGCAGCATGATTCAAACCATGCAATCCTCCGGTCGTAGTGGCAGTGCCTTAGTCTGCTGGAATACTCGGGGGCCAAAAAGGAAAAAAAAAAACTAAACAAACAAAAAACCCACTTGTAATGTGCATGGCGTATCAAATGAGCGTGTGGTGTGTTTGTTAAATTAGATGTAGGTCCAAACCCCTAACACCAGCCTAGAATACATTTTTAAAACCTCACCTTTGGATGGCTTTTCAGCGTGGCTAAGTGACATGACTAAGTAATAAACAGAATCTGTCGTAGCTGTTGGCAAGGGTTGCATACTGTCATTAAAGCCCCAGTCATTAATTTCTAAACAGTGCCACACCCATGCTGCTGGAGCATTCTGGAAATGTGCTTTATAGATATACCGTACATTTGTTTTGCTGCAGCTCTGAAAACCATCAAATTATGAATCAGCAAATTATAATTAGGGCTAAATTAGCTTAAATAATACATGTAAAGCTACACCAGTGGGCAAACAAAGCCCTGGTGTGAAGGTCTTGATTGTTTTTGAAAGGTCTAACATGGTCTAAATACACATTCAAATGTCTTTCTAAACCCAGCACAGGAATCTAATGCATATGTATACAGGATAATTTTATTTTGTCCAAGCGATTTTCCATCCTTTTAATCAGGAAACATTTTGCTGTTTGGGGCTCTCGATAATTAATTGCTGGAGTTGATTAATTATACCTACACAGAGCACAAAAATCCTCCAACAATTAGAGGAACGAGCTGAGGCATCCTCACAAGGGCTTGATCAAAAAGGCAGGCCAGGTTCCCTTTTGATGAGAATCAAAGGAAGTGGCGCTGCAGTGGAGGTGGGCAGCCGATGGTGGGGCCCATTAGTGTGCAGTCTGTCGCTTTTAGACCGGACCCGCCAGCACAGCCCATCCATACCAGATTAGGCCCGCGATCAATACACAATTGAGCTGCAGGCTGATCTTTAGGTTCCGCTGATGACATTAAAGCGGCGGGGTCAGAATTTCATCAAAGTTTATGAAAGCAGTTGCCGAGCCCTATTGCTGCTGCTAGGGGGATGGGCGGTGAGGGGGGAGAACATAATCATATTCTTTCTTCCCCCCTTTCTTTCATCTTTTGTTCGGGTTAATTTACAAAAGCAATCTTACCTTTGGTCCCTGTGATCTCACAAGGCGGATGATCAAAGTGTGTAAAGCTTTGGTTTTAGCCGTGATGGAGAAGAATAGACGAAGGCAGTGTGAGAGACTGATTTTGCGCTCAATAATCCACCATAGCTGTGCGTCTGTCCGTGTAAGACAGTCGCCCAGAACTCTGTGAGGCTGTCATTTCTGTTTTTATGCCTCCTTGAAGATGACCTTTGACATCTGCCAGTGTCCCTTGTGTTTGCTATCAGTGAAACATTGATGTGAAGCAACAAAGTGCAGCAGAGGGACATTTGCTCTAAATTAGGTCATTTCAAGAGCCATTACAAACCAACCAAAGGTTGGCAGAGGATGATCAATTGTCAACCAGAGCACAGGAGTGTGGAGTGTGTGGATTGGCCTCTTTTTTTCCAGGGCATTAGCTGTAGGTAGTAATATGAATCATCTTTTGGTTCTCATCTCCAAAATACCAATTTCACTACACAGGCTGGTGTTGTTGTGTTTTTTCCTCAGTCCAAGTGCCTCCTTCATTTTTTTTTCCTTTTCCAATCTCCCCGTTTGCAGTGTCATCTGTCTCAACAATAGAGTGTGACTGAAAGTGTGCCTGGAAAGCCTCTTTTTCCCCCACATTCCTGCTACTTACTTTCCATTTCTTCCTCTGCCCATACCTGCCTGGCAAGGAGCTGTACTTGTAATTGCTTATCCAGGGACAAATATGAGGGACGAAAAGTGCTACAAATCACCACAAGACATGATCCAAATTTCACATCAAGCTTTGTGAAGAGAGGAGAATCCGTGGCCAAGGGCACATAAAGAAATCCCCCCTCACTGGCAGTGGAGCCATAATTGCGCTAATGAAAGGAGAATGGAAACGCATCCAGAACTGAACGGCTAGGCCGAGGCAGAGGCTAGCTCTGCTGCGTGCCTCCTAATGGAAATAGCTATGCGGATCTCATTATTCTCGGGCAATTGTGCTACCGTTTCCTTCTCTCTACCCCAACAGGAGCGTATCTTGTGCGCTGGAGAAGAAGCCGCACGTTGCAATAACGACTCCTAGTTTTATTAAAACCGAATTTGGATGCTAATGTCTTGCGCAACAACAGGTTCTGGTATAATCATGAGGCCCAGCAAACCTGCCGGTCCCTCTTTGCTGTTCGCTGACCGCTCCTTTGCGTCTATCTCCTGAGGGACTAGCTGTTTGTTTTTCTCTCGCAGTGCTTGGGCTGGAGTTGAGTCCTCTTGGACAGTGTGGCAGAAAGAGCCAGGGGCACAGCGCTAAGCTCTCTACTGAACTTCCATGCGCTGCCATGATGGGAAGAGACAGCTGTTCAAGAAAATGCCGCCGCTGCCTTAGAATGTGTGGGCGATTGCTTGAGAGGGCACTTGAGTAATTATTTAAAGAATGAATGTTGGGCTTTTTTGTGCCAATTTAATGCTGTTTTCTTGCGCTTATACAATATTAAAGGCGACTGCTTCTTTTTTCCCACGAACAATTATGCAAGTTTTTTTGCAGGGGTTTTGTTTACTCATACAGTAGGGTTGCTGTGGAGTAAACAGATGAAGACAGCTGAAAAATAACCATAGTGGCGCACAGAATTAATTCTTCATCACTTCATTATGAGGAAAACAGGACTCTTAAAATTCAGTCCAGCAGCGTCTTTTAGTCGATAGTTCCTTAAAAAACCATTCTTGTAAATGAAATGTGTGAAATATGTAAAGAACCTTTTTGAGGGTTTAAAGGCTCTATAGGAACCTTATTTTTCTGTATTTTGTAATCATTGGTCTAACCTATTGCATTGATCCACTGTTTCCACTCTGGCTCTTATATGTAGTGTGCAGGCTTCCCTGATGTCAAGGAATGTTATACCACAGACAGATCTCTACTGCCCTGGTCTGTTGGGACCAGATTCCAACTTAACAGACCAGCTCAGGGTACATGGAGGTTCACGAATGCAATCGATGGACTCCATATTAGCCTACATAGGGAATGGAACATTGCAGGGAAAATGCCCTGTCACCAAAGAAGAGTCCAGGAAAGGTCCACCGTATCGCAGCACACGTCACAGACAGACTGAGATGGATGGCTAGCCCAAATGGGGGCCAGGCCGATAATATAGAGAGTGGAGGAAAGTAAGAGAGAGTGTGTGAGTGAGGGTAATTTTACTGCTACCAGCCCATTTCACATTCCAACCTCAATCCAACTAAATGCATTGGATTTTTTTTTCATGTTAAAAAAATCTAAAAGCTAAATTTTCTATTTTCTCTCCAAACAGTGCCTTCTTAATGTGTCGTGCACTGAAATGATTTGTAGACTTTACACAGGTATGAGAATGTAGAGTTAGCAGTCTTGCCAAAGTACTCTTATTGGTGTGGTGTGCTTGGCTTGACCAGCCAGGGAATTGAACCCAGCCTGTCACAGAGAGGGCAATGTTGTTAAATAGCATTTCTAATTAAACACACACACACACATACTTCGGCTTGTTGTTCCTCTGAAATTCTACAGTCATTATCAGCATTATCAGTGATATATAGATATATACATGGCAGCAGGTAAAGGTAGTATAGAATAGGGGCATACATTTCATTACACATTTTGTCAATCAAAACAAAAGCTGGGAGGTAGGGGTACATGCTTCTGTCATAGACATCTGACTCCTGCAGAAGTCAAAGTCAACTTTATTGTCATGCCTTCTCACCAGTTAAGGGACGTAATGTAGTTCCTCCAGAGTGTGGTGCTTCATTTAACATGAACTGCAGCAGGCTATCAGATATTAAATACAATAAATACTGGTGCTAAATTCTGCAAATAAACCAAAAAACAAACAAACCACTAAACAATAAACCTTACAAAACACTGTACAGTAGAGTGTAGAGAGAGAACAGTGGATTAGGGGTGGAATAGGGGTACTACTTGTACATGGGATGGAAGAACACTGGACCAGAACAAGGTTGTTCTCCCCAGTGAAATCTGTTTTTTTTTTAAATAACCCCAGATTAATGTCTAGCAGTGATTTACACTGTATGTTTGTGAAGATGTTCCCTCGAGGCCCTGTACTGTTCACAAACTCAAATCATCCAGTCAAGCAGATACATAAGTGGTTTCTGTTTGCTCTGAAAGACCACCTGTTAAGACCTGCAAAGGTATTCCTTGTTCAGAATGTGTGTGTGAGCTTCTTAAAGCTATGCAGCTTTTGTTGTCTACATGAGTATTAATGGAAGAATAAAAAGTAACCCACAGCTAGTTATTCACATAAAAACAATAATTTAGTCTTAATATTGTTTCTGTCTTTGATGAATAGATATTTGCATCAATTCGAAAAGATATCTGTCCCAAATAATTAAGGTGAAAATTACTTAAAATTAGAAAATTGGAGGTGTAAATGTAGTAAACTGGAAAAAGACAGTAATTTAGTTATAGCATAAAAAGACAGCAATATACTCTAAATAAATAAATAAATAAATAAATAGAACAAAGTAGATGAGTGAGTTTCACAAGCCTGTTTACAACCTTGTTATTTTGCCTCAGAATGAAACACGCTCATTTACCTTTTATGGAGGACTCGAGGGTAAAAAAAAAGAAAATACAAATACTATATTGGCTAATTTACAGCTCTGTGATGCTGTACAGTAGCTTCATATTGTACCATAAACAATCCTGGCAATAGCTTAGCTTAATTATTTTTTAATAATAGTCCCTGAGTCTTACCAGATAGTGTTGCCGACCTCTCTGTGTCCTGTCAGCATGAAAATGTGTGGTTAGCTAGCTGAAGACATAGTAGCAGTCGACTGGGTTAGCTTTTAACTTAACACCCGTTCAGCTTATCAGCATCCCATCACACGTTGTCCTCCCCCAGCTTCCTGTGTGGATACCCAAATAAACCACATAGACCTAATAATACTATATTATAAACCAGTCTTTACTGATATAAGCAGTGAAACACATTTACCTCCAGCATTTTACCATCGATTCACTACATTTCATCACAAACTCTTCAGCTGCAGTATCCTGTCACTCTTTTTTAGGTGTGTTGCACGTGAGGGATTGTGCGAGAATTAAGGTCTCAAAGAATACAGTAGCCGCCCACGTCCTTTGATTTATCCAAAATGAAGGCTAGGCTTTGAGGCATGGCTGTAGAATTACAGAATGATTACAGAATAGTGGAACTAAGATTTACCAAGAAGACAAAGACTCTGCATATTATACTAATGACCGTACACTAAATAATGATAGTACACACTATTTGGTATCAATAGGATGTGATTTTGAGCAGCCTATGGTAAGGACAGAAAGGGAAAGGACCTGGGTGGCATAACAGGCAATGCACACAATTTTTCAAGTGTTGACAAACAGCTGTCCTCCCATCAATATTTCAGTCCACTCCAGCTGCCGTGGACACACTTCTTACGGACGACAATTGTGAGCCTTTCTGACCTGTATGATTTTCATATGCATCAGGTCTTCTTTTCATTAGTAAGGCATAAACTCTATTGAGATCCAGTCAAGTCATAAACTCCGGCTCTCAGAAGCACTGTAAACTATATTAAAATATATTATTTACTAAATTATGCTACTAGTCTAGTAGTCAGGAGCAGCTGCTGTGCTATACACAAGATATGTGGGGGGTATTGTTGTTATGGGAGTTTATCTGAAATGAACAGCGGTGAAAACCTGCATGTGGTTTCATCATAAGGAACAGCTGCTGTTTTGCAGTCAAATTTCAAATTAATATAAAACTCTTTAATTAGAAGAGAAAAAAACTTAAACCTGAAGCCATGGTTGCTTGTGCTTGTTTTGGAAGACCTTGCAGTGTAAAATGTGCTTTGAGTGGTGCCATAGAGAAACCATTTTTGGTTCCATAAAGAACCATATTTGTAAAATAGATGTGTGAGTGTGTAGAACCTTGGTAAATTTATAAGGAGCCTTTACATCAAGACAAGGGTCCTTAAGACTTCTATAAGGTTCTTCACTCTCATACATATCTGTCACAAATCTAAAATCAGTACCATAGAAGAACCACTTTTGGGTCCATAAGGAACCATGATTGCATTACACATCTATAGTCATCTATATTACAAATTATTATGCATTATTATGGAAATATTATGGAAACTAAAGTGTCTCTTCTGTGTCATCGCTCAGAGAACCTTTTGTAGGACTTTTATTTTAAAAAGTGTAGATGTGGATGTTTTGCAGCAGAATTGTGAAGGTGTCTGAGAGTAAGGTACAGTAAGTATGCTGCTGGAGGACTTCTCCGCATGCATAGCACTGCCACAGATGACAAATCGCACCTTCCCCCACTGTCTGCCTTGGGCTAGGCTCCCTGAATTGATGTGTTCTGTTTAATTTTACATTTTCCAGAATGGACACGATGAGAGAGTCTAAAAAAATGTTTCTGTCGATTTTCTGATGTCTGTGTCTTGGTCATTAGTCCAGGGATTTCTCACAGTATGAAAGGAAGTAAATAGCCATTTTTTTCAGCACCTACCACCCAACTGTCAGGTTCAACTGGGATTTTTCTTTATAATCATTCATGGCGTATCGTGTGGTCTGTGGGTGGTTTATGCATGCTCATATTTCGCATTCTTCATGATGATAGAACTACAGCCTATATTATATTTGGTCCATATTTAACCATTCACAAAACATTAGCATAGCTTAAATGTAGTCTACGCACAGCTCCGTCTTTATATTTTACCATTTAAAACCTCTAAAATGCTTGGTACTGTTGATATTTGTATAATAATAATAAAATATAATTG
This sequence comes from Salminus brasiliensis, assembly GCF_030463535.1. NCBI lineage: Eukaryota > Metazoa > Chordata > Actinopteri > Characiformes > Bryconidae > Salminus > Salminus brasiliensis. Next base: position 41,893,442 of record NC_132880.1, on the reverse strand, counting down.
TATAATTGTGTACAATATTGTACATTTGTGTACATTATTGTAAAATGTTGTACCGTGCACTAAAAGTCATCCTGTCACATATCCTAGATTGGAAACCTGGTTCAGCCATGCTATGTTGCCCCTGGAGCAAAGAGGCAAAGCTTTGCTCACGGGCCCAACAGTGGCAGCTTAGTGGACCTGGGTATTGAACCCACAACCCTGTGATCAATAACCCATTATGTCCACCCTCAATATCTGCTGGTCTCCTGCCCTCTTAGCACATTTAAAGAAGGCAGGGCTTACTAAGAAGCAGGCGGTATAGAAAGGTGCCAGGTAGAGAATTTTCTGCTTTGTAAGTCACCACTGGGAGCTTCAACATTTGGAAGGTCATCACCCACCGCTAAGTGATAGAGGGGACAGTCCTAACTATTTCATCATCAATTGAGGCAGCATTACAGACACTGTACAACTAAGCTTTCTACCACTTGGGGGCACTCTAGCCAGCACAAGGTTAAATTATTGTCCTGACATGGCTTTCGTTGAACTACTCTTGTTTAAGTAAGTATGTTTGTGAAAATGTTCATTTTTTTAAGACGATTTAAGACTATGTTAAACTCAGATCTAGGTATTTTGAGCCTTGATGCAGAATCGTTCATGAAAGAATTGCAGTGCCTGTATCAATTTCTCTACTAGAAACTAGACTGGTTTCTAAAGCATGATTTTCACACTTTGTCCACTGGTGGCTGGTTTCTGTAGGGCTACAGTGATCCTTCATGGAGACTCTCTTTAGTGGTATTGAGGGGGATTGTGATGGGCTAGTGAAGGGCATTAGCAAGCTTAGATGTTATCCCCTGTCTTTCTACACCTCGCATTGTTGCTGTGTGAAGATTTAAGGCCTTAGAAGAAGGCCAAACTGTCCCTGGAGCTTGGCTCAGTATCACCACTGCTTATTAGGGAAGATCACTAAACAGATTTGCGACAATCGTAGGTAGAATCAGTAGGGAAGCTTATGCAAATGCAAAACAATTTCACTGCTGACTTCACACAGGTGAACCATCTTCATAAATACATACAAAATGAACATGTTACTCTATCATGTCTCATCAATGCCTGGCACACTGTGAAAAAGGAGACATAGTTAACTCCATATAGTCTGTGCATATAATGTCTAACCCTATAAATGTTTCTTGGTTAGTTTGCTGTGTGAAGAACATGATCTAATACTATAGCATTAAACTATCACAGTACATCTAACAATAAAGGTAGCATGGTGCTTCATTTATATACTGCTGTATTTTCACATGCTGTTATTTCACTGTTGTTAAAGTGAGCATGCAAGAGTACTCCTTGCTAGGTTCGATAGCTGCCACTGTTGGGCCCTTGAGCAAGGCCCTTTACACTCTCTGCTCCCCGGGCGCTGGAGTTGGCTGCCCACAGCTCTGGGTGTGTGTGTACTCACTGCCCCTAGTTCACTAGTGTGTGTGTGTGTTCACTACCACAGATGGGTTAAATGCGGAGGACACATTTCGCTGTACAGTGTACACTGTACAGTGACAAATACGTGCACCTTTACCTTTAATTATACTTCCACACTGTTGTTTTCATTGTCATTTGATCTGTCATCAATTGACGATTGAGATATTCTTATAGAGCTGACATATGTATATATATATATATATATATATATATATATATATATATATATATACCGGATTTATTTGGCCTTTACATTTCATTGGCATTCCCACCAGCCTCAATTAAAAATGTGAGCTATTCCTCACCGCTCTAAATGGCAAAATTGACAGCCCTCAAGGGCTTCAAATGTGTGTTCTGCTGACACAGAATTGTCACATTTATCCATTTTATTCAATCATTTTCATGTCCACTTCCGTCCTGAAAATTGTAATATGTGTTTCGAAGAGCTTTTATCTGTGACTTTTATGTCCAGCGTTCAGTGTGCTATTTTTGATCAGAACAGTCATGTTAGATATGGTTTGTCTTAAACCAGAACATTTAGATTATAGGCAGAATTTACCATCATCAGTATTTATCCACAACTCTGTAGGACACCAACCTCAACAAGAGCTGAGAATGGTTTGTGTTGATTCATGTATGTATATGTGTAATTTAAATACATATATACATACAGTTCCACTGTAAAAAATAAAAGATCTGTTTCTTTCTTAGTAGTATAAAGAATCATTTTTGCTTGCTGTGTTTGTGCAGAAACGCATGCATGCATTGTAGCTCCTCTGGCAGCAGATTTAAATGAGTTAAAAGACCCATCATCAGATTCTGGGAATGGATCACCAGCAAGGTAGTTCAATAGGGTTAATGAACCCTTTTCAGTGCACAAGATAATCAGGAGCATTCAATGAAGAGACTGGACAGGCTGATTTCGGCAGAAGTGGCAGTGGTTTAAAAGCTGGTAGTGTTTAGACAGAACATGGCAGAGGTGTAGAGAGAACTATACTGTAGGAATGTTTGATGGATGTTAATCAGATGGCTTTTAAGCTTAAGATGTTAAGGCATCTGTGCGTATGCTTGTGTGATCATGTAAAAGTAGCAAGGGAATGTGAGTTTTATTCACTAGGAATTTACTCGGAATGTTAATGAGGTTGGCCATGGCTGTAGTTCCTACAAGTTGGCAAATGACATTGAGTCGGGTTCCAACAAGTTGTAGAATGTGTTTGCTGTGATTCATACTGAGGACTAACAATAAATCTATTTTGTGTTTATGTTGCTTCTATAAATGTAAATTAAGGATGAAATGATATGGATGAGATACTAAGACTAGAGCTTGCATGCATGGATGAAAGAGATCTTTCTGGCCAGTAGCCAAGGTTCATCAAGAGCTTAAATCTCCAGGAGAACTAGATAGAAAAGTTCTGTTTAGAGAATTTGTTGAACTTTGAAGAAAGAAACATCTTACGAAATAACAAGAACATGGGAGGAATCTCATATTTCTAAAAATACCACCTCTACCTTCTTCATGTGTCTATGATAACTCTTTGTAACCCTCCACCCCCCATCACATCCCTTTAACTCTATCAAGTCTTGTTATTGCCTCCACGTATCAGAACTGGCTTCCTACCCCAAGCAGAAACCACCTGAACTCCAGCCCAAAGTTCTCAGAGTTCTTTCCCCACTCTTCAGTGTTATCCCAAAGCATCATATACTGATGGCATATGGTTCAAACTAGCAAAGATGAATTTGGATGTTTTAGATGGAACCCAGAAAACAAAATCGCCTCGTTGCTCATTGCTCACATGGTAAAACAGAGGCAGGCCAAACAGTTTAAAAAGATGAACATTGTGAGCATTTCCCATTGTGAACAGGTGTGGGTATCTACAACAGCAACAGAGAAGATAGTTTCATGACATAGTGAAGCAGTGTTTAACTTTAATCATTTTGCAAAAGAAATACAAAGAAATAATTAAAAGTGAGGTGAAATTTCATCTACAGTTTTCATGGATGAATGACTGTTCATAAAATAAACCCAGAATCTCTTCAAGCCGCTTTGCCAATAGTCATGAATCCTGTTATTTATCACAATACACTTCACAATTGAAATGCATACTGTGTGTGGACTAGACCTCACAGTCTTTTCCCTCAATACTAGCAAATTACACATGGTTTTCCAATATCATGTATTTAGCTTTTAGCATTTTCCTTCAGGCATTTTGAGCTGTAAGGGTGCCATAAGAGTGCCGGGTTTGGCAAGATGTGGTGACTCATCTCACATGCCTTAAAAAAAAAAACATATCTTATAGATGGTGGTGCATCACACAGTGAAGAAAGGGACATGTTGACTCTATATGGATTAATCAGGAGTTTGGTTGTGGGTTCAATCCTTGCTCTGATCTGTCTACAAAGAGTGTGTAGAGTGTGTAGACCCCTGCAATGAATGACATGCTTTCCAGGGGATATTCCTGCAGTCTTGCTCCCAGCGCTTCTGGGCAGGATTTGGCCTAAATGTGGCAAATGTTGCTAATTAATAAAATACACTATATGTCCAAATGTTTGTGGACATCTGTTCTATAGAATGCCCTTAATTGCATTCATTAGAAGGGATGTCCACAAATATTTTGACATATAGGGGCAGATCTGGGGCAGATAAATGTGGAATTATTGGCACCATGCCTTAATCCCAAAGAAAATTGGGGATGAGGTGGGGAGATGATCAAGCTCTTGTCGCTGAATGCAATCAAATGTCCTCACAGCAATACTCCAGAATTTTGTAGAAAGCCTTCTCTGGCCAGTGGAGACTGTAACTCCAACAAAAACAGGATAAACTCATTTTTTAAATAGCTTTTGGTTTCGGAAGAAACAGTAAAGGAGCAGGTGTCCCAATACTTTTGTCCAATATTTTACATCAACATAGTTCTTGCCACACGAGAAATCAACTTTGTTGATGTAGCACACTTTTGCAACCACTTGACATGTTTACTGTACATCATGTAAAAGTGGCATTTTTCCAAGGCATGACTGATGAATAACCTTTAGTTGAAATGTGCTCAAGTACAGCCTGCCTTCTTTGGTTGACAGTCACTGGAGTGTTTTAAAGAACCCCCCACTGGTTCTTCTGTGACACTCCACATAACCTTTGGGTCCATTAGATGTGCAAGATGTTTTGATGAATGGACCTGATGTTGACTTTTGAGCAATGTCAGCAATGCACTCATTCTGTACTTGTAAATATGCTCTAAGTCTGTTATCTGTCCTGATCTCTCTACTTCTACTGAAGCTCTGGCTAGATCAGCTGGGGCAGTGGCAGTCCCTTATTTACTTTCTGTTACTGTTGCTTGTTGGCTCTCTAGACATAAAGCCTTAATAAGCAGTGTAGTTTATGGCCCGTAAACACCTACATAAAAGCTCAAATTGGCGCTTTTGTTAACAGGGTCTACCCAAAATGCTGGAGTTAGATAGGACAAGGTGTTGTGCGCAGAATCCATCGCTGTATTGATGCTACACTGAAGGCCAGATAGCTGCTATTCAGTGCTTTGTTAAAGCACAATTGCTGAGAAAGGGCATTACCTGAATAGCTCTCCTACTTTCGTCCGCAGTTACACACCTATAGCTGTAGTGTATGTCTTAATCCATTCCTGGGTGAACAGAATCTGATCTGATTTCAGCAGTTTGAAATGAGCTTTTAGCAAATGTTAATGGAAAGTGTTTATTCACATTTGTTGTGGGTTTGGAGAAATGAACTGGATGGTTGGACATCATTTTGTGGTAGTTAAATTTTTTTAGAAATGCAAGCTGAATATCATGGTTGAATTACAGTTATTTTAGTCTACCAACTAATGTGAGTAAATAACTTTAGGTTAGGTAAAGTATAATATAAACAACACACAACAGCATTTGCACAGGTTGATAACTTTAAAGTGTCAGAAATATTTAGTACACACAACGACTGTATGTGAAAGATCTGCATATGGATAGTTGACAAATGTTTGGTAAAAAAAAAAATCAACCAATGTAAAATCAGCATATGGTGTCACACTGTGGGACATGGATTTCATTGACATAATGTGGGAAGTTTCAATGCTTTTAGAAATATATGGATGAAAAAAAATAAGATTTACCATTGCCATTTACTACAATAGAAATATTGTCACATTATAGACACATTTGCATCAAATTATGCAAATATTTTTTAATAAATTTTGTAATTTATTGAACCATGCTTGACGCAGTCACACTATTGGACTATTTGGCAAAGATGTGTTCAATAATTTGCTGCATTTTGAATGATGGCAATAGTAATTATATTCAGTTTTATCTTGTGTGACAGTAACATACCACATATGCTCTGCATTTTGTATACCTTTTACTGTAATGTATCAGACACCCGCTATTCTAGGGCCTCTGAAAATTCTATTAATTAATATTCCGAATATTAGTCAGTGTCAGTTTCCAGTTGGTCACTGACCTGTTCTCTTTAAGTTCATTGTAAGACTCAAGATCAAAGTTCACAATTCAAGACCCATTTCTTAATTCCAATCCCGTACGTAGATCTTTTTGGCTTGATGGTTCACATTCATTTGAATAAGTGATCCATATCTCTATGTGAACATATGTGTGCATATCTATAACAATCCACCTCCTCACATCCAAATCAATGGTGTCATGTAAAAGAACTCCTTATGCTTCTCATATTTACCTCATGAACTTCAAAATAATGTTAAATCTAAAATGGCTTTCTTATGTGCAGAGTCATAGAACATAGAACAGTCTTCTGCACCTAAATAGTGCATTGAATGCTCAGTAGAGATCTGTCAGCATGGACTGAATCCCAAATGACTCTCTGTTAGACATGTAAGGCAATGCTTTGGTATAGAGGCCACTATTTCCATGACCTATGTAGTGCATTACTTAAGGAGCAGGAAGCTATTCGAGATTTGAGTAGCAGAAAAAGCTGAATATACATAAACACACTAATTAAAACCGTCTTTACTGTAGAAACTCCAGATTTTGAACAGATACAGGTAAACAGAAATACAGTAAAAAGGAACCCTTTTAAGAAAATAGTTGAGATTATGTGAGCTAGTCTGAAGAACAGAGCTTGGTTCCAGGTTTCCTGGACACCCCGCAGTCCAGCAAGCCCAGCGTGGATGTGTTCAATTCCAGCAGCAGCAGCTCACCTGATTTACCATCATTAAGCCCTGGTGTTGGATGATAACTCTAAATAATACTAGACCACTAATATTTAAGCCATTACATTAAAACATGAAGTAAATAACACTGGTAACCTGGTTACAGTGGCACCTGCCAAGAGTTAGGATCTATATATTGTGAACAGTCAGTTCTTGAGGTTAATGTGTTGTTGGAAGCAGGAAAAAATGACAAACATAACACATAACATAAATTTCCCAAACCAGGTGTTGGATGAGAATTATAAATAATAGGAGGCTCCCATGTGGGGAGCTTTGGAGATGGTTTAATGAACACAGTGATGGAAAACCAACATTTTATTTAAATGTAATTAATATTTATTCTAATTGTGTGTTACTAAATAAATAAACACTTACTGTCCAGATAAGAAGCTTTTTACATTTTAATGCCAGGTATCTAAACCTTTTGCACAATATTGAATATAGATCAAATGGACAATAGTCTATAGAAAAATGATACGATAAGAAAAGGGTCTTTTTGTTTTGTCATTAGAGGTACATACATGCATTCATATAATCCTTATCACTTTTGCGTTCACTCCTGATTTATTACATACAAAGAATGGCTGCCTCCTGGGACTCGTGATGGCATTTTAAACCAATCTGTTCATAAAAAGCATGCCTATAGAAAGGGCAGGCACACTGTAAGAATCCCTCATGCTGGGCATGTTTTAAGTGTATGTAAATTTGTGGTAGTGTTTGTTGTGGCAGTTTTTAATACACAGAGTATGTATATTCCACGCAACCGCTGTGGAATATGAAACGTGCATGCAGAAGTGTATTTTTGAATTTCATGGTCTGTGGCAGGGTGTGTACTTTTACTGACTCCAGGCACCGAAGACAGAAGAAAGAAGCAACATGGATCATGTTATATGAAAATATGCATTAGGTTTTACTTCATGAATAATAACCCAGGATCTGCCTGGAGTCTGAAAAGGTTATTGAATATTATAACACTAAACACAACCTGCAGCAAAGCTTCCATTCTGACTTCTAGGATTGCATGCATTCGGATTCTGCTTAAGACTCCTTGAGTACTACGTCTTCGTTCTTGTGTGCGCATATTTTGTAATTAGAATTTTATCAAATCTAATAAATTACATTAAACCACTTCAAACTATACCCAAACTTATTTGGACTGCCATGACATACACACTCACCTGTGTGTTATGTTATGTGCAGCATCCAGTTGTTTGCCAAGTTTGCCTAGTTAGTTATCATAGCCTTAACTGAGAATTGATAAGGATAAAGGATAAAGGTGCACGTATTCGTCACTGTACAGTGTGGACTGTACAGCGAAATGTGTCCTCCGCATTTAACCCATCTGGTAGTGAACACACACTCACACACACACACGTGTTAGGGGCAGTGAGTACACACACACACCCAGAGCGGTGGGCAGCCAACTCCAGCGCCCGGGGAGCAGAGAGGGTAAAGGGCCTTGCTCAAGGGCCCAACAGTGGCAGCTTGCCGAGCCCGGGAATCGAACCCACAACCCTGTTATCGATATCCCGGCGCTCTAACCGCTGAGCCACCACTGCCCCAGTAAAAGCAGCATACCATTAGTAACAATGGAGTTTCAGACATCATTTATGATGGTGGCTTATAAATATTAGCAGTGTAGGCTAGGTGTATTGAGCATTTAGGCACATTACTCTGAAGTACATTCTTTTAACATATTCTGCACAATTCCATATGTTTCAAATAATGTTGTATATAAATTAAATATTTAAAATACATTTTAGTTTTTTTGTTTGATTCCAATGTGATCCAATTTGGCAAATGTTTCTCATAGACTACTACAAACATAAAACATCTGAAATGACATAATACAGATTAGAAAGGTGTAAAAATGAAATGCCTGACTGAAACAGTGTTGTTAATGATATGACACAAATAGTTTAATTTCCTTTCTCCTTTCTTCTCTAGAATTGCAGAGCAGTTCCTGTGGGAACCCAGGTGTCCCACCCAAGGGCATCCTGTATGGGACACGCTTCAACGTAGGGGACAAGATCCGCTACAGCTGTGTTACAGGCTACGTGTTGGACGGCCATCCCCAGCTGACCTGTGTGACCAATGCAGGCAATGCAGCAGTGTGGGACTTTCCTGTCCCCATCTGCAGAGGTAAGCACCAATACATTTAGATCTTTATGTGACTGATGCATGATGGGATGTAAACACTGCATTTGTGTGTGTGTGTGTGTGTGTGTGTGTGTGTGTGTGTGTGTGTGTGTTTGTGTGAGTGTGTGTGTAGAGGGGCGGAGGAGTTGGTGTGGGTTGTGTGTAGTGTAGTACGCTTTAAGTGACCAGTGGCATACACTGCCCTGTGGCTCCAGGCCTCAGTGATGTTACTTGGCATCATTAAAGATAGAGTTTTTTTATGTTAGATTCAACTTGTTTTCCAATCTGATTTGTGACCTTCAGGTCAATATTTAAGCCATAACATTCAAGCCATGGAGAGGTGAAGTGAATAACTTTGGTTATCTGGTTACAGTTGTACCTGGCAAGAGGTAGGATCTACATATTAGTAAACAGCATGTGAACAGTCAGTTCTTGAAGTTGGAAGCAAGAAAAATGGACAAACCTAAGAATCTGAGCCACTCTGACGAGCCAAATTGTGATGAGTCAGAACATCTCCGAAATATCACACTGATATTGTGGTGTGCGGTGATCAGTACTTACCAAAATGCTCTAAGAAAAGAGAAGCAGAGAACCAACAGCAGGATCATGGACCCCCAAATGTCATTGATGCAATCCATGGAGGCCCCACCTTACAACTTGCTGCTGGTTATGTTTTGGTGCCAGATACCACAGGATAGCTGAGAATCTGTGCAAACAAACTGCTAAAATATCTATTATTATCTATGATTTTTAATGAAATGGAGAAAAAGAGAGCTGACCATTGGTTGGAAGATGCATAAAAATAACCTAATCACCATATGCCAGAGGAAGTGACACTTGCAGAAGTGATTATATTGATCAAACTTTACTGCACTGTGATGTGAGATGCATGCAAATGGTTATATATTTTTAACATTGGCAGATGCTGAACCTGTTCCACCACAGTTAGAAACTGCAGTTTGTAGAAGGATGTAGAATGTACTTGACATCTCGAAGAGCTCTGTAAATAGACAGCACTTACTGAAAAGCCTTTTTATATCTGATGCTTGAGATCAGAAAATGCAAACCTGGCCAGGAAAATTGATATTTAATAAGCTGATTTGAATTTCAGGGGTCAGGTTAAATGTGCTTGTGAATGAGGAATCAGTTATTAACGCATACTTCAGGGCTCTTTCTTTAGTCGACTTCACTTCTAGCACTATTATCAAGTCATATGTCTGTTTCCTTTCTCTGGATAACGTTAGGGTGCGTCTCAGACGACACCTGGCGATTGGAAATACTGCTGAAATGCCTCTTATTGATGAAACAGGCTATTGATATAAGCAGTGTTTAACCATTTGGACTTGATTGAGCTTGTAAATCTTAGTTATTTGCATTGCTTTTGACCGTTGAAGTGTCAGTCATATTATTGACCATAACATAGTGTCGTTCTCCCTTATGCTGCAAAAAGAGCTCTGACCTGTATTTATGTAGGTATTCCATTGACTCCACAAGAGATTAACCTCCTGGGACCCAGATTTGCTTAATATTTTGCATTTTTAATTTCTTCTATTTGGTATTAGTATGAGGGATAAGTATAAACAACTAAACTTAGTCTTTGTACAGGAAGTCGTTTTTGCAAAAAAAAAGGGTCACAGTTACACCATAAGTATGATGGTGTAGAGAAGCAGAAATGTAATGTCCCAAAATGTCCCAATGTCCCCTATGTTAGCTCTTCTGTGGGATCGGCCCAGATGGGCTAGCTGTCGCTCCCCATGTTCATTGAATGAGGCTTGGGCGCTCATGACCTTGTGACCAGTTAACTGGTTGTCCTTTCTTTGTACACTTTTGGTAGATTCTGACCACCGCATACCAGGAACACCCTACAAGACCTCCCTGGAGATTTTGGAGATGCTCCGACCCAGATCACAGTTGTCTAGCTCAGTCTCTCAGATCCTAACGCTTGCCCAGTTTTCTGCTTCCAACACATCACCTTCAATAACTGACTGTTCACTTTCTGCCTAATATGTAGATCCCACCCCTTGACAGGTGCCATTGTAACCAGATAATCAGTGTTTTTCACTTCACCTGTTTTAATGTTCTGGCTGATCAGTGTGAGACTTTAATTTACAGTTTGTTAACCATAATCAAAATACTGGCCTCTAGAACATTGATATTACAGTCTGCTGTCTGGTGCAGATGAGTGCTCTATCATGTGCAGTTTCTGGGAATCTTCCTACATTTAAAGCTGCAGTCTGAGAGGAATTATGTATGCACAATTAAGCCTCATGAATTGATACACAAAGAATACTATCATTAAAACCGAGCTCTTATTCATACTGTCGGTCTAAGTCACTGATGCACACGCCTTCTTCCCAAAGTCTGCAGTCAAGTCAAATGAAGGGGAACTCTGTCAGATTGTAAGAATAATGTGATTTTTTTTTTCTTCCACTTAAATTATTCAAAGGCCTCGAGAACCATGGCAGTACGCCTCCGGTTTCGTATGATATTTGTGTGATGTCATGTATGATGTGTTTGCTTCCCTGCATGGGTTCTTTGATATCCGTGCCCAAATGTGTTAGATGCCTGTGTTTAATCTCTTGGGTGTTTGCCTTTGTAGGTTGTGTTGTACGTGTGTGGTTTGCGTGTGTGTGTATGTGTGTATGTGTGTGCGTGCACCTGCATGACAACATAAATCCAGGTGGGCTGAGTGGAATCATGAAGAAATATGCTTTTTAAGTTTGTAACTAAATTGATTCGCATTTATAGCATTTATAGCATTTTTAGCATTTTTAATCAATGACGGTTTGTAGGTTGTAGCTTTCAATTTTTAAGCACTGAAACCAAGCCATAGTGTAAGTCTGGACATTTCTCAGGCATTGAAACAGCACTTCCACATAATTTCTGTGCCAACACGCCCCAAACTCTCAGGCCTCTGCTGGAAAATACACTAAATAGATGGAAATTAGTCCGGGAGTATTCATGCCCTGATTCCCTGCAGCACAACAGGCTTAAGATTCTGTACATGTCCTTGCTGTAAACATATCAAGATTTATTGTCCCATGTTCAGACCAATTATAATGTGCATTAGCCATGACCATACTGAAATAAGCATTCTGCCAGGCTTTTTTTTGTCTTAGCACTGTGTTTAATAGGGAGGCAGAAATGACAGCACCTGCATCATGTTCGTTTTGGTTGGACGCAAATTGCCAAACCCACTGAGGTGGAATGGCAAATAGCCTAAAGTGCTTAAATGTGGAGCATATCCCTAGCTCAGAGTGTAGTCTGAATTAGAAGCACTTTCATGGGCTAGTTTGTAGTCTTGGACTGGAACTTGCCTTGGCACATACAGGTATTGGCCTCCATCACCAAAATCCCCAGTTACAGAAAGCTTTGTACAACACTGATGTAGCCAAGAGAGTGTTTCTGTTATTTTAGGAGGTATCTGGGCATGCATTCGAGGCGGACAATATGACGATGTCTTATTATGCATAGTAAAGCATTCTACAAACTCTTGGGGATTCCTGACCATTTCATCACTTTATCATAAAAAGGGAGAAAACGGCAAGTTCAAAGAGAATTAATGTATTTGAGACAGAAGACATGAAATAAGTGGAATAAAAAAGACTAATAGGGTGTTGTAGAGCTTTTTTACGGACCCAGGTTCGCTTGCTCTGCAGGTTCGATACGTTTGATGAAGTGTGAAAGCTGGTTTTAAGCCCAGGAGAGGTCCAGAGCACCGATCTCTGGTCCTCTCGAAATTGGTGGTCTGGGGGTCAGTTCAAGCAGGCTCTGGAGAGCCTCTGAGCCCCTCCCCCAAATGAGCCCTGGATCGATGCTATGTGCATACTTATGTATTTGGGACAATTGTGAAAATGCCCATAGCCTAGTACTCCTCCATTTGTTTGGCTCTAGTTTTTACTGATAAACAAAGTTCAGGTAAAGAGACAGAGTGCGTCCTCAGACACTCTTACACCAAATTTTGTGTGTGTGTATTATTCTTTTCCACTGTTAAATTCAGAAAATGTGATGAAATTGTGGAGTGTTCATATAATATAAATATAAATATAAATATAAATATAAATATTATTTTTGTATAGTTCAGTGAACAAAGCTTAAAATGATCTTAAATTAAGTAAGTATTTGGGGGGGGGGGGGGCATAAGACTGTATGTAAAGTGTTACTGGTTTCAGGTTTTAGGGTAATAAAAATATCTCTGAATTGATGATAGTGGTGGTTAATTGTTGCCGAATGTTGGATCGATGGAAGCAGAAACTGAATTACTCACTAAAGCAGTAACAACAAAATGTCTGGTTCATGTGCTTTTGGTGGTCTGAAAGTGTCTTCAGCAGGGATGGTTTGGATGCTTTACCAGGTAGACAGAGAGTAGTTGGTGTGGATCTTGTTAGTAGATCATTTACAAGCATTATGGATATATAACATGTATAATGTAGCTGTAAAACACAACATATGGCATGGTTACATTACATAGCTACATATGGACAAAAGTATTTAGACACATCTCTCAATGATTGAATTCAGGTGTTTCATTCAGTCCCATTGCCACAGGTGTATAACAAAATCAATACAGTCTGCTTTTACACACATTAGTGAAAGAATGGCTGGTTCTAAAGAGCTCACTGAATTTCAGCGTGGTTCTGTAATAGGAGCCACCGCTGCAACAACAGGTCAGTTGTTGAAATTTCTTCCCTTCTAGATATCCCAGACCTGCCTTTAGAGCTGCAAAGGAGGGACCAACTGCATATTAATGCCTATGGATTTATGGATGGGCTGTGATTAAAGCTCCTGTATGTGAAATGTGTATGTGGCCCAATACTTTTGTACATATAGTGTGTATACCATGTAGATTTCTGATGTACAAAAGTATTGGGCCACATACACATTACACATACAGGAGCTTTTATCACAGCCCATTCTAAATCCATAGGTAGCATATATTGTAGCACTTATAGCATATTGTAGCATTTATTATAATAGAAGCAGATAGCATGGCCAATAAGTGGCCAATCAGATGTTTTTTTTTTTTTTTTTTCGTGGTTCTAAGTTTTATTGTAGCACACTGATGTTTTCTCCTTGCCTGTTGATCGACTTTTCTTAGGAGTTTGTCTTAGTAATTTTATTCCATCCTGTTTAAACTGGTGTTTCATGTTATGTAATTTTTTTTTTTTTTTATTGTGTCATTACAGATGAAATCCTGTAGGCTTTCAGTGGTATAAATCACCTATTCCCCTTCCTACCAAGCTGATTTCCTTTAAGAAGCCATTAAAAATGGAGAAAGAAATAAAGTTATCATTCATTAGGAACAAAAAATCCCATTTAAAGCTTAAATCAAGGGACCTTTAAAAACACAGCTTCCGCAAATGTCAATGCTACAGTCCCACTCAGTAATGTATGCACCTCTGGACTCGTGCTTGGTGATGTAAAAAGCACTCAGGAATTATTTGTTGTTCCCTGCTCCTTTTTTATTTCCTCCACTAATTGTGTGACAGATGCTTTCACTTTCTTGCCTGTTAATCTGGATTTGTCTGCACTGCACTACAGCCTCAGACATGAACATTAGTTAGCTGAACAGCATTGTAAATCCTTTCCCGCAGCTTTGTTGTTTAAATCAGAAATTGGTGCTCCATCATTTGGAATTTAGGCCATACTGTATAGACATTGCAGAGCAGTACATTAAAAATCAACCTCTGTATTTAACCCATCATGGCCATGAACATACACACTCACACTAGTAAGTAAGGACAGTGAGCATGCACACCTAGAGCAGTGGGCGGCCACCTCCGTGCCCAGGGAGCAGATAGGTGCCTTGTTCAAGGGCTATAACTTTTTAAACTTGTACAGTACAGTGAAACTATTCCCTCACTTTTTCCATGGGTCAGCCATGGATTACATCTTTTTAGCAGCTGAAATCAGTGTAACAAAATTAGGGATGTCCCGATTCAGGGTTTTTACCCCCAATCCGATCCGACTGTCTTAATGCTGACTATTGTCCAAAACCGATTCGATCCAGTCTTTGTTGTTTCTGTAAATAAGAATACAGTCCCACAGCTTAGGTAAGATGTGCTAATACACCATTGTAAACAGCAGCAAAATCACCAACTTCCATCAACTTTTGAAATGACTGTTTTAAACTCTATAGTGTTTAATATCGTACAGTCCAGTCTGACCGAGCTACCTGATCATTCAGCTCCCAGTTCCTTTACAACTATCCATTCAGAGCTCGTTTAGAACCACAAAAGAAGTGTGGTTCTCTCGCTGGTAGAACAGAGCATTTCCATGATAGTTTGGTTTCTAACCAGGCGTAATTCAATTCAGTTAAGATGGGATGGGAGTAATGCTATAGCTTTCCAAATAGAGATAATGGAATAAAATATCTTTGGAGTTGCAAAACATCAACCAAACTGGGTGGTTTTGACAATGTAGACAAAAACAGCAGAAAATAGACAGACGTGGTATAAAAAATATACCCTAGACCATTACATCACTTCCATCAGCATGGGCTGTTGACACAAGGCATGTTGCGTCCGTGAAATCAAGCTGTAGGCACCCGATTCAACAGAAATCGAGCTTTATCAGACAAGGCTATGTTTCTCCAGTCTTCAGCTGTCCTGTTTGGTGAGCCCATGCCCACTGCAGCCTCATCTTTCTGGTCTTGTCTGAAGAAGTGGTCTGAGATGCTTTTTAGCTCACCACAATTGTACAGACTGGTAATCTGAATTACTAAAGCCCTCTGTCAGCTTGAACTAGTCTGGCCATTCTCTGTTGACCACTCTCTGTTGATCACATCTGCGTGATTGTATGCATTGCACTGCTGCCACATGATTGGCTGGTTAGATAATTGTGCAACATTGTTTTAGAAAATGCATGTTTATCATTTTATTATCATACATGTCATTATCATCATACATCATAATCATAGCATCCATTTTTTAAAGCATTGTGCAACACGACCCGAGAAAGGAATGTATATTATTAGGATTCCCAACTCCCAAAAAGTGTCCAAATATTTTACAAGTTTTCAAAAATGCTCAATTGTGTATGCTCACTGCACTTTTGCCTGAGGCAGAGTTGGTCAGTCTATAGCGTCCAAGTATGAAATCGGCATGACAACACTGCTGCACAGGTAGCTCGGTCAAGGCATCACATTCTGAAATGCCTGTTCGATCTGGTTGACAACTCGTAGCCTCTGTATTATGAGGCATTACCATCAATACATGTCACAGACCCCAAGGTGCTCTCCACAGCAGCATTTTGTGCCTTTTTTATTGGGAAAGCAATCTCATGCCTAAGTCTCGGGTGGTGTTTCAGAGTCCAACTCGTTTTGTATTTTTGTTTATTTCCATGTGAAAAGCAAAGAAAGCTTAGCTGTTCAATACTGACACAAAAAAGACAATCACTGTTGCCTTTTATGGCCTCAAATATAGATATTTAGTCTCTGGATCTTTTCCAGGCAAGCTTTCAGAATGTTTTATTAACATATTGAGCGTGCTACTCTAGTCCAATAAATTGTGGCTGCTAATAAATAAGGGGATGTGTTTGTGGATGTAGCCTGCGGTAGAGGTCAATGGTAACAGGCCAGTAAACTCAGGGAAGTAAACTGTCATAGCAGGAGGTTGCTGTGCTGTTAATCAGAAAACTGTAAAATGGCCCAGTCTAGCTCTTTGGCTAAGACCTGGTGTTTGATATTCTGGTTTCAGACATATCTCTCTCTCAAATGACCATTACATGGTTGAGTGGATATTTGTCATTGACTGCCCTCCTTGCTTTGCTGCAATCATACTTTTAGTAAATGGATGCTCTTTAAAACAGTAAATATACTGTAAGTGATGCACATACTGAATCAAACCAGCAGTGATACTAACAGTGCAACTATGTGCAACACAAGACTTCATCCACTTATTGAGCTGGTGCACAAGCTCAGTCAGCGTGCACTTCAGATTGGTAAGTGCTTATTATTGATTAGTTTAATTAGGCTAATAAATAGTGATATTGTAATATAAATGTGGCTGTGATTTCTGTTCTTATTAGAGCATTTTTCTGGATCAATAAATCAACAGATCTTCAGCTTTGTTAGAGCACATATCCTTAAAAAAATATGACAACAGCACTGAGAAAGATTGATTAAAATGCTGATTAAGCTGCAGAGGTAGACACTTCATTTGTGTTGCCCTGTAATACCACATTTTCCACTCTAATGATGGAAAACACTGTTGTTGTTTTTCTAATATGTAACACATGTGAAGGTCGCTTTGGAAGTCACTGCTTACGTGTAGCAGTCTGAAGTTTCCTCAGCAGGGGGTGATATTACTTTGCAAGTTGCAACCCACACCAGTAGAAGCTCACAGATGCACGTGTTTGCCGTCACAACGTGCAAAAGAACAGTATCAAATCATTTATTACTAAAGATTGATGAGTTATTCAACATAATATTTCTTAATATCAGATTTTCAACAAAGATTTTCACTAAATCAATTAAAAAAGCTGAAGCAGTTAAAGCTCTTGGGCTCCCCCTGCAGTTGGGGAGTGTAAGTAACTTTTACACAACTACTATAAAGACAAATCACCCTATGAGTTCCCTCTCATGGACAGCTATAAAGGTTAATTTGTTGACAAGCTAAAAGATACAGCCCCTCCATCTCCATCAAAGTTACACAGTGCAGTAGCTATTTTGTGGCCAGGAGTGGGAATGGGAGATGTCATTCTGTCAATCAAAATGAGTTTAAAGCTGTTATTCTGAGGTACAATTGCTTTTATTCTAAAACAAAGTACACCATGTGGACCACCTGCATAATCCTATCAACCATACACCACTCTAAGCAGCTCTGTAGTAAGCTGTATGTTCATGTTTATGTACTTTGGTACAGCAAAAAGCACTGGTATCAGATCAGTACTCGGCTAATATCTTGATTTCAGATATCACAATTCCAGAGAAAAGGCTGGAATGGCGCATCCCTAATCAATTCTTTAGGCTGGTGAAAATCTATCTCATTCAGTTAAATGCAAATTAACAAGTGAATTGCTGGATTGAATTTACATATGATCTAAATTGATGAAGTGTGCAGTCTAAGGTACAGTAATTCCATTTCCTCATATGCAGATGTAATAGAAGACACTAGTGCTGAGGTATGCAGTTCAGCCGTGGCCAATCTGAATCTAAATATCCTGACAAAGGTAACCAGACTCTGCATAATGCTGAGAGATGCAGAAAAAATGTTGGTGCAAAGAAAAAAACACCTCTAGGTGTAACACATTAATATAGGTCAGTTAAGCACCTATAATGGCGAAATCAGTGGGAATAATGCAAACCTGGACCCCCTGTGATGGCCACCTGTGTCCCTACCCAGCCTCTATCCACACTGTTGCATTTTGTGCTCAGGAATAAACCCAGCTCGGTGCCAGCGTGCTCAGAATGCCTAAAATTATCCCCTTTTGTCAGATGGAATTCCTCAAGGCGTATTATGACACTGATAATTTGACACCAGAGCTTTGAGCCTTAATGACAGGCTTTTGATGTGCTAGACTTTAATTTTGACAGGCTCTTAATATTAAAGAGGTTAGAAGGCTCACTGCAGAAATCATGTCTCTCCTTGCCGCTCCCTGTCTAGCTTTTAACAACCATGGGGACCACCTGCTTAAAGATGTAAATCCCCAACCAATCCCACACCACTCTGAACAGTGCTGTAGTAATGGGATATGACATTCTCACCCTTCATACATGCAATCCTCCAGCCAACGGCTGCATATTTGGTGCACATATTGTTTGATTGAAACGTCCTCTCTCTGCACAACTTACAGCCATGAGTACCTTCTTATGTCATATGACTTGAATAATTGATTATTGACATGGTAACTACATGTCCTATAATGACATGTCCTATAATGACCCAGCATCAATGATTAAACGTCACTCTCATGTGAGGGTGTAATGGTGTTCCTCTGCAAAGGCACGTCAAACATGAATGTACGCACCAGTGGGAAGTCTCTGTAGGTAGAATGAACTAAAAGGGGTCAATGGAGAAAATGCCATTTTGCTCTTTGATTGAAATCCTTGTCCTCAGTATCAGCATTCATTAACCCCATTTTCTTTTTCCAATACTGTCTAAATTAAACCTATTTGTCTAGTATTGTCTTAGGGGTACCGTAACCATAAGACCTAACAAATTGCTGGGATGGGGGAAAGAAACAGCCCAAAAATGACTTTGGCTGAAATGAACTTGGGACTGTAGTCTCACTTTTAGGTGATTAGCTAGTATTGTTAAAAGTTAAGAGACAAAACCATAGCAGGACAATTTAGCAGCACAGAAAGAAAAATAATGTGTTTTATTATTCCAAACATAACAGAAAACCAGTAGATTTTCATTTTTTAAATGATCGACTGGTTAAGGAGCTAATGCTACTAACCAGTCCAGTATTGGATGCTACCATAGCACCATCATTCCTGTTTATCTGCTCCAGAGAGTCTTATTCTTTTGGCAGTAAAAATCTATAGGGATTACATCTGTGTCACCAAAAACACTGGCTAGAGTAGTTAACATCTAGCTAACATCGGAGTACCTAATATCATCAATAACATCACCAATAACATCAGCTAGAGTAATTAACATCCAGAAAACATTAACTAGAGTAGTTAACATCTAACTTACATAAGCCAGAATGGTTAACATCTAGATAACATCAGCTAAAGTAGTTAACATCTAGATAACATCAGCTAAAGTAGTTAATATCTAGATAACATCAGATAGAGTAGCTAACATCTAGCTAACATTAGCTAGAGTAGTTACGCATGTACTCTAGTAGTTGTTTATAACCCAATTAATAGATTAATTAATGTTCCAGCTCATAAACTCTGTATACTTAGATTATTCAACTAGTTGCTTATTTAAAAGGCAGCAAGGATTTATTTATTTATTTATTTATTTATTTATGCTTTAATCTTGCTATATTAATGTCTAGTACTGTATAAATAAACCTTTAAACCTATAAATATATCTAAAGTATGGTTGAATGGCTGCTTTATTATGCACATTATATTTGTTCATGATCTACTGCTTTGTCAGTGTCAGCACTGCAGAGAATGTCAGCTATGGAGTTCAAAGGGAGCAAAACTGAGTTATGTATTTAAGTATGGCAGTGTTTTTAATTTCATCATAGCCAGAGTTAGACAAGTTTGGCTTCAGAAAGTGAATGTCCTGCCAGATTGTCAGTGCACCTCTTTACATAACACTGTGATTAACTACTGTGCTTTAGATTTAGAGATTTATTTATAGGTATCACTGTATATTAATATTTTAATATTTGAAACATTGTCTTAATTGCTATTCTGGTGGACTGTATAACACTGTCTCACAAAATCATGAAGTTCTCACCTTAAAGAAATTGCGTCTGTTCTCTGAAGTGTTCTATTATACTACACTGTGTCCGTGTCCTGCAGCCCTAGTTAAATGCTGAACTCGTGGTTTGCTTTGGGAGTGTAGTTGACGGTCCTTTGTGGTAGATTCCATTTATAGGCTTAACAAAATTCCAGCTGCAATCACAGTGAGTGTCTTCATGATGACATCTTCAGAGTTGTAGCAAAGAAAACAGGAATGCAACCACGGAATAATTGAATTGGCATGTCTCAGCACTTTCTGAGTTTCCAGGCACAGGCTCCAGGGCCAGAGGGGAATACGCTCTTACAATATTCACAAACCAAGTGTCAGTCTTTTATAGATGTAGTTTGCTTACAAGAGATTTCGCTCTCGTTTTATCCTTGCTTCAAACCCTTCTTTAGGAAAGGGGTTCTTTTTTTTGTTAGTCCCAAGTGTAAGTGCTAACAACCCGGAAAATAGCAGCTCCAAAAAACTTTACAATTTTGTTAAAGAGAGTGATATAGGTGCCATAATTCTCTGCACTTTAGGTGCACACATATTTTAGCAAAGTAAATAAGCCACATATATTTCTATGTGAAAAAAATACATAAATAATAAGCCCCCCAGACACTCCCCCTAGTCACTTTGCAAGGTGGTAGTAAGTTAAGGCTCCTGCAGATGGCGTTGCATAAGGAGTTGGGCTATAAATACCTGTGGGGTGTGCAACGGGATTCATAGATTTAGAAGAGGTGGTACAGTGCACGTTGGATGTGTTGTCAATGAGTCACAAAGCAGATGTTAATGATTGGCAAAAAGAAGTGATTGCATTTGGGTGTGCCAAAGGCCATAGTGTGAAGGAACATTCAGGAGCATTCACACTTCTGGACTGGCCTGCAAGATCCCCAGATTTCAATCCTCTTAAAAATCTGTGGGACTACCTGGAACAATAAATAAAATAAACGCAGGGAAGACATCCACAAAAATTTTGGCCAACCCGATTTGTGTTTGTGGAGGTATTACGCACTATTTATGTCCAGTTAGCTTATATTAACTCTATTTCTATGTGATGAAGATCCACTGAGAAGATCAAAACATATAGAAATGGCCAGTGGGTTCACGCTTGGACAAGTCTATGTGGAACAAATTCTTGGGAATTTGGGAAGATCCTGTTACAAAATTTACAAAAAATTGACAAAAACGGTGTTATGCAGTTCTTGTGAGAGGCCTTGTGCAGCTCCAGTCCAGCTGTCTCCCTCTTTCCCAAAATGAAACTGCTAATATGTATATGATTATTGGGAGTGGCATATTTACCTGTTATTGTAATGTATCTGATACCTGCATCTGTTCCTGGGATCAGAGAGGGTCAAGGGCCCAACTGTAGCAGCTTAAGCTGTAAAACTGCACAATTTCTACCCCAATATTAGCCCTGATCGTCAGTCTGGCTGAGTATGTGCTGGTTGGCTTTAGTCTACAGATTTTCTGACAGATCAGCAGTATATCAAATTTAATTTGTTTGGTTTTTGTTTTTCGTCCCGACCCTGAGCGTAATCAGAAGTGTATACTGGTCAGCGACTCAATCTGAACAGGTTCCATTAATAGCCAATGAAAACTGGGCATGGAAAGTGCGACGTTCAGGAAGATTTCAGACAGTTTTTTAATTGTACATTCCACCTTAAATGATGGCATGCATGTTGTGGGGCATGTGTGGTTCGGAGCAGCAGCAGGTTGCAGTTGTGTAGTGGATGATCCTTAGTCATTCAGTGTGCTGTGGACATTTTTTCATTCGCCATAAAAATCATCAAATCTCAGTCAGGAAGTGTGAGACGCCCTGACTTTGTGTCCAAAGCTTTAGCAGACCCAGGAATTGAACCCACATCCATGCGATAAAAAACAATGCTCTAACCACTGAGCCACCACTGCCTACAGCCTTATTATGTAACTTTGTAAGTTGTATTACCATCCATTACCATCCTGTTTTATGATTACTCTTATAGTTCGCTGGTCCTGTTGGAGTGTATCTTTCTGTGCTTGTATTTTGCAGCTGTTGTGTAACAGTGCAACGGCAAGGTTTTTACAGCTTCAGTCCTGAAGAGCCAAAGCAGTGGCCCACTAAGTGTTTTCTATGCTCTGACACACCTGATTTAACACCAGCTAATGATCAAGTCCTTCATTAGCTCAGTTAGGCTTTTTTTTAAACACCTGAAAACTGTAAAGTTCTGTGGCGCTCTATCTCCACATGCCTGGAGCTGGGCACCCTGAACCAGGCTATCATTTTAAAGAGCATTTGGCCCAGAGAATTAAAGACAATTTTGCAGACTTGGTGTTGTTTGTGTGCTGCACGCAGCTGGAGGCTGTGTTGCCAGTTATGTGCCACAAGCATGTAGGTAACAACTGAAAGCAGAGCAGAATATTTAAAGGACCCCCAAACTGTGTTCTGTTCAACCTCCATGTACGTCTTCATGTTGAAATGATTGCATCTGCTGCATTTACATAACGTGACATTTGTTTTTTATGAGAGTTTTTGCTAGCTGCAACTTACCAAATGTCACAGTAATGCTTAATTCTTTTTTCCACTCACAAAACATAGAGCAACATGAGAGGGTGAGCAGTGTTGACAGACTATAGCCTCCATATATCACACACATATTTAGTATTCTACGTTCATGTCAACCAAATAAAAATGTTGTGCTTTCCTGTTACAGCAGCTTCTATTTTGAAAACCCTTTTAGCATTGTAAGCATCACATACACACTATATGGACAAACGTATTGGGACACCTACACATTACACCTACAGGAGCTTTTCTGGCATCCCATTCAAAATCCATTGGCATTAATATGGAGCTGGTCCCACTTTGCAGCTCTAACAGCAGGTCTGGAGCTCTGCAGTTATTGAGTCGGCAAAGCGTTGGAGACTTTGAGAGCTCAGCACTCGGTGATCCCACTCTGTAACTTTACGTGGTCTGACACTTTGTGGCTGAGTGGCTGTGGATCCTAAATACTTCCACTTTTCAATAATACAACTCAGAGATGATGGTGGAATATCTCGAAGGGAAGAAATTTCACCAGCTGACTTCTTGTTGCAGCGGTGGCTCCTATTACAGAACCACGCAGGAGTTCAGGGAGATCTTTAGAACCACAGATTATTTCACTAATGTGTGGAAAGGCAGACTGCATGGCTGCGTGCTTGTGGCAATGGGACTAAATGGAACACCGGAATTTAATGATTAAGAGCTTTGTCCAAGTATTTTTGTCCATATGGGTGTACATACTGCTAAGGTTTTTTAACAGTAGGCTACGGTAATTACATACAGTATGCACTCACCATCATTCCAAATGAGAAAGAAAAACATCCCCCTACTTTAACTTCTTTTCTGAACACTCTGAACTGTGGTGTAAGAATAGTGTTTTCATCAGATCAGACGATGTTTGTCAGAAGTGTTGAGGGAGCACAGGCATTGCTTGAGAATATGAGAATATTACTATGAGTTAAGTGCCTTGCTCAAGAGGGAGGAAAAAGCACTCTTCCGTCACTCCCCCCACACTCCACCCTTACTTCCTTCAGGGAATTGAACCAGCAACCTTCTTGTTCCAAACTTGCTTCTCTAAACTTTAGGCCATGGCTGCCTGAAATTCTCAGTGTTGTCAAACTCATAAATACAGAATCTGAAAGAGGTTGTGAAAATGGCTTACAAAAAAGTGCTGTAACAAGGCAGGAACTAGTATTTGCTTTAAATGGGCAATTCTTGCCCTCATTGAGACTCAGAGCCATTTACACACAAATGGGGGAACATTGAGTTCAGAATAACATTTTAACAAAATCTGAATATTGTTATAGAAAACAGTTTCATCACAAATAGTGATTAAGCAATCTCTGATGTTCAGATGTTATTTCTGGTTTCTCAATAAAAAGAAAATCGGAGAAAATTCTAAATTAATAGAGGTATAAACATTAATCATCTAAGTGCCCTCTGAAATGATGTTCAAATCCTGCGCAAATTAATAAAGGCTTAAAAATGAATAAAATAGATAAATAAATAAATAAATAACCATGCTGCTGAATGCCGCTGGCTCTTTAACGCTGTTTCAGATTGCTGTAGTTCCAATTTCAACATTTTATAATTTTATAAAAAAAAAATTCTTTTATTTATTTATTTTGGAACAAAAATGCTTACTGTCCAGATAAACAGCTTTACATATCATTTCCCCAGACTATTGCAGACAGTTTTGGCTCCTGTACTTTTTCTTTGCATTTTAAGGGACAAAAATGTTAAACATGGGGGCGGTTTTACCCTTTTGCTCCTGGTTATTTATAACACTGCGCTGTAGTCTGTATCTGGATATTGCTGGTACACACTCCTAAAAATACTTCAAGTAAAATTCAGATGTCTCCCCCAGCACAGTGTGTTCCTGTACCCCTGTCATCACTGGCTCCTTCAGTAACTGTTGCATGTTATGACAATCACAAGTGATATTTTTGTAATGCGTCTGAAACTAGCTGCACCTTGAACCTCTTTTTTCAAACTTACAGATATGTTGGGGGAGTGAAAAAAAGGAAAAAGGACAGGATGTTTGTCAGGCCTTTAATGTTAGTGTTGGCATGCCGTCTCTGCTGTGTTTGGATTGAGCTCAAGTCAACCATGAATAATTCACTATCTACGTGAACCTGATTTCCTGGAAAAAAAGGAAAGAAAAAGCCCCGGAAGCTTCCGTATTTGTCTACTTCTAAAACAAGGCCTTGATGACAGCCAGACATTATATTTAGGTGCGCTAATATTAGAAAGACTGACTGACCTCACCGTCCTTTGATCACTCTGAAACAAGTCCCTGCACTGTCTCTCCCAGTACTTCTCTCAAACACTCCTGCTGTGTTCCTCCCTCCTGGCTCCTCACTCGGGTGCTCTTAAATGACATCCTGTACACTTTTAGTTACACAAGTTTCATCATCATCTACTCCAGCCCCTTAGACAGGCCTTCTGTCTGTCCTGCACATTTATACAGTGCAGTTCTAGTGGTAAGCTCTAGTGGTGTCTGTCTCCATACTGATATGACAGCTGTCTTATGGTTGGTTAATGATGATGGATGGTTATGTAGCTAAAACAGTTCAGAAATGGCTAAGATTCCTTCTGTTTCTGAGATTTTAGCAGTAGTGTCATCTCCTGCGATAGACTATAAATTAAAGCGGCAAGAGGCCAGGTGTTTTTGTGTTTTTTCCACGGTCAGAGGCTGTTGGGTATGATGGAAAACTTTAGCAAAGCGTCAACAGCAGTTCTTCCCGGTAAAATAGTTACCAGTGGGTAATGGTTGCTAAATGATGCATACTTATGTTTTTAATGTGTGACTTTGTGTGTTAATATAGTATTTTAATATAGTGTGAATATCTGATATTTTCCAGTGGCTCAGCTTTTTTGCTGAAAAATATAATTCAAATGAGTTATGACATAGGACATAGTCAGGGTGTGGCCGGCACTAACAGACTAATTTACATCTATAATAAAAAGTTCATATAACTACATATGTATATATAACTATATTACTATATAACTTTTAATTGAATTTGGGATGCAATTACTTTAAACTATGTATTTCCTCTAAAAGGCCCTGGTCAGTCTCTCTTCAGAGTAGTCATAAGTGGAAAAATGTGGGTGGATGTTAATGACAGTGTTCAGAAATAGCGCTAGCTCAGTCCAAAACACAGCACATTTGTAGTTCAGTGCTTATGAAACGGTCAAAAGCACGAAAAAATATTATTTTTTTCATCATAGATAATGGAGTGAATTATATAGTTTATTCATTATTTATTTATTTCATTATTTTTGGTCCTGACTGCACTTCAGCATAATAACAATATACGTCAGGTCACAGTCCTCAAAATTGATTTGTCAGATTTAGTAAAGAGTATGAGCACTGTATTATTGTCACAAATCATTTTAAACTCCAGGCCTCTTAGTGCGACTATGTAAAATTCAATGGCTGTCCCATCCTTTCAGTCTGGCTTCTTTCTGGGATCCTCCGCACTCTCCTTCACTGAATAATAATTGGGGACAACAGTATTCTGACATTTCAATGCCCAACTTGCCTCAGCTCACTGCAGCAAGAAATACTCACCTGTCAGAGTTTCACCTGCTGATGTTTCTCTGTGAGCAAAGCTGGATATTAAGCTCTCAAAAGGTCATTCATAAGTTTTATTGATGAATTTCCTCCTACATACTCGTAGGATGTTAAGAAAACGTGACAGAAAAAAAGAAAGTTTTGAAGGTCAGGCACTGTCGGCATACTGTTGAGGAATGTCCCTGTAAATATTCATTGCGTGAGGGAGGGGATCAATAAGCCTCTAAGGACGTTTTGGCCCTTAATTCTGACCAGCATGCTATTTTAGCCAGTTTAGCGAAAACTTTTTTGAAACTAGAGTTTAAATGCAGGCTTTCACACAAAACGCAACAGACCTGAACAGATTCCTTGTGAATGTAGCATCAAATATTAATATGATATTAAAGCCAGCATATACTGTAGTATTAAAAATTAAGGCCTCATAACTACTTTTGAAGGTGCTGCAGGGTACGGTTATTGCACAGCATATACATTTTTTTTATTTGCATTACAAGTGAATTCTTAAATAAAATATGTCTTATAAACAAAATGTTGGAGTGATTAGCTTGGCGCAGTGTGTCTCTATTATTAATGATAATGTGGCGGCATCAGGCTAATGCGTTATGATATGAACCCAAACCGTAAAAGCTTTGTATAATTAATGAACTTCATTCTCGCTTGAGCTTATGAAGGATAAATAAATACAGATAACATTATTCATTCTGGGCAACAGAACTGCGAGAGTTGACAACGGCTTACCGCAGTGGGTATACCTAAAGGCGAATCCAGAAGCTACTCATTTAGGCTGTTTCATGACTTAATAAATTTGGCTTGCCACTGTAGTCACACCTGATCAAGAGAAGAAAACTGTTCCATCAACTGGCGAGGAAACTCCTCCTCAATGCTTGTATGA
Organism: Salminus brasiliensis; assembly: GCF_030463535.1. Taxonomy (NCBI): domain Eukaryota; kingdom Metazoa; phylum Chordata; class Actinopteri; order Characiformes; family Bryconidae; genus Salminus; species Salminus brasiliensis. The sequence goes on along the minus strand of NC_132880.1, from coordinate 41,866,315 downwards.
GGTTCAAAGCATTAAGCAGAATTGCAGGCAACAAGTCGCATGGCATCAACAGCTCTCCACCCTGAGGGGCAGTTAATATGCCTTGGCTAATCCTATCTGCTGAAAGGAAGAGCATAGCTATGAATATTTAATTGATTGGTAGGGTAAGAACCTACTTCCCTACTTGCTGTTTAACATGGACGTGACACGACTGTACATGTACATGAGTATGGAAGCGTATTTGTTGACAAACATATTATGATGTAGGCCTATCAGAGGCACAGCTGATCTGTGTGGATGCATATCAGACATGGAGAATGAGGGAAAATCACAATCTTGGCCAGTCCCCTTGCCTTAATGCTCGTTTTTTTTTATAGATATCCATTCTTATATCAGATGATTTGGGGTTATAGTGGATGTTAACAGAATATTAATATATTATAAATCTCAGCTGATCCTTGAGAGATTGCGATAATCCCCTGCTGGAGGTAGAAAGCCTTTTTTTCTTCCTCCTAAAGCCAGACTGATATGAGAAGAAAAATGTAATATCATTGACAGAGCTGTGGAGACAGCAAGACAGCACAATTTCAGCAAAGCGCAAAGCCCATTCTTCATGCACATGTTGTCATTTCCCTTTTGCTCCATTCTTTTGTTCCTTCCCCTTTTTTGAAACCCTGCTGTAAGCTGCCCTGAATGTGTGTGTGTGGGGGAACAATTATTTGAGATCTCTTCCATTGACTTTCTGTATAATTTGTCTCAAGTCATCACAACCATAAAGACCTTGTCTATGCAGTGCTGGAAAAGGATGATCTTCCATCCTTATCTGTTCATCTCAGGCTCTGGATATTCACCTCTCATACCTGATGAACACTCTCAAAGACTTTACTGAGACAAAAGACATCAAAGGCTCATTCAATGTTCTCCGTTATTCACTGCTGGAGAAGAACTCTGACTTGCCTCCCTTTGTTGGAGGACTCGACATGCCAGCCATCTCTAAACGCCCATATTCAATATTCATTTGACTCATCGCTCTTAATTGTCATTTGTCATTCACTGAAAGCGCGTGTCCAGGAATCTAATGCATCAACCGTGCCAATTTAGAGGGCCATTTGTCTCTTTTATCCGTACCCCATTTATAGTGTGGAAATCAAGCCCTGCTCATGGCCCTATCAGTCCATTGTTCGGATGGCGGAGAAGCCGTATCTCTCTCTGCCATGAACTGATGATATTATATTCTCAGCATGCCGGCTATGCATAAGCAAAAAGGTTTAATAAACCCTTTGGCATTGGGCATGTTGAGTGCATCAGGTCAAGGAGAATCCAGTCTGAATCATATTAATGATCTGCACAGTGGATAATAATCTTTATGTTGGGCAATAAATCTGACGTCCGAGCCGCAGACGAGGAGCTATGACGAAATTTCAATGCGGTGTGATTAGAACCACAGCTGAAAAGATTTTGAGATGAAATTTCCAGGATTTCTGTTGTTCACTCCAATACGTTTGATTAAGACCTGGGCCTGTGACTGAACGTAAGAAGTAAGCTGCTCTGTGCATGTCTATGTTCAGTTCTGTGGGGGCAACACAGGACACAGTTATGGCAGGAAAATTGCCCGTAACATCTTAAGCAAACTAGACACTGCTGAGACATAACATCCAAATGATGATGGACTGACCTTTTTGGTTTTTCCATTTGTCATTTCTGCTGCAGAATGTGCAAATTCAGAGGGATGAGCAGCACGTCACTTCGTCATTGTTCATTTGTGCCCTCTCCTGCAAAAATGAAAAATTTTAAACATAGCCAAAAAGGTCAGCGATTCATGATTTATGCTTCATCTTTAGCACATAGGATGATTCTCTAACAGTTACACTTGTGCTGTACAAATAACACTACAAATGCTACAAAGGGTTCTTTGAGTGACGCCATTTGATGAACCAGTTTTGCTTCCATAAAGAATATTTTTTATAAAAGAGATGTGTGTGAAGAACCTTTTAAAGGCTTTAAGCAGTCAATGTAAAAAAGGTAAAGGTGCATGTATTTGTCATTGTAGTATGTACAGTGAAATGTGTCCTCTGCATTTAACCCCTCTGTGGTAGTGAACACACACACATGAACTAGGAGGAGTGAGTACACACAAACCCAGAGCGGTGGGCAGCCAACTCCAGCACCAGGGGAGCAGAGAGGGTAAAGGGCCTTGCTCAAGGGCCCAATAGTAGCAGCTTGCTGAGCCCGGGAATCGAACCCACAACCCTGTTATCAATAGCCCAGCACGCTAACCGCTGAGCCACAGGTTCTTGACTCCAAAATATGTCTATTACAATCATGAGTCGGTATGAAACCAAGGCAATGTCGCTTTTTTTAGTGTATCAAAATGGCATGTGGTCGACGTGAAAAAATAACAAAATAAAAATACATTAAACCTACCTCTGCCATGTCCTGATATAAAGAAGCACTTACTGTGAGAAATAATGGCTCTTTCACATCTGATGAAGTCCACAAATTAGAGAACGGTCCGACAAACAGCCCAAAGCGTGCATCATCTGTAGTGGTTCATGATACACCACTTAGACTTAATCTAACTCCTGCATTAAGCCTAATGTTGATCAGGGAATGGTTATGTAGGTCACAAGTTATCCCCTGCGTCTGCTGTCTTAAGCGCAGTGCTGTCTCACTCATGAGTGCAATAAAAACCCAGCAAAAAATGGAACTCACTGTTACCAAGTTAATAAAGTATGATGAACATATTCTCCAGAGCGGAGTAAATGCACTTCAGCTTGCAGTGTACAGCTCATTGTTCATCAAAGAATACAAAATGTTTAATTTTTGAGGTGTCAGGATAGGCAGGGATGAATAATTGCACGCCCCTGCAGATCAAACGCAGCGCCGGCATAATAACAACATATGCGTGGTGTCCTGGTGAAAGCAAAGTCCCTAATGAGCGCCTAATGGAAGTGAGATCTTTGCGAAATGATCGACCTGAAAGCTAGCGAGCACAATAGTTGATGTCTGGGTAGATGCCAGAGGCCTCCACAGAATTTCTTCTAATCCTGTTGCTCTTCACATATAGTTGGAGATGTTCGATCTTGCCTTTGATGATGGGCAGGGTTTCCCCACGCTGCTCTCGTATGGAACGTTCACTGTAGTCACTTCAAGCCCATCAAGCACTTATCCTCTCCAGATATCGACACTCTAATGTGGGAACCGTCTCCAGCGCTTAGGCCTCATCAGCAAATGAATAGATTTCAGTTTTCAAGAGGGGCTCAATCCGAGGTGAAACAAACGAACGAACGAATGAAAGTTCTGTGGATCATAGCCTACTTTTTCCTTCCTTTTTTTCTCTTAGGGTTTCCACTCCTGTGCTTTGACACTAATTGCAATATGGCCCATCAAAAGTTTTCAGTCTGTTTGAGCACCTATCACACAGCGGCCAAGTCAGCTGCAGCAGGTATATGTTTGACAGAGCAGAGAGGTATGAATATGAAAAAGAAGGAAAGCAGAGAGAGGAAATGTAATGAAAGTGAGTGTTGGGAAGGCAAATTCTCAGCAACCGAAACAGTGATGGGTCTGACGGCTGACGGAGGGAGGGGAAAAAAAAGAAAAGAACGCTGGTGCACAAGCTGGGGCCTTGTGGTGTGAGGCACAAGTGGAATGGTATGAAGAAGCAGAAAAACAAGCACAAAAACAGCATGAGGTTTTTCGAGCCACATTGAAATTTAGGAGCACTCCCCTGCAGAGATTCTTAGAAGCACAGCCCACGCACTACAGCACTTTCCTTAAATGCATGGCATGTAGATGCTGGAATCTGCCAATCCTATAAAACCTGCATCAAATCCTATTTTACAAAAGGGACATGTTTGTCTTGTGTGATTAGTGGTATTTGTTGATGTGCCTGTACGAGCAAAAGAAACAGCAAATTGCGGAATTGTACATGGGGATATAGTAACGCTGGTGGGGGGATTACGGTATTGTGGGCTTGGCTCGGCGCTGAGGGTTGAATCGGTGCCACCTATTCCTCCCTCCTTTAAAACGATTCGCCCGTCTTCAGCACACAACATGTGTCTCGGTGGTTTCCCGGGCGACAGAGGGGTCACATGCGTCTCGCCAGCCTGTCAGCTGATAAGAGACAATGGGAGCCGGCCCGAAGGTGACAGGAGGCAGCAGCAGCTTGCCAGCGGAACCTGTGGTGAAAGAACAGTTCTGCACGCTTGAGCTTCTTCTGCGGTTGGAGAAGGGAACGCTACAGAATGCAGGTTTCAGACAACTGGAGAGGATATCTTTGAGAACCACATTGCGAGAAGAAGACAAAAGGGTCTCGTCTGGATAGGAAGAGTGTGCAGCGTGACGTTGGTGTGGCGAGGGTGATGTGGAAAGCCAGGGACTGGCCGGGAAAGGACGTAATGATTGTTATGTTCAACTGCATTTGAATAACACTTGCTTACATTTAAGTTTGGCTTGGCTTTGAGGCTGTCTGTGTCTGAGAGCGATAATGCTCTACCGTTTAAAACCATTAATGTTTTTAATGTAAAAAAACATTAACACAAAAGAGCTAATGAGCTCTTATATAACTATATACGAGTAAATAGTGCTAATTAGGGTATAAATAGAAGCAATGTAAAGAGGTTTTTGGATTTTGTTGACCTAATCCGAGCCAACTTGATGTTAGGCTGAATGCCCAGAGCGGTGATAAAAGCCGTCCTCTCCTAAAAAGCCTTTGATGGGAAAGGCATTTATTACTGTAATGTGTGAAGGTGTTATTTGCAGATGGAACAGTGCATACGACAAAGAGAGAAAAGGACAAGAATTTAGTACATTGGGAGTGTATTTGTACTGCATATGGCTGTGCGTCACAGGCATTAGGGTCATAAGAGCTACTGTCGCCTGCCGAGCAGAAAGAATGGAAACATTTTAGAAGCTTTTGCTGAGTTTCCCAGGAAGCAAAAGAGCAAAATCACAGGCCTTCACCAGTTTATGAAACCTACCAAATAGAAGCACTGAAAGACCAAAATGATTGGCTCGAGTGAGACGTCTATAATTTCAACAGTCCTGCATGAAGTAGCTGTTTTTATACTTACCTAAGAAAGATACAGCGAGCAGATGTTACTTACAATGGCATGTTGTAGTAAAGGGTACTATGCAAGGTTTCTTCTCTTCCAGAATCCTGCCTGTGAAGGCTATTGCATTCATTTACAATTAGAAATCATTGTTTGAGCAGTTGGCAGTGTTTGACCTAAATGAACCATAGTCCCTGACTTAGGAAAGGGGAAACTAATTGGATGGGTACTTTGCATGGCCTAGTCACACATTACTGGACTCACATAAGAGTTATTCTCTGTTATACTTTATACTGCAAACTCCATACATATGATATAGTATAATGTAAGGACCATGTGCTGACATATGTTAACATAGTCATACAAAGTACAAGAAAAAAAAAACAACATTTTGACCAACAGAAGAAATGCTGCAGACCATCGCTGAACATTTAGGCTGCTGTTTCACAGCTGTGATCATGGAATAGTACTGCAGTACACACCAAATTTAACTAATCAGCTAATTATCATGACCCTCCAGACTTAAGATGGATGTCTTATAGCAAGACCCTTAAAATACTATATACTGGAGGGTATAGGGGTACTCCACACTGTAAAAAATGAATAAAATCAAATAAAAACATAAATAAGTGACTGATTACAGAGAATTTTAGTTAACTCAAGTTCGTTTAGCCAAATGTTCTCCCAGCTCACATACTTTACATCTGAATCTCAGCTTAGTCAACAATACATACTGCTGCTGTAGCTGAATTATTTAGTAAGATGTTTCGTCTCTGTTCCTCCCCCTAAATTTGTTGGTTTATTCCCATCTGTAGGTTAGAACTCCCCTATCAAAAGAAGAGGAGGTCATCCTATGGAGGGCTGACCATGGAGGGCTGTAGTGTTGTTGGAATTTGAGCTTATGATCTCCTGTCTAACAGGCAGTTAGATAGTCACTTCACTCTAGAGCAGTAAAACCATGTACATTTCTGTGTCTAGGAAATTTACTCTGTGAACTGCTCTATTGTTGAAAGCCTCCTAATCGGCGAAGATCATGTGATGAGGGATTCAACAAACTGAACAAATACTAAACATCGGAATTTCAGCTGCAGGCCATTTACCAATGTTTCCTAGGCTCAACTCAAAATGCATTATTGACCAAACTGAGATGCAGTTAAAAAAGGGATTTAGGTGACTAAACTATGTTGAACTGAGCTGGAACAGCTGAGCTGATCATTATTGGTTTTAGTAGCAGTAGCAGTGTTAGTGTGGTATATGAAGTTTATTCATCTGTAATACTGTGCACCAGTCTTAGGCTTCTGAAATGAAATGACTGTTTACTTGTGAAATAAGCATTACAATACATACAAATCAACCAATCAACCCATACACAATACAGTGTGTATAAGTATGTGTTAGCTTAACCATTTCCAAATCTCTGCTTGAGGAAGGCTAGTATTCCTAGTTCCAGTTCTCATCCTGTAGTTTATCTAATCAGCCCTTCGTTCAAGTGAATCAGGTGAGCTTCTGGTGAAACTGAACAAATCTATACACTGTCTGTTCACAGAGTTCTCAGGAAGTCAGCAACCAAACCTGTGTTCTTCTATACCCTTAAAAATAAAGATGCTACAAAGGGTTGTTTAAGCAATGCCTTAGAAGAATCCTATTTGATTCTATGGAGAAGCATGATTTTAAGATGTGTGAGGGTGAAGAACCTTTCAAGGGTCACAACCTTCACTTGATGTAAACGTTCTTTGCCAGTTTGAAGGTTCTTCTTATTATCTCTAATAAAAATATGATTATTTATTAAACCAAAAGTGGTTCTTCTATGGCATTGCTCAAGAACCCTTTAAAGAACCTTCATTTTTAGAAGTTTAAGCAACAGATCAGTAACTTTACAGACAAAACCCATATCCGGTCTACTGCTTTTGTGTTGTATTTATTCTGAAGTTATATAGATATGTACAGGTAACACACACTTGCTGCTGATAAACAGTTTTAAATGGTGCACAGTGTAGTTTGTATACTCAGACAATAACATTACAGACTGTTATTCTCATTATTAGTTGTTGTTGAATAAAATCGTTCTATCATTTTCTGTCATCGTCTGGCGAGCACAATTTAAAAGGTACCCTTTGCACTAGGCTACATGTGCAGTGTATCCCCTCACACATTTGGCTTCTTGTGGTGCTATTATGCTAATACTGCCATTACTTCCAATCCTGCCTTTCGCGTTCCTCTTTCTTTGGTCTTTGATGAAATGAAAGTTATGAGGAAAAAAATGGTGGGACTCACAATTATAGCTCCCGATTCCCTCAGGAGTGAAACAGCTCTGCGCAGTGTGTTGAGAATGGTTGATTACACCTCTGAAAGCACTAATTACCTAAGTGTCTGTCTCCGTTAGTGTGTGTGGGGGTATGTTCACTGGTAAACGTGGGGCTTGGAGGACTTTGCTCTAATATATATATATATATATATATATATATATATATATATATATATATATATATATGGCTGTAAAATGTCAAATCGGATATGGGGAAGGAGAGCATTCATACAGGAGACACTGCTACAAATACTGTGATTTGAACCACTGCTCATAGGCATGAGCAGCATACATTGCAAATTATAGTCCTGCAATCAAGATCTGTAGACTTTGGAACACACACCTTCTGCCATTTGTTGATGTGAAGTCACGAGCACACACGCACACACACATATGCACACACACAAAGCCTTCCTCTGTAAGAAAACACAATACCCTCATCAGCAGCCTCTCTCCTTTACATATCAATATCATCAATCTAATGCATATTTAGTTGAATACATATGACGACCTGATAAATCTAAAGTCTACATTTATTTTCTAGAGTTGCACTGCACCAAGAAAACATTTCCCAGTGCAAACAAAAGAATAGAGGTAGGGTGGGGTTAGAGATGGAGGGTGATTCTGAAAATCCAGTAACAAGCTTTACACTTTGTCAATACTTTCTCATCAAGGGCATTGAAATAATGGGATTAGTGGGCAGCAATAAAATATCAACAGCATGCATGCATAATTAGGGCTGATTCTCTCTTGCTCGAGTGGAGCAGGAGGCTGAAGGTGACTTTCTGGAGTGGCTGCGAGTTAGATTGGCATGCTATCCCATAATTGTGGCTCTGTTTTTAGCCATGTGGTTCTCTTTTAAAAAACCCTCTATCTGTTGCTTGTCATTAGCAGTGAAGCCTCCAATTCTAACAATTAGCTTACTAAACTGATGCTGGGATTGTGCCTGAATTCTACACTTTTAGAGATACAGCAGTGTTTGCTGTTATGAATTTACAAGGGGAATCTGAAAATAAGGTTTATTTGGGTACTATTTTACCTTACACTGCCCTGTATGTTTTCTAAAAGTAGTTTTTTTCAATGCAAATAGCTTATAGCAACACTATTGTAAAGCAGGCATTAAAGCTACATAATAGGGAGAATGGCATCTCTGTCACTGCTCTGTAAAATCCTGTAATTTCACTGTACCACCTCAGTCCACATGCTTCTTTCACTTCAGATGCTGGTTCTGTATCTCTTAGCTTGTCCAGAATTGCATGTGTACAGCTCTCAATGAAAGGAAGCTCAAAGCGTGATTTGTATTTACAACAGTGGTGCAACTATAGGGTAGCACGAGAGCTTAGGTGAAACTCAAAACTATGAGACTAAAGACTGTATTTTCTGTATTTGTCTTGCCATAGTTGAGAATGAGAGTTTGGTAGATGGAACTGACATAACATTGTTGTCTCCTCCTTCAAATGCAAATGCCAAATAGACAAAAAAGTTGGCAAAATGAGCCAAAGTTTCATAAAAGCCTTTACTCTTTAATATTTACATACCCAAAGTTTACATACACCGCTCACGATCCAGTATGTCTACCAAAACACAACCTCTGCGTGTTTGTGTGTGTCTGTGCATGACAGTTTGTACACTGTGATTTACTGGGCTCAATAAGGGCTTGTGTCGAACACACAGTGCCATGCATGCAGTCATCCATCACATGCCACACTGAGGAAGAAAACTCATGTCTGACCTCATTTCTGTATTCCTTATTAGCCTGTGGGTCAGTGAAATGACCTTTGGGCCTGTCCACCCATGACCACTGAGCTTCATCTGTCCACTCTGCTGACAGCAGAATGGATTCCCACCTAGGACATAGCATTATTAGGTCATTACTCACTTTACTACTGACTTCCACAACATTATATTATCCTTAACTCTGGATTGATGGATTCGTTGATTTGATTGATTGATTCGGTCATGTAATTGTGGTTTGTCTGATACATATATGTCACTTAGAGTATTTCCACATGCCATTTAGTGTTTATTTATGGCCCAGTGGCGTGTATTGAAAGGCAACAGGGGGATAGTTTCAGGTTACAACAAAAATGTCAATATGGAAAATGTAATTTCACTTAGTACACAAAATCCCCCTCATCTAAAGCCTTAAGCTCTGACACTATTAGACAGTAGCTATACATTCATGCTAACAAGAGCGGAAAAAACACCTGAAATACACCAATCAGCCATAACATTAAAATCACTGACAGGTGAAGTGAAAAACATTGGTTTTCTTAATACAGTGGAACATATCAAGGGGATATACACATTTAACAGCAGTGTGTGCAGTGTAGTATGCTGTAAATGTCATGACCAGTGGCATAGCATGTTCTCTGGTTCCGGGCCTCAGTGATGTTACATGGCATCATTCAAGATATAGTTTTTCTTAGAGCTCAGACCAATTAGCAGAGTTCATTTTAGAGCTTTCCCTGAACAGTGAGTCCCTGAAGGTGATGTACTGGAAGCAGGAATATGGGCAAGCGTAAGAATCTGAGCCACTTTGGCAAGCGGGGAAATTCACAGTGATGGATGGATGACTGGGTCAGAGCATCCCCAAAACACCAGGCAGGTCTTGGCATGGAATACAATGGTCAGTACCTACCAAAAGTGGTCCAAGGATGGACAACCAATGAACCAGACACATCCATGGAGGTTCAACCTCTCAACTTACAGGATCTGCTGCTAACGTCTTGGTTCCAGAAGCAAAGGTGTGGTTGTGGACCTGAGCTGTTTTGCTAGCAAGAAAGTGACCTACACAGTGTTAGGCAGGTGCTTTTCATTCTAAGGATCAGTGTACATTGTGTGCAGCACTATCATGCTCCTGGACTGTGAGTTGCGGACTGTGATAGGTAAGTGTGTAGTTAAACAGGCCAACATTCAATTTAACTCCTACCTCCAGACTGCTAATGCTACATGTCCCTTTTATGTCTGGTTCTGAATTGTCTCACAGTGCAGCCCACAGTGCACAGTGATAATACAATAGAGCTCTCATGTAGCTGTGTATATAGATGTACATCACATAATAAAGCCCTAATCTGATGCCAAAATGCCATATCATTTTATTGTCTGACCCTAGCAGCTCTACATCTTTTTAATGACCAGTCATTTGGATGTACTTCATTGTCAGACAAAGGCACTGAGCATTAGATAGGCTTTTGATGATGATGGAGCTTAATGTGTTTAGAGTGAGTTCTTTGAAGTCTGCAGTTCCTTCATTGTCATACAAATGAAAAAGAATAACAGCACCTCCTCCTCTGAAGTATATGCTTTAAAAAAAACCCAGCAGACCTTCAGATGGGCGCTTTTTAGCAAAGATTAAATATCCTCATTTTTAATGTTGTCTCCTCTCCACGGTCCAGGAGACGCCTGTGAATTACGTTAATTACGTTAGTGTAGGATGGATCATGCTCCTGTCGGTCAGGGCTAAGCTCGTAATTAAGTGTGCTAATTAACAGCTGTTGTGGCGGGATCAGGATTTCCAGTGTTTTGGAGATTGATGAGGGGTTACAGCTTTGACGGACTTTTCTCCTCCGTCCGTTCATTCTAGGCGGTTTAGGAGAGCTGCGAGGGGTCTTGTTAAGTCCTTCTTAACCTGCTTTACCTCATCAAATAGCTGGCTCTATTGATGGAGCTCAGGCCAAAACAAACCCCTGTTCCATGCCTCGCACTCGGAGCAAGCAGGCTGCGGCGATTAAGGCATATTAAGGGACGGATAACAGCGAGATGGCGAGGATGAGTAAGGACAGTCAGATGCAGAAGCGACACCCCTTAGGCTGGGGAGCTGTGCTTTAACAGCTCCCGTCCCGCAGAGGAGTACGAGCAAAAGTGCTCCCTGCAGTGGCTGCTTAACTCAGTTGCAGATCAAGTGCAGGGAGAAGATGGAAGTGAATTAGTAAGTGCCTGGAGAAAAGGAGACCCCTGCGGAGCTGCTTGATGTCTCCAGAGGAATGTGGGGAGCATAAAAACGAGTCCACATCCCCAAACCACCACACCCCCCTCCAGCTTTTAAGGCAACCTGCCCAAGGTGCCAGAGGATTTGCTTCTAATTGATTTGCGTGATTACTCTTACATATGTGCTGCGCTGTTGATCAGCTGCAGGCACTTTCAGCACCTCCCTCCGAACGCTTCACCCAAATTGAAGCCCCAGTGATGCTTTTGTGAAGCCCATTGATGCCTGCAGCCTTAAGCCGACAGCAGCTCTGCTGAGCCAACTCATTTCTCCATTTAGGAATTATTCTGCAATGATGACTCAGCGATTTCACCTACCTCTGCTCAGCTAAAGCAGCTCTGCTGGAATGAGGCGTGCCGCGAGAATTTGGTTTTATCCTAATATATCCAAGGCGGAGCTTCACGTTTTGATCCCCAGTAGCTTATTTTCATACTACATGTGCCTCTAAACACAGCGTAAAGAATAAATAACTCTCAGTTTGTAGCCTCATAGACTGCAGACCATGTTTTTTAAAAGCCAGTGCCTACACATACATGCACACTGCTCCACAAAATTAAATCTGTCATCATTTTAAGAGACCAATCAGAGACAATAAGGTGGAAAAAGTTCTGTTGAGACTTAGAAGATGATGATGATCTTAAACCCTGTTATTTATGTTAAAGCCTCCAGGAACCTGGAGAAAACACTAGGTTTTCTTTCTTATTAGATTAATGATGATCTTGTTGGCACACAACCATATTTGACTCCCCTTTCAGTGTAAACTTGGCGGTCTTAAACTTGAATATCGCTTGTGTTAGCAGTACTATTCACAAGGCCTATGTGGTTTGCTCCACCCACATGACTTTAACCTGACTATGGCTATGACTGAAATAGATCCATACTCCCTCACCAGTTTTGCGGTACATAGGGAGGAACTATATAATGAACTCAGTAGCTTTAGAAACACTGTTAGTAAAAGCGTTGTGCTGTTCATGGAATAACTTTGGCCGTTATGTTGTTTAGCAACCTAAGCCTACTGTTAACAAACTATATTGAAAAACACCTGACATTCCCAGCATCCAGTGATTTACACTGCTTATTAGAAAATACTGGTGTAGTTTGGGAGGCTGTAGTGCCTTCACAATCGCACCAATCACCCAAAAAAGGGTATGTAGGCTTTGTGCTCCCTGCTGCTGAGACAAAGAAACCTAGGTACCAAGCTAAAGCTATTCCAGTCAAGTCAAAACCCAGCAGGCACGCTACTCTATACTTTATATGTCTGCCTGTTCTTTCATTCATCTGTACATCCCTCCATTTGTTTGAACTATCCTTCGTTTGTCTGCCAATCCAGCTGACCGTGTATGTATTCCCTGGATGCAAAAAAAAGTGGCTAAAAGCCTTACCTTCTTTAGGTGGTTGCCAAACAAAAGCTCTTTAATGTTTATGGTGAGAGAGTACAGTGTATAGCATGTAGATCTGCTTTACGAATTTCTCCTTCTTCTGCTGCTTCCTATTTCTGCTGCATAGCAGGCTGGAACCTATGTCTTATTTTCAGACAACAGGATGACTAAGATTCTCTGAAAAAAATCAAACCAAGACTATTCATGGGACAAACCCGGCCTTTTAGAACAATAGACTAGTAAAGGTCCTTTAGGCCACATAAAAAAAGAAAAGAGAAGAAAAATGTCTTGACCACCACCAACACTGTCAAAGCCCCACTGTCCACACCCTCTGCAATCCCCAGTCCATGTGCTGCTTATTTTCTGCTCTGTATTTTTTCACTACAGTTTCCAGCATTTGAAACTGCACAAAAGACCAAACAGAGCAAACAGTCCAGTGTGGGCCAGGAGGTCAGTGCTGAAGTTGTCTGTTTGTGTGCCTGTGGGTCCTGTTAATACGACTTCTTCCAGACTTTGTTTTGACATGGACCATTGCTGGCAGATCCCCCAAGCAGACCAGTGATGAATTGAACAGCTAGGGAGCAGATGATTTGGCCTAGACTCTCAGGCCCTGTTATATCACTGTGCTTGCTCCCTTTGCTGCAGTGATTGTGATGAGAAGGGACATACAGCAGCATACGAGTGAACTCTGTATATGGCCTGTATGTCTTTACCCAGTGTGTTAAAAGGTTTGTCTATAACCTTTTTTTAAATAGTGACAACTTCACCTTCACAGCCCACTATGCACACAGCTATTTATTTATGATTTCATCATCACAGTGATTTTCCACTCCAAGCTACAAAGGTAAACACGCTGGAAAGAGATCTGAAAAGTTGCAATGGGTTTATACCCATGGGGGGCTCCAAAGCATGAAAATGTGTTTGTATGCGCACATTTGTCGAGCTTGTCAGAGCTGACATTTCAGAAAGCTCCTCGGAGGGAGTGTGGAGCTGCGGCACTCTCTTTTTCGGCGGACGCTGAAGCGCTCCCCTGAGCACCCACCTGAGACCAGGCCGCACGCTAGCCCTCATCTCATTTCCCATCTCAAGGTCCACGCTATCTCTGAGCACGCTGACTTTCTTTAGGTGTCACTAGCACAGAATTTACAGATTCAGCGTTTTTATTTGTTTTATCCTCCGGGGAGCATGGCCGCCAAAACGTCCACATTTCTGAAATAAAAAGGCGAGCCCAGTAGGAGCTTCTAGAGCACAATCTTAAAAAGAAAGGTGCTTTAAATGGTTCTTTGAGCGATGCAGTGCTGACAAATCAGTATTACAGTTAATTAAACCTTTTACCTTGATAACGGTTGATGAACAATTATTTTCATGATCGACAGACGCAGCAAATTTCAATACAAGCTGCTTGAGTTGCTCAGTGGGCTCAGTGTTTGAGTCCTCCTCCTTGCTGCTTCCATGTCCCAGATTGGATGGAGTAGAGTCACACCAGTCCAATGTGATAGTCTGCATTTAAGAAGACATGAACTCACACAGTGAGGAAACTGTCTTGGCAGTTGTTGGAATACATTCAGATTCAGGCCTAGACAAACGTTTGAACCCTGCAAGATCGGTGCAAAAAAAAAAAAAAAAAAAAAAAAAATGGTGGATTTACAATAAGCTGTTTTATCACCTTTAAATTTGTGGAATGTAACTTCAGGCCAAATCTAGCACTTGTTGTCTGGAGGCTTTTGAATTTCAACAGTTCTTAATTCATCAATTAATCATATAATTGCACTTTATTTAAAATTTTTTTGAATGTATATATTTTTAATTCAACTTGACTTTACACTTTTTGTTGATTCGAATTAACATTTGCAAAATGTAAGTAAGACATGTCTGATTATTTTATCCCTTCTACCTTGACCTATTGTTTTCATTTAATTTGTTCTTCATGTGTATAATCAGCTGCGTAAAGCAAATCAATCAAATATATTGATTTAACCAAAACAAATTCATCAAACATGACATCAGGTTCGCCTATGCATGTATGACCACACACCTTTGCTCTGTGAATAAATGTCAAATGACAAAAGTGTGAAATGTGGCCTTGATAATGTTACACACTTGCCAACAGCGTTCATTTTACCTGCTAAGGTCATTTGCGTGAGGCGCTTCAGGCAGAGCTTGCTGTGCTTTTCGGCTACGGTGATTTTCATTCCTTACAAATCGCAGGGCTTGATGGGGATATGCTAATGTGATCTACATCGCAAGCACTTTGATTTCCCACATAGACATGTTTTTAAAAAAGTATAAAAAAACACATTTCTGCAGTATGCTAAATCATGCCCCAAAGAACTTCTGTTTAGTGATTAACAGAAAAGGTGGAATTTAATTTAGAAGTTTATTTAACTACTGTGTAAACCGACCTGAAAAAGTAAGAAAAAGAGAAATAAAAAGGGCTCAGAATATGTTATTTAGTATGTCATTAAAAAAAAAAAAAAAACCTGTAAACTCCAGACACTGTACACTTTTAAAGATGCTTCCCATGGGTCTTTGGCATAGGCATAGGTGCCATAGAAGATCCAGTTTTAATTCCATAGTGAACCTGTTTGTAATAGAGCTGGAAAAAATTAAGTCAGTATGTTAAGAAAAGGTTAAGACCTTTGGAAGGTTCTTTACACTCATACATTTCCAATTAAAACATGGTTCTTCTGTGTCATCATCAAGGTGCTGGATGAGAACTGTACTGGCCTTTCTCGAGCAAACACTCACAAACACACACACACACACACACACACACACACACACACACACACACACACACACACACACAAAATCACATTGTATACTTAATTTCTTTACTTGTATATATTCTAATAATAGTTAACAAACACTTTATGCATTTTTGTATCATACAGTATCATACAGTATTGTATGATAGCTTGTGAAGTGCAGGAAGACTTTGCTGTAATGAGGACAAAAACAAAAAAGAAATAAAACAATCAAATAATAGACTTTTTACAGCAATAAGAAGGTGATTTGTCTCTTGAGGGATTAAGTGGGAGAAAAGTGCACACCGCTGTCTCCTATCTGACTGTTTTCTGTTGTCTCCCAGTTTGTCTCTGATTAGGACTAATTTATAGCCTCAGCCGCTTCAATAACTCTTCATTGGGCCGAATGCAAACAATTTTGTGGTGAGGGCAGCATCTGTTCCAGTTTATTGGAATGGCAGCTGGAGAAATCAGTTGTACAATTAATGTCAGTACTGTTAACACCATGGCCATGCAAGGCCAAGTTTCCAGGACCTTTTGCTAGCAATTCCAGTGACACTAGCAAAGTCATATGTTAAAATGAATGAAAGTAAATAAATAAATAAAACAAGACTGTACTATTTCTATTAAGTGTATGGGTCAGTTAGAGATACACTAATGACACATTATTGAGAGTACTTTGCTTTACAAAAAAAAAAATCATAAATCATGTGGGATTAAAATTTATGCCGGACAGTATTTTATGCAGCATGCAAAATTATGCACCAAAAAGTGCTGTTTAACGGACGCAGTGATTAACCTCTTTAACTCCAAGAAACCGTGGGTGGTTCCACACTTCCATTTCTCATTCTTAACTGAACTGAATTGTTTTGCATTGTTTTCCATATAGTTACTGAATAAGACCTCTCAGGATTTCTGTATAACAGAGCTGTATTGTATTATGAGGTTAATAGAAGGTTTTACTCACTTGCAGGTTGTTTTTACAGTTCATGTGTAATACAAACACCTTTCCTCGAGTGAAAACTCATATATATGTAAGTCCTATTTAAAGTTACACAATGGTTTGGGCAACCATGGAAAAAATACTTAATAACATATTGAGAAGTAGCAAACCCAGCATCTCTAGCTAATCCAACATAAAATGCTATATCCCTTATAAACAGTCTTACATATAAATAAATAAATAATCTGGTCTCTAGAAGCGAGATATCCTCAGAGTTCTTGCTGCACAGCTTTTTAAAAGTCTGTTCAACAATCTTCTATGACATTTAAGTCAGGGGACTGTGAGGGTCATTCCACAATCTCCAGGTTGTCTCAACAGAAAGTTCATGGTAGTTCTGAGGTATATTTTGGATCATTATCCTATTGTAGAAGCCCTACTTTTCAGCTTCAGCTTCTTAATAGATGGATAGACATTTGCATCCAAATTTGCTGGTGGAATCTGTACACCCCGTCACTTGTGCAATATTGACAACCCACTGGCAGCTCTTGACCCCAAAACTCATCTGGCTTCTCTGGACGTTCTTTAGCATACTTTAACCGCTTTTTTTGTGACAAGGTCCCAGTTAAGATTTTCCTGTTATGACACTTATGAGGATTATGTTTGTGCAAGCAGTGCTGCACATTAAAATGGTGCACAATCCCCGTGACTTAGCTAAAGTATCATGCATGCACTTGGCAGCCATATAGGAGTTTTGATTTGCCTGTCTTACCAGCATACGAGCAGTTCTCTCCAAAAGTTTTCTTTGTCTTCCAGATCTTATCTTGACAACCACAGCTCTCCTGAACTGTTTCTTAATAACTGTCTACACTGTAGAAACTGTCATTCTTATAGCCTTCTGTTACCTTTTAATTGATTACGTTCATCTTCAGATCTTTAAATGAGAGCATCCCATGTTGGATTGGTGTTAAAGTATGAAGAGTCAGAAAAGCTTAGAAGCTTAAAGCTTAGAAATTTTAATAACTGACAGTTAATGTCCAGTTACATTATAATGAATAGTATCATTAAGCACATTTTTAAACTGTTAGATTATCAACATTAATTCCTGTAACATTAATCCATGTGATGGCACCTTTTCTTTCTAGTGGGACCAACGATTCGGTCAGTTATGAGTAGTCAGATAATGTAGTGGATAACCTGCTAGTTATCCATATGTCTAGCAAGAATCAGAAAGATTTCTGTAACATACCAATAATACATGTTGCAATATTTCATATCATAAAAATTACTTTAGATGATGAATTATTCTCATGTAGTGCATTGTCTGACTTGTTCAGTGGACTGAACTAGATAGCAAAGCTTTTAAATCCTTCAGAACAACTGAACTTCAAAACCAGATAATGTGCTCCAGCCTGTTGGCCAAACATATTGATCCCCTAATAGTTGTTTTTGAAAAGAGTCCTTGTCTCCCAGAGGACATTTCTAAACCCGATGATCCAGAGTACTGCATATAACAAGTCTTTCACAGACAGTAATATACAAGCTCTGACTTAAACCATTGAGCATTGTTTTTTTGCATATATATGTTTTCTATGGAGTGAAGTTTGATGCACCTTTCCCCAAATTCCCTGTGGAAGATAAAAGAAACTGCCTCAAAATGTGTCTTACCTCGGGTGTGATAATAGATACATCAACATGCAGTGGCATATATTGTGCTTATACGACCCGACTCAGTGCCAGCATCATGCACTTTCATGTCCAAATAGAAAACATACATTCACACAGTATCTGCACCTGCCCGTGCATACACATGTGTGCATGTAGCAGCACCGCATCCCCCAGTAAGACCCTGTCCTTGCAATTGTTGAGCTCTTCAGTGAATAAAATAGAGCAAAAGCACAAGAGCTGCTCAGCACAGCTCAATCACCATATCCCACCCTCTTGGCTGTCACATCACACAGATTATACGGCATCTCCATCAGGCTTAGATTCCACCTCCACTGGCTGACAGCAAGATGCCCCCTGAGTACACAATATGTGGATAGACGTGCCACCCACCGCATGAAGGGAAAATTGGAAAAAAATAACTGCTGTCGGAGAGAATTGTCACTGAGATGAAAATAGTAAAATTATGTACAGAGCATGTGCACGAGCTCCTTTATCAAGGGTGTCACTACTTAGGAGCTGTTCTGTTCGAACATTGCCTCCAAAATGGAGTTTTTAACCCTTCAGAGTCCGGGTGTAAATATATTTTTAGCCTGCTCCATTTTCGTTGGTTTAGTGTGAAGCTGTGTTAAAAATTAAAAACAACAACAGATGTGGCTGTGTGAATTACAGTGACTTTCTGTTCAATTCAGATCATTATAGAACATCTGCCCAAACACTAATGTGATACAGTTTGAAAATATATATATAATTTTTTACAAAGGACTGTAATTTATGTAATGTAGAGTGGCCTGCGTTATTACATTGGCACTATTGTCAGAAGATCACACCTGTGGTGCTGTAGGGATGCTATAGCCTGCAACGGTCAGGAATGTTCTCACTTTTACTGGGTGGGTGAGTTGGTGGATTGGCCCTCTCTCTCTTCCTCCTATTAGCACTATGTTATTGTGGTAGTCAGCTAGTTCAGTGGCCTCCAACCCTGATCCTGGAGAACACCATGCTCTGCATATTTAAGTGTGTACAACAAACCTGATCCAGCTAATCAGCTAATTAAAAAGCCCTACTTACGTTGGTAGCCAGTAGCAATCTGTGCTGCCCACAGACGATAGCAAAACGATAAAGGGCTAACGTTTGAATGTGACAGTCCTATCCTGTTAGGCAGGAGGGTGGTTCAGCTAATCAGCTAAGTCAGAAGCTCTAATTGAGTTAAAGGTAGTGTGCTAGAACAGGAAAACACTGAAATGTGCAGGGCAGGAGGTTCTCCAGGACCAGAGTTGGGAATCACTGTGTTAGCTGACATAATAGAGTTAACAGTTAGTGTTCTTCCCCGTGTTGATCTAACATTGTGTAAGCTGCACTTTGCAATAATGGCCACAAGTGTTTCAGAAAGGAGGGGAGAAGCTTGTGCTAGCCTTCAGCTTCTGCAGTTACTACAGATAGGAGACACGACTTTAGTTACTGCAGCGTCTTTCTGAAGCTTAAAAAAAGGTGTTGTGTTAGGACATATTGTATTCTATACCTCTCTGCTTCTGAGCAGTTGTGTCATCTCTAATGGTCCACTTCAGCCGCCTGTGTCCGCTGCCTAGCCGGGCCACGGTTGAGCCGGTGGACAGGTAGAGTAGCAGGCCCCTGGGCCACTTCAGCTTATCCTAAAGAGTATCATCAGTGCCATTGCATCCGTGAGTGACAGGTGTGTGACAGGCCCCCTCTCCCCAGCTTCTGCCTGAAGCGGCTCAATCAGGCCTACATCTCAAACCAGCTCACCATGTCAGAGAATAGATTCTCATGTCGATCTAAAGAGCTGGCTATTGTACAAGAGTAGTAGCATGTTTTTAGAATTGTACTTAGATTTTTAATTTCTTAGTATGAAGACCATAAAAAACTATATCTCAGAAAAATTACTGTCAGCAAGACAACCCCACCCTGAACACTTTCAATACTATGAAGTAGGTCTACTTGAACCATGCAGTTTCATGCACTCTTGTCCATCTTCTGTTGTTTCATTGAAAGTACTAGGAACTGTCAATGCATTTTTAGACGCAAGGCGTCTAGCTTGTTACTTGAGTTTAGCGTACCGAATATTCTTCACAATAAAAAAATATTAAGCACCTTTAGTTTGTGCCATTGAAAGGGAGGAAACTGGCAGCCTTGGCAGGTTGATCAATTACGACAATTCACAGACAGGTATTTTTTGGAGTTGGAGATTAAATATTTACTGAAGGATTCATTGTAAAATTGCAACATAAAAAGTAAAAAGTATGTTACCTGAATGTTCATTACAAGCTTCAAATGTTTCGGTGTGCCATACATGATATTAAACATATTATAGGAAACGTCCAATCCAAATTTTACAGAAAGAGGAAAATACATCATTCAATGGAAGTCATTTTGGAGCATTTCTATTGGTCCATTAATCTAAAATTGTGTAAAGAACAGCTGCCAGATTCACATTATATAAAAAAGTGAAAAACATCAAAACTGGAGACTTTTATTTATTTATTTATTTATTATTATTATTTATTTTTAGGACAGTGACAATATGCAGTTAGTTTGTTGCTAAAATAACTGTTTTTTTCCATGTCTGCATTTACACTGCTATACAACATATGCTGCTATACACTATATTACTAGCCTGTATAGTGAAATGACAGACATGAATAAGTTAATGAAATGACTGGGATACCCCATTTTTAGTTTAATGTTTCTACAACTATGTACTGAGTGTTGAATTCTGCTGCCTCTGCAATACAGCAGCAAGTCTGTACAGAAAATATAGGGCAATGTAATTCAATAGTTAAGCTAAAATCTAACCGCAGGCTAAACATACTGAATAATGAAACAGTGATGCTTTATGTACAACATGACCTTGTTAATGCAAATATGAATTGAGGGATGTCTTCTTTTCAGAGTCTGTACAAATGTAAAAGTGACATTGCTGTGGTGGTTCCTGAGGGTTTCTGTGTGTATCTACAATTTCTACATTCAATGAAAGTCAAAAATGGAGAGTATGAAAGTGTATTAGTGCAACCTTTTAAAAACACAGCACACCCTATTGAATGCTGCTTGTTTGCTAACTATTTGGCTACAGCTACTTAGATACATTGTTTAAGATTATTGTGAGGATTAAAACATGTCTGTTGCAAGTCGTAACTATTCAGCATTGCTTTTCTCACATTTGAGTGACTGGCTATGTTCCATTCTCCTGAACAGTGCTTGATTTTAACACCAGAGATCTAAATCAGTACCATCCCATTTCCAAAACACAATACAGCAAATGTGCTTCTTATAATAACACTTGTGGCTCTCATAATAACACCCAAACTTTTCCAACGTGTGGGCGTTGTGAACACAGTGGCAGCAGGAATTGGCTGTTCATTATACCCAGGAAAGGAGCAGACACGTAGACTGGAGCTACAGATTTGACCTCAGATTTGCCGTTCTTTAACTGAAGATAAGGTGCCTTTAACAGCGTGATCTGTGCGATTTGAGGTTATACTGGCTGTGTGCTGCTGCGCTACTGAAGAATGAAGGAATTGTGCCTTTTATTCCATTTGAGCTTTTTTGTGCTATTATTCCTTTAAATGGAATGTGTAGCTGCCTGCTTTCAGGTGCTCTGCTCTTTGCTTGGGCCCGGTGGCAAAGGATGCATGGAAATGCAGAATTGATTTACAAATGACTGACACAAATGTTTCCCAAAGGGAATCTATCATAGCGACACAGTCAGTGGCTCCACACCTTCAATACTAATGTCAAGGCTGAGCTACCTTACAATCTGCAGAAATCATTTTCAGGCATTATGCTATTCATTACTAAAGAGCAGTGGCAGAGAGGCTTTTCAAGTAATTTGCAAGGATTTGCATGTGTTCAGTATCAAAACCTTTTGGCCATAATTTTTTTTTAATGTAAACCTACAGGGTTGTTCTGTGGATATCATTCAACACTTCAGAGGTCTTCACATATTTACATTTTGCATTAAAAGACATTTAAGGCTAAAACCTTGGATTTCCCAGTTGGGATGAGTGAGAAATTATCATTAAAATCCAAAAAGGCAAAATAGTACATTTTGGTGCTTTGTAATGGTTTACATTCTTATATTTAATTGTCATACTATGAAGACTAATAATATACAGTGAAACTGTATATATATATATATATATACACAAAAAAAACTGTGATACACATCTTTGGTCACACCGCCCAGTCCAGCCCTACTGCCGTTTCTCAAAATGCCATACCTACTTTACAGATATTGTTTATGCTGATACCTCTGTTATTTTTCTCTATATCATTCTCTAATAACAAGCTCTCTCTCTCTCCCTCTCTGTTTCTCTGTGACTCTCCCTCGTATTGTCCTTTTCCCCACTCACCATGGCACATGAAGGTGATATCACACAAATAAAGAGGTTCTCCAGCCTAAAACTGAGCATCCAGCATGTTATTTGTCATGTTATGTAGTATTCAGTAGTTCAGCAGAGGCAGGAGAATTCATCAGTTCAGAAGAATTCAAGATTTGATATTGTCTTTATTCATCAGTGTTCTCTCACTAGAATGCATTATGCAAATACATCATGCAAACATCTGGAATCCCTGCAGTTCTCAATCAGTCCGAACTGCTAAGCCAATCTAATCTATAGCCTAATGCAATGGTCTTTACACCTTCCCTGGAGAGCTACAGTCCTGCAGGTTTCAACTCCAACCAAAATCTAACACACCTACTTGATCCAATCAAGGACTTCTGAAGACAGTAATTAGTTGGAATCCGGTGGGGTGGATTAGGGTTGGATTCAGAAGTCTGTGGGAAGGAGCAGGGTTGGAGATCACTGTCCCAATATAATAAATACCACTAAGCTTAGTCGTTTTAGTTTTCTTAACACCTTCAAAGCTTGCCATCAGAATAGTCCTTAAACTAGAAAGACTAGACGATACAGTGGTACCACTGAAGGATGTGAGTGTCCCTTTAAGTACAGTTTTTATGAACTTCTACATTTATGAGTATTTTTCAAATAATAATACATTTATTTCTACTGAATATATGTGTAGATAATTGACTTGTGTTTTATTTAATTATTTAGTCATTAATTCCCTGTTTCTGGTGCATTTGGGGCAGTGGTGGCTCAGGGGTTAGAGCACCAGGCTATTGATGACAGGGTTCAATACCCAGGCTCGGCAAGCTGACACTGTTGGGCTCCCCGGGTGCCGCAGCAATGGCTGCCCACCTCTCCGGGCATGTGCGCTCACTGTCATTGTGCGTGTTTGATCACCAGTGTGTACGTGTGTGTGTTCACTGCATGGATGGGTTAAAGGTGGAGGCCAAATTCCATCTGTGTCCAAAACTACTGATGAATATGGTTGTTTTGTCTCATTGAAATGAGCTGTTAGTGACAGCAGCAGCACCGCTTTGGGGCTGATCACACCCTCGCACTTCCAGACCTAGAATGCATCAAAAAGAGAAGAATAGTCAAGACTAGTCCTCAGTGAATAGCAGTTCAGCTCAGATGCTGAATGTGCTGATATGCTCTTGTGCAGTTCTTTACCTTAGACCACTGTGTATGAAATATCCAAAAGTAGTTCCAGTACTTTCAGTTCAGTGTGGGCTTGGGCTACTCTTCTCGTTCTGTGTGCAGTGTTTCAGAGCTATTTATTGGTTAAGGTGCACTGTGTGTCCAAATGTATGTGGACACCCCTTCAAATACATGTGTTTAGCTGCTTTAGGTTGCACCCATTGCTGGCACAGATTTGCAAATGCACAAACACACACACATAGCTTGTCTAGCCCCTTTAGAAACGTACGGCCAATAGAATAGGACTTTCTGGAACAAATAAACATGAACATATTGGCACCAGCCATGGGATGGAGCGGTATAAAGCCCCCCAGCATTGAGCTGTGGAGCAGTGGAACTGTGTTCTCTGGAATGATGGAAGCTCTTTTTTCTGAATGCAATCAAATCCTCAGATCCTCACAGCAATGTTTCAAAATCTAGTAGAAAGCCTTCTTCCCTGGACAGTAGAGATAATTACTCCAACAAAAGCAGGAAAGACTCTTTTTAATACCCTTGATTTTAAAAGAAACAATGAATGAGCAGGTGTCCCAATACTTTTGTCCATATGTAGGTGTAGTTAAGGAAGCAGCACTGACCTTTTTGACTCTGTGCGTCTTTACGGGACTATTTCCCTTGTGTCCACGCAAGTGCATGTGCGTTTCTGTGAGAATGCCTGTGTCTGCATGGTAACCAGTCTGCTCACCGAGTGTGTGTACCTTTTCTGTGTGTACCACATTGACACGGCTCTTTGCCTCAAACTTGTCAGTGTGTCTCTCTTTTAAACGTCTCCATGTTTCTCTCTCTGTTGCCCGGAACTGAGCACTTGATAGTATGTATGATCCCACGTAAAAGTGATTCTCCTAAGCAGAGCATCACTTTCTACACACATGTATATATGTATGCACTGTATGTACATACGCGTGGCCTCGCGCCGCACCAATATGTACATATAGCTGGATGCTCGTTTTGTATAAATTATATGTATATAATTTATCATGTTTGCACAGACTAGTCCATGTGTCTTTATCTGTACATAACTCTAATGTATCCCAATTTCTTTCCCAAAAAAACGAGGAAATTCAATAAAATAAATTTCAATCTGGTTACATTCTAGTTGAATTGGAAAACGTTGAGCAGAATAGACAAGAGCAGAGCTCTGAGTCTGTTGGGAAATGCAGCTGGGACCTTGCAGAATTCACAAGAACCCTTGTATTGATTCAGCCCATTTAGAAAAATAAAAAAATGAGAAGACTGAGGCCTAACCTGTGAAGCTCTAGAAAAAGCCATTGGATCACTAAAAGGTAGAGGATAGCTTCAGTCAAAATGTACCCATGTAGCTTTAAGGTGAGCTACGTTTGACAGCAGTAGATGCTGGAATAATAAACACAGCAGTATTTCAACTTAAAGTATTCCTACTAGACACAATAGCTAATAACAGGCTCTAAGCTTATATCTGGGCTGACAAATGACTTGAAATCAATTCTGATTGGCCAATTAGGTTTAATTGCAGTATTTACATTACTCAAATCTGGCATACATATAAAGTGGCCTCGACCTGATCCAGTCTCAAAGGTTCAGCTGTCATTTTCTGCTGTATACTTTGTGTAGTCACCGAAGGCCGATTCCTAACAGAAGTCTTTTCGTGTTTGGTTGACAGCTGAGGACACATGTGGTGATACTCTGAGGGGTTCAAGTGGCATCATTTCGAGTCCCAATTTCCCGAGTGAATATTACAATAGTGCGGACTGTACGTGGACCATACTTGCTGATCCCGGAGACACCATCTCCATCATTTTTACAGACTTCCAGACGGAGGAAAAATACGACTACTTGGAAGTGGAGGGGTCTGAGCCGCCGACAATATGGTGAGTCACAGCGACCGTCCACTTTCTATGTGTGTGTGTGTGTGTGTGGATGTATGTGTATGTAGGCATAGTCATGCTTTCCCATGCTCACATGTGGTGGTGGTGGTGGTGGTGGTGGTGATGTGTTGTTCAGCAGGCTTGGTGTTTAATGTGATGCACAGTGCAGTTCTTCAGTTCTTGGTTAGAAGATAAACAATTGAAAATAATAGGCTGCACTTTGTTGTTTAAGGCGGAGCTACAGCGGAAAGCAGCTGTTCAGTCTGCAACAAGGGGTTATTCAAAGTGCAGAGCCTTAATGTGTTTTCAGGAGTGGAAAGATGTCTGTTTGTAAGTGTATGTGTGTGTGTGTGTTTGTTCCCCTCTCTGTATTCTTGATGTTGCTTCCATGTGTGATGTTTTGAGCTGTGGATAATGGATGTAATCATTAGCTGGATTGGAAGCCCCTAATATTTTCTAATGTCCTCATCATAACAGTATTTTATCTTTGCCGCCTATCGATTGTGCTCAGATTAGTCTATTGATTCACCGCTCCGTTCGTGTCCACCGATTTGCCCGTGACGATAGGTAAAGGGTGGATAATTACTGCATTAAGAAAGAGCTGAGACGTCTCGCTCTGTGTTTCATTCGCATTCCTTTTTTTTCCTTTCCCATGTTTTGCTTGTGCACACAAAATCAAGGTCCTACAAAGGGTTCTTTGAGCAATGCCATAGAGGAACCACTGTTGGTTTCATAAAGAACCGTGTGCCTCATTTACAAAATGGGCAAAGTTAGAATGACAAATACCTTAATCATTGAACCATTGCCATAGGTGCATAAAATCAAGCACCTAGCCATGCTAGGTGGTTCTAAGGAGCTTTGGCGTGGGTTGAATTCCAGCATGGTTCTATAATAGGACAACAAGGCAGTTGGCGAAATTCCGTCCCTCCTAGATATGTTCCTCCACCGTCAGCTGTGAGTGGTATTATTGAAAAGTGGAAGGATTTATGATCCCCAGCAACTCAACTCACGATGTGGCAGACCATGTAAAGTTACAGAGTGGGGTCGCCACGTGCTGAGCTCAGCGCTTAGTGCATAGAAGTCTCCAACGCTCTGCTGACTCAATAACTGCAGAGCTCCAAACTCCATATTAATGCATATGGATTTAGAATGGGAGGTCATAAAAGCTCCTGTAGATGTAATGTGTAGGTGTCCCAATAGTTTTGTCTATTTGGTGTATCTTCCTAAGACCTTTTTCTTGAGAAAGGTTCTAAGAAAGAATCCTATGTCGGATTCATGATACATTTTAAAACCGCAGAATTGTTCACATCTATGCTCTTATAATAATGTATTTCATTGGCCCACCGTAAATTGAACAACCCCCCCCCACCCCCACCCCATTGGTGCATTCAAGAATCTTTTTTATTTTTAGAGGCATTCTTTCAGATGCCTTTAAAATGTTCTTTCAGATGTTCTTTAAAATGTTCTTCAAACCATTAAAATGTTCTGTTATGTTCTTTAAGGAACCAAAAATGCTTATTGTATGGTATCACTCAGAAATCCATTTAAAGCCTTTTTATTCATTTTAAGAAAATAGAATTCAAAATCCAGAGCGTGGCCGTGCCACATACATGCTGAAGAGCTGGCGGTTGACTAAGTACCTGTCCTGTCCTGCATGGAGATTGGTTGTGTCCTGTATGGGTATAGACGGAACCCTCTGCCACATTTTAATGACATTTCATTTGGAAACTGGGGTTCTCAGATCAATGAACATTAACAGTGCTGTGCATGAACCACATTACAGCTCCAAATGGATATGCAGCTGCGCAAGAGCTTCCCCCTGCATGCAAAATCCAGTTAAAAAACCAAGTTAAGAGCTGAAAATATTTACTTGGTTGAAGAATGACCTCCGCTGAAGTAAGCATTCAGGTCTCAGGTTTGCACCAGCGCTGTGTTCACACATTGTTTACACTGATTCATTCAAGATAATCTCCTACCAGAAAGCAATGGGATGTCAAAGAGGATTTTTTAAATCGTCAGTGAGCTGATTTGAATATGCATGAGATGCAAATACGCAGCCAGTCCCTCTCCTTTACTGATTGCTGCATAAACAAAGAACAGCGGACATCTGAGGCCGTTGCTACACGGCACACGAAAGGCGTTGAGTTCCGCCACCACAGTGTTTGTGTTGCTCATCCATCCGAGACTAGATCCACAGATGAACCTGCCTGACATCACTTAATCATCTGTATCATTAGTTTTGTCTTGTATTAATCTCTTCTGTGTGTAATTAATTTGTACTGTAAAACTGGGCCTGCCTTACATTTCTGGGGACAGTAATGTGACTAAAGCAAGCTGTCTGCTCATTATACAGCATGTACTACCCATTGCTTGGTGTGGCTACAGGGCTTAACGTGTTTGTGCTATACACATTCTATGGGATCTTTAGTTAGGTCATTTTCTAGAGTGTTCAGCAACATCCCTGTCTCTCTCTTTCTTTGTATACCTCTTTTTCTTCTTCTGTATACACACTCACCAATCACTTTATTACGAACACCTGTACACCTACTCATTCATGCAGTGATCTAATCAACCAATCATGTGACAGCAGTGCAGTGCATAAAAAATAAATTATAAAATAAAAACATACAGGTACAGGCCAGCAGCTTCAGGTAATGTTCACATCAACCATCATAATGGGGAAAAATGTGATGGTGGTGATTTTGAGCTGGATAGACTATTTTTTTTGAGCACAGCAGCCTCTAGAGTTACTCAGACTGGTGCAATAAAAAAACATCCAGTGAGCAGCAGGTCTGTGGATGGAAACGGTTTGTTGATATGTCGATAAACAGCCAGACTTGTTTGAGTCTACAGTACCTCAGTTAGCCACTCTAAGTACAAAAAGAGTCATTTCTAATAGAACAAATGGCTCTTTGACTCGTAACAATAGTGGAACCACTGGTTTTCCCCAAATCCAAAGAGCCCTTTAACCAGGCATGAAACCATTTAAACATGTAGACATCTAATGGTTTTATTTAGCACCACTGCCTTTATTGAGGAACCCTTGAAGAACCTCTTTTTAAGAGTGAAACCTATAGTATATTACTTGGACCTTGGTATATTACTACACTCAATGCAAAAAGGGTTCTATCTTGTAGAGAAAAATAGTTCTTTAACATAACAAAATTGGAACCCTTTGTAGTGCTATATAGAACCAACAACAATTGTTTTTTTCACCAATAGAGACGAGACCATTTAAATGCCATTTAAATGTTTAAACATCCAATGGATCTATATAGCACCATTGCCTTTAATGAATAATTGGTAAAGAACCCATTTTAAAGTGTGAAGCCCAAGAATATTGGTATCTTACTACACAAGGCTTATTTGGTCCATGGATTCATGCTTATTTGGTCCATGGATTCACTAGCTGAGGTTATTATTGAGTAAATAGCAAAGCACGTTTGTAATTTGCTCTGGATAACAGCATGCTAAATGCCTTAAATGTAAATGTGGTGTAAATCTCTTAGAGTAAATTGGGTCTTTGGCTAAAAATAGTGGAACCCTTTTTAGTGCTATATAGAACCAGAACCTTTTAACCAGGTGAGGAGCCATTTAAATGTTTAAACATCCAATGGATCTATATAGCACCATTGCCTTTACTAAAGGACCTTTAAAGAGTGTAAAACAGCCTCTCACAATGCATGTTAAACCTTCAGACCAATGAGCTACAATAACAGAAGACCATGTCCACTTCTGTCAGCCAAGAACAGAAAGCTGAGGCTACAGTGGGCTTAAGCTCACCAAAACTGGACAGTTGAAGACTGAAGAAACACATCCTGGCTGATGAGTCTGAAGGTAGGGTCAGAATTGGGCACCAGCAGCATGAATCCATGGACCAAATAAGCCTTGTCTCATCAGTCCAGGCTAGTGGAGGTGGTGTAGTGGTGGTGGGAATGTTTTCTGGGCACACTTTGGGGCACACATTAATACAGGTCAATTATTACTTAAATGCCACAGCCTGTTTGAGAAATGTGGCTGACCATGTGCATCCCTTCATGGCCACAGTTTACCCATCTTCTAATGGATGCTTCCAGTCTGATGAGTCACCTGTTTTGAGAGCAAAGGGAAGCCCTCTCTCGCTGCCTCTCTCTCTCTCTCTCTCTCTCTCTCTCTCTCTCTCTCTCTCTCTCTCTCTTTCTGGACCTCTGCCATTACTAAGTGAATGAACCCAATTAGATTATCCAAGGTAGCAGACACAGGGGGAAGTTTTTGAAAAAACATCGGCAGATATTCGAGTGCTCTTCTTCAGAGCACAGTGGAGCAGTTTGAAAGGGAAGGGTCTATTTTTCTTTGTGGCAGTCTTAGTGCATTTTGATTGGTTGGGTTATTTACTGGAGTGGTTTTGTGCTTCAGGTATATTCCTTAGTCTTTCCTCCGAACCGGAATTCTATCTCATTAGTGCCTCTGTATGTGCGTGGGATGCCCCGCGAGCACCCCTCTGCTTTGTAGAGGAGCGGGAGCACTCTGAGCTTACAGCAGCCTCAGAACCTGATTACAGGTGTGCTGGAAATGTGAAATAGTCCAAATTTTGCTTTAGCTGTCTCTCTGGGTCTTATTTTGCATCTGTTTGCATCATGTCATCAGTGGGAAGAAAAACAAGAAAAGTAATCACTAGGATGACAAGAAAATGATAGTGCCAGTAGCTCTCCATAGAGATAATGTAGTGCACTACTGCTGTTCCAGCCGAAAGATCCCCTGTGCTTGAATTTCATACTTTATAGTTTGAGTGTTTCAATATCTGTTCACCTCTCTGTATTTTGAAACGAACAAAAAATCAAAATAGCTTGGCTAGGTCACCCCAAGTTCTTACTTTTAATGCTAAATTATGCAGGTACTTATTATCTAATTTTGCGCTTCTAATAGATGCTAATTGTGTGTTAATGCAGTTGTAAATAAGGCATGATTAGCATGGCCTGATGTAATTGATATTTTAACGCATGCAGCAGACTCATGCCCTTTTCTGCAGGCATTTTCTAGGCAGTAGGACTCGAAGGTGAAGTAGGTGTAGACCATTTTTTACAACAGCAAGTCTGGCTATGAAGCACCAGAATTATCAATAGCATTGCATTCATGCAGTATATTGACCAACGATGGCATATCAACGTCAATGGCTATGGTTAACGGGCTGGCATCAGCAGATAATGCTGAATTGGAAATTACCCTAACCCTGTAACAAATTTAGCCAGGCATAACTTTGGCATATTTTGCAGTACATGGTAATCCGCCCTCCTGTAGAGAGAAAATGGATGAACCTGTCAGTAAAAAGGGGTAAATGACACACATGATCTTAAACAAACGGAAATTTACTGCTCAGTGTTGCAATGTTAGGTTTCTCCAGCAGAAGACGCAATCAGCACACTAGCGGCTTTTGTTTGCGTCATTTAAGTGATAGCTGTGAATCAGCAAACGCACATACATAAATAAACTAGTGAAGATTTGAGAGAAGAGAGAAAATTAGATGAGCTTAATTAGAAGGACGGCACCAGCACACTACAAACACAGAGAAGAGACAGTACGTGAGTGTAGATATGGGGGGTAATGTAATACACTCCACAAATATAATTTATTAGACAGGGTGCCTTGTTTGAAAGAGCACTATATGATAATAAATCTTCTAGTTTTACAGAGTAATGGTGTTCTTTCTTGATTTCCACATTATTTTGGTAAAGACAAATTTACATGCCTACAGCAAAACCCCAAAAACCAAATTCTGCCACTGTTGCTGTGTGATTTGATAATATTAATATCATCAGGTATTGGTATTGTTATCTTATGCATTGCTATCTTATGCAAATGATTAATATGAATGGTAAATATGTAAATATA
This sequence comes from Salminus brasiliensis, assembly GCF_030463535.1. Lineage (NCBI taxonomy): Eukaryota > Metazoa > Chordata > Actinopteri > Characiformes > Bryconidae > Salminus > Salminus brasiliensis. The sequence continues at coordinate 41,834,991 of NC_132880.1, read as the reverse complement.
ACCACCATTTTCAGCAGGCATAACTTCATCATGTTTAAAAATAAATAAATAAATAAACAAACAAACATACCCCCCCCCCCAACCAATTTTGTGATGTCACAAAGAACTTTGATGGTACAAGGAGTGTTTCAGCCTGATCAGCTTTTTTTAAATGAGAGGTCTAGTACAGGCCAGCCAATCAGAACAGAGGTAAGAAAAACAGTCTCAATTTTAAAGGAAAAAGAAAGATAAAAAGACATTTAAGTAGAAATGAATGATGTTTTTGGTGTGTAAGACAAAATGCAGGATAATGGCTCTTTATTACCAACTGTGATAAAAACAAGCCTAACACTGGGTAGTGCTGCCATTCAGCCGCCTTTTCTGAACCTTAGCTGCTCTAGAATAAACTTGAAAGAAGCTCAGAACAGATTTACACTCTGTCTCACTCATCACCCTGTGTGTGGCACTGGGATCAGCGATGCTAAGCTACTGCTGATGCCTCTAAGTGTGATGCCAGCCTCTTGTCCAGATCTGTCACCCAGCTCCTGAGAGGTTCCACGCTGCTAGCGAACAGCGAGCTGCACAGCAGCAAGCGTAGTATGAGCGGCTCCCAATCCATCAGCCTGTCCGGCCTGTCAGAGCTTCAGAGAGGCCTCAGATCTGCCTCAGGTTCACCGCAGCCCTACTGCTGCGTGAAGGGAAATGTGATGCGCTTGTCGCAGCTGCTGTGAGAGTGGCCTCGACTGATGCTTCCTCAGTGTGTAACGCCTCAGCAGATCGCCATGCATAAACACACATCCGTTCTGTATCATTTCCCTGAAGTTTTATCAGCTACGCTAGCCAAAGCACACTGTCGAAACCAATGTGTCTCAGTCATTTGTTGAACAACAACCTGTTTTTTTGGGGGGTTTTTTTGGTTTTGCAAAAATCCAAAAAGGATTTGTCATTTCTGATCTGGTCTCATATGCCATATCAGAACTGTTACAGCAGGATTCCCTGTTTTTGTTTTGTTTTTTTCCAAAATGTTCATACGTAATAGAATCGTTCGATGCAGACCTCCCATCTCTCTTTGCAGACATAGTGAGAGTGTGACAAAGTGAGCATCCTGGTTGGTCTCTCTTTGTGCCTAGTAGACCAGACCAGCATTTATTATTATTATTATTATTATTAATACTGGACAAAAGACAAGATGTACAAGAATGACATGGATATCACCTACCTACCCACCAGCAGTTGGTATTTCAATACAAAGTTTACAAAGAAACATCACCTCTCTCTTTCATCAGGTCATCAGGTCTTGAGTGGCAGCCATTGTTGATTTTTCTTCCCTAATGGAAAAGTCAGCCCCATATCCCCACACCCCCTATCCTGAGACAGCTAATGCAAGCAGTGGTCAGTATATACATAACTGACACTTCCAAAATGAGCTGAGGTGTAAATGACAAGGTAAAGTATATCATATACACTCTGAATTACTAAGTATAAAACCAACAAGTATTAAATATAATTATTAATATATAAAACCAGTATGTTTTATTCGTTTTATACTCTCCACAGTTGTCTTTCAAAGAACTATTATAAATATTGTGTGAAATAGACAGTAAAAGAACCCACCTACTTTCCTATGAAACTGCCAAACAAACTTTAACAAATCTTGACTCACTTTATTTACTCTCTAAAATTGATATACATCCAGCTCACTAGTGAAAGCCTTTTGAGGCTCCATGCATTGGCTACTTTGAGAGAATATGGAAGCAAGGCTAAAAAGGGGGAAAGCTATTGCTAAACAGATTAGAAACGAGAGAAGGGCTGACCGCCGCTGGTGTTCACGTGATAAAACTGAGGGACTGTGTATATAGCTCGTGCAGGGAAACCTAGGCTAAAAGCTAACCCAGAAATCTCTTCAGCTAGCTGACCACACACTATGCTGAGAGGACACAGGGAGGACAGCATTTTTTCTGATTCATGTTATAGTGTAAAACTAGGCCTCTATGCCATCTTGGTGGCATAAACAAGCCAAATAAATTTTCATGTTTCATTCTAAGGGCAAAATAACAGGGTTGTAAGGAAGCTTGTAATACTGCCGTTGAGCATTTTTTGTCCCAGCCAAAGTCACACAATTACCATTTATGCACCAAGAAACAACTTATATATAAGTTGTAAAAATAAATTCACTTTATGGCACCTTTAAGATCTGCTGCAATAAACATCCCAACTTTCACAACAAGTTTCCTGTCGGGCTGATCAAACCCACTGCACAGATGTGTGCTCACGTGAACAGAGCTCCTCAGAATCCAACTGACGATATCCTGTCCATACATTGTGGCCAGCTTAGCTTGCTCTTTATATCAGACATCAGATACCCTGTGAATACGTGGGTGGAGTGTCTGAGACTGAAACTAGGCTCAGCAGGCTAGTGTGTATCATCCAGACAATGACAGGAGACTCCAAAAACTCCTCATTATCTTCTCTCACTGCTCTTACTGAGCATGATGTTCTTAGATCACTGCTCCCCTTCATCACTCACAGGAAATAGCTGTGTTGGCCATTATGAGAGGGGTCAAGGCAAGCTGACCTAATCATATATGACTAAAACTGCTTGTTAGTTTGAGCAGTGTCATGGATGTCCCAGACTGAACTTTGCTGACTCTGCCACTGTCCTTGCTAATTTGCAAGTTTTTCCACATTGGAGGTCCAATGTTCATTTTTGGGTTTTAGGAGTGCCCTCAACAAACATTTTTATAAGATTTCTCTACTTGTTCTACTCGAACAGCAATGTTCCAAAACCTAGTGTAAGGCCTTTGCAGAAGATCCTTTTGGACATATATCTGTCTTAAAGGGACAGGAACAGAAATAGCCCATCTTGAAATCACTGTTTCTCTGATGCCATGAGACCCAACTCATTTGCATACAGTATTTCTGCCTATTCAACTATCTGCTGTTTAGCCCCGCCCACTCACAGGACAGGCACAATAACAGAAATTGGCTGTTTTATTTTAAAGAGATACACAACCTCTGGAAAAAGGTCGCGTAAATGATATTTGACTTTATAAAAATGTTATAAATGAACTTCAGAAAATGAAAGACAAGAAACACAGAGCAGGAAAGGCAAGGAGCAAGGAACAGGATATGGGCCCTTTAAAAATGTTCCCGTAACTAAATATCCAAGCCAAGGTCCATTTAAGAACCTTTAATTTTACGAGAGTATAAATATATTAGTTAAATGCACTTTTTTAAAAAGCTCTCCAGTAATCGGCCAATTTAAACTACTTGGTTGCAATTATGATATGAATATTTTATTAGTCATTTTAAAATCTTAAGCTCAAATAGGATTTATGAGCAATAAAGAATGAACTCGAATAGTTACTCTTACAGGGGTCATTAGACAGAGACTGCTTTAAAAGGTACTCCTACTAAATACCGTCACAGCTATAGAGGTTAGCTCCTTCATCATTCATCAGGAAGAGGGAAAAGTTGGAGAAGTTTTCAGGGGGAAACTAATTTCAGCATACACACTTCTTTTTTTTAGCTGTTTGGACCTCACTGCTAGCAGAAGATCCCTCCTGACCGTCATGCTGTGATGGAAGTCAGAGGGGAGCATAATTAAGCGTGGCCTTTAAATCCCTTGAACATGTGAGGAAGGCTGGCATCTATCACAGAAAAGCTCTCTCACCCTCAGCCCTCACTGACTGCTACTGGTCCAGAGTTGGGACTTGAAAGGCGGTCTTTAATTGTGAACCTTTATTTATCTTTCAACCAGTGTTTGTGTCACCCATGCTGGTAGCGCAGGAGTTGTCCAGCAGGAAGTCAAAAATCCTTTTTCACTACATAGAAACAAATACGCCCCTCAGTCTCGCATTACAGGCCCCCCCATTAACCATTAGAAGTCTTATGACAGTCATCTTGGGCAGCCAACTCCAGCGCCTGGGGAGCAGATAGGGTAAAGGGCCTTGCTCAAGGGCCCAACAGTAGCAGCTTGCCGAGCCCGGGAATCGAACCCACAACCTTGTTATCAATAGCCTGGCGCTCTAACCGCTGAGCCACCACTGCCCCACAAGCCAACACACTAACAACCAACTGGGATATCATAGCAATAGCCCAGCAACCACCTTGCAAAACCTTAGGAATCACTATGCAACACTATAGCAACCATCTGAAATATATAGTAACCATCTAGCAACACTATCACAACATCTTAGCAACACCATAGCAACCCACTAGCAACACCTAGTGAACACAACACTAGCAATTGCCCAACTATTCTGTGTTTTCTGATAAATAATATATTTCTCCAGATAATTTTAGAGCATTTCTATTGGTCTGTTCATTCAGAATTATTTACACAGTGTACAGAAGCAGCTACAAAGTTTACACCATGGAGAAAACTAAAAATTGACAAAATGATATTTACTAATGTTTACATATATAATACATCACTACAGGAGGTGATAACTGCACCTAAGAGCCAACACATAATAAATAATTTAAACATGTTAAGAACTGTTATCTGGGTCCTTGAGATCCAGGCTCTCTAACATTTTAGACTTCTTGCCCACGCAGAGAAATATTCATTAACAGAGGTTTCTAATAAAACCCACAGCAATTGAAAACCGTCGTCTTAAGCCTCAAAGCAGCTCAGCAAACTGCCTTTTCCTGGCTCAAAAACCATGGTTCATCACCAAGCATGGCGACCCTCAGCTCACTGCTGGAAATGAAATGTTGATTTAAGGTACCGGGGTAATTTACAGTACAGTTTCCTCTAGGAGATCCTCATAAATGTGCATGATAGGAAATTGGCTCAGGATGGTCCTTGTTTAATCCTCTTATTAGACTGATATAAAGATGATAATTAGCATTTGAATCCATCATAAATATCCCATAAAAGAACCAATGGCTAGCTACGTAATTTGTGATTTTGGGTATTTCCTCTGCAGAGGCTTAAACAACAAAAGTGTGAAATAAATTGAACATCTACTTAGAGTAATGTTATGCATTCCACGTTCCAATCAATTTTGCTGGCACACTCCTCGACGTGCACTTCTGGGAAATCTACTGCAAAAGGATGGAAGCAGCATCCCGAGCAGGAAGTGCCTCCGCTGTGACCTTGGGCTGTATGGATCTGAGAGTTACTCACACACAAACACAAACACACAAACACACACATATACACATAAACATTTGACATACACACCTAAAGCCACTCTTAGTACAGTGACCACTCTTCTGACTGTGTAAAATATATATTGCTGCTGTCCAATAAAAAACCTGTATCTCCATGTATGTCCTAATTTATTTTTTCTTCGTGGTGAACACTGGGTAAATAGGTCTGGATGAATGGAGCAATAGAAATGCTCTAAATGACTTGGAATACATTGACTTCCATTCAAAGTTAAGTACATTTTTGCCTTTTCCTGTAAAGTCACCATTTTGAAGATGCATGCGACAATATGCAAACTGACTAATATTGCTGGTGTCAGTAATGGAGAAACCTCGTACCTCCTCTTTTGTGTTTTGCACTTGCATAAGATTTCAACATAGTGATGTTTGAATATTGTTTTGGGATGTGAACTCTAAACTACGCTGGGCTTGTTTTTTCCCCACCTGTTTTCAGAGCGTGACATCACCAATCAGTAAGCTCCCACAGCACCCCCACCCTGTGGCTCTCTTAACTGCACATGGGGTAATGCGCTCATTTGTCCACAGTCCAGAAAGACACAGGACATAAATTTAACACATAAGACATGCTGTAATTTTTAAATACCATCAACGTTTCTACATACCATCTTTGTGGCCTTTGTGACCATCTCTGTGGCCTTTGTGGCTCCAAATCCTCTTTCACAACCACAGTCGGTACACACACACACACACACACACACACTCATAGTCCAATGTGCACGCCTTTCGGGGGGAATAGAAAAAAAACCTTGAGGTTAAAATCCATTACAGTTTGTCCTCGCCTAAAGTGCTTTTGGTGTGCAGGATAGCGCAAAGTCCTCAAAGTTGTGACATTCCGTCGGCCAGGATGACCAGTGCAGGGGCATTTATCTGCAGCTGTGCAGCCATCAGGCAGCTCCGAAGGCTGCCTGCCTAAAGTGGAGGTGGCAGGCGACCAGGGGCTGTCAGCATTGCCAGGAGGGAGATAAGGAGCCTGGGGATGGCAAGGGCTGGCAGGAGCCGCAGTCTTCTAAAGCGCCGCTGTCCTTCAGGACAGGGCCCATGAAGGGATTCATGCCAAGCCTCTCTCACCCCCGGTTGCTGCAGTCAGGTGGGATCCTGCTAATTCCGCACGAGATCCCACCCATTCTGTACTACAGCACCCCCCTGAGAGGCTTTGCCGCTTGGCCTGTTTGTAGGTGTTATCTCCTTTTTTAACAAACCCAGGGACAATAAGCTGAAAGCCTTGTACTGAACGAAGGCTTTTGGTGTTATTTCTATATCTCCTGCTCCTCCTGGTGGTTTATGGGATTTTCAGGAGAGCAAACTAGCTTCATGTTTATGTGTAGGTGAGGTTTGTGTGTGGGTAAATGAAACCGGTATGGGAATGTTTCAGATCATAATACTGCTGATTGGTTGCTTTCTGCTCTAACCTACTGGCGTTGTGAAGCTGCAAGATACTTATTTTAAAAAATATATTATCATACAAAAACCTAATATTTCCAAAACAGCAACTTACAGGAGAAAGACATAAAACCCTCTTAACTTTTAATGGAAGTCAATGTACAAAGATTGTAATTCCAAGTCATTTTGGAACATTTCTATTGGTCCATCATTCTCTTGATTCATCATGAAATGTTGAGGCAATATAAAGAACAAAGGCCAGATTTACATTATGTGAATAACGGAGATACAATGTTTTTACCCAATAGTGAAGATATATACATTAATATATATATATATATATATATATATATATATATATATATATATATGGAGCTGTTAGCTGAAGCTGTCTATATAGCATTGCATACTATGTGTACCTCCTAAGGCGGGAGTGTGAAATCTTATCTGTAAAGGCCAGGTGTGGTGTGGCTGTATGTTTTCGTTCTAAACAACCAGCAACACACCTGATTCCACATGTATAATCAGGTTGTCTTCAAACAACTCACATGTGCTTCTGCATGCCTGGAATGAAAACCTGCAGCTGCACATGCGGCCTTTGCGGCTCAGATTGGACACCCCTGTCCTAAAGGCTGTGTGCATTCCGTGCCTCATTGCAGAATTGGTATTGGTATCAGTGATACTACCCATATCAAGTCAAGTAAAGAGGTTTTTATTGTCAATCCATCTGAGTAGAAGGACACAGTGGAGGAAATTCCGTTCCTTCAGGACTATGGAGCAACAAAGAAAACAAACAATACAATAAAAATATGATAAATACAAAATACAGGACAGTGCAGGACAGTGGTGTTACCCACTATTTTATCCTACACAGGCCTGGTGAATCTTGTAATACACATCTTAATACAAATGATATGAATATAGTTGAAGGCCCTGTATCCCACATTCTTCTTATGAGGTTTACTAATAACATTTGTATGGTTTTATGTTCTAAGAGCAGTCATTTATACATGGTAATTTTCTAACCACTCTTTATCCCACAAGCAGTTTACACCTGCTACTCCTTAGAAACAGATATAAGTTAAATGAACTTTTATTGTGCCCCATTTAAAAAGCACTGAGAGCTGAAATACCCATGTGAATTGCAATATTAATAGGCAGAGCTAAACTGCTCCAGGCTGAATATAAGAAGATATGTAAATTTGCTGTTTTTCATGTTCAGACATCATACTGTGTCAACATTTCAAGATGAATAGACCAACACAAATAATCCAAAATGCATTAAGTCTTTTTACATTGACTTCCATTGAAAAGCTGCTATTTTGGAAATACCAGGGTTTTCCATGACAGCAATGACTTGTGCACTAATGCACACACACACAGCTTGTCTAGTCCCTGTAGAGGATTGTAGCTATTAGAATAGGACTCTCTAGAGCAGATAAACTTGAGCTTATTGGCATCATGCTTAATACCAGGCGTGGGCTAAAGGGGCATAAAGTCCCCCAGCATTGAGCTGTGGAGCAGTGGAGCTGTGTTCTCTGGAATGATGGTGCTCTGTCTTACTTTTGGGATAAGTTGGGGTCCAGCCTACATCCTGACCTTACTCCAACGCAGAATACACTATGTTTTAATACCCTTGATTTCAGAAGAAATTAGCAGACGTCCCGGTACTTTTGTCCACATAGTGTAGAATGTCTGTACTGGGGACAATACATTTTGAAACTTGAACACTGTTTACATATCGGTACATATCAGGCACCTTTACTATAAAAATGTGTGGAAAATTAAGCTCCCCTTCCATTAAAGGGGCCCTGAGGACAAGTAATGACTCAATACAGTGCGATTCACTGCTGATCCAGTGAGATTCAGTTCCTCTATTGCATCTTTAGGTAGGTATATAAATGATACAGCACAAATGCATACATTATTTATATTCCTACAACACATCCCAAAATCTGCAGACCTTAGAAGCTTCTTTCCTCAGTTTTAGTTGATAAAGTTTGTGTTCTTTGCCTTTGCAGGACAGCATGGCATATGCCTGCTTAGCAATAGAAGGCCTAAAAGGAATTCCTTAGGGTGGCCATTCTTATACACCCAAACCTGTGATCTGCAATGTGTGCTTCTTGTGCCAAGTTGGAAAAATATCACAAAGCTCTGTTGGCTTGCAGAGGCGTATTGTTGTTGCTTTTAAGTGTTGAAACAGCTTTAGCCACATTAATTACACACATTACTATTCACTTTCATGGAGCCTTTTTTATCCTTGTCGCAGATGTGGGACTAGCCAGATTTATCCATGTTATCTTCACAAATTAGTTGTGGTAAATATTCATAGACAGGAGCACAAGGTCACAATGTGGACAGCTGAAGTACTGTTGTTAGACCAAACCAAAACAATATGTTGAAGTCATGCAAAGTTTAGTCAGCAGTACCCCCTGCTGTACCCCCCCCCCCCCCCCGACTTTAACAATAAAGGCCATTAAAAAAATCCTTCAAGTGAAACACTTTTGGTTCCATAAAGAACAATGAGCCTCATTCATCAATTGTTCTTAAGAAATAATCTATTCTTAAAATCCGCTTACGCATTCTCCACAAAGATTCTGACTTTCACCATTTTTTCCTATTTGGGATTTGTTCAGTTTTATAAATCTCACGTAGACTGTGTTTGGACCATTCTCAAGAGCATTTTTTATTTTTACTAATTTGTTCGTCTAATTATTCCCTTTTTTCTCTGAATTTGGTATTGCCAGTTGATCTTTACCATTAGCAATGCTTAATGGACTTAACATGTCTCCTCTGATACAAGCAAAGCCAACGACCGCCTCTTTTTTAAACTGCCGTCGATGCAGGTGACACTCTGAGGGAAGTGTTGGGTCCCCAGCTCCACCGCACCAGCTACCAGACACCTGTGCCAGCCAACGTCACTTAAGAATGATAAGGGGAGAGAGCATAGCCAATTGTGCTCTATCAGATTCCGTGGCATGGCTTGGCATTTGAACTCGCCACCCCTGCCCTGGTGGTAGTGCATTAGACCGCTGAGCTGAATGTATTTAAGAAATTTCTTGGGATGATGATGCTAAATGAGGCTCCTACGAAATAGGATTTTGGTAAAGAACCTTCCTAATCAATTGAAGGTTCTTTAAACTGTAAAGAATCATCTGTTTTATAAACATGGTTCCAAAAGTGGTTCTTCTCTTGCATCCAGCCCTCCAGTTTACCATAAATTGCTATTACTGTTTAAAAAACTCTTAATGACCTTTAATGACCTTATACCCCCCCCCCCCCCAAAAAAAAAAGTATAAACTAAAGCATAGCTAGCTTAGCAACCCTACCAGCTCTTCAAGATGTTGCTGTTTCCACTTTGAACTGGTATCCTCATACTCGGTTACAGCCATTGCAGCACACTTAATTATTTAAAAATGCCTATTCTTATTATACAAATAAATAACCAAATGAGTCAGCTAATAAACATCGTGATCCCTGCTGCTAAATTTGAATCCCCAGTTGTGCCACACTGTGAATCATCTGCACATGGAGCTCTCCAAGAAGACGAGGAACGAGAAATGTTTTTGTTTCCAGTGCAGGGCAGCTGTTCAATCTGGCATTTGCTTGGCCATATCATGCAGTGGAATTCTGAGCAATAAACAGCAAGTGATTACAAACAGAGACCCTAAATAGAATCTCCTTAAGCGGGGGCACCCTGCCTTGCTCCGGTAGGGATCTGGAAGATCTGCCGTGTAGATTTAGTCTAAACCCTAATCTAACACAACTGTTCCAGCTAATACCTTCAACTAAACTTTCGGGGCAAACGTATTTGATTGGATCTCAAACAGAACCCTGCGGTGTGCAGCTCTCCGGGAGCAAGGTTAGGCGGTTCTTCACACATTCATTTTCTGTGATAGAACTTAATCTCCCAGAGGCGTTCCTCATTTTCATGAGCGAATGATACAGAATTTCCGCTGATTTAAGTCAAAGTGAGGTGTGATAGTTCCGTCTGTCTGGGAGAGCCAAACTAGCCTACTACAAGCACCTTGTTTTCCTGTGTGTGTGTGTGTGTGTGTGCTGCAGAGCCACAAGCAAATACCTCAGCTGAAAGTCTAATATCAGTGCATTGGCTCCTCTCTCTGATTACTTCTGTGCCCACCAGCGTCAGAGCGTGCCACCCAGCTGCTGAGCTGAGGCATGAATTTCATTTGAAGCCCTGTTAGTGCCAAAATGACCACCAGGCACAACGGAAAGTCACTGAGCTCAGGCCCTCAAGTGCCGGAGCAGGCAACAGATTCTGGGCCATAACCGAGAGGTTGATTGGCTAAATATTGGCTGGATATTAATTTTCCCTTTTGATTATCACAAAAAAATTAAAAATAAGAGTATTACCACAGTAAATGAAGAGTATTCTATTAAATGAAATGAGCTAAAAATGAATATATGAGAAATGAAAATATTGAGATATGTCTGTGTATTCGTGTCTGTGAGTGTGGGAGTGGGTGTGAGCATATCCTCCTGTGTGTTTGAGTGTTAGTATCATGCATTCGGTCATGCCTTTGTAAGCTGGCAGTGCACAGGGTGATGGACAGCAGGTCTGGGACAGTAGAGAGTGAGATGCAGATGAGACACAGTTTGCCTGCAGTGTAATAGCTCTTGTTCTGACAGGTTTCATCTTGGCTGGGTTTTGTATGCCTGTAATAATGCCCAGTGTTTGGGTAACACCGGGCACAGTTTCTGTTCATATGCTGATCTCCGTGGGAATGCTAAATGGAAATCTAATGGCACGTTCCTTTCCCCACAGCCTCCTGGAAACCCATTCAGTTTCATTAGAGAGAAGCTGTTTTCCCTTCATTCCTTTCACTTCATAATGTTTTGCTGTGCTGACACATTTATGACTAGTGTAATGTGTGCAGTGGTAACAAGACAGAACAGTGCGTTGCTTTCAAGTTCGAAGCGATTCCTTTGATGATCCACAAAAACATCTGCTAAATGCTTTGTTGTCCTAATTTTTGTTGATTACGGTACATTTGCGTAACATCACTAGAATTGCTATTTGCTTTTATTTTATTCAAACTAATTAGCATATTGAGTAACACCTATTATACATTTATTTATGCTTCAGTTGTCCATATGTGGTATAGAAGCTGTTTCTCTGGCATAAAGTATGATTACATCAGAATACAGTGCAGGGCTTTCTAAATAAGTATATTTGAATAAGGAAGCATCTCTTTAGCCTCATGAAATTAAGTTAAAGTGCCCTTGAGTGGAACACTGTATATTTCCTACCATAGTTGAATAATGACAGTTCAGTACTAACCGTTACTCTAAAACATTGTTGCCTCTTTACTGAACAGAAAATTCAAATGTTATGTAATAAATGTATTCTAATAATATTCTATTAATACTTCTGTACAAACAGGTGGGTCGCCTGTACATACGGGTGCTATACTTTAATAATAAAAGTTTGCAGTAACACTTTTGGCCAACTGGCGGCAATAAAATGGCAGTTTGTGCTACTACTCTGTGACGTGAACTCTAACACTAATAATGATAATAAAATAATAATAATAATAATCATAATAATAATATAGTAATTGAACAATACCTTATTTATTTATTGTCCGTTTACTTTGTTTTACTGTGAGCACCTATGCTGTTTCTACTGTTTTTGTGATATTGTATAATGTAGCCTAGAAGCACTGCCAGGTCACAGATTTGGTCAGATTAAAATTTTACTAGTCAACTAGCCAGTAACACAAATCCTTGGTTATGTTATTAACTATACATATCCCTATTTAAAGTCCTAGAAATCTTAAAAGTAGCAAAAAAAAAAAAAAAACTCTACAAATGAAGATGCCCCAGTACTTCATCACCTAAGCCTACACACTGAAACCCAGAACACAGAAAAACAGGATGAACAGAACTTCTTTTGTCTTGTTTTTTACGCATTGTCATCTTTGGGACAAATGCCATTCTCAGTAATCAGTGGCAGACAGCCAGGAGAAGCGTCTGCGCTGTTAGACCGCAGGATGAGTGCAATGTTACAAATGAGCCAGCAGTGCCATCAGAGCCGGGTCTCTTAAATCTGCAGCGCATCGAGGCGAGGTGAACAACAAAGGGAAAGCAGCTCCTGCTTATTTGCTGTACAAAAGGCCTCTCTCGGAATTAAGATATGTTTGGCAGCGCTCTATGGCTATCGATTGCTGAGGAAGGTTGTTGTCTCCTCGATCTCAATGTGAAACAGTGATTCAGAAAGCCGACAATGAGGGACGGGGGCTCTCAATCACACGCCTGCTGTCGCCGCCGAATGATCATTCACACAGCTCCACCTGGGGCCCTGCCATGAGCTAGGCATGCTTTAAACTAGAGCGATGATCCACTACATGCTCAAACCTCAGATCAGCAGAGTTATCTGCTCTTTGTCTGTGTTTACGTTGCAGAGGCTGAAGTGGTAAAAATCTGATCAGACTCGTGACACCCAAGGATCGACCTTGAGGCTGAAGAAACTGACTGAGGCTTTGTGGAGGCCCTAAACTCTTTAAGTTGTTTTAATAAAAAAAAGGAAATAAAATGTGCAGATTTTTGTATCAATACAAGGTCCATGTCTCTTCTTTGAGCAGCTGTCAGAGATAAAAACAACCCAGATTCCGTCTAATCTCTTGTTCTGGACTTGCTAGCTAATTTACATTTACAAAAAAGAGCTTCTTTAAAGCAGTATTATGCAAAACCTGACATTTCTTGCTCCTGGACGCCCCCTACAGTCAGGAAGTGGAGTTTGCATTTTGAGTCACCCTTAAAAAAAAAGCTTTTCACGTGCATTTTACAAGCTGAGTGTTGCTGAATCGTCACTGGAAGTGAAAGAAACGTGTAAACTAAGGTGGTTGAGTAATATTACATGATTTTACCCAAATATCACAAATATGGTTCCGCAGGGTTACACTGTGTACACACGTGTTATCCTGCCCACCTCGCCCCAAGTTTCTAGTTTCATACTCTTGCAGTTTCGGGTGTGCTGAGCCCGGAGTGGCAACAATAGCTGCATTACTCTCCCTATTACAGGTCAGTGAAGCATTGAATTTGAAGCTGATATTTTAAGGTAAAAGTGCTGCATACTGTTGCTTTAAAGGATTTCTCTAAAGCCTTAAAGAAGACCCTGATGAAGGAGCTAAACAGAAGCCCCTGAAAAAGAAGCATTTCTCTGCATTTATTGAAACGTGCCAGCTAGGTATGTAGTGTCTGTGAAGCCTCTCGTCAGATGAATTACTGTCGGATGGAATCGGCAAGTCTAGAATGAACAGAAATATCTGATCTTTACTAATCAGATTTGACCCATTTTCATATGTGCACCAAGATTGAATACATTTCCAATTCCTGGCCATGTGAATATAATGTGAACAGTCAGGCTGTCGGCTCAGTTGCAAATATTAAAAATATCTGAGTGATCCTAAAGATATGTGACTTGAGGATCATAAAGAGCAAAATCAGATCCTAAGCAATAATTCAAATGGAATTAAATGCTGAAAAAAAAACTGGACTGTGTGGGCATTCCACATCAGCACAGTGACTGGCAGTGGTGTAGCATAAGCAGCATAAGCCTATTCAGACATGATTACATTTACATGAGGTCCTGGGGTACTTTCCTCCTTCACAGGTGCTCCTCTGTGATTTTATATCCATCCGGTTCGGCCAGGTCTGTGCTTTACTCCCTCGTCCTCTGAGAAAATTTCAGCCCGAATGACCTGCTGTTTTCGCTGAACTCAGTGGTGCTCTGATCTTTTTAGTCCTGTCTGGATTCACATCTCTGTTGTTTTCCAGGCAGATTCCTCCTTGTTTTGGAGGTAAAAGGTTTAGGCCATATTTAGGCTACTCGCTGTATTCCGTCTCAGAGGGCCCATCTTCTGGATTGTAAGGCTGAATGCAATGCGAATGCAATCATGTGACAATGTGCAGGCACTAGAAACTCACTCGTCCTGTGGTCATTTTATTGCCACGATAGTACATTCAGTTGTGTCCAAGCGATCGAAGAGACACTGGCTCTTATCTCAGTTCAAGTTGAAGCAAAGTTGCAGCCATAATTCAATTTTCCTTTTTAGTTCGTTTTAGTTCTTCGATTTGGAAAGTTTTCTTTGCGGAAAGTGTTTTATATGTACCGGGGGGCACAGCAGTGGCCAAAAGCATCTGCCTGGAAATACACAAAGTTATGTATCTGGACGAGACTGAAATGATCAGACCACTGCTGAGTTCAGTGAAAAGCAGGGGGTAGTTTTCTCAGAGAACAAGAGAGAAAAAACAGACATGGTCAGTCTGGACAGAAATAAAGTCACAGAGGAGCCCCTGTGAAAGACAGAACTTCCTCAGGATCCTATGCTAATTGTATCCCATACAAATGGTACTTGTTTTTTACTTTCATTGAATCTATGATATCGTTTTATGGAAGTAAGGTCTTTGGAGGTACGGCCTGGAAGCAACTTCAGAAAAATGGGGTGAAAAACTTTAGTGAGTAACACCACTAGGACTTCAGCCAGTTGTCCAGTCAGCATTAGCCTTTGCTAAACTATTCAATTACAGGCCTACTCAACCTACTAGGCTAGCCAACAAATGAAGTTTTAAAGGACTTAGTTTCACAATCTGCTGAGACATGCAGCGATCATTGACAGAGAAGAAGGGAAGAGAGATAGCAAGAAAGAGAGAGAGAGAAAACTGCCTTTTGTTACAGTGAATTTACCACAGTTAAAAGGCTTGTTAGCTAGCTTGCTCAGTGGTTGTTGGATCAAGCACACCTACCGAGGCATTGCTTTTGTGGAGGAGCAGGACTGTGACAAGAGAAGAGCCTGCTTTCATTCTGATTGGTTCAAAGAAGACCTTCATGTCAGTGTCTTCCAGTTTATACTTGCCCAACTCAAACACAGTAGAAGAACCATACAAGAGCAAAAAGTTCTCAGTCACAATGGCCAAAAGTGTTCAAGAAGAACCCTATAGCCTGAAGCATGAACTGATTAACCAGACAGACAGGCTGCTCACTGAACATGAGCTCCACTGACGCCATCATCAAGTCATTCCGAAATCATGTGTATACAGATTCCCCTTACCTCAGATATACATATATATACTTATATGTCCAAATGTTTGTGAAGACCCCTGCTAATGAATTCATTCAGCTACTTGCTGGCACAGATGTGCAAATGTGCACACACACAGTTTGTCTAGTCCCTGTAGAGAAGAATTGCTAATTGTATAGGACTCTCTGGGACAGATAAACATGAACCTATTGGCACTATGTCTAATGCCTGGTGTGGGCTAGAGGGGTACAAACCCTCCTAGCATTGAGCTGTGGAGCAGTGGAACTGTGTTCTCTGGTGCTCCATCCAGTACTTTTGGGATGACTTGGGGAGTTTTGGATGAGGTGGGGTGGTGATCATCCAACATCCTGACCTCACTAATGCTTTTGACACTAAATGCCATTGAATCCTCACATCAATGCTACAAAATCTAGCAGAAATCTTTCTCTGGACAGTCAAGACAGTTACTCCAACCCGTGATTTAGGAAGAAACAATGTAAGAGCAAATGTCCCAATACTTTTTTTATAGTGCAGTTCATCAGGCAAGATTTGCTTCTTTAAGAATAGTAATTAGACTTTGAGTGACCTTGACTTGTTGACTTTTAGCTACAATTGCCTCATAAATCCATTGTGAAGCTACAGAAGCAAACTGTGGACCCCAAACATGCCACGGCCGATGCTATGTTTTTATTTTGAGGGTAAAATGGTGTAAATTGTGTTTTTCTTTAATCCATGTCTTTATCCTCCACTTGGGAATGCCTTGCAATTGAACCAAGAGATTTAAACCATTCTTTTAAATGTCAACAGCAAAAAAACAGTATCCCGACAACACAACTTCTTTTTGTGTGTGATCTCACATGAAGAGGAGAGCTTAGAGTAGAAATAGAGTGCACATCTATGTACCTGCGATCCTCCAGAACCTCCTGAGTGATAGGTCTGAATACTGTGATCAACAGAGTGTTGAAAATTGATCTGTTCCTACAAGTTCTTGTAAACCTGTTTACAATCCCCTCTGCTCAGCGCTTAGCCTTTACACAGGAGCCTGTACAACAGCAACAACAACCGTTCGGCCCAGAGAATGGGAAAGTCCAAGTGATTAAACTTGTATGTGCTGTGACGGCGACAGGCCTTTTCAGATTCTGGACAGGCTCATGGTTGATGGGAAAAAGAGGGGGGTGGGGGGCGAGTAGTGGGTAACCATGCCGAACAAGGCTGCTGTGAAACTAGCCAGCGCTGTAGAGGAGGAACTCAGTGCCAGACACAGACATGCCAACTGCATGACTTCTCCACATGCTTAACACTGTAGTTGGGTGTCTGTGAAAACTTGTGTGTGATTTTACTGGCTTTTAAAATGAAAGGAAATGCTGAGTGTGGGTTTACACAAAAACACTTTATTGGTGATTCAGTTTGTATTAGACTGAAAGAAGAGCTGTGGTTTATATGAATCATCTGTTTCTGACAGAACCTCAGCATGTTGTCAGACAACTGCTTTGGGTTTCTATGATTCCAGTGATGTTCTACATCAGAATTTTCATTCTGTATATATTTATGTTTATGCAGAAAATACCGCTAAGTCATCTTCCTCACTAGATATGTCCTTGGGACACCTGCTCATTCATTGTTTCTTCCCAAATGAAGGCTATTAAAAACAGTGTATTCTGTTGATACTGTTCTTGGAAGGCTTTCTATTACATTTTGGACAATTGCTGTGAGGATTTTGATTGCATTCAGAGACTAGAGTGTTAGTGAGGTCAGGATGTTGGATGTTCATCACTCCACCTCATCCTTAACTCCCCAACCCATCCAATAATGTACTGGATGGAGCACCAATCACCATTTCAGAGAAAACTGCTCCACAGTTCAATGCTGGGGGGGCTTAATACCCCTATAACCCATAGCTGACATTAGTCAGCATGGTGCCAAGAGGTTTCTGGTTATCTGCTCCAGAGAGTCCTATTCTATTGGCAGTACTTCTGTACAGGCACTAGATGAGCTATGTGTGTGTGTGTGTGTTTGCACATCTGTGCCTGAAATAGGTTAACATTAAGGTAGCTAAACACATTCATTATAAGAGGTGTCCACAAACAATTGAATATGTTGTTAAAATAAGTTGAGAGAAGTGCTAAGCAATGCTATGTTTTTGGGTTTGGCTTTTCTGTCTGGTGTGTGTGGTGTAGGATGAGCCATATGCCCCTGAAAGCAAGCTTCTAATTTGAGAGATTCCTAAGCTGAAGTAAAGAAAATAATAACGGGTTGGCAGAACATTTGGACGCTGCAGAACTGTTAATTCCACAAACGCAATAAAAAAAAGAACTTTGGATATTAAGTTTTCATGTTCCACCATAAAAGTTCCAGAGGTCTCAACTGCTTTGTTAACCTTTGGAAACGTGCCCCACTGCTGCAGGTTGTGCATAATGTTCATTTATGGTGCCTTAAGGACACAGGAGCCAAGGGACGTTGGATGTAAAAGCAGTATTATTGATGAGGTTACAGTCCAGAGCCAAGAAGACTGAAAAAGGTGACGTTAATGAGCAAAAAACAGCAGGAAGAAGAACGACAAGCAGGGTCAGGGTGCAGAAAAACAATCCACAAATCTGGAAAAAGAACTGAACTGGTGGAAACCCACCCAGAATTACAATTTGATTAAAAAAAAAAAGCCACAAAATTGACAATACATAGAAACGACTGAAAAATAAACAAAACCAGTGTGTGTAGGTGTGTAGACATGGGGCTGGTGATCAGTAGGCCATGATCCCTACTTTTAGGCTTTGTAGTTGTACATTACTGGAGAAGGCCATTCACCAAATACTGGGTTCTAATGTAGCCCATTCAAAATAATGCTAATCAACCACAAAATGACAAAAACACTTTAGTTAATGTTACTGAGGTGGGGGAGGAAAGTAGCAAAAAGTCAGAGGACTAGAATCTTTTAAATTTGTATTAATTAATTAATTCATTCATTCATTCATTCATTAAGTTAGTTAGTTTGCTTGTTTATTTATGTATTATATCCTAGAATTTTTTGCTTTGCTTTGTGTGGGTGTATGTACAGTATGTGTAGCTCAATGACACAGTAAGGACAGTACACAGCTCATTAGCTCATTGTGTTCATTCATTTGAGTGTGACACATGCTGTGCGGAGATGCGTGGAATGTGGTAAATTGCGGCACAGAATGAATGTGCAGTACGTATGCCAGGTAATTATATTTTCTTTTGTGTGTGTGTGTGTGTGTGTGTGTGTGTATGTGTGTGTGTGTGTGTGTGTGTGTGTGTGTATTACAGTACAATCTTAAAGTTGATTCTCAAACTTTTTTCTACATCTTAAACTCATCAGCATCTAACTAATAAAACAACGACCCCTCAGAGAGCCTGTGTTAGAGGTTTTACAGTTATTAGGGATATTATTAGGTGTGTGTTTTTTTTAAATAGCACTAATAATGAGCACTGTTCTTCCACAAAGCAAAGGTTTTTATTAACGCTAGATGGTAGTTGCCAAGCAACATAGCAATCAAAGAGTATTTCTAGGACAGTTCAAAAAATGAGTTTTAAGGTGGATAGCGCTAATAGCATTGTTATTAGAAAAATAGAAAGATTGCAGTTATTTTGTAAATTTGAGTACATTTAGCATTGTAG
The DNA here is from genome assembly GCF_030463535.1 of Salminus brasiliensis. Taxonomy (NCBI): domain Eukaryota; kingdom Metazoa; phylum Chordata; class Actinopteri; order Characiformes; family Bryconidae; genus Salminus; species Salminus brasiliensis. The sequence goes on along the minus strand of NC_132880.1, from coordinate 41,815,777 downwards.
TCCAATTTACCATTTACCAGTAATTTACCATTTACTCCCAGTGTTCTGTGTTCTCGGCTGGCATACATGTAAGTACTCTTTAGATGGGGTATAGCTATTCTCCTGTTTCATTCATATTTGCCTATAAAATAAGCTGCTTAACTGCTAATGGAAATTTGTGTCCTTGGGAATTACCACTAACCTTCTGATTTGGTCTATAACTTAATATAGGTGCTATTTATTTTTTATGATACAGTGCCCTAATATAGAGATTAAGGTCTGTGTGTCTATTGAGTATATTAAGTGAAGCAACTTTAAAAATGATTGATCCCCTCAGATTGTAATACTATAAAATGTAAAAGTATTATTATTATTATTATTATTATTTTACTGAAAAAGCATCATATTCACATGTAGCATTAGCTACTCTGTGAAAAACTTCTCTTCCATTGCTTGTCAGCCTTCTAATGCAACTTCCCTGTCCCTTGTTAGTCTAGAGTCAAGCTCATGAGGAAATCTGTCACATTTAGTGGAGGAGTTTCATCTGATTAGCTATTCCCAACCCATACATGAGACCCATCTGGAGATTAGTTTGATGTAAGTCTCCCTCTCTGTAAATTAGTTTGAGTTCCAGTCATTTTTTCACAGAACAGAAAGACTGAAACTCTATGTTCCTACGCATTATGCAGTGGTTAAATACGATAACAAGCTTTTATGCATGTGTGTAGAGCATGGTGGTGATGGAAATGTACCCCTCCTACACTGATTACAGAGATGTAGCTCTCAGGGGGGACTTTAGCAGCTCTCAACAGTCTAAATCTCACCAATCACACTTTCCTTTATACAAAACTGCACTGCTGAGCATGTTGTCCATCGGCTGGGCAGTGCTGTAGTGGCCTGTTTATTTTTCACAGGGCTATAATAGTTCTGTCTTGCTACATAGCCTCAAAGTCCCACTGGTTGGGTACCCTTTGGGAAATATGAGGGGGCTCAGCTCAGCTCAGAGAGAGAAAGATCTGTGTAATCCATTGCATAATGTAACTCTGAGGGGGATTAGCACTCTCATATAATACAAACGAATCGTGCTCGCGCTTAAGGCTGCACTTATTACCATGTAGCCCTGGTCACAGGGCGATGCCTTGCTTTATGGATGGTCAGTAGATAGATGTACTGTGTGAGACTGGTGCGCTATGTCTGATTAATTAATTCCTTTATTGGCATACATCACAGGAGTTTAGGGATAGGTCTCCACTTAGGACCCATATCCCACATGTATTTTTTTACCTTCTGAATCGATTCCGAATCTGAATTGATTACTGATAAAATTTGTTCACAATTATAGACAAAAACAATCTGACTAAACCGATAACACACAGTCATATTTTTCTTATGACATCCACGGTGCAGGCTAGAAAAAGTAAGTGAACCTCTGCTGCAAGTTTTGAGAAGAGCTAACTAGCATGAGGTGTTTCATTTAGGGAGATAAGATTGAAAGTGTGGATTTTAAATAAATGTAGATTGTGTTTGTCTAAAACTGTGACTTAACATTTTCAGTTTATTGATAATCAATTCAGGTACTTCCAAACGTTATGTGTTTATGTGCCAAAAAAGTGATCATTCATCATTTTCCAACATAATAAATTAAACTAATAATTGTGTGAATGTGCCTTTATAACCAAAAGTAGTTATTTCAAAGAACCATTTGTAACACCTTTATTTTTAAGAGTGTTATAGAAATATGAAATATGTAAATGCTTATACCATTGCTTTTGTGAGATCACAAAAAAATATATATTCAGGTCATATTTGCAGCTTAGTTTCTGTTTATGGTCTGTAAGGACTGGGAAACTGAATGGTACATATTTAATTTAGAAAATGATTTACATACTACATCAAACCCTTACTTCAGTAGGTCTATAGTTATATTGGCCCTTTAACATTCACTACACACCAGCATTTCGTTCCACAGTGGCTGCTAGCATGTAGAAACTCATTTCAATAAAACCTGACTTTACTACGAGCTGTAGCAGTGGTGAATTTCATCTGCTCGTGTGGGTTTTCTCAAATGGAATCCCTCAACCTTATTAAGAGCAGGTAGATTCAGGTAGCTGAACTTGATGAACAAAAGAGTGCTGTGTGAGTCTGAAGGCCCACTAAATCAGGACATATAACAGGGCAGCATGTGACACGAACTGGACTGACATTTGCAGAAGTCCATCGCTCACTGTAAATACATGCTTTATTGAAATGGCTTCTGCGGGTGTTGGGCACAAACCTGCAGGTGAAATATGTGTCTGGGTAAAAGCATTGCGTAGTCATTAGCTGGTGCATGGGTCCATTTATTCTGCTGCATGCTACGCTGCCGTCCTGCCCATGACCCCCCCATTCCCCTTCAGCCCTTCTGATCCTCAAAATGGAGGTTCTGGGGCCGGGCCAAGCCCAGCGCTTCTGTACAAATGATCTGGCCAGCAGGCTCAATGTCTCATCCTGCTGCTGCATTTGACTCATAGAAGCTTTCCGGGCCTCAACCAAGTGAACTGCAGAGAAAGGTGAAAACTGGAGACTACTGCTAGTATGAGCTGGATCTTTAATAGCATGGCGGGAGTCTTTATATGTAATGTTATTCAGCACCAGACAGATTATGTTATCAGAAAGCTTATTATTATCACTAATAATCAGTTCAGTCCAATAAGGCCGCTAATTGTGGCTTATACTGCACAGGGTAGAGAAATTATATGCTGGCATGGAGTCAGAATCTTCTTTATTCACCAAATCAAGGGTATTATTAATTTAATAATATTAATCATACCCTCTAGTAACAGTCTCTACACTAGATTATGGAAATTTGAAGTGAGGATTTGATTGCATTCAGCCAAAAGAGTATTAATGAGGTCAGGTATTGATTTTTGGATGGTTAGTTCTAGATCACAAATCCCACTCCAGCTAATTGCAAATGTACTGGCAGCTCCACAGACCAAAGACTTTATAGCCCCCTACCTGACCTGCAAAAGATGGCCATGTAGAGTGTGTGTTTGTGTGTGTGTGTGTGTGTGTGTGTGTGTCTACACTGATCAGACATAACATTAAAATCACCTGATATGTGTAATAATATTAGTAGGCCCCCTTTGTGATGCTAAATTGGCTTTAACCTTTTAGGGCATGGAGTCCACAATACCTCTGAAGGCATCCTGTGAGATCTGTCACCAAGACTTTAGCAGCAGAACTGCATCAGTGAGCCTTAGGCACCCATGACCTTTTGGCCTGTTGAATGGTTGTCTTTCTGTGGAACACTTTTGGAAGGTACTAACCACTGCATAACAGGAATCCCAAAAGACCTGCCATTTTCTGATGTTCTGACCCATCACAATTTGGTCTCAGAATCTTTCGCTTGGCCATTTTCCTGCTTCCAGCACTTTAACTTCAAGAGCTGGCTGTTCACTAGCTGCCTAATATATGCCTGTATATCCAACCCTTTGACAAGTGCCACTGTAAGCGGATAATCAATGCTATTTGCTTCACCTATTTGCTTCACTGGTTTTAATGTTATGGCCATTTAATATGCAATAGTGGAGGAAATCATCTCGTATACATTGGGGTCTACACCTGTACACCTCTTTCTGCTCATCTTTCCTTCCTTTTCGTTGTTCTCTCTGTCCAACATGACCTGGCACAACAACAACAAAAAAAACGCACTCCTCTGTGTTTGCGTCCCCCCGTCGTGCTTAGCTGGATGAAATATGGCTCCCAGAATGCAGCAGGGTGTAGAGGCCTTGACTCTATGGGGCAGAGAGCGAGGAGCGAAGATGGAAGGAGGGAGGGGAAGACGGGGAGGACGGGTGGAGGAGGGCTGCTCCGCCACAGAAGGAGTGCCCGTGGAGAACACTGATTACTTACTTTCAAAACATCAGTTTGATGGAGAGACGCGCGTGCCTTCCCCAGCGGCCCCCCATCCGTCTGGGCCGCAGCCGCCTGTGATTGATGAGGCGACCGCTGGTGAGAGAGAGCGCCATACTGCAGGGCCTGCCTGCCTCTCTCACTCTCTCCCTCTTTCTCAGCATCTCACTCGCCCCCCCCCCCCCCCCCCCCCCCCTCCTTCCCTGAGCTCTCAGGTATACAGGGGTTGATGAAGTTTCTGCCTGAGCGTCTGTATTTGTGAGTGTGTGTGTGTGTGTGTGTGCTCCTTGTACATACAATCTTAAGTGTGTATGCGCATCTTCACCTAAATGCCTTTGCATGCGAGCTCCACCACCTGTCTTAATTATAGGCCTGGCAATTAAGACAGATTCTCTGATTAAGAAACAAGGTAACGGCTGTCATTCGCTAATAATGAATCTCTCCTTATTTCACACTGAGCCACTGAAAGGTATTGATCCAGGGATGTGACTCGCATGGCAAAAGCTTAAAAGCTCACTAAAGTCCATTAGAGCCACTGACGTCAGCCTTTTAGATTTCTCGCTCACTCAGGAGTCTCTCTTTCTTCTCCTTATTTGAAGTTCTTTCAGATGGGTTGGCGTGTTGTGAAAGCACTACAATGTGAAAGTACAGGTTGCTCATTGGCTAATTGCATTTGCTCAGGATAAATAAGTTGCTGTCCTTCAGTTAGTTTAGTACGATTAACACACCCTTTCTGGCAAAGGCTAGTAATGAAAAGTGTTGTTAGCATGCTAACAACATGCTAGCAGAGTATAGAACAATATTGAGTTGGCCTTCTTGTGTTGTTACTAACTGCTAGCTACTAGAAAGCTAACACACACACACACACACACACACACACACACACACACATATATATATATATATATATATATATATATATATATATATATATATATATATATATATATTCAAATGTATTTATCAAATATAGTTTTTGCAGTGTGTGAAAATGGCCAGAAATGTATCTGTATCTGTAGGTTTCCAAAGCCCTGTGTTCCAAAGTTGAGCCTAAGATTCCCAAGGTCCTATTCTCAAGGTCATATGTTCCCAGGACCATATATTCCCCCAGCTCTACATACTATGATACACCATACATCAATATGAAACATCAAGGAATTCTGTGGGTTCCCAAGCTCATAGTTAGGAAGGTCATGACTTACCAAATGTCATACATGTAACAAAGAGCAGACAGTTTTCCAACCTTGGCTAAGCTAACCTCAGTGACCCAATTAGCTAAGTCAGTAAACGTATATGTAATGCAAACCATACAAGTCAGAGCACAGCATACATAAACCATTGATTTGCTTCATGTTTGCAAACAGATCCAGGGTGCACGTCCCTTCTTTTTTACTGTTACTGGCTGTGTAGCCCTTAACTTGCTGCCTAGCATGTTAAAGGAGGATTGTATGGACCAGTTGGAACCTAGCAAATCAAATTCCATAGTTTTATACTAGAATGAATCATCAGGCCCTGGGAACATGGACAGTGTAGTGTAGCAGGTGACAACACTGCCCATTATGTAGCCAAATGGCATAAATGTAAATATAAATATTTACAGTGTGTTCTGTCTCCTACATTTATGTGATGACTCACAGTTTGGATCGCATCATGGTTTTTGAGTCATGGATAGGGTCATTTTTTTGTATTAGCGAAAAAAAGGGGGACAAAATTGCGGCAGAAGAAGTAATTAGCCAGTATTTAGTTTTCAGTTTAAAAATGTTTTGTGTCATAACTTTGTTAGTATTAGTGACTTTTATTTTGACAGTCTGTTTGCTTGTATTGCTGACTTATTTTGACATGGTCTGTGTCATTAATTTTTATTTTGACATGAGTCTGCTTGTATAACTGACTTTTATTTTGACAGTCTGTTTGATAGTGACTTATTATTATTATTATTATTATTATTATTATTATTATTATTTTGACAAGTCTGTTTGTTTGTACTTGAGACCTTTATTCTGACACTTAATGGTTGTTTGTTGACTTATTTTGACTACCTGCCTGTTTGTTCATTTGTGTTAGTGACTTTTAATTTGACATGCCATCTTTTTTTTCTGTTCCACATTAAAAGTTAATAGTGGAGTCCATTATTCTGAAGTTGACTCCTATTTGATCTCCTATTTCCACGCAGCCCATGTTTATATGAGACTCCCACACCTCACACTAATACACCTCTGCTCTCCACTCACACACGAGTGTATCACTGCAGAGGTGTGGCCGTGCTCGATTCGTTGCCTTCTGGCTCAGTGTTTACTGGTTTTAGTCACATGCTCCCGTTCAGGTGACAGACAGCTGTTCAAGTTGTATGTTTTCACTGCAGCTCTGCGACCAGATTGAGGAGATCACTGCAAAAAGTTCACATGTATCCCAAACCGTGTGAGGCGATCCGTACGGATTATCCATAATCCATCACATCGGTAATGTGGACTTGATCATTTCCCCCTTCAGTAGATCATCTACCAACCCTTAATTCCAAGCTAATGCAGTAATGAAGTGGCTCTTAATATGCTGATGTGGATTCTCCCAAGAGGTAGGAAGAACAAGTCAACCAGTGCATGTTAAAAATAGCAGGCTGAGGCGCAGGCTAGTGGCTTGTTTTGAGGTAGCCACATCTGCATGTCTTTGGATAGTGTCCTTGAGATATCAGCGCCAGCCCTGCAGGTGCTTCTCTGAGACTTGATGTGTAGCTTTATTCATAAAGGGAGAACTTCAGTCTCTTCTTTCTCTTTGTTTCCCTGAAGCAGAGAGTTACGTCAAATATTAGGGCTATACAGATCATGGCTGACTTCATTGAAGACAAAGTGGTGACACTGCTGTTGTACAGCTCCTCGCTGTCTGTTCATTTTTAACTCTCGCTGTCACTATCAATTCACTGGCAGTTATCTCAGAGACCTTGAAGGCCTTTCACAATGCCAGAAGACAGGAAAATCATTGTAAATGCCACAGTGAATGCAGCCTCTCCCTGGCCCTGCCTTCCCTCGCCGTTTGTCTCTATCTAACCCCTCACAGCTTTTCCTTATCGTTCCTTTTCCTTACTAATTCTCTATCTCGCTCTTTTCCATCTCTCCTTATTATCCTCTCACGTTCACCTGTTCCCTAGCATAGCCATCTTTCTTTCTTTCTTTCTCTCTCTGTGTCCTACCCAAGCCTCTCTTTCTCTCTTCATGTCCCCTTCTACATTCCCTCTCCTCCTTGTCGCTCTTTATTCTATACAAGTTTGCGTCATTTACATCTCAGCAAATGGCAGTGCGCTCTCGCAGAAAGGCCATGCCGGCGGGTGGGGTGGGGGTGTGTAATCAGTTTCCTCCTCTCCCTGTCTCCCGGGACGCTGCAGACTCTGCCCGACACCTTGCAATCAGCTCACTGCTGACTGGATCCTGATCAAATACAGTTAAAGCAGGAGGCAAGGGCTTTTATCTCACCTATTACAGCATCCAGGAACTGCCTGAGGGACAGTGGTCATCACGCTGAGATAAGAGACAGAGCATCGCTTCGGTCTCGGATCATCATTACAGTGATAGGCGTGTGTGCATGCCCTGTGCTTTAGGTGGACAGCAGTGTCTGAGTCAGAGGCTATAGGAGGCTGGTTTTAGTGGTTCTTGATTGTGTCTTACCAATAGAATAATGGTCCGTAATGAGCCTCTGCAAGCTATGCTCACCCCTGAACCCCTTTGCTGCATTGCAGATACGTTTATGCTTACGTTTATGTCATGATACACGTTCCAGAGCACATTATGAGTATTTCTAAAACCCTGTCTGTCCATCTGCATGATTCTAACTATACAGTTAAAAGGATTACTGTATTTCAAGTTTACTGGACATAAGCTGCATCACCTGGGGGGTATATAACATGTAGTTTTAATGCCTTTAAGACCTGTGCTTGATCTGCACATATTCAGTTTATCAGTATATAACTTATATATAAGAACTGCTCAGATGCATGTCAAACTGATGAGGCAGCTGTAGCTGTTCTGGTGGAATGCTGCTAAGTGACCCTTTAATTATTGAATTTATATATATATATATATATATATATATATATATATATATATATATATATATATATATACCCTATCCATGTACGTATTACACTGAAGCAAGTAGACATGCTTTGAATGTGCTTGATTTACTCGTTAAGTTGCGAGACAAAGTAATTGAACCCTATGCAGTGACCTGGCTCTGTGTATTAATTACTACTAGAATAAGGTCTGATAATTGTCTAGGCCACATTTACAGCTCATGTGTTTTATTGAGCACATTGAGAAAACAGCCATGACTTCTCCAAGAGCTAATTGGCAAAAGGTGTTTAAATTAAGAAGGTGGAATTGGAAGTGTGAGTTTCACAGTTTCTTTGCCCATTAAATGAAAACACACAACATCTGATTACTGGCGTATCTGTTCTCCTCAAGAACAATTGATTAGTGTGAAGCAAGCCTTTGTTCATGTGTTCACTGTTATAAAAACAATGATATATATATATATATATATATATATATTTGCCCAAGTCCACCTGGATGTCCCACAATGCTTCTGGGAAAAGCACCACTATGTTTGGATGAGGGGGAACACTGCACAGAAACACCAAAACCTCATCCCTCATACCATCCCAAGGCATGGTAGAGGGTGCTTTGTGGTTTATAGGGGAATGTATGGGAAGCAGTCCATTGCCCCAGGCTGAAGAGATGTGATGCAGCAAGTCACTGACCCGAAGCACACAAATAAATCCACTAAAGAATAGTTGAACAGAAGAAGATTTGTTTTGGAATGGCAAAGTCAGAGTCCTGACCCTTCTCCTTAAATCTATAGAGATGCTGTGGTATGACCTGAGGAGGACCATGCACGCCAGAAATCCTAAAAAATATTAAATAACACGTTTGTTGGGAGGAATGGTCCAAAACTACTCCTCAACATTTTGCAAATCTTTATGCAGCTACTGGAAATATTTGGTGGAGCTGATAAGCTCCTAAGATCTGATAAGTTATTAAATTCAAGGGTTCACTTTCTTTTTCTAGCCTGCACTGTGGATGTTTACTCAGTGTGCTTAATAAAAAGAAGAAGTTAATTTTGTCTGTAATTGTGACTTGATTACAATCAGACCACATTTTGCTGCTTATCAAGGTAAAAGTCCAGGTAATAAATATCAACCAAGCAAAGTCACGTAATCACTTTTTCTATAATAGTTTCATTAGTTCATAATAGGATTGTTTTGTATAAAAAATATTTGGTTAATTATCACTTGCTTCTTCCTTCTTACTCTTACAGTGAAAATATACTACTGCAGACAAATATAAACCCACACACACAACTTACCAGCTTTCACTCTGGAGTGAGCTGGGATACTTTTTGCCACTTGTTTTGAATGATTTAGGAGAAGAACAGGGTGGGAATATGCTGGAGCTGGAGATTCACAAACACTCTGCCAACCAGCTCATGTGGAATTATGCTCCAGCAGAATACCCCCTCGTTTCATTAAAATGCACATTAAAGATGGGGAAACACACACTATCTGAATAAGCACTCTAGTAGTGTACAAGCTATCACATCTATACCAGCTGAGCTTGGACTCATTTGCACTATAAGGACAGACATGACCTCAGACAGACTTTCGCAAAGATGCCCACATGCCAACAAGGCATGTTGAATCACAAAGTGTGAAGCATGCCATGTTTTCTACTGTAGTTCCTGTGCCATGTAGCATGTCATGGTCTTGCAGGGTTATGCAAATTTGATATTATAAGTGCATGTTTCAGTAGCTCTAGCCGCAGCAGCAGCAGCAACATTTAGATGAGATTGCAGCAGTTATGTTAAGTCTTGAGCCACTATCATGGTTTGCCCTCCAAACTCACTAAACTGCTTGCTTTAACTGCTTATCGTGTGTTAAATGCTAAAATGTGTGTAAAATGTGTATGAATAAGGGCATGTTACATGCTACACACATACACTACAGATTTTATCTGCTATAGTGATGCCATTTGGCCTGAGTGAGCTTCAAACTCCAGTGTCTGAGAGGTGTGATGATACAGTGATGCAGGGCACTGACTGGCTTTCTCCATGTGTGTTTAGCCAAACAGACAGAGACAGAGGGGCTAATGGGGAGAAATAGGGTGCTAAAGAATGTCTCATACAGACCTACAGGTGTTCAAACACAACCAAGGAGTCGGTCTGGTAGGTTTTCTTTGGTTCCTAACACATGCTAATGGCATTGTTAAAACAATTATTATATATTCATATTCCACATATTTTATAGTTTTATATTAGTAAAAAAGGAGAGAAAATTCTAAGAAATCGGTACAAAATAAAGGAAACATTTTGCACATCACTGTGTAAGAAATAGTCAGGGAAAATAAAATGTCTGCAAAAAGTCTTTTTAATAAAAGTCAGGTCAATTAAAATTGAAGCCTAAATTCATTTTATTTATTTAATTTTTCAGTGTATTTTCTGAAGTATTTGTTGGCCACAAATACCTAGAGTTGTACAGCATGGTGTTTCTCATGGGGATTTGATATAAGCTGCTGTGTGCATATGAATTTACATGATTATTATCCAACTAGACCAAAGAGCACCAAATGTAGGTATATGGCTTTGTTCAGATTAACTGAGCTGTGAAGGTACTGGTGTTCTCAAAACGGTCAACAGCACTGTGTTTTCTGTGCATTTGGTGACCACTGTGCGTGATAACCGTGCCAGTTTACTGACTAGCAGTGAGCTGTTTGAGTCCCTGTTTTCCGGCAACATCGAGAAGCTCTTAAGTGATGTTGAAAGCAGTGATGTTGTGGCCAAAACAGTCAGAGTTCCCTGTTTTAGGGAACTGTAACTTGTAGACCATTGGTGGTCATGGGCTGGGTCCTTGAGGGACAGATTTTGTGCTTGTACTGCTCAGGCACTCCTGATTCATTGAACCTGTTAATTGCAATATTTAGTAGCTCTGTTAGAGAAGGGAAATCAGCATACTGTGCTGGACTCCAGGCCCCCGTTGCCCACCCCTGTATTAGATGAAAACAGGTCATCAATAGTCAGACTGACCATAAAACCATGACCCTGTAACAACCCTAATCATGACTATCAGAGCCGTAATTGTTTGTTTTCACTATGTTTAATGTTCTATAAAGTACATTTGGCTGTCTAGAACAGGGGTGAGAAATTTAGTGTCTAGTTAGTGTCCACTCAATCTGTATATCCTCCCACTGCTCTTGCTGGTCTGAAACAGCTGCTCGTTCCAACCAGCACTGAAGGTGCAGAAATGCCCTGCTTCCCTGTTGAAGTTTTAACAGCCTAGTCTGGCTGTTCTCCTGCTTCCGGTGTCTCCACAGGATGGTCACAAGCCATAAAAAAGAGAAGCAAATCACGAATTTGACTGGACTTCTCGCCCCTGCTGTTCCCACACTGCCGTCACTCGTTCTAGCAGTTGTGTGTGTGGCTACCGCTGGTGTGATAACAGTAATGATATGGCGGGGCTCCAGCCTGCGAAGGCCATTAAAGAATGATTCATGTGGCCATGTCCTTTTAATGACATCTCCCGTCAGACATCAATAAAGGCGGATGGTTGGAGTGGGGGGCTGGGGGGTGGAGCAAGAGCGAGGGAGTAGAGAGAAGAGCGGGAGAGGGAGCAATGTGACCTGTGTCCTCCGTCACAGCTTCCCAACAAATCTCCTGCAAAAGTGTCACGTAGTAGTGATGTGCAGGGTCATATTTTTTATGATCCTCCAATCTCAAATTGACAGCCTTCGCCGTCAGCAATAACACCAGACAGGGCAGCATTTCCACAAATGAAAACAGCATTTTGGGCTAGTAGTAGACTTGTGACAGTGACTTAGCGGGGTGGAGCTTTGAGAGTTGGACAATAAGACCTTTGAGGACGTATCGTTATTTTGTTGTTTGCTGTTGGCATCCAGATGAACCATCCAGATGAATCGCAGTTTCCCATGGATTTACTCTGGTCTGCCTTATATTTTCAACAGTGTCATCACAGAAACAGCAGAAGTCCTCAAGTCTGCAGGTTACACTATATGTCCAAATGTCTGAACACTCCTTCTAATGAATGCCTTCAACTACTTTAAGTCGCACCTGTTGCTGACACAGATGTGCAATGTGCACTGCCAAATAAATTGGACTCTCTGGAGCAGAACATGAACCTGTTGGTACCATGCCTAATGCCAGACATGGCAGTAGTGGAACTGTGTTTCTCTGGAATGATGGTTGGTTCTTCATCCAGTACTTTTGGGATGAGTTGGGGAGTTTGGGATGAGGTGAGGTGGTGATCATCCAACACTCTGACCTCACTAACCCTCTTGTTGCTGAATGCAATCAGATTCTCACAGCAGTGTTCCAAAATCAAGTGGAAAGCCTTCCCTGGACAGTTGACACTCTTTTGCATAGTGCAATTCCCATAATAAAGGGTCCTGCAATCATCTAGCTCTTCTGTAAAGACAATGACTCTACATAACTCAGCTCAACAAGCTTAAATGGTCCTGTAAGAACCTTAAACCAGCTGGTTTGGCAGGTGTAGACTACAGTCTGAGTAGCTGCTCATGTCGTAATGTAGTGGTGTTGAAGTAGTGTGTAGTTATAACAGTAGCCTTAACGTTTCTGCATTAGCCTGCCTGTAGAATGCGTCAGTATTCATCGTTACCTGATGGCTTTGTAATTCAGAGAATTCCATCACATTCAGGTACTGTAAATATCAGCACAGGATTAAAGGCATTTGCTTTGGGCTATTTTTATTTACTACAGGTTGTGATAGTGGCAAGGCCTAATATATCGCTAACCACAACATGATACACACAGCCTTAGACGTGTAAAGCTTTAGCGTGCCCTTTTCAGCACTGGGGAATGAGCCACTGTAAGTGGTTTCAAAGCTCTATAGCATTAACGCCGGTTTTCGCTGATGGGTTACGTGCTGTAACAAGCTTAAAGATTTCTCCCCTTTGTTTCCTGCAGGTTATCTGGAATGAACGTACCATCTCCTATTGTCAGCAACAAGAACTGGCTGAGGCTACACTTTGTAACTGACAGCAACCATCGATACAGGGGCTTTAGCGCCCATTACCAAGGTAAGCTGCCATTTTAATCACTTCACATATCCCCATATGGGGCTTCTAATAAACAAGACCCTTGAAACAATCCAATCAGATCACTGTAGCTAGATCTTTAGTGTTGCAGGGACATCAGTCCAAGCAGTCCACTCTTCCATTACACACAATCTGTATTCCGCAGGTGTTTTCTTAATGTCTGTGTTGGTCGATACTGTACTGCTTTATTCTATTGTCATTTGTCTGTTTTTATTTTGACCAGTTAAGTCAACTGAGTCATTAAATGTTGTTTCTTTTCCGTCAAATGTCTACCCAAAGCCGTAAGAGACAGATATTTCTATGTTTTGCCACTTTCCGTTTCGTTACCAAGCTTCATTCTGCTAACTGGAAGTGAATCAGGCAGAGAAGTTTTGTTTATTTATTTATTTATTTTTCTTTCCTTTTTTATTTTCGCTGCAAATGCTTGCATGGATTTGTCCCCCCACCCCCACCAGACTAACACATTCAACCGCAGATCTCTTTACTCCTCTTTGGAAATAGCTGTCTCTTCTTACTTCTCCGTTCGTCCAAAAGCTGCTCTACATGTCCTTCTTGAGTTGTAACAGGTCATCCAACACCATAATCTTCTCATGTGCCTGGCTGTGTGTTGTTTTTGTGACCAATGTCTGACACACATTTACCATAAACCCAGTTCAAGCTTCTGCACATTGACCGACTTGTTCGTTTTGACCGGCTGTGTTTTTGGGTGGAATATGAAAGTGTTTGCCGACCCTTACATACTGAAATCTGCTCAACATTGAGTGTTTAACAGAATATGAGCCTAGTAGATATACAGCTGACTCTGGAGTCGGTGATGGGGAGGGGCTTCTGTCATATAATGAATTGTAAGCTACTGTAGAGCAACCTCTTTTGCTTAGGAACCTTAACACAACGTAAAGCTTCTACACCATGTAATATAAATTGAGTATAAATTGGGTTTAAAATAATATATATATATATATATATATATATATATATATATATATATATATATATATATATATATATAAGTAAATTATCATCAAGTTTTTTCCTTAATGTATTTGTTTGTTTTCCCTTTTTCTCTCAATTTGGTATTGCCAATTAACCCACCCGTTCGTAACCCCTTAGCCCTAGCGATGCCTCCGGCACTAGGAGGGTATGGACAAACACATGTCTCCTCCAGTACGTGCAAAGCCAGCCACTGTCTTTTTTTCTAACTGCAGCTGTGCCATTGCCGGGCTCAGAGAAATGCACTAGGCCCTAGATTCACCGCAGCAGCTAACAGACACCAGCGAACATCACTTATAAGTGGTGAGGGGGGAGAGTGCCTACCCACCTGGAGAGAGTACAGCCAACTATGCTCTTCTACACTGATCGCACTGGCCAGTGATCGCAAAGTGGCATAGGATTTTTTTTAAGCAGCTGTTGATAGTGGTAGCAGTCTGAATGAAGAAAGTGGCACTGTTACTTACATTTTACCACAAGTGTCCGTTGTTAGCTAAAATAAATCATAAAAACCCATATAAGGCAATGAACTTTCTCTATTAACATTCCTGTTGTATTAATCTAAATCAAGTAGATTTGAAGAGTCATACAAAAAATTACCCACACAGAAGCAGATTATTTAGCAGCTATTTTTCTTTTTGCATACCTGAATGCTGTTATACACTTAGAGATGCAGTAAATACTCCAAAAACAAACAGAGACAATGACCAAACATATGCTCAGTCATTCATTCGATGAAGCCAGTCATTTGTGTACCCTACAAATTGGCTCCAGAGAGAAACGGCTTTATCTTCTGGTCCAAGTTCTTAGTAATGAACAGGAGCGGTGTGTTTTCTGACTGTGAAATAGCAGGTTCACACCACCTGGGGAGTGACAAGCGGTGGCGTTTAAAAAGTAGCAGCTGCACAGTGCCTCAGGACACCAACCCAGCGAAATCCAATTTAGCCTACTGATATGTCTGAAAGAGATGCCATCGAAAAAGAAGCATGTTCCATTTCGAATGGCGCCACTCTTATTGACATTAACCAGCTGTTGCTCCCCATTCAGAATGCCCATAGAAGGAAGCACTCGTCTTCGGAAAATAAAGCCGTTATTGGCAAGGCTGTCTGGCCTCTGCTTTCCACAGACAGACGCACTCCACACCGTCCACCCAGATAAGAGAGGAGTTGCCTGATTTCAACTTAATCAAAGTTTGACTGCACCTTTGAGCCCGGACATGTGAGCGCCACAAGGACAGTTGGGTCTTGCCTGCTAGTGACTGAATAGGAGCACAGCTACAATGCCTTAATGTGATCATGGGGTTTGGGATGTGATTAGACAGGCAGACTTCAACATTGTGAGAATAAACATTCCCTACTGTCAAAATGATAAGATCCATGAGAAACTTTTGGAGGTTCTTCAATTTGAAACTAGAGGAACCTCTTAAGGTACTTTAAGGACCATTCAAGAAAAGCTTTTTTAGAATAAAAAGGTTCCTTAAAGGTTCCTCAAAGCAACTTAAGAGGTTCTCCACAGTTTCAAACTGAAGAACCTCCAAAGATTTCTCAATGATATAATAATTTTAACAGTGTACGGTGCTTCAGCAAAGCTCTAGTTGTAGCTATAGACTGTATATAAGAGTGAACTGGACGACAGCAGTTAAAAAGTGAAGCCAAAACGTCTCATATGCCCTCTGGTGCCTGGAACTGTAACCCCACCCAATCCTAGTAAACAGAGCCGAAACTGAAAAGTATACATTTATCAATTCTGCACGCTCCCCTTAGGATAATATAGATATAATATAGATATTTTGTTTTCACAGTTGATATGTTTTATAGAAGTTATTTGGTGATATTTAAAGGAGTGTGGCAATGAGGTAAATACCAGCTGTGAGCAAGCTGATACTAACCGTCTGATATCATGAACATGCAGGTATTTCAATACAATAAATAGTCTAGTCATGTACTTACAAACCTAGCGAGCAGTTGATTGAGTCATCATTGTGTGGTAATCACGTTTTCTCATTTCTGATGGAAGTCAAGTTCAATTACTGTTCACGCTCCCAGTGTAGAGACAGGTGGAGGCTAGCCACTAAGAAGCAGGGGCCTATATTTCTTATTGTCGCTTCTCGTCGTTACTGTGTCTCTACATGCTCTGGCTCCAATCTGTCTCGACTACACAAGCACAAACAAGAATCCAGCTTCCGTTTAGGCCAATATTGGCTTCACGATGTCGCAATGGAGGTGAACGGAGACTTACTGTCCACTCTTATATACAGTCTAGGATTGTAACTTTTGTAACCAAAACTCCATGTTCAGTCGGTCTGTAAAGAGCTGAATCATCAGACCTAGTTCCAGAACTTTGTAAGACTTGATGTATCCATGCTCCGTCTACTAATGCATTCAGTGAAAGTGCAATATAAGAAACTATTAAACTATAGTAGTCAATTAATTAGTGTAACGCTTTAAACTGGAAATTTAGCTTTAAATAAAATAAAGATCTCTGCAATGTCTCATTAGCTTGAAAGGATTTTTCAGATGTTCTGTAAAAGAAGTCTACCTTTGCATCTGTTCCCTCTTAAAAATGAAGGTCCTACAAATGGCTCTTTAAGCTGTCCCATAGAAGAAGTACTTAAGGTTTCATAATGAACCAGGTGTGTAGTATGTAGGTGTGTTACGGGTCTAAACAGTCTTTACATCCAGTAAAAAGAAAGGTTTAAAGTGTAAAGGTTTTTTATGCTCATCCAAACAATTTTTATGTAAGTGGCTTATAATGCATCGCTCCGTTGTTCTCAAGGGTGCAGATTCAAAAGAATTTGTGGATTTGTGGACAATTTGTGGGTAGAGCATGCATGGGTATGCTAATGGCAAGGTAAAACACTGTTCTCTGAGGTTTCTAATATTGAATGGCATAGCGAGCATTCTACACCATTCCTCCCACCCTTCATAGCAGGTCAGTTAGAAATAGAACCTCATCTTTTTAGAAACAGAAGGATTTTGCCACAGTTTTCTGTTCCCTGGAGTGCCTGCCATGGCTAATAAAGTCTGTCTTTGATGGTCACTCCTGCCACCAACTCATTAGACTTGCGGGAGAATGTAGAGGCATGTTCGTTCAGGATTCGCCATTGGCCTGAGGGAATAATTAATTTGGCTGGACTCCACTATGTCTCTGTCAGACATGATTCCACAAGCATTTGCTTAAACTATAATGCCATTAGTGCTAATGCGTGTGCTGCTGCAACTCGGACACACAATTTATTACCCAACTTGCGGAGTCTGTGCTGCACTAGTTAGACAGACTGAAACTTCTGAGTGTCAGGTATTTGTGAGCGTATGCTGAAATGGGTTTGAGCTGTGTGCCGTTTTTCAGATTGGGGTAATGGTTGTGTAAACAAAATCAGCACGGAGACCCAACTTGCTGACTTTGTTCCCCAGAGGAGAACGACGTGCACCCAGACTGTGCGCAAATAAAAAAAGCACACCACAGTACGATCAGTCATGCTGAGATCGTGAACTTTATTACGCTTGTTTTTCCGAAGACATTTCTCAACGTAGATCTGGCTGCTTTTAGGAATCATGTCACAGAAGCTCTTCCGAGTTGATTTGTTACATTATGCATTACAGGCTTATAGAAAAGAGGCAGGATTTCATAATAAGACAAACAGTGTATTTTGTTCACACTCTTGCTAAGTCAACATGTTCCAGCAGGTCAAAGTCAGCATTGTAAAAGTTTATTTTATATTATATTATTATATTATATATATTATATTCTTCTTTTTTATTATTATTATTATTATTAGTAGTAGTAGTAGTAGTAGTAGTAGTAGTATCACTTCATGAATACTCTCCTAACAGTGCTAAGGACCAGTAATGTGAGATCAAGCTGTTGAAAATTAAATATAGATAGATAAATAGACAGACAGACTGACTGATAGACTGATAGACACATAGACAGGCAGGCAGGCAGGAAGGCAGGCAGGCAGGCAGACTGACAGACTGACAAACAGACAGACAGACAGACAGACAGACAGACAGACGGACAGACGAATGGACAGATAGATAGATGGACAGACAGACAGACAGACAGACAGACAGACAGACAGACAGACAGATAGATAGATAGATAGATAGATAGATAGATAGATAGACAGACCAACAGATAGACAGACCAACAGATAGACAGACAGACAGACACAGAGTTCTTATAAAAGTGCTAAGAAAAAGAATGTACCCCTTGGATGTTTCCCCTTTAATTGATTTTATAAATGGATTCATGGTCAATATATTTTGTTTTTGTTGACAATGAATTTACAAAAAATACATTTTAATGTAAAAACAGATGCCTACAAATGAATGCCAATTAGATAAAAATACAGTAAATAAAAAATGTCCTTTGGAGATCAGTTAAATTCATCATTATAAAATGGAAGGAATATGGCTCATTTGAGACCATCCTCACAAACCGAGTAACCGTGCAAGAAGCAAACTAGTATTGGAGGCCACCAATTTATAGCCATTAATTGACATTGACATTGAAGAACTGTTTTATTATATTTTCATGTACATTCTTGTAAAAAAAAGGGGGGGGTTATATTGAAGATGATGATGATTTCATTTATAAATAATACAGTCTAATGTACAGAACAAATAAACATGGCCTATTCAGTGTACAGTACCCTTTTAAAGGTGTGTGTATATTTGTATGCACCGCTTATGCACCATTGATCTTGCATATAGTCTATTTGTAGATTATAGACCATGTTGAGATAAATCCTACAATGATCAGTTGCAGACAATGTGTTGAAGATTAATGTGAAGAACGTTTAAAAGGCAGAAACATTTAGAAACTTTCAATGGCCAAATGAATGAGCTTTGACAGTCCTTTAATATTAGAAACAGACAGACAGACAGACAGACAGACAGATAGACAGATAGATAGATAGATAGATAGATAGATAGATAGATAGATAGATATACAGACTTCTTATAAAAGTGCTAAGAAAAAGTATGCACCCCTTGGATTTTTTCCCTTTAATTGATTTTATAAATGGATTCATGGTCAATATAATTCGTTTTTGTTGACAATGAATTTTAATGTGAATACATTTTAATGTAAAAACAGATGCATTGTGAGTAGCAAGGTAGTCTATACTGTTCCCTTTAATAGCTGTCACAGTACTGAAGCTACATTTGTCCATGCTGTACTACAGGTAATATTGCTGAGCTAGTGTGAGAATTTTTTATAGCTTCTGCTACAGACCTTGATTCATTTTCATTGGGAATGTTGAGTAAACCATAAAAAAGAACAGATTCAACTTTACACCAAGACTCAAAAGCATCTCAGTGTTTAAAAAAAGCTTACTAGCAACATCTAATGATGATGGGTAAATATAGTGAGCTTATCATGCGAGACATTTCTATTTACCCGTATTTAAAATGCAGTCTGCAGTTCTTATGTTTAAATAAGAACCCGAGTTTATTATTAATTGCCATTTGCATTGATTAATAATTGGACACATAATAAGCAGATACTATTTGCATATGGTGATTTACTTTAGGGCTAATTCATTAAGCTTGTAAGGTTCCCTACCACACAGTTGCCATCCAGTATTAAACCAGTTGGCTGGATATGCCGCTTATCTTTTATCTTGAATTCCAGCCTTGCATGCATTAAAATGACAGAGCAATTAATCACTGAGAAATGGCCTTTTAAATAATAAGAATAATGAGATTGCACGCAAATAACATACTTGTTCATCAGCTGCACAGATTTAGAAACATACTTTTTAACCTTGATTGCCACCGCACTCTTCTTTCACACTTGGACAATGTGAAGAAATGGCTGAAGAAGCAGGGATTTTTAAAATGCTAATTCTGAATATGAACAAGGGCAGCTTTCTTCAGTGCGGGGTCAGATAGACCACCCACTTACCACTGTTTTCATTCCCATGGCAACTGCAGTCAGTATTAGACGCCCCCTCGCACAGTAAACAGTTCATATAAGGAAACACTGTTCACTCATCATCTCTAATTCAGAACTTCAGTAAATCTTCATCTCTTCCAGTATAGCACATAAACACCCCCTGGGGTGAGATGGATCTGCATCCTCAATATTTTTCAATGTTGCCATTAGTTCCAGACTCCCACAGATAGCTTGAACTTATGAGATTTATCCAAGTGTTCATTCTGAACTGACTTTACAGAACGGAAAGCTTTTCCTTGATGTAATGTTCAACTGTAGCCTGGGAGCAGTAACATTCCCAGGGATTTATTGATCTTTCCCTATCTTTTTGACCAATCAATGAAATCAACAATTTTTTTTGTTTTTTGTTTTTTTTTTTGGCCAAGGCAGGAAACCCTGTTAGTTCTTCATGTACTTAGTCATAATCAACAAAATACCCCCCAAAATACCCCTCAAGCCTTCTTGTAGCTTCTACAACAGTAGCATCAGCAGATTACGAATAGAACAGGATCAGACTTAATGTTCCCACTATCCAATTCATTAAAATATTTCTGGATTGGATTGGATTTTTTTTTACCAGACTGGATCAGTTAATCCTTATTAATTTAACATTCAGCTAAATTCAGGGTGCAAATCCTGTGTATTTCTCAGTAGGGGCAAATTTCATGGCCTATCATGATCATCCAGTGTAGTGGTTCATCTAGAGGTTAAGGGCTACAGCACTGGCATGTACTGATATCCTCACATTCCTGACTTAATGAAAGTGAGTGAAGGTTAAGTAAGTCTGCTGAAATATGATCGCATCACGATTTCCTTCTTATAGCCCATAGGCCAGCACACTCACACTTGCCTGTGAACCAGAGAGTAATATGACACGCGACACAGAGGACAATTACTGTAATTTATCATTGGCAAAATGGACATGGGGCAGGATGCTGGGTAATGGGGGCATAAGAAGACAATGCAAGAACCCCTTCAAGATCACACTGAGGTGACTTGTGAATGTATAAAAGTACAACATGTTGACAGAATAAATGGATTGAAGAGAGGTTGACAGCGAAATGTATGAAATCTGTTTAAATAATATTCCAGACGTTCAGTAAACGATTGGTGCAGATGATGCATGGAAATTATACTGAACATAGATGGAAAATAACAGTCTTACATTTCAGTAATCACATTTAATTATTTTTAGTAACATTAACATTAATATAAAGTAACATTAATATACCAAAAATAAACAGCATTAACAGAACAGTTGAATAGAGTGTCACTTTTATTTTTTACCTAAATACTTCAGTTAAAATAACATAACCAAAAATCTGGTATATCAGATCAAAAACTACTTAAAGACTGAATAACTTAAAGACCTGTAGCAGAACATCTTTGTGCATCTGGCATCTATCAGAATAGTATCTGTTTAAAAGTTGGATGCACTTTCTGTGTGAAATGTAAGGCTAAACTTTAAAATATGGAAACCCATTATTACTAACATCAGTTTTCTATTCATCTGAATATGTATGTATTCATGTACAGAATGTCAATGTGTCAATGTGTGTTAACGGCAAAAAATAGAACAAAAAATTATCTAAAAGTCTTTATTTTTGTCCATTGTAGTGGACATAAGTACACTGTAGTGGACATAAGTCCACTGTTTGAATCCTACCGGGCTATGAAGGGGGGAAGTACAGTACTGGGCTTTTCAGTGAGGTATTAAATGTGGGAGTGTGGCCAACAGAGCACAGGGACTTTTTCTTCATAGTCATCATAGCTTTCGTATTTTATGACAGCATCAGTTAATCAGCAGTGTTTTTGCAGATGTTATGTTCTTGTTGCTAATAATCAAAATTGTTCTTCAATATGAAATTCTTAACTTCAATGTCGTAATATTTCAGAAATGTACAGTAATCTCAACCTTTTCAAACCACAGCTTTTATTCAATATCCTCTGTAGTGGACAACAGGACTCCCATTCCATTTTTGTCAAATTTCCATACTTTAGAAAGCAGAGGGCTGAGTGAGGCAGATGGAATTTTACTCAGTAGTAGTTATCAGCCTACTAGGAGTCTGAGCTGAATCTTCTTGTCTTCTGGTCCCTCCAAATGACCAGGAATTTGAAAAAAAAAATAGAGCACACAAATCAGCGGGAGATGCCCATCACTGGAGGAAGCATTTTAGTGTTCAGATTTGTTTCCTTTATTTTTCTGTTCATAAAATGTAAAGACATTTTAACAAAAATCCACACTGAAATGAACACATCATTACATAACCCGGCCTTCTGAGACCAAGCAAGGCCTGATTTACACTGTCCATTACTGACCGTATCTACTACAGATCAATAATGTGCACATCATGCATCATTAGCTTAAAAGTCTTAATTAATAACAAGCTTGGATGCCAGAAATGTGTAATTAATTTAATAGCAATGTTTGGACTTCAAAAACGTGGCATAAACAAGTTCAGCTCAGTTCGATTCAAGCCTCATGTTTCTGTGCACTGCTAATTTACATTTGCATGACAGGCCCAAATTAGAGAACTGAACAAATCCAAATTTAGCAAAGCTGCCCAAGAGACTTATTGGATTATTGGAGCACTTGACAAATTAAAGAATGGTACTGTCATTATTAACCTAATAGGGGGTAAGTAATGGGAGGGGGGTGTTCATGTGTTCATGTGGCAGAAAGCCTTAGTTCTGAGCAAAACCGCTACAGTGTAGTGTGCTAAGCTGACAACTTTTAACAGGTTCACAACACATCACAAGCCAGTGTTATACTGCAGTTAAACCATGTTGCCCTTATAGGCCTAAATGTCTTAATAGGGACTTAATTAAGCCATATCGTTTTAAATGGATTGCCCTAGGTGTGTAATCATCACATTAAAATTGGCTTTAAATGGACTCATTGACATAATGTTTTGCTTAGCCCAAATCATTTGGTTTCTCATTTGGTTTTATTTATTTCTGAAGATGGGGCTGACCCAGAGGGTGTCAAACTGAACTTCTTGTAATGAAGTCAGGTTTAGCTATTAGGGTTCCTGCATTTAATCAAACAAACAAAGGAAATGCAGAAAATGACACATTTTAAGGAAATCTAATTTTCTGACATTCTCACAAAGCGTACCGTCTGCCTGATTTTTTGCGAATGGGCCGCATTGTAGGACTGCCGTTTGCCAAGCTGTAGTGCAGTAGGTCCAAAATTGAAGTGAACTATAACAGTAATCCCACCTTAAGCAGCCGATTTCAATTTCAATTAATTTCCCCCACTTCTGAATTTAGTTGATTAAACAAGTTATGGTGACACTTATAGTGGCTCTACTCATCTCAGGCTGGCCGGTACTGACTTGCACAATAACACCCCTCATTTATTTCTTATATGGCTTTGTTTCAGGACTGGCAAAAACATACTCAATCCGATACTCCATATCCTTTCATAGTGAAACCATTGAACTTGTCCACTCTATGTAGTATCTCGTCCCAGTCACACAGAAATAAATCAATAACCCTCTATCTCCATTTTTCACTTTTGGCATAATTTGAGTCTGACGGTTAATGATAAAATTATAACGAATGGACCGATAGAAATGCTTTATAGAAATAAAATGTCTTTACATTTTCACATTCTTTCTTCTGCAGAAGTAAGTTTCCGTTTTGAAGATACAAAGTTTTGTGTGGCAGCGACGATATATTAATTTATGATATTTCTTGTGAAAGCTTTTGAAGTAGCAAATGTTAAATATGTGTGTGTGTATATATATATATATATATATATATATATAGAGAGAGAGAGAGAGAGAGAGAGAGAGGGAAAGAGAGAATATATCTTTATGTAAGGGTGGGCAAACATCCTGTTTCATTCATATCCATCCCCATTCTGCCAAAAACAAACACAGAAAAACAGATGATGGAGTGTAGACCATGAAAAAGTATAGAAACTAATGTGCTTCCATATGTTGACTGTGAATTTGTACCCTTGTGTGCCTCTATGGTGCTCTCTCTCTCCTCTCTCTATCCCTCCTCTCTCTCTCTCTCGCTCTCTCTCTCTTTCTCTCTCAAAAGAAAGACACCACTGAATGCTCACACAAGGATGGAAATCCTTCACTCTTCCCTATTGTCCTATGCAGCCCTTCAGTTTAAGGGACCCACATTGAAGCTCCTTAAAACATAATAAAACACAGTCCGAAATGCTAGTTCATGACTATATGAATATGAATAACACACTTCAATGGCTAATTGATACATAAATCATTTTGTATGCTTTTGTTTTTTTCTTTTTTTTCCATCACTGCTGACTGTATTCTTTGAGATGATGTAAATGCTAGGGTCACACATGCTGCACAGCTTAAGTGTATGTTGTTAAAGGCTATAGGCTTGAATGTTTGTCCCTTTAACTTGAGCGATTTCCAAATTCCACACACTGTCACTTCACCCTGACTGCCATTGAGGTTGGGTGTCAGTTGCAGATCAGTCTACATGCTCTCATTATTGTGCTTATGTTTTAACTGTTCGATAAAAGCACATCGTTTCCAAAGGGGGAAAGTGGCATTGACACAGAGAAAGCATTTTCTCCAAATGTGAATGTTTTCAGATGTTCTGA
Organism: Salminus brasiliensis; assembly: GCF_030463535.1. Lineage (NCBI taxonomy): Eukaryota > Metazoa > Chordata > Actinopteri > Characiformes > Bryconidae > Salminus > Salminus brasiliensis. The sequence goes on along the minus strand of NC_132880.1, from coordinate 41,791,276 downwards.
GTTTTATTATTATTATTATTATTATTATTATTATTATTATGCCTGTCATTCCCAACAGGACTTCTGTCTGACCTCTGAGATGATGGGTTTATCCATTGGCTTTAGAAGGCCTTGCAATATGTATACATATGTGCATGCGTATGTGTGTGTGTGTGTGTGTGTGTGTGTGTGTGTGTGTGTGTGTGTGTGTGTGTGTGACAATCGGCCATTTTTATCAGTAGAACAACTTTGACAGATGACTCAAGGCCCTAAATACCCTTTAGAGACCTTAGGCAATGTCTGATCCATATCAGATGATGTGGGCATACAATTTGAAACTCCCCATCAATTTCAAGGTTGACAAATGAACAGAAGTCCTGTCCTGCTGCTTCTTTATTAATCTTCTTCTCCCCCCCAACCCCCCCACCCCTTTCATTTTAGCCTGCTCTTTTCTCTGCACTTGCTTCAATTTCTGTTTGCAGAGCACACTGGGAATATTTACTGCTGCTATGATTTTTTGATTTTCTTTTTTTTGTTCTTGGTTTTCCTTCTTATTGATGCTCATAAGCTTGACGACAGTTTCTTTTCTTAATTCTGATCAATTTAGTTGTGATCTGTTTCACCTAATTTCATGTTTCCTTTCTTTTCTTTTCTTTTCTTTTTTCCCCTTTAACTAGTGAAAAGGTCCGTAGATTTTAAATCTAGAGGAGTAAAATTATTTCCTGGCAAAGACAACAGCAACAAGTTTTCTATCTGTGAGTCTACCCTTTGTTACTCTTTTATGGTAAATCTGTGGTATGCTTTTCTTTCTCTCGTTTTTCTTTCCTATTTTCTTTCCTTTTCATTTCCGTGTTGTGTTGGTGGTGTGGTTCATGTTTTCAGTTCTGATCATTTCGTCATTGCTTTGTTTGGGCATCGTAACTTGCTGATGTTGCTTGCATGACCAGTCTCCCTTGCCATTTCCAAACCAGCAGCCTGTGTCGACGTTCGTAGTAGAACAGAGAAAAAGTTAATGCTGTTCTTTCAGCAGGTCATTTAAGCTGCACCATTTCGAATGCTAGTAAGGCCTCTAAACACGTATAGCACTGGCAGAGAATTACTAAGGGTGTGCTGATGTCAATACAGTGTCAAAAATCAGCATCTTCTGAGCATCTCTCATTCAAGGCCTTTCATGGAAATCATTGCCAGTAATTATAACTAGACAGCTGTGTATGTCCATGCGTGTTTTTTATTGTTTGTAGCTTAGTTACACTGTTAAAGCCAGATATGAAGTACAGCAAACCTGAAAATGTCTCATAACCATATAGTTTGATTCGTTGTTTTCTCTGTTATGCGAATTCAGTGCTTAGCTAGATGAAAAAGTAGATTTCAAGGGGAAACCAGCACCAACTTTTCTTTCAGTTTTCAGTAATATTTCCGTAAATATGTAGAGGTAGAATAGCCCACTAGATCTGTTGTAAAGTGCCTTAGCTAATAAGATTGGAATGGTTTAAGTCATGTAGTATTTCACTAAGTATGAGCTCCTAAATTCTCCACAAACATTAAAAAAGGTGCTACAAAGTACTCTTTGAGTGATTCGATAGAAGAACCACTTTTGGTCCCATATAGAGTCATTTTTGTAAAGGGGCTGTGCATGTGAAGAACATTTAAATTGGCAAAGAACCTTAATCTTGACTTCTTTAAACCTCGTCACATTTTCACTACATGGTGAACAAACTTATTTGGACACCTGCTCATTCCTTGTTTCTTCTGAAATCAAAAGGTCCTGCTTATCTACTGTCCATTGCTGTGAGGATTTGCTTGCATTCAGTGACAAGCAGTCAGGCATTAATGAGGTTATAATGTTGGATGATCACCATCCCACCTCATCCCCAACTCCACAACTCATCCCAAAAGTATTGGATGGGGCATCAACCATCACTCCAAAGAACACAGTTCCACTGCTCCACTGCTCAATGCTGGGGGGCTTAGTACCAATCTAGCCCACACCTGGCTTAAGGCATGCTGCCAATAGCTTCATATTTATCTGCTGCAGAGAGTCCTTGTATTTATCTACTGGGACTAGACAGGATGTGTGTGTGCAACTTAAAGCAGCCAAATTCATTTATTAGAAGAGATGTCCACAAACATTTGGACATATGGCGTATATCTCTTCCCAAAAAAGGTTCCTCTATGGCATCACCCAAAGAACCCTTTGTAGCACATTGATTTTAAGAGTGAATTATACAATGAAAAACCTTCCATCCTTGATCTTTTCATTTTCTACTGAAATCATTCATTCTGTGCATGGCATGGCCAATATTCAGCACCTACAGGGTCTGAGGAAGTTGTTAGACTTTTAATAGCAGTAGGTGAACCGTTCCTGGAACGTGGTGGATATAGTTCTCTATTAGAATGACCTCACGGTGAACCCTCTGCTTTAGCTCTGCTACAAGCAAGTCAAGTGGAGACAAGGACAATCTGACAGAAGAGCTAGCATCATATCCTCCTCTATTGTTTCCATAATGAATGAATATCAATGATGCATTTGCACTCGCGGAAGCACTTATGTTATTTTATTGTATGGCTGATGCTTCACTGCACTCCAAATCCACTGACTTTAATGAAACACCAAACCATGCGAGAGCCTCAAAGGCACACCGTCTTTAGTCATGGATAAAAAGATGCTTTATTGTGCTTGGTTAGTGTAATATCCTGCAAGTGGCAAAAGTTAAGAGGGAACTTTTTTTTTTATTTTTTATTTTTTTACTGGCCAGTGATCCAGCTGGGGCTTTTTATGGCCCCGAATGCAGTTAGGCGTTGCTGTGCTGAATCTTCACTGGCATTCGAGACAGCTAACGCACTTACCTTCATGAAATTTCAGAGGATTTTATTAGTATCAGATTTCCTGTTTCTTTTTATAGTTTGGGAGGAGAAACGCCATTGTTTAATAAATATTTGACCTGCTAACTGTTATTATCATGCATAATCATTGATCCTGTATAAATACATTATGGCTATTTAAAAATGCTTTATATCCACAGTTTCGTAGCCGTCACTGAACAAGGGAAGACTGTGTGTGATTTGTCGTCTGCTGTGCTTGTTTACTGTAAATGTTCTGTGTTACCTGTGACAGCAGTGTTTTATATCCACCCTTAAAATCCACCTCAGCTCTCATGGATAATCGAATCAGTTCATTTCTAGTTTAACTTCAAGTTTATTTATATAGCACTTTTAACAGCGGATGTTGTTGTGAAGCAGCTTTACAGAGACCCCCGTCTGAGCCCCAGGTGAGCAAGCCAGTTGCGACAGTGGCAATGAGAAACTTCCTTAAAATGAGAGGGAGAAACCTTGAGAGGATCCAAGACGCAAAAGAGAAACCTATTCGCCTCTGGCCAACAGCAGCCAGCAAAACAAATAAATGCAAAGACATGAAAACATGAAATGATGAATACTTTGATTAAAAATAAACAAAGCCTGCTCAGATGTAACCAATGAAAACCAGAGATTAATGTTAAAAGTCTTATGTTAATTAGAATATGTAAATAATTCAGTATGACTAGTTGTACATTGGGATGGTTTTAGTAAGAGTCTATGGAGGGATCAATCTCATCAGTAAGTTGAGTGGAGCCCACTGGTGGGGTTCTCTGACTCAGCCAGAGGCTGAATAGCACATGCAGGCAGCTCCATTGTGGTGGAGTCAGTCTGAAGGGCAGACAGCAGCAGGGACACCCAGTCAATGTTGATCTTACACCAGCATCAAACCAGACAGGAGGGCAGTTCAGCTTGTCAAAAAGAAAAACACAGTTAGATTGTGATTGAGGTGACTGGTCTAAATTTGTGGGGTATAAAAGAGTCTAGACACAGTGCAGACAGTGACTCAGACAGGCCTCAATATAGTAGCTTAGCTGAAGAGGTAGAGCCAGGCGGTAGCACAGACATGAGCATTTCCTGAAATGAATTACCTAAAGCTTGACTAAACAAGTGCATAGATTTAAGGTTAGATATAAAGATCTGAGTCCTGAAAAATGACTGGAAGACTGTTCTAAAGGTGGGGACTCTGTATGGGGACTCTGTATGAAAGCTTTTCCCCGTTCATAATTGTGGGCACTATAAAGAGACCAGCAGCTTGGCACCTTGGGTGCAGGTTTTCAAATAAAGGGTTTTAAACAATTCGCTTAGTTGCCTAAGACTTTTGCACACTACTGTGCATATTCAGCAACCAAAAAGCCTCAGGAGGCAGAGAAAACACTATCCCAAAGCCTGTTTCTTCCAGCTCTATTTAGTTTAGAAAATTCTGCCTTCCGAGTGACAGTTATGCATATTGTGATTGCTCCAGCTATAGTGCACTGTGTGTTGGCTTCATAAATGGCATGTGCCAGTAATTGCCCTCAGTGTCAATGTATTCAGCAGAATGTAGCATACTTTTGTACTGCAGGTGTAGAACAGAGAACCACAGACACACTATGCTAGTATTGTTAGGACTGTATGGCAGAATATCTTTGACCCCTTACAAATTGAGCATGGTTTGAGCAGGTATTTGCACAGTCCACTCTGTCCACTCTAGGGATGGATGCATGCAACCATGTGTTTGTATCTATGTTTGTTTGCTTGCTTGCTTGAGCACTGTTTGTTTGTATGGATTTCCGACTGCCCCATGTTTGCGTAGCTTTGTGCATGATGGGATGCTGAGTTGGCCAGGATATGAGAGAGAGAGCATGGTGCACTAATGGAGAATGGGGCATAACGCTCTACAGAAGTATTACTTCCTTGTGATGTACAGTTCATGATTCTTCAACACGTATTAGCAGACACATATTAGTGTGTCAGTTTCCTCAAAGTAACTTGTGTGATATGTGTCCTTATGTCAATGTGATATGCAGCTAACTCTCTGGTAGCCACTGTTCTATTGTAATCAGTGAGAATTATGAATGCTATAAACACAGTGGTGGGCATTTGAACGGTTTTACTGTTGTTCAGATGTGCAGATGTTGAAATAGGTCATGGGTTAAGTGAACTGCTTCATTGTGGCTGAATGAAAGAGAGAAAGAGCCTGGCTGCTATTAGCATATTACACTGAAAGAAATATGTTTTAATGTGTGTGTATGTGTTTTATAAAAATGTCCTGAACAAACACGTCTTACTTACAATGTCAGGGCCAACACAATGGTTCTGACTTTGTAATGTGATTTTTACCTGTTTTACTGACAATATGTCTTTATTTTCCCCACATTTATTACTACTGAAAATGCCTAAAATTAGAACCAGGTGCGGAACATCAGCTGCAGATGATTACAACATGGGTAGAGAGGATTCTGGAGGAGCCTGTCTTACTTTAACCTCAGACATTTAGCTTGGTTTGCTCTTGATTGTTGACGTGAGTGGTGTCACCAAGGTAAAACCCAAAGAGCTCGCTGAGAAGGAAAAGGGATTTAGATAGATCTTAGAAATAGAATTAGAAATCCACTGTTCCAATGTGGATAACCTTCCAAACAACAGTCACACTATCCTAGCAAGTTCAGCACAAGAACAGACCCCAAGATACATAAAGTCTTTAACAGTCCTAAAATGTTGTCACGGGACATACAGGTAGCTCTTGTTATAGTTAATGTCAATGTCCAGCATGTACCATCAGAATGAAAGCAAGCTACACAAGTTTGATTTTCTTGGGAGGTGTGCGAGGAGGAGACCCTTGCTGCCAAACTAGCAACCCAAAAAAAAAAAAAAAAAACTAAAGACAACCAAACCAATCAGGTTAAAAACTAGGAAAACTAGGAAAAACTAAACTACTTCTGGAATAAGAGGTTTTATACAGTTGAATCTAAAGTTGAATTGTTTGGGCACAGTAACAGAATGGACATGGACCACATACCAACTGTGAAGCATGGAAATTGAGTGGTTATGCTTTGCTGCTGCAGGGACTGGCACACACTCCATCACTGAAACCACTTTATAGTCTTTATTGTATCAGATGGGTTGCTTCAGGAAAATGTGAGACCATCTGCCCAAAAACTGAAGCTGAAGGTGGACCATGCAACATGACAATGACCTAAAACATTTCAGCAAATCCACCCCACAAAGGAATGGCTGAGATATGTGGAGTACATATGTAGATATTATGTAGAGTTGAAAGCCCAGATATTAATCCTATTGTTAATCTGTGGAGTGATTTAAAACACTGTGTGCAGCTAAAATAATTCTGCATGGAGGAACAGGAAAAAAAAAAACTCTTTTCCTGATATGTTCATTAAGCTACTAAACAATAATTATACCTAAACATTAGTGTTTGCACTTTCAACATGAAATTTGACCAGTGATGTCCAAACTTCCAGAAAAATGTGTACATGCAGAAGACATATTTGAATTATTACACTACATTTTGTTCTTACTTGGTTACTCATTATCTTGGCATTTAATAAGAAATGTCTGTGTGGCCGTGTGTTTGTGTGTGATTTGAGAATTGGAGATTTTTCTACACCAAGGGAAATTCAGCTGATGTCTGTTTATTTATTTTTTATACTATATTTACCATATGCAAGTGTGTGTCAGAGTGTGCGAGTGCTTGCACTGGCTGTGAGGCACTAGCAGACAGACTGCAGTGACTAGCTGTTTGCAGGGCTCTGAAATCCCCTCGGGTTTCATACTCCGCTGGCCTTGGCTGTGTGGAAATATAAGGCGACTTTTTTAAAGCATAATAGGTCTGCAGGAGAAGAGGAAAAGCTAATGAAGTGTACCAAAACGACCCAAACATTCACACAAAGACATCTAGCCATTCTCAGCCTGATGGATAGTGGAAAGCAGAACACGATGCTTCAACTCAGAGCTATTATGAGCCAAAAGTGAGATAAACACCAAAAACCAGACTTCTGTACACATGAAGAAAAGGAAATGAAGAATGTGAATGTGTGAATGAAGTGTGTGTTTTTGAGCTTAAGTCCAAAGAGCCTTTCAGAGGTGATCGGATTTAGCCTGGAGATAATAGTTATGTTTTCTTCCCTACAGTAAAGTCTGTTCCTGTCTGTCTAACCAATTGAGAGATTACTTGCCCCCTGAATCACAACCATTTTCAGTTTAACATTTTTATTCTGCGGTAAGAAGTGAAACTGCAGTCTTGACTGCAGCACTGTGTTTAAGAAGATAAGAAGGAAGCATCACGAGTGGAATGAACTGAGAAGAGTCAACAGCCAAAAAAAAAAAAAAAAAGCAAAAACAAGACTCCAGAAAATTCTCATGAGATATACAGTATGCTGTTCATCTCTTTAAACCTCCTTTACCTGGCACTTCTTTAGCTTCCATATGGCATAGTCCCGCACTGCTGCCGGCTTGAGGGCATTACTGAATCTAAAAAAAAAAAACTTCACTGAAGGGGGATACATAAAAATATTCTGCTCTAATTCCAGTACTTTTATTTATAAAAGAAGTAGACACCCACTGATTGGATTTCTGGCCATATTTTTGGCATGAACAGCTGATAAGCCTGGCGTTAATGTGGCGTGGGACATGAAGTAAAATCACTTACTGCTGCTCCATCTTGGGCCTTGGGACATTTTTCTTCCAGAAGCTTAATTCATGATTATACATAGGCCCTAAATGGTGCCAAAGGGGACTTCACTGGCTTAAATGGAATACTGCAGCGGCTAGAGACTAATCCAATCGCAGTAGTTTTCAGTTGAATTTTGGTGCTGTGCGTCAATGCAATGGGCATTTCCCTCACTTTGGAAAACAATGTCTGGCTTGATGAAACTGTTGCACATTTAAGTAAATTCAATGTTATTTAATAATTAAAGCAGCATTATGCATGATCCTGGGCTCCCTCTATGGTGGGGAAGACACTTTACACATGCATTTCTGAACAAGCTGAGAGTTACAGAACTGTCTCTGAAAATGAAAGAAGCATGTATACTGAGGCGGTAGAGTAACATTACAGGATTTTACATGAATATGACTCAGGTTACACAGCGTTATATAGTTCTTAAGAGTGTTGTCCTGCCTGCTTCACCTGAGGTACATAGATGACTTGGGTAGCGAGTTACACTGCCTTGGGTAGCAATGACACAGACCCTGTTCTCCCTATTACAGGTCTGTAGAGCATCACAGTGTTTCTGAAGCTGCTATTTTGGGATAAAATGCTATATATTGTTGCTTCAAGAGGCCTGTATATTATTTTACTTGCATTTTATTGGTTTTCCTGGGGTTTGTTTCTGATATTTATGTTTATGTTTCAGAAGCATCTGTACTTCATTTATTTATGATTTACAACCTCCTTTCATTCCCTAGAATGAAGCAAAATGTTACATAAATGTGAGGGAAAATGCTGTTTTCCATGCTATGGGCCCTATCTCTCTTTCTCTCTCTCTCTCTCTCTCTCTCTCTCTCTCTCTCTCTCTCTCTCTCTCTCTCTCTTTCTTTCTTGTCTCAAAGTTAAGCAGTAACATCTGAAGAAAATTGGAAGAAAATTAATGAAGTGTCTGGTTATGCAGGAATTATGTTGTATAGCTAAGATGGACAGGAGTGTGAGTGTGCTTAATTTAATCTAAAAGGTAATAATATGAACATTTACACTTACCAAGCAATTTATTAGGAAGACCTATGCACTTACTCATTCATGCAATTATCTAATCAGCCAATCATGTGACAGCAGTCTAATATAGAACATCCTGCAAATACGGCCCAGCAGCTTCAGGTAATGTCTACATCAACAATCAGAATTGAAAGAAAATCTCACTGATTTTTTTACACTGGTTGGCAGGCTGGTTTGAGTGATCTTTTGGGCTTTTAGCACAGCAGTCTCTAGAGTTTACGGTGCAATAGGAAAAATAGTAATAATAAAAACATCCGCAGGCTGAAAGAAAGGCTATGGTAACTCAGATAACCACTCTGTACAATTGTGAAGCAGAAAAACATAACATCTCAGAATGCATAACATGTCCAACCTTGGGGCAGAAGGGCTACAGCAGCAGAAGATCATGTTCTGTTCCATTTCTGTCAGCCAAAGACAGAAAGCTGAGGCTGCAGTGAACACAGGCTAACCAGTACTGGCCACTTGAAGACTGGAGAAATGAAGGATTGAAGGATCAGAATTTGGTGCCAACAGCTTGTGTCCATGGACCCAACCTGCCTTGTAGCAACGGTTCAGGCGGGTGGAGGTGGTGTAATGGTGTGAGGAATGTTTTCTTGCCACACGTTGGGTCTGTTAATACCAATCAATCATCGCATGGATGTCACAGCCTATTTAAGGATTGTTGCTGACCCTGTGCATCCCTTCACGGCCTCAATATACCCATCGTCTAACAGATACTTCCAGACTGATGCTGCACCTTGTTTCATGATCATGAGAATAAGTTCAATGTTCCTCAGTGGTCTTTACAGTCACTGAATCTGAATCCAACTCCTTTGGAACGTGACAGAACAGGACATTCATAGCAACAAAAAAAAGTGATCCTGAAAAAGCTGCAGGAACTGTGCAGTCATTTCAACCTGGGCCAGAATCTCAAAGGAATGTTTCCAGCATCTTGTGGAATCCAGGATGTTGGATGATCACCACCCCACCTCATTCCCAACTCACAAACTCATGGTAATGATGACATGGATGGAGATCCATCATTACAGGGAACACAGCTCAATGCTGGGGGGCTTTATACCCCTCTAGCCCATGCCTGGCATTAAGCAGCATGTTGCCAATAGGTTCATGTTCATCTGCTCCAGAGAGTCCTATTCTATTGACAATATATGTCTATAGGGACAACGAACAAGCTGTGTGTGTGCATTTGCACATCTTTATCAGCAATGGATACAACTAGACTCACTAGACTTTAAATGAATCATACTTTATTACACATCGGTGGCCAATTGTTACTCATGTTGAGTTGCGTGTTACTAATACTTTAGGCATTTATATACTATTTTTATATTATATTATATTATAATATATATATATATGTTTATATATTATTTTATTATAGACATGTATGTATTATAACAGCATGCACATACAGTAGCAAACCCCTTTTTGCCTGTTTTAAGCTTCTAGAGGTGCATATAGAGATTATTGTAATTAAAATTTTACTAACTGATGAAAGTGAAAGTTTCACAAAAGATGTTTCTTGTGACTTTCCTACTTACAGAACACATTTCAAAGAAACAGTGTTTTGTGGGTAGTGTTCTAGCACAAATGGTGTAAACTGGTCTGACATCCAATTTCCCAGTAAGCCCTTTAGGCTACAGAATATCTGAACTAAAAATAGGGTGCATAATTTCTGAGACTGCAGATGCAATGAATCAGATTTAATGGTGTTACTCTTGGAGTTCCACTTTTGCATGAACTTCACCAGGGTATTTATCATGCGTGAACAAGCTTTGTTAAAAAACAAACAGCTTGAGTGAGTAGTGACCAAGTGCAAAGAAACAAGTACAAAAAACATCTGAGAATTGACAAATACCATTTTGGATGTAAGCGAATGCCCACTGTGACCACTGAGTTAAAAAAAAACAATAAAAAACAATTTACTTCATATTGGCTGCTGAGATTTGAAATCGAGTTATCTGTACATTCAGAGGTCCCATGTGTGTACTGAAGGCATGAGAGCAGCAAGGAGAAGACCAGTGTACATTATGACTTTTGAATACAATGCTGATACTGTAATGTGTCTGTCGATATAGTGGAATCCCTTTATTATTTTTCTTATTTTTTTGAAAGAGCTCAAAACCAGAACAAGCTTTTTAATAAGTCTAGTTCTGTGATTTTCATGTAGATGTTCAGGTAAAAGTGTGTGGACTACACAGCTCCAGTGGCCTGGGGTTGTGGCTTCAATCCTCACTCCTGTCACTGTCTGTGGAGAGTTCTCCCATGACCTTTGGGTGCTCCAGTTTCCTCCCACCACCTTAAAACACTGGTAGGGGAACTGGGTATGCTAAATCAGTGTGGGAGTGAATAGGTATGTATGGTACTTGTGCTCTGTCTTGAGGATTATCCTGCCTTGTGCCCAATGATTCCAGTTAGTCTCTGGACCAATTGCAACCCTGACCAGGAAGAGGCAGATAAAAAGATGGATGGATGGACTGATGCTCAAGTAGAACTTTGGACAGATTGACATCAGATTTACATCTGTAGTTGATGGCCCACTAAACTAAATTTTTCATTAAAACACAAGTTTTTTAGAGAATTAAATGCTACTAGAATTAACCACAATTTCCCCCCAAGGAGGCTTCCAAAGAACAAAGCCTGAAGTATTATAAATACTACAGTGCTACAGCTTCTTCTCAGAACCATTCCCAAGTAACATCTCATCCTGTACAGCGTAAAGGGAGTTTTTTACTGACATCACAGGCTCCTCTGTGGAAGGAAGTACAAAAGTAGCCAGTCAGCAGTGTCTGAAGCAGCTGTGGGATGGGCCTGAGGAAACCAACACTCTAAAGATACTGGAAGCTGGAAGTCGAATTTACACTTAACAGACAAACCTAATGCTTACAGCATGGCTGACTGAACACCAAAAGTTTGGCAGCCATGGCCACGATCCAAAAAGTGGGTTTAAAACTGGAAGGTCACCGGTTTGATCCCCTGGACTGGTAGGATGTGGAGGTGAGAGGAGTGAAGGAACAGAGCTTTCTCCTCCTTCGTACAATGACGAAGGTATGCTTGCCTTTCCTTTTGCATATGAGTGCAGAGTGAAATATGCCTTAATGTGGCCACAATAAACGCTCGCAATGCATCAAAATTAACCATTTCAAGTACTAAGACTGTAGTTAATCATGCAAACCGTGCAGAGGACCGCCTACGGACTGCCTGCGCTGTTGAGATGCAGCATTTAAAAGGTGCTTCACTGTCTTCACTGATCTGGAGATCTCCAGTGGGGTTATTCTGTCGGTAAATATTCTTTCAGCATGTGATCAAGGCCTGTTCTACCCACAGTGTCTTTGCCTAAAGGAAGTCTTACAGTTAACATGCTTGAAACAATGGTGCCTCCACAACAATACAAAAAACGCTGTTTCCAGTTGCTTAAACGTAAGTCATTCAACAATTTGTAATCAGGCGCACATCCTGTATCTTTTCCCTTTTTATGCACAATTTCTTATCATGTTTAAAAACCCTAAACCCTCTAATTAGGGAAGGAGAGAAGGATCTAGCCATAACCTCTGTGTTCAGGCTTGTGTACAAATTTCATACGTAATGCATGGGCGGAGTGCATCTGACTTGCATCGGAAACTGATACCAAAGGCTTAGTACATCAGTCTCTCATATTGTTTAATAAGACAGTCAGTCATGTAATGATAAGAACATGACTGTGATTACTGTTTGCAGTTATGCTAATGAAACCATATTTATTTCAGAGGCATTGTGACCCATTTCAGTTTGCCCATTCATCATAAAATGCTTATACAATTTATAATTGATAAAGCAGGTCTGGAACTGATGTCATTCTTTATGACCTAAAGCAATGCTATGGATCAGTTTTACCTAAAAAAAATAACAGCTTCAGAATCATGTTGATGCTCCACTGACTGTAATAGGCAGAATGACATCTCTATCATTGCCTCTCTGGGCAATGATAGAGATGTCATTCTCCCTAATTTGGTGGAGTTGCACAAAGCCTTTCACAAGAACTGTGTAACTCAGCCTAACTTGAGTCATATCTTGTACAGTCCTGTAATTTTACTCTAGCGCCTCAGTCCACATGCTTCTTCACTCCAGATTCTGGTTCTGTATCTCTCAGATTGTCCTCAAATGCATGTGTACAGCTGTCCATAAGTGGGAGCTCAAAATGTGATTTGTATTTACAACTTAGGTGTGAAAATGGATTACACTCCCCAAAGGTAGGGGGAGCTAAGGAGCAAAAAATGCCAATTTCCATATAATGCTGCTTTAATGAAGGTGTGATGTTAGTTTTATTACACAACTAACATTTTATCCATTCATTTCATATCAGTATATTTTATTTTGTTAGACCTCACTATGTTTAGCACCTATCAGGCTTACCAACATTGGAAGGGAAAGTATCTATTCCTAGGCTAGATCTTTCTCCATGTTTTCACTTGTAAACAGAGTGCATGTTAAATTAAACACTGAATAGAACGTTGACTTATCTACATGAATGCTAAGAACACTGATTGTGGCTCATTAGGTGAGTAAAAACCAATAAAAACCTCAATTCTGTTGTAATACCATTATAAGCAGCCCTTTCAATTGAAATAATGGCAGTCAGACTTCATGTTAATCTCTTGAAATCACAGACTACTAGACATTGCTAGACATCTTAAATTTAAGGTAGGATTTCACTTCACTGGTCAGTACATCAGAATAGAAACCACTTGAAGATCATGATCACACTGTATAAATAAAATATACTGTAGTTCGACCCTGTAACAGGACAGTGACTTGCTGTTTGGCTTTTCCTCAAGAACTTTGTATTAAAGAACATTAGATTCGTAAGGAGACAGTGACTGTGAGGTGAAAGTGCAGATCGTCAGCTTTAATTCAAGGGTATTTACATGTATATTAAAGTTATTTATGGACTGTGCTGTATGTGCTGTATCATTGCATGCTTCATTAGATAGGTGATGGAAGTGCTGAGGCTGGCTGGGCTGTGCTATGATTATTTTTGGAGTGTGTATGTGTGTGCGTGTGTGTGTGTGTGTGTGGGGAAGTTCAGCCTGCTCAGAAGCAGAGTAAGCAAATCCTTTCAGCTGTCATCTGTACTTTGATGCACACCTTCAGAAAGGTGGCATGACATATTTTTGTGGGCTTCATGAGGTGAAGTGCAAGTGGCACCAATCAGCTCATCTTTCCTCATTCATTACACTTTATTCGAGCTCTGGTGTAGAATTTCAAATGTGAAGCAGTGGTTCTGTCTGCTAGCATAAACACTGATGTTCTTAGCCGGTGATTCATGGGCTTGTTTATCCTCTCTCTCACCCACTGCCCAGCAGGAACACTGATTCAGTTATGAGCACTTTGTGTCAGCTACGGGACATTTCCTCAACACTAGAAAGGAACATAAACGTCATTTTTGTGTGTTGGTATCAGCCACTGGGGGCCAGTTTAGCAGCGTTAATAAAAGCTGGCATATACACTTCTGCTGCTTAGCTCTTTATGCAGGCCTGTCTGTGAGCTTGAGATACACTATGTGTCCAAAATGCTTTTATATGCTGTGGACACCCCACCCCTTCTAATGCACGCATTGTGCTCCTTTAAGTTGCAACCATTGCTGATGCAGATGTGCAAATGCACACACACATTTGTTTGCTTGTACTACCAATAGAAGACGACTCTCTGGAACAGATAGACATGAACCTAACAGTTTTGGAACATATCAAACATACTTATTTATAACTGATTGTGGGATGAATTAACATGTATGAGTGGGCTGAGAAGCGCCATGTGTAATATCTACAGTGAATTTGATTGGCTAAGACATTTCCAGGGCCAAACAGGCACTGTAATAGCTAGAAAAGTTAAACCAGTTAAAATAAACACGCTCAAGTTTATCAGTTATTGGTCCAGGTCTGCAGAGAACAGCGTCTGGGTCCGGACCTGGACTGCAGACCGCCTATTAGTGACCTCTGTACTAAATCTTTTCAAGCTGATTTAATGAGATTGTCTAGTTCTTGAGCTTGTTACAGTGTATTTAGGCCAAACTTACACAGTGTGTATGCCAGGCACAAAATGTGTTTTCTGTTCTGAGAAAGTGTGTGTGGGTTTCTTGCTACTAATCCCCAGTAAACTAATCAAAGTGTATAACCACTTGGTTTGCTGTGCAAAGTGCAGAAATGCACCGTTATCACCCGGTCAGCCCACATATGCTAAAAAACAGTAATCTTGCATCTTCAAGTAAAAGCGCCTATTTTAAGCCCTTCAGCACTCCTACGCTAGGAGTGGAATTATTGAATGCTCCTACATATTCTTGCAAAGATCCACGCATAGCTCTATATAAACTATATCTGCAGTGGTCCAAGGACATGTGCGGTTCTCTTCCTATATCGTGAAATTAGATAGATGGACGGATGCCAGTAACCACTGAACACATTCAATAGAGAACGATGGGCTTTTGTATGCAGTTTGCTTTTCACCTAGTTTAGTGATCTCCAGCCCCCAGTCCTATTAAATCCCTCCCCATACTTCACAAGCATTTTCAGCAATCTGGCAGGCAGGGGCTACACATGCTTTCTCCAGGGCATGCAGGGTCTGCTGCTACTTCTACCAACTTCACAGTGCAACAAGGAATGCAGCCAGAGCCCCTGGACTTCTGACTGCGGACAGTAAATGGTGCAGCTAAGTTTTTAAGTTTTAATTTTTAAGTTTTAAGTTTTTAATTTTGCTTGTTAGCCCAAGATTTTACCAGAGCGCCACTGGAGAGCCTAATCTTTTCCTGCTGCCTCTGTTTTTATTGTTTACACCTCTCGCTTCCAAATTAGTTTGCTGTTGACTTTTGATGCTACTGGCTGTAGTCATTCAGATATTTTATTCACTAGGGGGAAATGCTTAATTTTCAGAAGAAGACAACTGATGCTAATCACAGGTATTCCTGGATATTTGTCATTCCAACAGCATGCAAGTCAAAAGGCCATGAACAAATATATATATATATATATATATATATATATATATATATATATATATATATATATATATATATACATCTGTTGTAGTTTGCTACAGTGGCATATGCATCCAGATCCTGCAACAGATTGTGGATTGGAGAGGGAAGAGAGGTCAATGTTCGAGAGGAGTAGAAGTCACTTCATAGTCGTGGATAGTTTCTGTATCATAACTCCAGAGAAACTAGGCTTGAAATTAATTTCCGACTGAGTAACCTGAAGACTATTCACCATATTCTTTAAAAAGGCAAGAATGTGCAATAGATGGCACTGTAACCCATCAGACTGAGAACACCTTAGCTGTCAGGAATCCCCAGACAGGCCCTGTGGCATTGACTTTTCCTGAGAATGCTAACTGGCTGAAGAGGCTTTTGAGGTGTTGTTGTTGCAGGCAACAGTGTAGGAACCTAGTCGTTCTGCAAAATAGGCCACCCTAACCCAGGCAGACCAATTATATGATATTGGGACTTAAACCACAGTATAACGCCACTGCTGTATATTGTGATGTTTTTGAAAACCTGGCTTGATGACTGCTTTACTAATTTCCAGGTAAACAGAAATTCCTGTTAAGAAAATTGTACAAACACAATCATGGTAATTACAAACTTTTCCATGGACCTCAGGTACCTTACATTAAAATGTTGATATTTTAAGTAAACAGAGGAGGTAACTATTATGCCTAAGAAGCCCTCTTGCTTTTGCATGATTGTTTGCCATTTCCAGATTGCACAGCTTGCCAACAGAAATGAAGTACCACCACTACCACCATGGAATGGACCCAAATATAGCCCTTAGGTGCTGAAATGGCTTCAAGAGTTTTTTGACAGACTGGATTAAATGTGTTCAGAAAAGCTTCCAGAGAAGCTGTGGAGAATGTTGAGGACTACTTTTCATTCATGATTGCTTCCACCAGCAACTATGGTCGAACAGTTCATTTGCAAGAATTGAGGCTCGTAATATTGAGGCAACAGGAAAGTTATACAAGTGACAACCAGATATCATTCCTGTCCATGGATGATTTAAGGACGACTCTCCAGAGATTCAGAGCTCACCAGGCAGGACCTAATGGGATCCACCAGTTGGCCCTGCAGACATCTTCAGCATGGCTCTGTCTCAATCTGTCTACCATCTCGCCAACCACCATAATACTGATGTCCAAAAAATGACTGTCCACCTCCCCAGATTACTCACTTCCTCTGTTACACGTCACAATTTAGTTATGGCTTAAATCAAGTCCACACAAGCCATGACATTGACTCATTTCAGTTCACAAATTGCTTGAAAACATCTACAGAAAAAAACATAGCAAACTCTTCAGCTAGTTTTGACCGGCCACCTACATGGAGATGAGGACCTCCCCATTATTTTACATGATGACAGAGCACACTGCTCAAAGGTTCTGAAAAAAAGTGTTCTTTGACTGCTATGTAGAACCATATTTACCTTTCTACCAAGGCAAAGAACCATTTCAGCATCCAAAGGGTTCTAGAAGTTCTGTTGAAGACCACTTTCTTTGCACTTGAGGAATTTGATGAAATGACACAGAATCAGGATAGCTGAATCTTCAAAGTTATGACCTGGAACTTAAGAAGTTCACCCAGTCCACCTTCACTGACACTACTGCCCATATACTGCCCTCTTACTTCTTTTCTGGGCTTAGATCATACAGTAAAATACTTGCATCAACATTAACATGTGCAGTGCTGCTATTCACTGTGGGCTGTGGTACCTGGCTACTTGGCACACAAACTAAGATCTTGGCCCACCTTACACCACCTGCTCCACAAGCACTACTTCCCTAGTAATAACAGTGCAGAAGTTCATCCACTTCTCAGTTAGATGCAGACAGCTTGTCCTTACAGCTTTGCAGAGCCAATGTGAAAAGCATCCTCCCAAGCAGCATCATGGTGTAGTTTGGCAGCTGCTCCAAATCAGGCCATAAAGGCTTTCAGTGGGTTCTGAAATCTGTCAGAATGATTGAGTGTCACTCCCAGAAACACTGAAAAAGGATGGCGAGAAGCATGATCTGAGACCCCACATACCCAAGCTGAGACCACTTTAGACTACTACCATCAGTAGTAATGCCAGCTGCCTAGTGGACAGTTTCTACCCCCAAGCCAACAATTCTCTCAAAATCTATTCCTTTAGAACTATTAATTAACTACCTCATTCCCTATGCTTTAAAGATGTTTTGAACTGTCTTCATTTATTTAGCGTGGAATCAATAGCCTATTTAAACAGTCTGTTGTCTGTCGCACTTTAATCTTTAATGTTTGTTTTCACTGTTTAATGGTTAATGGCTCAGTATTAGCTCGTGTATTTACACTGTTTAATGTCTGTCTCAGAATTAGGCTCAGTCTTGCATGTCTACAGCTTGTTGGCCATGCCTGTTAGAGTTTATTATTATCCATGTCTCACTTAACAACACTGGGAACTTACTCTCACTGAGCAATTTATTAGGAATGCTATGCTAATACTGGAAAGAGCCTCTTTTTGCTCTTGAAACAGCCTTAATTATTCTTGCCATGGATTCCACAAGATGTTAGAGACCCTAACATCCTTCCATGTATACATTATTGCATTCCGCAATTCCGCAATTCCACCTACCATACCTACCACATACCTACCACATCTGAAAGTTTCGTGGTTGGTGTGGCGCAACAGATAACACCACCACCTACCATTGCGTTACAACAACACCATGTGGGAGACCAGGGTTCGATTCCCGGTCTGGGTGACTATGCTGCGCTACACCAATAAGAGTACTGTATGTACTGTATGAATACTCTGTAATACGAGTAACCTTGTAAGTCGCTCTGGATAAGAGCGTCTGCTAAATGCCATAAATGTAAATGTAAATGTGTTGAATTGAATTCAGATGTGGTGACTGGGAAGGCCACAAAACTCATTGTCAAGTACATGACCAGTTAGAGGCCACTTTTGCTTTATGACATGGTGCTTTGTGACTATTAGAAGATGGGTCATTTGTGTCCATACATGCTTAGACTGTCTGTGGCATTCAGGTGATAATTGATTGGTGTTAACAGGTCCGAAGTGTGCCAAGAAAACATTTCCCACACCATTAGACCACCATCTGAATGAGAATGTGTGTTTATTAAAGTGCTCAGTTAGTGTATTTCATCTGTGCTGTATATATTTACACAATAGATATGGCAATAAACTGGACTATGACTGTATAAACCTCTGTAGTTGCTAAAGCTGTATTTTCAGGCCTTTGTCCTGCTTCAAGGTGAAACACTGTCCACTGTGTTCTGAGGCTTTTGGTTGGATCTGAGCCCATTACAGAATTAATCTACACACTCCATTTATCTTGTCCCTCTTGTGAGTGAGACAGTTCCACTGTTAGCACTGTTAGCTGTTTTGTGTGTTATAGATACAATGATAGCTTTGGAGCATGGTTAATCCTAGTCTGGTCTGTCCATTATTGTAAGTAACAATAAATCATTGGTAAATCCCTTTTATCGCTACAGTCCAAAATAGAGGTCATGATCTGAACAGTTGTCAACAGTCTGCTCAGTGCAGTCATTCTGTGGCACTGCGGCCTTCTGTGGTCTGCCAGGTTGCTAGCATTTGCTGTGCCCATCAGTTTTGCTTATTAACAGTATACCAGACAATTGATTTCGACACACCTACTGTTTTGGCCATGTGTCTAATTTGTGATTGATTTGTGAGGCTTACAGTGGCCTCTTGCATTTTGTCATCAGCTCTTATGTTGAGTGGCAACAGCAGCAGAATAATGCAGAGCATCACATATTCAGTCGAGGCCTTATGTTAGCTTTCCTGGACAGTGATGTTGCAGTGACGAACACCTGACCAAGAAACAGCAGAGTGACAGTTAGTCCAGTCACATTAGGTTGCCTAAAATTAAAGGCACCCTCATATGGTGAGTGGAGCTGATATAATAGGCACCCGAGTTCATACCAAGCTGGTCATAATATTCTGATATGACTGTGTATGTTAATGTTATTTATTATACGTGAATCATCGTGAAAGTTCTCCGAAATGTCTTGAGTAGGTCCAAGAGAGAGAGAGAGAAAGAGAGAGAGACAGAGAGAGACCATGTGAGAGAGTGAGAGAGAGAGGGAGTGAGTTTGTCCAGTCAGGGATGTCCAATGGCCAGGGGCAGCCTTAGTGTGTGTACATATGTGTGTGTGTGTGTGTGTTTAAGTGCTAATGGGCTGCATTTGGAGTAGGGTTCACTCAGTAAGAAAATAAGAAGTGGCACACCCCTCTCGGATTCAGATGGAAAGTGATCAAACTGAATCATCCTCATTCTGTCTGCATGGCTCGCACCTACCACGCTTTTAACTCCCTCTTTTTTCCTCATCCCTTCTTTTCTTGGCTTAGATCACACAGTAATGTGCCGAGCGACGCTCCACTTTTTTTTCAGCTTAGTCAGGCTAGCTGTCTAATTTAACGCCAAGGCCAAGGCCAAAAAAACTTTTTGCCCATTTCATACAGTACGTATCAGAACAAGCTTAGGGGACTTTTTGGTGGTGGTGCGTTTGACTGAGCATATAGACATGTTCAAAAAATTTGGGCACCCAATTAAAATCTTGGTCTTTTTTAATTGAAACATATTGTCAGTGTCACACAAAAAACTTGTATCTCCAAAAAGACAAACACCTTCTTAACTTTAAATGGAAGTCAGTGTAAAAATATTGTATTACATGTCATTTCTAATGGACCATCCATCATGACATTTTGACATAATGTACAAAACAGCAGCAAGATTTACACTATGTTTAAAAAGTGAAAAACACCAAAAATGGAGATCAGGTTTTTGTCTATCAGCTATAGGATGGACATCTAATGTTCACCTAGATGTCCATCTAAATATTGTAAGATAATAAACTAAAGCATGTTGTTCCAGAAGTCCTAGTCTTTGTCCAGTTGTTGTCCAGTTGTGGTGAACTGTCCTCCTCTTACTCCTTGCATGCCTTCCATAAAACTCAAACCTGTGTGGTCTCTTTCTGATTTTAGATGCTGTACTTTGACATGAACTGTTGAAAGAGCTACCTTTAGATTCTCCTTCCTGTGGTCTGCTAATGGGCTTTCTAGGACGGCCTGATCTGGCCATGTTGGCAGTTGGGCAGTGGAACGGCTGATTTCTAATTGTTCCGAGATCTTTTTAAAGCTCCTTCCAGACTCATCTGCATCTCCAACCTTCTTTCTGAAGGCCTCAGAGATCTATTTGGATCTGGCCATGGTGATCTTCACCACTCACTTCTCCAACAATCAAGAGCAAACCAGACTAATTATCTGAGGTTTAAATGAGACAGATTCCTCCAGAATCTGCAGAAATAGTTAGAAATGTAGGGTGTTCTAACTTCTAACTCACTGTGACTGTAACTCCATTTTACAGATGATTTCTTCAGTTGTATAGGTTTAGTTATTTTACCTCCATCTCTTAATATTGTTCAAATGTAGACCAAATGTCCAGGTGTTCAAATATGTTGAAAACGGCTTTGAAAAGGTTTTCATGGGGTGTCCTGATTGTTTTCCCCGTGATTGTATGTGCTAGACGCTGATGTCAGGGACAGCCATTGTAAACGGGGCACAGGTGCCGTGTCGTGTCTGATTCGCCTTTCTAAGGCGAGGCCTCGAACTCTTTAGCAACTAATTACATTTCTATCAGCAGACATCAGCATGGAATGAAGCCAAAAACAGCCTACATTCTGTGTGCCTATGCATGTGTGTGTGTGCATAGGTGTGGGTGTATGTATGTGTGTGTGCAGTCCTGCTCTTCTCAGTGCAATTTAGCATTTAGCATTGTTCACTGCTTTACCCAGTGTCTGCTCATCAGAAAGGTTGGTGGCATGAAGCCAGTCAGAGTGTGTGTGTGTGTGTGTGTTTGTGTGTGTATGCTGTGTGTGTGTGTTTGTGTATCTAATGCTGTGCTTTGTTCTGACTTTGCAGTGAATGAGGGCGGAATTAAACAGGCCTCTAACTCCTGCCCGGACCCTGGGGAGCCGGAAAACGGCAAGCGCATCGGCAACGACTTTAGGTAATCACCTATGGGTACCGTGTGTCCCTCCACTAGCCCCTGAGGAGCCCTGGGCACTGGCCAACCTTCACTGAGTCTGATCTAGTGACCGCTGCACTCGATCCACCACACACACATGCACACACAGCCCATGGTGAGCAGTGGACAGGCAAATGGCAGAGGGGGTTGCCACCAAGACAAAGTCATTGACCACACAATTGCAGGATGGATATTAAATGTCACGTGCTTCCTTTGACATCAGTTGCTCAAGTTCAGCTTTTCTGTGCAGCACAGCTTTTCCATTGAGCTGTTCATGCTCCGCCCACAGGAGCATCATTCATAGGTGAGGCAAGGTTTGCAAAACAATGGCAAGTTGAGTGGTTCTTTGTAGATGATTAACTCTCGACATCAGTGTTATATCACGGATGCATGCCAGTAGATATGTTACAACAGGTATATATAATAGACAGTATAGAAGAAACACAGTATGGCGAAAAGTATTGGGGCATGTGCTTATTCATGTTTCTTCTGAAATCCTGCATTTTTGGAGTAACTGTTTCTACTGTCAAGGGAAGGCTAGATACTACTAGAAGCATTGCTGTGAGGATTTGATTGCATTCAGCAACAAAAGCATTAGTGAGATCAGGATGTTAGATAATCACCACCCCACATCACCCCCCAAATACCCAACTCATCCCAAAGGTATTGGTTGGAGCACCAACACCAACATCCCATAAACACATGGCCACTACTCCACAGCTCAGTGGAGTGAGGCTTGGTACCCCTTTAGCCCACACCTGGCATTAGGTATGGTGCCAACAGGTTCATGTTTATCTGCTCCAGAGAGTCCTATTGTATTGATAGTACTTCTCTACAGCCACAAATCAAGCTGTGTGTGTGCATTTGTACAGTTACTGTAACCTATTTCTAACCCTAACACTGGTCAGAATCACAAGTCTCATCAGATAGTTTGTTAACAATTTGACCAAATATAGATAATCTGCTTAAACAAATATTGAATATATAAAAGCACATTTTAAAGTATTGACAAGATATGCTGGTGTGTTATAGCTGTTACCAACTCAATAGCATCTCAGGTTAACGTCCACAGATATGAACTTGGACACTCAAATTTAAAGTGAAAAATGCCGGAATCTGAGAGATTATCAGCAAACTAAGTTAAACCAGAGTTTGATGATGATCTGCTTTTTTTATTTGATCATTTGGTATTGATTAACTGCAACAACGCCACCCAGCTCAGTAGTTAAACTGAATGCTCCACATTACACAGGAAACCAGAACTCAGAACTCCAACCCTTAACTCATTAGATTGGATGGCACTTTGTTATAAAAGAAAGCACTTGTGGGAACAGTACAGCTAGTTGCTAAAGCACTCTGTGGCCTACTTGGCTCAGCTAAGTTGGTGGGAAGTGTTTTCTTTTTTAAACATTGTTCAGCTCTCAAAGCATTTTCATGTTGTCTGAAGAAACATTGTTAAAGACTCTGAATTCATGAGGTGAGAAAACTTAAACCCAGAGCAGTGTTGTTTTCTTTTCATTGGAAGCTGTGTTTCAAACCTTTTCAGAAGACAGCTGCAGGCTAAAGCGTCAACATGCTCTCTTACCATAATTTAATGAAAGGCATGACAGAAAGTGCCACCAATTTGATAATGCTGCGTCTCCAAGGACGAGTCCAGGCCCGCAGCTCTTTATTTGTCTCAGCGGCGGTTTGCTCAGCTGAGCGCTTCAGTTTGTTTACCCAGTTTCAGCCTACCGTCCTCCTCTACTCCGTCATGTCAAGCTTGCATGAAGTGCTGAGCGTTGAAGGGCACTGCCCGAACAGGGAGAAGCTGAAACTTTTGAGCTGCATTATGGATGCCGTGCCTCCAGACTGACACCTGTCATTAATATTGGTGGCACCTGATTACCTCAGCGCCCTGCGTCCAGCACCGCCGCCGAATATAAATCACCCATTCCTCCGCCTCCTTCCGCTTAGAGCGCTCATCCCAATGTCATGCTAATAATGCCGCGACAGGGAGGCTGACAACCTGCGTATGGAACTCTGCGCTGCAGCCAATTAAGCCCAGCTAATTCCAACTGTGACACTGATGTAATCGGTGTGAAGTATTTGTGTAAAGCCGCCACAGAATGGCAGACAGACAACCGGAGACACAGAGAGAGAGAGAAAAGAGAGAGAGAAAGAGCTCTAGAAGCATTAATGCAAGGAAATGTGCCAGTTTTCACAATATCTCTCAGCAGCTTGACTGAGCCTACCTGCAGTTGTTTTATTTACCGTTACTAGAAGAAGCCCGCTGAATACACAAGTTGCTGTAATCCTTGCATAACAGCTTGGCTTTGGAACAGTTCCACAGGCTGCACAAAAAGAACCTTTCAGGGATAAAAAGCATTTTCCATTTAAATGGTTGTAAACCTCATTTAAATGTACTTTTTTGTAACGTGTGTATTCTGCAAACTTTTTAAACAAGACTTTAAAAATACATGAAATTTCTTTCAGTCCCACTCTCTAATAACCATGTAGCTACACGTTGACAATCCATTCAATAAAAGTGTAACTACCAGTGATCTCGTCACTGTTACATGTGGATAACATGAACACAGCTTATGTAATTACACACATGGATCAACACACATGTACTTACACAAGTGTTTCCCAACAACATATTCATGCTTATAAGTAGTTACACCTTAACAATCCATGCAGTAACAGTGTAAGTACAGGCGGTGTATTCATTTGTATGAGGTTGTACATTAGGAATTTATGCAATAACAATGTAATTACTTCAGTTTTGGAAACATGCTGTTACAAAAGTGTATTTTAGTAGCTGTAACAGGAAAAAAGAGTTCATATAAACACAATTACCATCATGTTATTACACATTTATAATCACCTATGAGAGAATATGCTGTTCCCGCTGCTGAGAGACGCCTGTGTAATCAAACCAACAGCATGAAAGATCAAAACTAAAGCTGATACAGGTGTGTTCACTCGAGCTTTACTATTGTAATGCATTTGTAACAGCGATTACATCACCAGTGGTTACATCTTTGTTATTGTTATTGTTGTTAACGAGTAATTGCATATATATATATATATATATATATATACATATTATATACATATTATATACATTATATTATATACAATTACATATACATATATATATATATTTATATCAGTTGTTGACATTAGTTAAGAAGAATATGAGTTCACTGATCATGAGGCTAACAGTACAGTTCTCATGATGGATGCAGAGCACATGCCTTTCAATTCAATAGCATGTCGCCTCCTTTCACTGGCTTCTACAGGGAAAATTCAGAACACAGTTAAGTGGATGAAATGCCCAAAGTACACTTTTTCAAACAAAATCTAATTTACTGTACTTTAATTTTTATTCCCGTCGAAGAGACACAAGTTTGCCAAGTGTTTTTGTTGAGTGCTGTCAAATCATGAAGAGTGCTTGTAGTGGAGGAGCATCCGCAGAGTGGTGCTGGCAAACGGACGCAGGAAGCTGTGTTTATATTTCTTGGTATACTTTTCTTGTCTAGACTTTTATTAGAGTAATCTTTGATGGTTTGTGTTTATGTATGTCTGTTTACGTGCATATTATTGAATTTATTATTGAATGTGTTTGGATTTGTATGTGTGTGTGTGTGTGTGTGTGTGTGTGTGTGTGTGTGTGTGCATGCGCATTTGTGCTGCATTTGTGTTTTCTCTCCAGCATTGGTGCCACAGCCCAGTTTACCTGTGATGAAGACCATGTGCTCCAGGGCTCTAAAAGCATCACGTGTCAGAGAGTGGCTGAGGTGTTTGCTGCCTGGAGTGACCACAGGCCTGTGTGCAGAGGTGAGTGTCTCAGTTGTCTGCTGGCAGATCCAGCACCAACCTCCCAGCTACCAGTTACCTACTACCTCCTGTGGCCAGTAAATTGATGCCTTCATTTTTGATTGGCTCATTTATTTCAAGCTGATAAACACTGTACGTGTGCAGGCCACTTTTCACTTGGCATGGACAGTCCTGCCTGTCCAGTCCATAATTACCCACTCATGTGGAGGTACTTTTAGTACTTGATTAATTGTGGAATGCTGTTTTTAGACATTTTATAGTGTCTCAAACTCTGATGTGATAGTTCATGGCCCTTGTCCATCTAATATCTGTAGTAGCTATTCTTTAGCTGCATTTACATCACTCTTGTCACTCAGGGATCGTTAATTTCGTTATTAGTGTATAATAGCTCCACACTGGCTTTTGACCAGTGGCTGGTTTAACCATGTTTTAATAAAAAGCAACTAAGCTGCTTTGTTGTATTACTGAGTGAATGGTTTTAGAAAATCACAGGACCTGCAATGTCCACAGTGCAACAACAGCCTCTTTATTTGCTACCTAAAGTGACTAGCACATCTATACATGTGCCTGTGAGTTTTATGTGTAATATTAATTGTACAAATAGTGGAAAAACATAAATAAAAAAGTTCAATATGAAGCTGAATTCTGTCCCACAACAATACTAAAGCAATATGTCAAGTATCAGACACACATTCATTCATTACCATTTCATGTAATAACTTTTTGTGAGCCAATGTTAAGTGGCATTTGAATGTTTCGGATGCCTGGTTCCCATCAGCATCACTGTGAACAATTCTGACCTGGTACGTTTTTCTAAAATGATGCATGTCATAAAATTGTGAAAAAAAAGACTGATCTACCACATACAGCACATGTAGCTGTTGAGCTATTTTCATTGTCCACTGTAAAATGAAACTGCAGACCTTTCAACCGCCTGGAAACTGCTGAAAATGTGCCCCACTGCTGCAGGTTGTGGATAATGTCAGTTTAGGTCACCTCTGTGACAGTCCTGAAAAAGCACAATGGACTAAAATAGCTTTAATGAAGGATCAGGCAAATTTGGGAAGGCTTAATATAGGCTTAATGTGCTCCTTTAAAATAAGCCTTGATTGGCTCTGATTCTGATCTTTCAGATCGTACCAGGACATGCTTAATTATAAAGTTGCACAGGGTCTGTCAACCCAGATTGTGGACAGCAGATGATTGCCACTACACGCTGCCCTTTTTTCTGCTAGAACAAGAGAGCTGATTTAGATGCTTTGTTGGAGTTTGGAGCCTCTCTCTTCATTTGAGGGCAGTAATGATTTTGTGTTGTTTTTCCCTGGCTATAGCAAGTGGTACTGGTCAAGAGCAGCTTTTAGGGCATCCCTTTTCAATCTAGGCCACCCATATAGTTTGGCTGCTGGGAAATATTGCTCTCTCTTCTAAGCTCTGCTCTTGAATCTTGTTATGTATTGCTTAGAGGTGTGTGTGTGTGTGCATGTGTGTAAATGGGGGCAGAAAAGGGCTCATAAGGACTAACTGAAAGCATGTTATTTTATGAAAATGAAAGCTTTGAATTGAAAATGGCAAGAGACAGCTACTGCACGTAGCTTTGTTTTTCATAGTCTGAACTTTACAGCTTTTGTCATTTTTGTGATTGAATCGGGTTGTCCGTTTCCAATTACTATGCACCTCACTTCTGTGAAAACTATGGGGGCAGTGTTAGCCTCTGTGATCAGATCCAAATGTTCAAGTGGGACCTCGTGGCACCCAGTTTGTCAGAAAATGTTCTTCACAGAAGTCAATTCCAAATGTCAAGCTCAATTTGTACCAAAGACATTTAGTTCAGGTAGCAAGGGTCTAAAGATTTTTTGTCATGTACTTTCAAGCTTGACAGTTTCACTTGGTATTTTTGTTTTAATTTGTTTGATAATGTCACTGATACCATGACCAAGTGTCAGAATGAGCTTATATAAGCTTGAGGTACTGGACGTACTGAGAAAAATACAAAATTTGCAGGACTGGGCATGGCTTGGCAGAGTACGGAGGGCATAAGGGTGACTTGGAATGGATAAAATGACTAACCAAAACCTCACAAAGTGGTATATACCAGTCCTCATTCTTTTGTTTTGCATATTAAAATGTATATTTACATTTACATTTAAGGCATTTAGCAGACGCTCTTATCCAGAGCGACTTACAAAAGTGCTTGACTGTTTACTCAGAAAATATGCTTAGCTAGTTTGTATCGGCTTGGATCCAAAAGATACCTCTAAGCTTAGACGCTATTAAATACAAAAGTCAGTTTAAAGACCACAATACTCAACATGCACTACTCTCTGCCTCCAAGTAGTTGTGTAACAGATCTGACCATTCGAGACATGGACTCCACAAGACCTCTGAAGGCATCCTTCTGAAGGTATCTGACACCAAGATGGTAGCATCAGATCCTTTAAGTCCTGTAAGTTGTGAGGTGGGGCCTCCGTGGATTGCATCAATAAACCTTAGGTGCCCATGACCCTGCCTCAGTTATCTG
This sequence comes from Salminus brasiliensis, assembly GCF_030463535.1. Lineage (NCBI taxonomy): Eukaryota > Metazoa > Chordata > Actinopteri > Characiformes > Bryconidae > Salminus > Salminus brasiliensis. The sequence continues at coordinate 41,763,338 of NC_132880.1, read as the reverse complement.
ACAGTTCCTTTCTTCAACCACATTTGATAGGTACTATCTACTGCTTACAAGAAAACCCCCACAACACCTGCCTAATGCCTTGAAGATCATTATGCTTACCCATATTACCTTATTTTAACACATCACCGTCCAGAACTTGACAGAACGCCACAGTAGATGAAGATGTTTTTGATTAGTGATGCTGATGTTATGACTGATTGGTGTACATCAAAGAACAACAGAACACCTTTAATGAATCTTGATAGTCTCGGAAAGTCAGTGGCAACCCCATGGTAATGGTAGTGTATGGCAGGTCTTTTGAGCAGTACTTAGAAATGTATTGAGCGTCATTAAAACACAAAGCTCAGTTAAATACGTACAAAGGATACCTAAACAGTTTCCTAAATGCTGGGAAAATAATTCACTTAAATACTGGCTTGCTTTGATGTACAGGAGCTCCTTTCTGCACTGAAAGGCAGCCATAATTGTCAAGAATTCAATTAGAGCTTCATCAAAATACAAGGTTTTTTCATTTTTTTTTATCAAATTGATTGCAGGATGCATTAGTGTAAGTCCTGTGGGACAGTTGGTTTCCTAATGCTGAAAATGTTTTTCACTTTTTTTTACCAGATCAGTTCATTATTCATTATTGTCAATAGAATTAGACAGCCTTCTAAATGCTGAGAATACATTTTCCTTAAACGCTGACTTGCCTCAGTGCACAGTGGGGCCTCTCTGTATTGAAAGTGTATGACAGTCATTTTGAGCAGTTTATCCTGGATTTATTTAATGCCTCAACCAAACCCAAGGCTCTGTCAACACTCAAGGCTTTAGCTTTTAGCAAAACAATTTATCGTGCATCACTGCAACCCTCTTTCACTTGTACAGTAGCATCTCTCTATATGACACTCCTCCGGTGCTGCTCTGTAAACACCACCATGTGCCTGCCACCTGGCTGCTCTGCTGAGAAGTGCAGTGATCATTAGACGAATTAGACTGCAAATGTGCTGGCACCCTCTTTGCACTTTGTAGCACGGCGCAGCGCTGTGGCTACTGACCTGCACTGTGGTCGTGTTAATGAACATGCATCCTCTCTAGCTCCTCCTGTAGCTCTGTTCCTCGTAGAAATATCCACACTGACACTTCCCATTAAGGATCATACCTTGCTTAACGCACCATTATAAATATGGATCAATCATTGGAACAGGGGTAAATAGTGAGCTTTAATTGATGTTGTGTCAACAGAAAGAACATTAATTACTCCGAAGAGTTTGTTGCACTTGTCTCTCGCGACAAGTGCATCCATCAGCAGGGCAGGGTTACTTTTTTCCTTGTGTGAAGAAGCATGGTTGCTACGGCAACCATGTAAAAAATCTTGAGCTGAGGTGTGTTTACCATCAGTGACATCATCGATGCTCCAACCTAAGCAACAGTGGTCTTAAAGTGACAGTGTGTGGTGGATGCCGCACCGTTAGGGGCAGACTAACACACATTGCACTGTTGGCGTATTTCAGGCAGACACTTTAATTATGTGTAATTAGAGCTTGAAATGAAGTAGAGCAACACGGACGACTTCCAGGCATAATTATTGTCTTTGAGGAGCATGCTGGGAAATCATGAAGCTGTTTTTTTTTCCCTTGTTCTTTTTTTGCCTCTTTCCATCCTCATTAGTAAAGTGTGCACTTGCGACTGTGTTAGACATTACAAAATGTGACCAAAGACACTACATTGTATTTCTGGCAGTGTTCAGTCTTAGATTTTTAGTGAGGTTCCTACCCAGCAAATATTTGGTCATTGAATCAATGATAAAAAGATCATAAGCTTAAATATCATCAGCTTAAACCCAAAAACTGCCTTAACCCAATAGAGGAAGGCTTATTACACACTGAGGTGCACTGTTAAGTAACTACAGGGACTTCAGGCACAGGTACAGTAACTACAGGTACAATCTTGTAGGGCTAGTCTTTGGTAATATAAGTTTATAATAACAATTTCAGACCACTGGATACAGATGACTTCTTAACACGAGTTTTGTTAAGAAGTAATTGTCTCGATATTACTTTTCAAGTCAAGACATCTCACTATTATTTCCTTGATGAAATGTTGAATATGAATTTCAAACAAAAGCAAAAGTCATATAGTCAACCCCAGCAGTATAGAACATGATAACTTGCTCTTCCACACTGAGGCCAGGCAGGCAAACTTTATGTAAAATTTAATGGGATACCAAAGAGAATGTAGCCCTGGGGTAAAGATGACACACTGGTGGTGAGTGAGGGGGCAAAAACACGCCCAGTATACAAATAGATGGTGCCTGGAGTCTTTTTTGCACACGTTGCATTGCACACTTCCCATTTGCCAATGGAAACCAACTGACTGTAAGCTGAGCTGATTCAACTCAAATATGTGGAAAATGATCACAAATATTTACCTAACTCAGAATAGTTGAGGAATATGTGGAACATATCCAGTTTTACATTTGGCTCTTTCCAAATTTCCACTTCATTAAACTAACTTAAAAACCTGAGATGAAAGGCTGGCCACTCATAAACTCTAGTCATAACGTATTGCTCAAATATGTTTTACAGTGTATGTTGACTTTAACAGTGATTCAGCGGCTGGTTCTCACTGGGTGGTCCCGTCTGTGTCCTGTGCTGGTTAGATGTCTGCCTTTGCTGTGGAGGAGCTTTCTTGACTTCTTTTCACGTTTAATCTTAACAAGACGTGGGGAGAAAATAAATGCTGTAAATCCTACCAATCCAATCCGATCCAATCCGAAGTGTACAGTGCAGTGCATCCTGCCTTAAAGTGATTTGATACACTTCACAAACATGTCTATGAAGGAAATCATGGTTTGTCAAGTTCACTTAACATTTTTACCAAGCATTGTATAGAAGCATAGAATCTGGTATATAAAGGGGTTTAGCATGCCTGTTTGTCAGAGCTAGAGACATCCATTGAAAATTGTGATTGAGTCCACCAACAGATTTACCCACATATCTTAGTTTCATAAAATAAATCAGAAGAGAAATAAAAGAGTGGTAAAATCAGGGTCAATGCATTTTCTGCAAATGGAATTAGATAAAGCTAGTAATGTAACTTCACTGGTTTAAAAACAACCCACTTTGGATCATTTCCTTTACCCAGCATTGGGTCATTATACAACCGATTAGCCATAACGTTAGCACAACCTGCCTAATATTAAGTCCCCTTTGCGCCACCACAACAGATCTGACCATTTGAGACAAGACCTCAAAAGATGTCCTATGGTATCTGGCACCTAGACGTTAGAAGGCAGATGCAGCAGACCCTTTCTGTAAATTGTAAAGTGTGGCCTCTTCATGGGTGCCCATGACCCTGTTGCTGTTTCAGCAGTTATCCTCTCCTGGACCACTTATGGTAAACGCTGACCACTGCATACCAGAAAAAGACCTGTTCAAGTGCAAGAACTGACTGCTCACTTGCTGCCTAATATATCTCACCCCTTGAAAGGAGGCACTATAGATGAAGAGAATCAATGGTTTCCTTTCGTCTACATTGGTGACTGTAGAGAGAACTGTCCAACAGCGAGAACAGCGAGCCATTTCAGGTTACCTGAGCTGCACTGTGAGAGTGTTTTTGGGATGAATTTAATTGGTGCAAAGGGTTTAGATGGGTCTCAGACTGAACTTCATTAGCACTGGACCTTTTTACAAGTCTTTCATCTAATTCAGAGTTAGCTGGAAAGTTCTGGTTCTAGCTTCTTCTTGTAGTTAAGTGGCTGCAGAAGACTAGCAACCCTTGAAGTCCTTGTGTCCACAAATGACTTCTTCAGCTTTGCATCTAAGGCATTTAGACACGTCAGGCAACACAATGCCATATGGCCACATGGAGGAAATAAAGACAAACTAAGGCAGATGGTGCAAGCATGCCAACTATTTTCTGGACTTTCTTCAACGCAGAGTCCTGACAAATATGTTTGTTTTCGCTCTGTGTCTTTGAGGTATGACTGATGTATAGGGTGCGAGTTTGTCGCACAAGTTGTGTTCATGCATATGGTGAGGTCTGCTGGAAGCAGCAGAGATGCTGGTTGAACGCTTTTCTCTCTTGGCATGGCGATGGAAGTGAGTAACATGACCAGCAACAGAGAGAAAACAAACCGACACACAAGCGCACTCGTGTTTTTACTGGGCCCAGCTGGTCCAATTTCCTGGCCAATGAGAAAAGTGTTATATGTGGGAGGGAAGGCTTGCTCAGAAAGGATAAAAGGGAAGATGGTAGCGAAGCCTCAGTTGCAAGCCATTTGAAGACAGTTTGGGTGCTAATGAATAAAGTTTTCACAGTGATATCACTCACATACGGCAAGATTCTGGTGCATGAAGCAATAATTCATTAGAATAGTGTTTGTTCTGAGCGTTGTTTGAAAGCGTCTGCGCATCTGCAAGCAGTGTACAAGTGCAGTGCATCCACAGATTGCTTTAAAATATTCCGGTGGTGCTGTATGTGTGGGTTTTTGTGTGGGAGTGCGCTTGCATATGCGGATGCAGTTCTGACTGATGTTAGCCTCGTGACACTAAGGCCAGGGCAAGGCCAGGGAAAAGGGGTGAATCACTTTGGTCCTGGGTTTAATGCTGTCATTGATCATTCTGGGTGGCAATTGTTTTTTTTTCCATTTTTTTTTTTCGGGCTACTTGCTCCTCTGCTTTCTCAACACTCCTAATCTTTATGCTGTCTGCTGACTTGGCTCATTTTCCCCACAGAGGTCAGCTTCAATGTCAGGAAGCATAAAATAGTGAATATAGAGGGGGAAAAAAAACAATACATGAAGCAGGACGTTTTATCAAGCTGGATGGGCAATTATCTTGATGCCCAGAAGTAAATGCTTATCTGCTGGCCGGCATTCTGCTTGGAAAGTCCAGCAATAATTCTTGATTAAAAGGGACGATAGTGCAACAGCCTGATCCAAAAGTTCGGGCTAATGTGATTTGAAACAACGGGCGGAGAGCGGCCGAAAGAACAGGTCAGAAAAAGCAAATAACGAGAAGAGGACCCGGGGGCCGTCCGTATCCCTTTTAAAGATTTTTTCGCCTCCAACATTATCATATTCTCAATCTCAGCACCAGTCAGTGCCTATCGCCCTGTTCTTGCTGAGGCGAGGCTCTTGTTTCATGAAGGTGGGATAGGAAGTGACAGGACATTGTTGTGCGAGTAATCAATTGTTTGCTCACTCTCCTGTCCCTTAATTTTAGAGATAATTTCTCTCTGGCTGCTTAGCTATGGGCGAGATGTGCCCAGCCAAGGCCATTCATTTAGCAGGCCGTAATTGAGCTGTCAGGGACGGCGCAAGCATGCGCAGATATACTGTATGTCACAGAGAATACAGAAGCAGCCTGCTGGAGTGCTTCCATGAACTCCTAAATCGCCAGCTCATCCATAAGTTCTTGATGCTGCTTTAACGTGATGGAAACACTAAAGCAGGCTGAGAGATGGCGACAGGGAGAACAAGGGGACAGCGCTTTTGAAGTGTTTATGGACCCTTCTTGTGTCCACTTCTGCAGAGTTTCAGTCATTGTCACCTTAACTCAAGAGATTAGAATGGAATGGAAAACCAGAGGTAACAATCTTTAGGGATTCTGGCACGCATCCTGGAGACCGTACAAAAATTGAAAACAACAGAGCGTCAAGTTCTCTGTTTTTGCCATAGGCTTGCGTGCCATTGTGTGCAGGATCAAGACATAAGCGTCAGCTATTCCGTAAGGCAGGCCTTTATCTGCCTGATCAGTTTTTTGGCACGCCCTGTGGGCTGTCAGGAACAGCTGCCCTCTCCACTGGCAGTCCTTGTGCTCCTTGAACACGGCCACCCGCTGCGCCGGCTAATGCAAAGGAACATCCCATTCTCTCGGTACCACTGCATACGCCAAAGCCTGGCCAGTCTTGCAGTGTGTGGGCGAGTAGTGCGTATCAACATAGGTCCAGGCCCCCTGCCGCTGTCTCTTGTCATACGCACACACTGGAAGTTTCCGGCACTTTGTCTCAGCGGTCCCATGACCTTTAGCTACGCACTAAATCACTGCCTTCATGTCACCCGCATGTCTGTTTGTTCCCGCGGCTACAGGCTGCACAAACTAATTAAGAAGATGCCACTTGAAATCATGCAGAAAATTGCCCAGATCTATATTTTCAGGATGGCCCAAGGGTATTCCGACTTAATCACAAATTTCTATTCAACCATTTATAGGGACTTTTCTCCACATTTTTTTTTCTTTGTATCTTGGAAAGCTATTGTGCACCCATTGTCATCCTGAAACGACGTGTCGGGTGTACTCCGATAATTAGTTTCACTCCACCAGACAGATAAGTATTAATAATAACGTGGTTAGTTTGATATTTTGGTATTCTGTAGCCTAGACGCCACAGTGTGGAACAATGAGAGATACAGACACTTAAAGAGGACACTCTCCGCGTGCACTCCAGGTGTCCATCCACTTACTTCTCCTCTTGTGGATTTCTTAGACAGGGTGCTTGATTCTGAGAACCCATTGGCTCACAATAAGCGTCAGCTCAAATGGGAGACTATGAAAGGGCTTGTCAGAGGATATGGTATCCTGATGCCTTGACAGGCGAATGACTTTCACAGCAGAAAGATCGCTTTTGGCTCTGAAGGGGCCCTCTGGTCCCTCCTGTACTTGCCTGAGATAATGAGTTATTTATTTTCAAAAGCAATCAAGATGTCAGGAGCCGATAGCGAAACCTGCTGCCATCGGAGATAATGCCTCCATGTCTTTCATCAAATCCCTGTCACTTTGGCATCGGCAATGATAAATGTGCCAAAAATACAAAGGGCCGGATTTGGGGATGCAAAAACCCTATTCCTTCAGAGCGTGCTAATTTTAAGTTATCACTGTCACTGGCTGTGGAAGAAAGGGACCGGAGCGTGTCTATTTAACAAATTATAACTGGCATTTCTCTATTAAGATGACAAATCGTGCCCAAGTGTATTTGGCTAAGCCCCGCTCTGAATTAACTCGTTCAGCTGCCATGGAGCTAGTCGTCTGAATATTTGATTGGATAGCTAATCGTTGACAAATGAAGGCAGTCATGGCCGACTGGTTAAGATTCATATGGTTATATTCTGGTATTTACTGTGCAAATTGTGCCAAACTTTTAAAGCTGTTAAACATATAGCTGTATCAATAGCCAAATAGTAATAGCCAAAACCCTTTTAGGGACATTTGACCACATTTGTTGCCAATTAACTGTGACTTCTGATTTGACATCTTTCAGCTCCCAGTTGCTAATCCTTTTAACTTCTCATTTTCTCTTTCTCCTGTCTTATTTCTTAACAGTGAAAACCTGCGGCTCAAACCTGCAAGGTCCATCAGGAACATTCACGTCTCCGAATTTTCCCATTCAGTATGAGAGCAACTCCCAATGTGTGTGGATCATTACAGCCAGCAACCCAAACAAGGTAAACAGTCCAAACCCATGAATTTATGCATGAGTGCAGCCAGAGACATACTCCATCAGAGCAACATGAAATACTTTGAAATATAATATGTTCTGCTACCTTTGGAAAGATGTGTGGTTTGCCATCGTCTGCAAGATAACACAGCAGGCTGCATTAATGCCTTTCTTCTGTAAAATATGTGCACTTTTTATTGGATGTATTGTTTATGCAGTTTGGACGAGCACTCACATGGTGTGTTAATGTGCAGTTAGGGCTGATTCTATAAATCTGGGCTCAACGCTCTTCGTTTAAGGACGTTGATCAATTTTAAGGGCTTCTGCAATTCATGGAGCTTGTTGACTACCTTGACGCTTTAACTACTGTGATTTTTATGTTCTTTATAGTCTGATTTCTTTTTTTATCTGACACACTTTATCATCTTTCTATTGCATATTTAAATAAACGAGTCGTGAATATTTACAGTCACCTACAGGCTGAAGAATATTTTAATTCTTTCGCAAGTTCTGGCTGTCTGTGACTGTCTGCAGTAAGTTCTTTAGGCATGAGCAGTGGGGAATTTGAACGTTACTCAGCAAGTCATCTGTAGAACGATGCAGGGAATCAACAACCAAAAACTGTGCAGAGGAGACCAGATCATGGATCCTGTGCTTTAATTTATTGTTATAGCAGTGAACACACACTAGTGATCAAGCACACACAGTGACAGCAAGCAAGCATGTGCCCAGAGAAATGGGAGTAAAGGGCCTTGCTCAAGGGCCCAACAGTGACAGCTTGCCAAACATTGAACCTACAACCCTGTCATCAAGCGCCCAGTGCTCTAACTGCTGAGCCAGCACTGCCCCTAAAGGTGTCTGTTTTGGCAGCGGTGGGATTCAAACCCACAACCTTGTAATCAATAGCCTGGTGATCCAGCGCCTTAGACCATTCGGCCACGCTGCCTCATGCTCACTGGATCTAATTGGTATAAACATTTCAAATTATCATTATGAAGATGTGGCAGATTGCCCAACATTTAAGGTGGAATGGAAAACTCCAGTCAGAAGCTAGAGAATAGCTCTAGTCTCGGGAAGGCAGTCGTGTTTGTTTACAGTGTCAGAAATGCTCTGTTGAGGTTATTTGACTGGGTGGTTAAATTATCAGAGGAAATGCAAACATTTTCTGTGCTTTTTTAGCAAATAACGAGGGAAACACATTGCTTGATTAAATTTTGAGCACAACGTTTAAATAAGTATGAGTGGCAAATGTACGTTGATTGACTGATTAACTGGTGCAGTGTTTTGGCAGTGTTGTTGAGACACGCTGTGTGCTGGAGTAAGCTGGTTAGATCTAGAACTAGTGGAACTAAAGCTGACTGATGTGTCACATTCATGAATGCTGAATGATCCAATTCCGCCAGTGGGACCATGCCAACTAGGGGCCAGCGACAACAATTTGCAGCGGTGGGATCATACTTGCTAAACTCGGTTAACTGACATCCACAGTTTTCTGGTTATGAAAATAATTTAGATCCCTGGATTTCTAATTGGAAAGCTGTGGTCAGAGCACAGGGTCAGCCATGCTGGAGTGAAGAGGTTCATGGGCAACAGCAAGCTCAAAGGCCCAACTGTGCCAGCTTAGTGGACATGGATATGGAACTGACAACCCTGTGAGCAATACCCAAGCACTCTTACCACCGAGCCATCGTTAACCCTGCACCCCTGCAATGGAGAGCATGATATTAGCAAGGAGAGTAAACATAAGCTAGCCCCCCTGCTGTGATGCTGTGTGTTCTTTTCAGTGCAACATCAGACGTCTGTTTACCGTTCAACAGTTTCAGCTGATCCTGAATAACAGATCTCAATGGGCATAAAATCATGCTGATAGGATTTCATGGCTTATGAAAATGTCTCTTTGAATACAGATTGCACTACGCTGTATGGGCAATGTCTGAAACAGGAAGCTTTGACAAGTAACCATAACCCAGACAGACAGACGGGCAGACAGGGAGCTATTGCAACCCAATGTCATTATATCCAATATCCATAATAGCATTCTATGGTAACCAGACATCCTTGTTAAACTTACAAAATATGCTAAAACAAGCTGTACTGGGTTATTTACCTCACACCGAGGGCTGACTATTTGTACGCAGGCTAATGTCAGTTAATTTGCAAAGTTCCCTCTAACTTTTTGTTCACTTCTTTAGAAATGATGTTAATAAGCATTAATTTTGAAAATTGAGCTGGACAACCAAACTAGTTCATTAAAACTACTGTATGGTTGCATGTGGATGCCATTTCCTCCCGAATTAATCAGCTCACACCACTTTGAAAGGTCAGGGACTCAGACAATTTATGCAGTAATATTCATATTAACCAATAGACAGAGAACAGACCTAAAAGCACAGTTAATGATGGCTAATAAAGGACTTTGTGCACACTCGCTGATTATGTGCATGAAATATTCTGGATCTGTGTGTACAATTGTTCTTTTCCTTCTAAAACACACTGATGGACCAATTTATATATATTTTCATCCCACGTGGGTTTTGTAGTTGCATATACTGTATTTACTGTATGTATATCTTATTATCCATATTCATATTCATCTCTTTTGTTCACGTACCTAAACCAGGCCAGTATTTAGCCTTTGAACCCCGGTACTGCTACCCCAATAGGTTGTAATATGCAAATGAGCTACTGACAGATCAGTTATTGTGTTTCGTGAACATCTTCAGCAATCTCAGACCGTCCAGATGTTTCTGTCAGTGTTTGGGAAGCATCAAGGCATCATCCAACAGATGTAACAAAAGCTTTGCCCAATTTAATGCAGGCTAATCTAGAATGTACCCATTCGTTTAAAGGGTGCATATACTGTATGAGCAAAAGTATTGGGACACCAGTTTCTTCCAAAATCAAGAGTATTAAACTGAGTTTATCCTACTTTTGTTGGAATAACTGTCTCTACTGTCCAAGGTAGAAGGCTTTCTACTAGATTTTGAAGCATTGCTGTGAGGATTGGATTGCATTCAGTGTCGAGAGCGTTAGTGAGGCCGGGATGTTGGATGATCACAACTCCCCACTGCTCCACAGCTCAGTGCGGGGGGCTTTATTTATATTTAGCCAGTTATTTATCAGTTTAGCCTGGTCTATTCACATTGAAGTTTTAAAGAATACTTCAGCCTTGACTGCTTTTTGAATGAGGCACAATACAAGCAGCCACTTCTATGTCCAATCATCATCCAATCATTTACTTCTATGTAAATGGGAAAGACACAGTGGCAATACAGCTTGATTAATTCTAAAGGATATAAATATGAAATATCATCATATGAAGATGTAGGATATGTCCCCTTTAAGGCACAGTCCAATGGAAGCGTGAAATAGTGTAATTTCAGTGTGATATTTTGTCCATACTGTGCAGCCCTAGCCATTAGTATTCCAGCTGTAGCTCTCACACCTCCTGCTCCAGGGTCAGCAGTGCTGGTGTTGCTGGAGCAGAGCGAGTGTGTGTGAGCATCAGCTCCCCCTGACTGCCTCGCTACTCCTGGCCTTCTGTTTGATGGCTCTCTGCCTCCTCCCCTGTCCGTTTCCACCTTTCTATATGGCCTTGCGACCCCTCCTCTCCCCATTTCCCCTTCCTCTTCCCCAATCCCTCTCAACTCCTTACACTTTTATGAGGGGCTGTGTTATAGGCTTTGTTAGTTACTCTGTGTGTGTGTGTGTGTGTGTGTGTGTGTGTGTGTAGGTCTTATTCTGTGCCATTGTGACTTTTATAGTTGCACTTGAATTTAATTTTTCACGTTTGACTGTGTACTTGCGCCAAGCCCGAGGAGGAGTAGTGAAGTGAGGTGTGTATGTGTGAGGTAATATATCACATGTATACACACGTGTGTGAGGAGTATCAGTGTCCTCTCCTAAACCTTGAATGTGACAAGGCACACAGAGTGAGCGAGAGAGTTGCTCCATGTGCAGGACGGAGTGCGGTGGCATTCAGCGGGGGCTCATATTGATGAACAGGCAGCAGAGTGGCTCAGGACATGTGGATTGATGTCCCCCCAGCCCACATTCGTAATAAGAGCTGCGAAAGCACCGCAGCCGTCTCTGTCTTCCCGGCGCCGTGCCCCGTAATTGATTCGAGTTGATTTGAGTCGCTAACATTGCAATTCATCTCCAAATAACTGACCTCCCATGTACAACAAACAAGATCCCCCAGCAAATCCACTCCGGTCAGCCTCAAAGCCAAGGCCTTCGAGTTTGACTCTCTGAGACACAGAGATGCTTGAGTGATACTTCCATGCAATAAATCTACGAGAACAAACCATTTCACCTGCTTAGTAAGTGGCTTCCATTGACCTTCTCCGCACCTGTCTGCACCAAAGTCCATAAAGAAGTTTTATATCCAGTTGCGTGAGGCGCCTTCTGGAGGCCAAGTTACGCTGAGGCAGACGGCACGCTGCCACATATATGATAACGCCTGGTTAAGTTCCTTGCAGCCCCTACTCCTGTCCATTCACCCTTCCATTTCACAAACTCCAGCCAGGGCCAAAATCATTGCTCCAAGGTTGGAATTGGCAGCAGCTTCTTCATGGCGGAAACCAGCTAGATGTTCACAAACCCATTATGAAATTAAGAAGGTCCATAAAGAAGTTTTATAACCAATTGTGGTAGGCACCTTCTGGAGGCCGAGTTACATCAAGTCAGACGACATGCTGCCACATCTTAAAACGTCCAGTTAGATTACAGAAAACTCCACCCTTCACCCTTTCCTAAATTCCAGCCAGGGCCAGAATCATCGGTCCAAAGTTGGAATTGGCAGTTGCTTCTTCACAGTGCAAACCAGCTAGATGTTCAGGAGCCTGTTATGCAATTGTCTGCATTAAAATTCCATAAGGAAATTTTATACCCATAGATCCAGAGTTAGACACATTCTCACTTAAGCACATGTTCTGTGTGGTTAAGACAAGGGTTGGTGCTTGTGTAGGGTGTGCAGGAGGCTCAACAAGACACAAAAAGTATGCTGGAGAAATAGCGGCCTTTTGTTTACAGCACATGATGGAAAACAAAGATGGAAAATTAGGCTACCGACTCATCCGTAATAGTGTCATCAACACAGCCTCTGTGAATTCTCTGGACAAAAACCTGCTCTACTCACTTGGATATTACCCAAACTTTGTACTAAGGGGCAGGCAGGATGTGGAAGTCTGGGTAATGCACGGTACAATTGATCCAGACATTTGCTTTCACACAAACTGCTCCTCTGGATAATTTCTGGAAAGAAATCTGGGTTACTATGCCTGTCTGATAGGGGCTAAACGTCAGACAGTACCTTATTAAATTTCTCACATATTCTGCTTCTGCCCATTCAGGGCCAGAATCAATGCTCCATGGTTGGAACTGGCAGTCGCTTCTTCACAACATGAAGCAGCACAAATGTTCAGAAGCCTGTTATGAAATTGCTTTATTTTCAGTTACTGGAGGTGACTTCAGGAGGCCTAGCTTCACAGAGGAGATATGCTTCCACATATCTGAAAGTGTCTGGGTAGATTCCTCACACTCCCAACACTTAAAAATAAAGGTGCTACAAATGGTTCTTTGAACGATGCCATAGAAGAACCACTTTTGGTTCCATAAAGAATCATATTTGTCATAGAGACATGTGAGTGTGAAGAACTTTAAAAGACTCTTGACGTAAAGGTTCTCTATCGATTTAAAGGTCACATCTCAAAATTACAAAATTGATTCTTTATGAAACTCCTAGTGGTTCTTCTATGGCATATCTCAAAGAACCTTTTGTAGCACATTTATTTTTTAGAGCATACTTCTGCCTACTCACCCTTCTACTTTGCAAACTCCAGCCAGGGGTGGAATCGTCACTCTGAGGGTGAAACTGGCGGTCGCTTCTTCACAACACAAATCAGTTAAATGTTCAGAATCCTGTTATGAAATTTTCTGCATGAAAAATCCCTAAAGAAATATTATTTTCAGTTGCGGGAGGTGTCTTTTGGAGGGCGTGCTACACTAAGTCAGACGACACTCTGCCACTTTTTTTAAAAAACGCCCGGTAGATTCCTCACACCCCCTACTTCTGCCTGTTCACCCGTCTACTTTCCAAACTCCAGCCAGGGCCGGAATCATTGCTCCAAGGTTGGAACTGGCAGTTGCTTCTTCGTGACGCAAAGAAGCTAAATGTTCAGAACCCCGTTATGAAATTGTCTAGACACTTTGGCATCGTGTGATGGATGGAAGGTAGCATGAAAGCCTTGTGGGCCAAAGAGATGTTCTCCACCTCCTCCCACAGCCCACCTCCCCACTCAGTACTTTGAAAGATCTGGGACTGTGCCAGCTCAAGTAGAGAAACTTGTTTTTGTGTTCCTGCAGCCTTGTCTTTGGCACATTGTTTTCAATAAATCAGAGTGTTTGTAGGCGCCTCCCCTGAGAAGGTGACATTTTTGTTATAAAAAATGCCTAAAACACTGAGACAGCCGGTACACCTGGCATTTGTCTGAGGGGCTGGTGATACTGCTGGTGTGAACTTTGTAAACGGTGATTTTAAAAGAAATAGCAGCTTAATTAGTGGGATGTTGTGAATTCTGTTTTAGGGAAGCTGTTGGATCAGCAGGGCTATAATCACACATGCTAAATGATCAATATAACCGTACAGTGTGGTCCACCCTCAGCATCAAATATCAAATATGAGTCATATTGTGTTTGAATCCAAATTGCATGAATTACAGCATGTTCGTTCAGGGCATGATGCCTGCTGTAGTAATCATTGGCACCTCTCTCCATACAGAAGCGATTGCCATTTGCGATAGTGTAGCTTTTGTGGATTGAATATGTGATTTTGTTGATACTAACATTACTCAATTACGGAAAAGGGCCGTCACTGCGGCACGAGTATGATCTCTGACGGAAAAGGAGCACTTAAGGAGACCCGAAAGTGATTGCATTAAAATGAAGCCTCTACAATGTTGCCAGATGTCTCTGCCCTCCTTCAAGTGAGGGATGGCTAATGGCTGCTTACAGCAGAGAACATTATTGCTTCATTTATTTTTGGCAGACACAATTTTAGTGCACCAATTTATTTATATTGCGCTCCCTGCTTTAACCTTGGTGAGAGAGAACTGGAGAGTGTCAGGGCTTAATTCAATTTGAAGACATTAGTACTTACCTTTTCTGCAGCCCTGACAGGAACTGAAGGGTCAGGGGTTCAGACTGAAAGGGCACTGATGTGTGAGGGTGATTCTTCAGTGCAAACCAGGTATCGGAGCAGTGCGCATGGTCAGACGCTTTACAGAGTATACCGCACCACGGGTGGGGTCATTGCTAATCCTCTAAATTATTGGAACCCTTAACAGCGTCATAAGCTCAGTGGCGATATATAGTCTAATTAGGCTTAGGGTATAAACTTAAAAGTGCAGCAGAGTGCCATCATAGAGAAACAGAAACACAGATGCTGAAGATTGGCTCCAGGCATGCATTTCAATGCAGCGCAGCTCGTTGGGGAACACACTCACGTACAGGGCTTGACTCTGAGTCCTTTTGCTCCTGTTACTGAAACATCTCACCAACAACACACTAGCACTTTTAACAACATTGCCATCAGCGACCAGCACAGTTTTGTAGCTTATCACCCTGTTGAGGTCAGACAAACCTTCTTGACCCCTCACTCCTTCTTCTTAGCCTACAGCCCACAGGAAGAATGTATCTGGACTGTAGTTATTCTACAATACTGGGCATTAAGAAGGGAAAGGCCATAGAAGACAAGACAACCATTAACCCATCCGTGCAGTGAACACACACACACACACCCACCCACCCTAAGCAAATGCACATAGTGACAGTGGTGGGCTGCCTTCGCTGTGGCACTCAGGAAGCAGAGATTGTTAAGGGCCTTGCTCAAGGACCCAATAATGGCAGGTTGCCAAGCCTGGGTTTCAAACCCACAACCCTGTCATCAACACAAACCCACAACCACGTTTTCTAACGACTGAGCCACTACTGCCCCAGACAGACGGGCAGATCTGTCCATCATCAAAATGTAGTTTTCTGCTAGAACATGATCTTGCTTGACACATAGAGAACACTGAACTTCAAATGAAGATAATTAGCCTTTTTTGTAATTGGCTTTTTTTACTTTTTACTTATGTTGTTTGGGATCTAGTATTCTGCAGTGGATGCAGCTCGTATTTTGCTGAGCTGTCTGGGATGCTTACATTAATCAAGCTGTAAACAACACAGAAACATGGTCCTCACTGAACCAAAATCAAACTCCTCCTCAAAGTCATGTTTTCGGTCACCTGGCCTTTTAGGGAGAGATGATTACTCTGGTTTTAAAAAACTAATGCTCTTTAAGTTATTTTTCAGTTGTTGTTTTTTTTTATTAACAGAACTATAAAGACAGTTGTAACAACGAGAGTCATCGTGGACATTGATATCATCTTTAATAATTTATTGGAACTGTTCTTTTTCTGGCACAGAATGAATTACAACATACATCTTTAAAAGAAACAAGAATTTGTTTCTCAAGTTTTATGTGGGGGAAGGGTCTGAAATCAACATAGGGTCAATATTATACATACATAGAAGCCTCTGCTCCAAAATCAACACCTTCAGGCTTGACTTAAGTTTGCAGCTGACCACACAGACAAAGAAAAGGCCTACTGGAGGATAGTTTTATGGTCAGATTAGACAAAGATGTTTGGAGGAATAAAGTTGAGGCATTCCCCAAAAACAATATACCATCTGTTAAGTGTGATGGTGGTAGCATCATGCTCATAGGGCTGTTTTGCTGCCAGTCAAACTGGTACACTTCACAGAGTGGATGGAATAATAAAGGAGAACTACCTCAGATCCTCAAACCATTAGTAGAAACCCGAACACATCTCTTCACACACTGATAGCAACACCGCAGAAGAAATGCTAGCACAGGCTTCCAGTATCTGTAGTTTCAGGTGCTGCACATCTCGTATCTTCACAGCATAGACAATTGCCTTCAGATAGTGGGGCCATTCTTCATCAATGGAAACCTCAAGGCCATTGGATATTTGAAATTGCTACATGATGATGTGTTTCCCTCTTTATGCACTGAAGCTGGTACGGTCCCTGAGTTTTTCCAGCAAGATGGTGCACCACCACATTATGGGTGTCAGGTCCGAGCATTCCTAGATGAACAGTTTCCTGGAAAGTGGATTGGTCGTCGTGGGCCAGTTGAATAGCCCCCAAGGTCTTCTGATCTGACCCCCTTAGACTTTTATCTTTGGGGTCATCTGAAGGCAGTTGTCTATGCTGTGAAGATTCAAGATGTGCAGCACCTGAAACTACAGATACTGGAAGCCTGTGCTAGCATTTCTTCTGCAGTGTTGCTTTCAGTGTGTGAAGAGTGGGAGAAGAGGGTTGCATTGACAATCCAACACAATGGGCAGCACTTTGAACACATTTTATAAGTGGTCAGAAACTTGTAAATAACTCATGAAAGAATAGTTAAGAAAGTTACCAAGCACACCATTGTTTTTCTTGTGAAATTTTCAACAAGTTTGATGTGTCACATGACCCTCTTCCCATTGAAAAAACTAAAGTTGGATCCAAAATGGCCTACTTTAAAATGGCCTCCATGGTCACCACCCATCTTAAAAAGTCCCCCCCCCCCTCCCATATACTAATGTGCCACAAACAGGAAGTTAATATCACCAACCACTCCCATTTTATTTAGGTGTATCCATATAAATGGCCCACCCTATATATATATATATATATATATATATATATATATATATATATATATATATATATATATATGGTTTAATTCCCCTTTTTGCCATTTCCAATATTGTCTAGTTATCCTACAGCAGTTTAGTCTGGCACAGGGAAGTCCTAAAGGAAAATGTTTGACAATGGACAATCAACAGTTAATGCACAACACAATGTGCTACACATCAGTGAATAAAAAATCTGTTAAAAGAAAAATGATATGATTGACGTTCTCTGCAGGACCCTTTCCTAGATGGTCAGTGTTCTATTTTATTTCTTTTTTGAGTGCAAATCAGATCTAAATATCTCCTTACGGAGGTCTGATTTGACTACTGTACGGTGATGAATTACAATAGGTTTATCCAAGACCTCACTTACACCCCAAAACTAATCTCTCTGAAAAGCTAGGAGTGGACATTTACAAAGCACACAGGGATTTTTGTCTGAGTGGTGTCAAGTCTAACTTTTTTAACACGATACGACTTGCCACTTCCTGTGGGATATCCCACTTTCCGGGAGGCATAGACCTGTTCCAGGTTTTATCACATTTACTGATTCAGAGGGTCAGTGTAAGAGTAGTATTTATGGACTGCTGGCTTGTGTTGCTCCTATGCTGACAGTGATAGAGTCTTAGGCATAGGGTCAAGCTGCCTGTATTGGCTTGTATTCGTCAGGAGTTTGTAGTTACATCTACAGATGGAAAGGTCATTCTTCATATAAGTCAGTTTGCCTTGCAGCAGTTAAGCGATTAAGGTGCTGAGTTGCCCCATACATTCTGTGTGTTACTTGGCTCAAAGGAGTCAAAGGACTGTTATAGGAAATGAAGGTCCATGTTTACAAGTTCACAGTGGTATTTAACATAAGCAAAGAGCAGGTGTTTACAAGTTTTCATTATCACCTGTATTCATTCAGGCAGGTCATTTTGTAACTTTACTATATTAGACAGCTTTATTAAATGTGTTAAATAAGTGTCAAATAATGACAAGTTGGCAACTTATATATATACTGTGTATATAGTGTATAAGACGTCTTGGTGAGGTGAGGTGTCTGGGTGGTGGAGACACCTCCAAGATCTAAGTAGAATGAATAGGGATGAGGATGCTGCTCTATTCCTGCTTGATAAGTTGGTTAAATTCTTTTTTTTGTTTGTTTGTTTCTGAAATAGGTCAGTATCATTTTGTCCGGTTTGTGAATGTCTGGGATTGCAGCAGCAATTGTCTGTTAACACTAACCATGCAAAAGCTAATTACTTGCCATGACCTTGCTTTCTCTAACATTATTTTGTGGGATTTGCTAAGGGTTTAATGGCCACAAAGAAGGTGGGTTTGAGTAGATTCATGCATAATTTGAAATGCGATGCTAGGTACCATTAGCTAAGTAGCAGGCTTGCTAATGACACTGCAGCGATGTTGCAAATGCTGTGGTAGTGCTACAAGGCCAGCATGTGGTATATGAACGCTGCCGTAAGCATTGTTGTGGCATGCAAGCATGGTGTCAATACCTTGGTAATGTGAATTTATGAATTTAAGGGCTGCTGCAAGCTTCTGTTGGGTCATTTGTCATGAAATTTCAAAAACTTTCAAAAACACCTGGCAGATTAAAATCATGTACAGAACTAAAAACTATTTCTACATGTTACTGGTAGGACGCTCTCAGCAAGTAGCAAAAATTGTCTCTAAGTGGCCTTTTACACAAGCACAGGCTTCAAGCATGAAGATGTCCCTGAGCATGCCTGGGTAAAATGCCACATTGCTAAAACAAGCGCTTTGGAAGCAGCAGAGGTGCACACACTGGGACTCAGCAGTAGGTCACGACCCACCGTTTTAAAATCTCTGTTCTAGAAAAAAAACCAATACCTTTACTTTAAAAACAACACAGCCCTGTCACTTTAATATAGGTAAGTGTATTTATGTTAATTCTGTGGTGCAATGGATAGCGCATTGGACTTCTGGATGAGTAGTTGGATCAATTCAAAGGTTGTGGGTTCAAGACCCACCAGAGTCAAAAGTGCTTTCTCATACTGAAAACTCTGTCTTCTAAAGTTTAATACGTGGTTGGTGTGGTGCAACAGATAATATCACTACCTGCCAGTGAGCTACCACACCACATAGAATACTGGGGTTCAATTCCTGGTCTGGGTGACTATGCTGCACTACACCAATACTCCTTGGGAAAGATTCCTAACACTACATTGGCCCACCTCTGTAATACAAGTTACCTTGTAAATTGCTCTGGATAAGAGCGTCAGCTAAATGCTGTGTAAATGTAAATGTTGATCTTCTCGTGCTCATACGGTGTACTACTGAAATAGCGATTAGCTAACAACAAAAAAGTAAAGAGAATTTTGGTTAATTCCCAGTACTCTCAAGTACATTTTTATATTTTTATATAATATTGTTACACAGAAAGTTTTTACATTTATTTTTGCTTCAATGGAAGTCAATGTAAAAAGATTATATTTTAAGTCATTTTGGTTATTTTATATTGGTCCATTCATGATGATATTCAGATGACA
The DNA here is from genome assembly GCF_030463535.1 of Salminus brasiliensis. Taxonomy (NCBI): domain Eukaryota; kingdom Metazoa; phylum Chordata; class Actinopteri; order Characiformes; family Bryconidae; genus Salminus; species Salminus brasiliensis. The sequence continues at coordinate 41,743,666 of NC_132880.1, read as the reverse complement.
GATCTGATTTGTTTTATCTATTTTGCTTGTACACATGCACTTAATGCTGGTTGTGACTGAGGTAATGTATGTAGAGGTATTCATGATATATATGAATGTAAACCGCCAAGAGAGCCAATTCGAATCTGAGCTAAAAAAAAAATAGAATTGCTTTATGAGGCCTGTAATGTGAATGTACAGAACAACTGCCATTATGTAGTATTTACATTAAGTGAAAAAAGAAATTTAACAAAAATACAAGTATGGTTGCATGACGGTTACAATATTGATAATTGAATGGTCTTCATTGCTGGTTCTGGTGGACTCACAGTTTGATGTTTTCCCTCTTCAAACATACTGACTAATACATACCTGCAAATTAATTGATGGTTAACCCCAACTCTTGTCTGAGAAATCACAGGATCCTGGAAATCCCGGATACAGAATCCTGCAGTAATCCATTGGCACAAGTGTTGCATATCTTATTAATACAAATGGAGAAAGTAAAGATTGAGTAACTCACTATGCAATTCAGTATGAACTACATGATTATATTTGAAAAGTATAGCAAAAGAAAGTCATTCTTTGTGACTTCTAAGAGCTCAGTTGGCTTCAATTTACATTCGGGTTATATAAGTTACTGTAAATACATCTTCTGAGTAGGCTGAGAGTTTTCCCTGAAGGCAGCAGATCTCAGCTCAAAAAAGCACATACTGAGTCATAGTTTTCAGTATGCAGAAAATATAGTACTCTGTGAGAAAATAAACAAAGCCCTGTAGTTCATTTCATCTAAACACATCCTCGCCTCATCCTGCAAGCTAGCCAAAAGACCTAGAGCACATGTTCTTCAAGGTGACCATCCATTAGCCTGCTCCTGGTCTTCTTCTTCTTCCTGCCAAGAAGGAAGAGAAATAGGGTAATGTCTGGACTAATTACCAGACGCTCCTTTTGATTGTGGGCTTTTGGGTTTGTAAGGGGTTTAGCCCACAACGTGACCACAGGTTTATCTCATAGGAAATGCAATGCTGTCCCCTCATTGGTCTTCCTCATTGGAGACAGATGCTTAGACAGGACATTAACCCCAAAGGAGCAGCTAAGGTCAGCTGTCTCTGTGCTCCTTTAATGTGACCATTTAATGAAAGTAGATGCCCCTCCCCCTTTTTAATAGGTGTTATCCTAAAGAAGGATATGGATATCATCTCTGAAATTGCACAGGAGACCATGGAAAAGGAGGTCTTTCATGAAAAAGGGCTTAGAAATGTGCTGTTGACCTTGGACTACTAACCAGTGGAAAGTGTTGAGCATGAGACGCGCCTGGTTGTGATAGCTGGATTAAGGTAGCTAGCAGAAGTAGATCTAGCTCTGACTCTAGTTGAACGCATTGAATGGATGTGTGTACTCTGTAAGGCTGCCTTCTGCTTGCTTTTGATTAAAGCTATAAGCCATGAGAGGCCATGTGTTATTGTGGTAAAGTCAACAACATAAATTGAGATCAAATAAATAAATATTTCTTCATAATAAAGTTAATTAAGTTAGTAATGGCAGGAATTGCAATAAATAATCTGGCCAAGTTATGTAAATAGGTCATTTACAGTAAGTTTTATTTATTTTTTTTTTTCATCTATGCAATTTCAAGTGTTTGTTTTCCTAAATCTCAAGAATCTCAAGCCACTGTGAGATGACTATGAATACGGAAGCCTATTAGTTAGCAATCTTATAGCCAAACCAACCTACATTATTGTAAATGATTACTAGATGAGTAGAAAATATCTTATGATTTCCTTGCTTTTTTATTATTATGTATTTATTATCAATTTTCTCCACAATTTGGATCGCCAATTACCCAACCCATACATATCCTCTCCCAATCACATGCAAGCTCCAGACACTGTAAGGGTAAAGACTGACACATGCTTCCTTCAACATGTGTGCTGCCTCTTTTTCTAAACTGCACGGCGCTTGAAGAAAAGCATTGTGTACCCAGTTCTGATGCATCACGACAGCAAACTAGAACTGCAATGGAGTGATGTGGGGAAAGAGTGCCACCTACCCACCCTGGAGCTAACAGCATGACCAGGATTTGGACCAGCGATCCTCTGGTCATGGCTTATATAACAGCACTGCCCACTTCATTCCCAAGAACACCCCAAAAACACTATGGAGTTAGGTATAGTTAGGTAAATGTGCTTGTGATTAATATAATGGGATCTTTCTACAGCCCATGTTATGGGACGAGTACAAGGCTTTTCCTGGCGTGGGAGCAAAATGTCCTCAAAAATGACTGACACGGTGGATTTAGGTGGGACCCCAATGACTGAAAAACACTGATTATAGCTATAATACCCAGTGTCTCTATGTGATCTGGTCTGAATAGTGATTTCAACAGTAAAACCACCACCTAGCCTATTTTCACCAGTGAATGAGTGCAATGGATATTTGCTCAATGCCATTTCCTCAGTAGACCTCGATTGGTTTGATCAGATAGCCTCCCAGAGACGTACTCAGTTGACTGTAAAATTATTATCGACAGCCTGGTTCTGGTGTGCATTTGTATGCATGGGTTGTGCTGAATGCTGTGGATCTGCATTTAATACAGTAAGCTTTTTCGAACAGCGGTTTAGCGCCATGTTTGATGTTACGCATAATTGTAAACCTTGAACCTCTGCCACAGTTCCTTTTAAACATATTATTTAGTCTCTGCAAACATATGGACTGCTCATTGTCTCCTGCTGTGTCATATAATTGACAGTTGAAACCGTGCTCACAGTGGGGGGGGGGGGGGGGGGTGACGGGGGGGGTGTCAGATGAATTCATAGCATCTTACAAGACCGCCTTAATGACTTCCTGGAGGGATGGAACAAAAGAAGTCCCAAACTTCTGCTTTGAAATGAAAACAGTAAATTGAATATGGAGTTATACAGTGTTTACATCCCCCTGGTGCAGCAGTTTAAAATCATGTAAATATTTCTGTCGTCCCTTCTATCAAAGACATCTTTAATGCTTTAAACTCCATGCTCCTAAATATGGAATAACAAGGGTGAATACAGAGTCGTCTGTGTTTGATGTGAGTCACTTTGATTCAGTTTACTTCTATCCAGCGTTTGTTTAGCCGAGCTGATAAGTGGCTTGTGCTGCAAACCGTAGCTTTATAGGGAATGAGCACGGTGACCGTCCGCTTCCGAGCACTGACTTTTTTTCTCATCAGTGTCAGTGGCGTTTGACGCGGCCGTGAGTTGACAGGCTGCTGTGAGCAATAGCTGTGGAGCTGGAGGGAGGATGTGATAGTGTTAAGGCTGCTCTGCGGGTGGACAGCTGTTAAGCCAGCCTCATCTCACTAATGCAGAGTGTGTGGCACACAAAGCAAGTGCATCGTGGCGGAGCGCTGATTGTCAGTGTGTATTGTTAAGGTCCATGGCGAAAAGCCCTGTAGCATAACAGAACCTTCTATCTTCAAATGGTTGCTTTGATGCAGAAGGGAACAAATGGAAAATGCTCTTTACTTGACTGTAGATTAATGTAGCATGAGTTTATTCCAGGACATTTGAGTCCATTCCTACAGAGACTTCATAATACGTGCATAAGCACTAGGTTGAAGCCGTACACAAAAGTCCTGGTTCGGTTCGAATTGGGAATAATGTGAAAGAGCAACAAAAAAACAAAAACAACTGCTTTATAATAATTGTTTAATAAAAATTTTGAACATATAAGTTATAGGTTGTTTACCTAGTGTCACCTAAGTAGTTGCTACAGCATGCCGTGTGTAAATGTTAGCATGTTTCAAGTGTTTCCACATGAAACACACTGTCCTCGTCCAATTCAACATGATTTATTTTAGCTTAAATAAGACAGAAAGGGGCCAGGATGTGGCTGAAATGCTTGTTTATGTTTTTATTATTTACATTCCTTGGTGTAGTTGAATAGTGGGAGTTTGGTACATGGAACCGACATCGCATAAGCATCAAACACTGTCCCCTCTTTTAAATAAAAATCCGGCATAACCAAAACAGCTGTAAAACGGACCAGTTCCAAAACCCCAAAACTGTCTTGACTCTTTATATTTACACCCCTTAAATGTGCATACACCCAGTCCACTAGCGAAAGCTGTAGTCAAAGCTGATGAAGCACTAAAATGTGGTACGTTTGATAGTACATGGTGTTGTTGATACTGGAGAGCAGCACATCACCTCCATGGGAAAACAAGCTTGCCAGGAGCCAGGTTATGGGAACTAGGCCTTGTGACCACAGCTGTTTCTGTGCCAGTGTTCGCAGAAGAGAAGCTTCTAATCAGTAGCAAAGAATCGAAAGCCGGGGGGAGCAAACAAGAATACACACTAGGCTAAAAGCTAATGCTAACTGAGGTACCATCTATTCTCTCCAACATATATATATATATATATATATATATGTCCGCATTTTCCACCTATCGGTAGCTGCAGATTGAGACGATTCTTCAGGAGCATTCCAGCTCTGAGCTTGAGTTTGATTGTACATTCCTGTAGATGAGTGTGCAGCAGGTGGAGCAGTGAGCTGAGGGTGATCACAGATCCCATTTCTGTGAGCTTAATCTAGAGGAAATGAAAATATGGATAGCCCTAGGGGACCCAGAAACCCTGCTTATATGTTTTACCATTGAGAAGGCACTTGATCACACCCCCTTTCATGTGTGTGTACGTGTGTGCGCAAGGGGCTGTTGAGCTCCACCTTAGATCTTCTCATAAGAAGTGCGTGACTCATGGCTGTGGGCTCTCTATTGTTCCTTTCAGCATAGCTGCTTGGGTGTCTGCTCCATGTTTGATTTTGCTGGAAATAACAGCACAGGTTAAATTATTATTCAGAGGTGCCGTGCCACCTGTCCCTTCTGTGACAAGTGCATGTGGGCCCATTGGGTTTTTATGACCGTGTGCTTTATTGCCCGTGTGTGTACTGTGTGAGGGCTTCTTACTAGTGAATAGACTTGAAGCTCAATTTTTGGACACATCAGTTGATTCTATGCTGCGTTTATAACACTAAGGCCCGTCTAAATGGCCACCCCATGCCGTCTCGCTCTGTCTGTCTGACTCAACCTCATTCTCCACACATGGAGATTTTTCATAGGCCTGGCTACTTTATTGTGAAGTCATAATTCTGCTCGGTTGGTCCATTGCTTTGCCATTCAATACTGTGCTCCACTGGCTTAATTACTGTCCACCACACACATTATTCGGCCCCCAGAGCTAATCCTCATGACAGGAACAGGAAAGCGTCTGCATGGTGTACTTCGCTGGATATTCCAGTCCTTGCAGTGTGAGGCTATGGTGATAATAGCTGTCCATGTTAGCTGATCAGAGATCATTTTGTGCTTTCATTTGACAGATATAGGAAAAACAGCACTAACAGTACAGGCCTTAAATTGTCAACAATGCAGATTGACTTGAGCCTCAAAAATATCAGTAAATGAGCTGCAGCTGAAATTGCTCAAGTATTATGTAAGATGTTTAGTCCGTGGCTTCTCCCCCTCAATGTGTTTACTGTTTATTTCCATCTGCAGGTTATTACTCCCCAGTCACCTGTATTCCCCAGGTTGGGACACTTTTGACAGTAGAGCTCTGAGGCCTTGCTGGAATTTGAACTTGTGATCTCCTCACACTTGATAAGCTGCACCTAGAAAGTTGTTCTGCTCTTGAGCTTAGACATGATTCTTATACATACGTCTGTACATGGCTTCACATCTCTAGAGTGAGAACTACCTGCTTATCACGTGACTGGAGATCATAAGTTCGAATCCCATCAACACCACTGTCCTCCATGGTCAGGAGTCTAAGAATATGAAGGCCTCCTTCCAACTGATAGGGGGACTTCTAACCTGGAATGTTTTTGAGTCCAGTGCAGGTGTCTGTTACACAACATAACAGAAGTAACAGTTGGCCACTCCTTATTAAAAAGGGGAGTCATAACTAGTAGGATGGAATTGGACATGATAAAATTGGACAATGGGTCAACATAAAACAAGTTCAAACCTGTCAATATTTTAGTTTTCCACATGTTTCTCACCTCTTAAGCCCCATTTGTGTAACTCTTTTTTCAGTCTTTATTGTATTTACATAACTAGTTATTAATGCATTTATTGAAACCTCATTCTTTAAAGAGTATAACTAGCTGGACTGCAGATATGTTGTCCTTTGTTTCTTACCATATGGTTGAGTTCCCCATCAGAGACAAGTAGAGAGGGAAGTGGAGGATGCTGGCAGTGTCCTGCGGGGCAGGGGAGGAGATACCTAGGAAAATGTCCTCACACAGCCTCTAACTACAGAGTGAACTTTTCACTTTGGAATGTGCTGAAGAGCCTGACAGGTGCAGCCCAGATTACTGTACAGTCTCTCCACTGATGACTTTATAGACATAATGAGTTGGAGAATGGAAAGTACAAACGTTTCACTGTACTCTCAGGAGAGCGTTGTGTTAAAATCAGTGTGTCTTTAATAAATGTAGGCAATTATAATAAATATTAGCTTACTGAACTGTTAACAGGGTCATGCCAAAAATGAATTCAGACTCTGACTATATGGACTTATCAGGAGCTTAACAGTTCTAGTGTAAGCAGTAGATGAACTGATCTGTGAACGTGATCTGAAATCAGTCATAATAGTTACAGTATGTGATATTTTAATGGCCGGTACCTACCTTAACTAGACAACCAGCTGGATGGGACTGTACAGTAGATCTCAATGCCACTTTAATTTACTCACATGGCTGAAATCTATCCTTTGTACATTTTGCTGGTCACAAAAAGAAGTAAAGGCCCGGCTCCCATTTCTTCCAGACCCAGCATGTCAATGACTTGGACCAACTGTGGTCTTACTGTCTGACCTGAATTCAGGAATAATGGGTCTTCTATTAAGCTGTTAGCTGCAGCTTTTCTTGACTCTATTTTCACTATTTTTTCATGTAGATTTCATATTTTAAATGTGCAAATACCTTAAACTCTTGACCTGACCTGAGCATTATGCCTTATTTGTGTTCACAGGTGATTCAGATTAACTTTGAGGAGTTTGACCTGGAGCTGGGCTATGACACACTTACTATTGGAGATGGTGGAGAAGTGGGTGACCCCCGAACAATCCTGCAAGTGTAAGTGCCTCAGTCCTGCCATTTGTCAGGAAGCCTGCATTATGTAGTGCATTATAAGCTCTAGTGTTTATGATCTTCTTGTATGATTTATGATGTCCTTTTGTCCACTGCTTAGTTTGAACCAGGCAGAGATTTTTTTTTCAGAAGGATGCTCCCTTACTAAGTTAAGCATTGCTAAAACAAAATATCACAGTTACATAAGGCTCTGTGGTTCCCTTGACAACTAAGCTATTTAGAATGGAAAGTATTTAAAATGCATTCTGTTTTAATCAGATACTATGTGCAGAGTCTATGTGGTCTATATTAATTATGACAAGTGAATGTGATACTCATCTTATTGCTTCATATGTTTATACAGTACTAGATCTGACTCATATGCCTCTGTCCACTCAGCCTGACGGGCAGCTTTGTTCCTGACCTCATCGTCAGCATGACCCATCAGATGTGGCTCCATCTCCAGTCTGATGAAAGTGTGGGCTCCATAGGTTTCAAGATTAACTACAAAGGTAAAGGAGATGTGTGAAATTATGCTTCTATATTAGTCTCTCACAACCTATACTTCTGAGTGAAGCCACTCAATGTAGCTAATTATACTTTGCATCAATGATGAGAACCAGTTCAGAGGAACTGTGGAGGTAAAGATGAGTAAAACTCGGAGAAAACCATACAAGCAGGTGGTACTGCCAAAAGTTTTGGAGAGGATGTGCACTGTTCCACTGTGCAGCATTGCCTGTCAAAACATGAACTCCATGGGAGAGTCATAAGAAGAAAATCTTAACTGTGACCTTGTCCCAAACTCTACATTTGAAGGTGTTCTACTGAAAATCTAAAGAATTTGTTGCTGTGGACTAGTCCAATGCTCCACAAAAGGTACATTTGGGCAAAAAAAAGGAACTGCATTCTATGAAAAGAACACCTTACCAACTGTGAAGCATGGGAGTGCTTTGGGGTTGTGTTGCTGCCAGTGCCATTTGCAGTATTGCACGGTGGAGGAAACAATGCATTCCCATGCACAAAATACCAGCAATTCAAATGTCAAACCATCTGTTAAAGGGGTTAAAAGGCTGAAGCTAAAAAGAGGATGGCTTCTGCAACAAGATAATGATCCAAAATACACCTAAAACCACCATGGACTACCCAACAAGACAGAAATGAAAGCTTTTGGAATTCCAGAAAGTCCCCTGACCTAAATAGCCTCGAAAATGATTTGTGGAATCATTGTGAGTAGGCCTTAAACAAGCTGTGCAGCAAGACGACTCAAAAATATCTCCGAACTAGAGGCCTTCTGGAGGGAGGATTTAGATGAGTTTCTTTTACATGTAATTTAACAAGACAATTTTTTTTAGCATTTCTAGGCACAACATGTGTTCCTTGTATGCATCATGTGCAGTTAGTGGCTTTTCAGACCGAACAAGCTCAACTGAAGCACTGTCTGAGTTGCTGTGATGTTTATTTTAGATCTGGAGTGTTTTAACTGAACATTTAAAGAACACAGCCTGGGAAGGAGGAACAACTTTTTACCCTTAGCTTTAAAGTGAAAGTGCTGTGAGTTCAGACAACAACTTCACACGCGCAATAGCAAACAAGCAGGAAGAAATTCTTAGCAAGCAGAGACCTTGAGAGAGAGAGAGAGAGAGAAAGAGAAGGAGAGAGCGAGAGAGGGGAAGAAATGAGAAAGTGTTGTTCAAACAATCAGCTTGACGCGCCAACCAGATCCAATCAAACAGCCCTGTAAAGAGAGTGATTTGTTCGTCACACTTCTTCTGACTGCAGAAGTGAAAGGGGACACATATTTCTGCATCCGCCCACAGGTGAGCTCAAACACAATGGCAAAGGTCATTCATCTATATATACGCAGCACATGCTGTATGTTCACACAACAGCTTATAACAGATATTCAGCATGGAGAATAAAGCAAAGCCAAGCAGTTCACATTTCGTACTGTCGGTCTGGGTCAAAGCAGTGGCTGCAGGAAGCCGGCTTTCATTCATTGAACATGTGCTGCATACACTCCATGGAAGCAGGAGAGTCCCTACAAAACCCATATCTTTGATTATCTCTCCTGCCTCAAGGTTTAGTAATAAATTAACGTCAGTGTGATGAACAGCGTGCCATTCGGGGTAATGAGAGTAAAGGGAGGGAGGAGGGGGAGAGAGAGATGGAGAGAAAGAGAGATAGAGAGAGCCAGGAGAAACAGCATTGAATGCAAACTCAGAAAAGGACAATAAAGCAACAGATTGCTGGATGAAATTCCCCCTATGCAGATATCGTTTTATTAGTTTTGTTTGTTAGAAACATGCTGGCAGGGCACAAATATTGCTTTCAGTAGTGCTCACTGATATATACCAAAAATCGAAAAGAAAAAAATATCTGTATTTTATGTATAATACTTTATACATTTATATGTATTTTACACATTATACTTTATAAGTCCTTCTTTGATCTTGATGATGACCTCACACCTCTAAGATTTCCATAAAATTATCTAAATGAACTGCATCCCACACATTCTTCACTGCTGTCCACAGACAAGACATCCAGTGATTGGATTCTCCACATATTTCCCAACACAGTCCCACTATTTAACTAGAGCCCTCAAAAATTTCCAAGAACTTGGAAACTCAAAGATAAGCTAATGGCAGATCCTCCCAAACCCCATTCCCTTGTAACGCTTAAGGGACGAACCGGATGCTGGGTAATGTTAAACAAGGACTTTGTTATAATAGCAAAAGGGGAAAAAATATTTTTTTATCCAAAAGAGTTGGGATACAAGCTAGGTCAGTTAAACACCACAGAGAGTAGCAACCAGCGATGAAGACGATGAGTGTGGAAACAGTTTCTAGTTAAATAAGGGCATGTAAGATTTGATGAGAAATTGAGTCCTATGGGTTGGCAGTGGTGTGGGGGAAACGAGGAGTGTGACACCCCTCACCAAAACCAAAGCAGCATTAATTAACGATTTAGAAGACTTTGTAACAGTGTAGTACAAGTATTTGCATTTGAGGCAGGTAATGAACCATGTCTATACACACTATATATGACTTTCAATTTAGTGACACACCCTGAAACTGGTTCCACTGAACCCAACACACCACCATAGTTACGACAACAGAAACATGTGAAATGCATCATAAACAAACACATTCAGTTGAAGATAACAGCTGATTAATAGTTGCCCCAGTAAAGTAAAGACATGTGTAAGGATGTTGGGATGCAACCACAGTAATGTTAAATTTTGTAGCTTTAACATAAACAAAATAGCATGTTTACCATATCACAATAATGGTTTAACACTGATCTTAAGACGATATGATTTAATAAGCCATGTTTAAGAATTTAGCTTTTTTCCCTCCAATAGTTATTATATGGATCATGCAGGACTCACAGACACACCCACCTTGCGCAGAACCTCTACTTGCAGCCTTCTGTTATATGTGCACCATACGTCACATTTTTCCTCTTTTGCTTCGGTTGAAAATATATCAGTATGAACGCAAAGCAAACCAGGACTAATTTGTAGCAATGTATCATTTTCTTGCTCAGTTCGGACCATAGGAACCAAATTACAAGTTTAAAGACACCCTAAGTATGCTAGAAAACACTAACATATTTACACTGATTTGATTGATTTAAGTCAAGTTTAACCTGAATTCAATTACATTTAAGGCATTTAGCGGACGCTCTTATCCAGAGCAACTTACACAAGTGCTTTGCTATTTACCCAAGAATAACCTCAGCTAGTTTGAATAGGCTAAAAATTCCAAGATACCTCCAAGTTTAGACACTACTAAACACAAGTCAATAAGGTGACCACTTATTAAGTATTCTCAGAAGAGGAGGGTCTTCAGTCTGCGTTTGAAGACAATGGACGACTCTGCTGTTCAGACACCCAGGAGAAGTTTGATACACCACTTTGGTGCAGGACAAAAAAAAGCCTGGATGCTTGCCTTCCGTGGGTTTTGAGGGATGGCGGGTCGAGCCGAGGCCGTATTAGAAGTTCGAAGGGCTCTTGGTGCAGATCGGCTTTTGACCATTGCCATCAAGTACAGAGGGACTGGTCCAGTCTTAGCTTTGTAGACCAGCGTTAAGGTTATGAATCTTGCAGTAGCAACAGGAAGCCAGTGAAGAGAACGCAGCAGTGGAGTGACATGGCTGAATTTATTCAGTGTGTGGTTTACAGAAGTCAAAATAAGATGTTAAGTTCAGAAGGCAAGAACAAAAATCTTAAGAAAACAAAAGAACATTATTTTTATTAGAAACTAGATTTAATCAACTGTATTCTGAAGGATTTTGCACAAGTCAAGTCAAATATATTATATTGGGGTTTTTTTACAACCTAATGTCACAAGACAGCTTTAAAATGAAATGAAAAAGAAATGAAATGGATAAATCATGTAAACCCAAGTGAGCAAACCTTGGGAGGAACTCACAAGGGGTTTTGGGGCCATCATCCTCTGATCAACAGCACTTATAAATGACTTATAATAGGTTTGAGGTCACCTTAACGCCACACAAGTCCGTTGTTATGCCTGGGTGTACTGATGTAATCATTGATATGCTCAGCGGTGGTAAGAGTTAAGAGGTAATAAGTAATGCCGAATCAGTCCCATCATATATCCAAGTGTTGGTACATCAGGATGACACAGAGGTGTAGTTTCAAGGTGTGGAGTGTAGCAGATGTCAGGAATGGAGGGTAGGCAACAGATCTGAGGCAGAAAGCATCTGGGCCGTTCTTGCTTCTGCTTCGGGGCCAAACTGGTGGCCAGTTGTTAACTTGGAAAAGAGTAAGGAGATGGAAATAGTTCTGTTTGGATTTATGGAGCTTTATTATTAGTCTAACTAAACAGAGAAAGCCAGAAGCTAAAACTTTATTGAATACTCTACACACATTGCACTTTTGCCCCCAACCCCCCAACAAAACATTTCTGCACCAGGCTGCAGGAATCATGTCTTTCATCCCGCTAGATGTTTGTTGTTTAAGCTGAGAAGAAAATGCCATTAGATACTGCAGTCACACAAGAGTTATTGGTTATTATAAAGTTTTTTGGTTGTTTTTTAACACTGTTACATTGATCTCTAGAGCGTCTTGCTTGTCTTTCAGTTAAAAAGTGGAGGGAAGACTAAACTTCATGTTTCTCGGAATAGATATGGGAGTTACCTTTGTGACTGCTGAGAAGATCAAGCCAAATAGGTTCTTATTAGCCATTGCTCACACAAACAGTAATTCTCCAGTGACTCACAAGCTTAACAAACCTAGAACACGGTTTAAAATGTGTTCAGTATTACACTTGCTCAAATACATACACAGAGGGCCACATGTAGTACCATTTTTAGATGCATACGGGCCGCATTCTGTCTGAGCGTTGTGTACAAAACTGCTGTACAAGTCTAAATGCACAATTTATGCGACTTTATGTACATGGAAAGAAGCAAAATGCATTGCTCTTGCTCATGCAAATGTATCTGAGAGAAGCTTGCGTGAAACAGGGGAAGCAAATTCTAGTGAATTATTAATGTTTGGGCAGCTACCAGCAGCCAGTTGTATGGGGACTTTTCTCCACCTTCTAAAATCTGACATAAATTAGTGCTATTGTCCCAAAGGCAGGTTGCTGGGAGACTTCCTGTAACAATGGCAGGAGCCATAGCGGACTGTGCAACCAAATGTGCAGAAACAAATAACTTTTTTCTCGTTTGTCCGGAGTCTGTAGACCGCATAGCACAATTGGTGCGCAGTCCTGGGTGCAGTTTATGTAATTGGAAACATGTTAGGAAAAGTTCATTTCAGACCCTTTGAGGTTGAGCATGGCAATAACTCTCACATTCATGCAGAACTGTTAGACTGTTTCAGGCAGCTGGGGAAAAAATAGAAAGAAAAAGCTTTTGGGCAGTAAGTGTTTATTTCATCAGTAAAATACTAATACTGGTAAATCAGATGAGCTGTTCATGGTATTAATCACATCCATGCTGTGCTGGCTAATGGGAACGTCCACGAGAAATCTGGAGCCAAGATTTGTTCTCCAAACTAGCTCACAAGATCTCACTCACTTTCTTTAAAATAAGAAGTTACTGCAATTGAGTTTTCATGCATCTGTTTGAATGTGGTGTAGAGTTTCTACAGTAAAAACTCTCTTATTGCTGAGAGTAATGATTTTACATCATGCACTGAGGTGCCTAAAACTTCTGCACAGTACTGTATATCTGACCCAGGGTGTTTCATGTAAGCTCAAATGTTATAATAAAGTTTTTTATTCTTCCCAAAAGCAGCAGCCCACCCTACTGTTCTAGAACTGACAATTATGAGCTGTTCCATTTGAATATCATACTTTCTTTGTTCCTGCAAAACTTAATTTGTCAGTCGGAAAATTGGGCAAAACAAGGAATTAAGGCACAGTCCTTGGTCTGTATGCAGACACATGACATTTATTTTATTGTCCAAAGCACAAAGTGGGCATTTTTATCACCTCTGTTTGTTATGGGAATCTATATTATGGACAAGAATCAGTCAGATGGAGTAAAGTTATAGAAGTATCCTATTTGTCTAACCAATCCATTATCTGTCAAGTACTAAACGTTTCCACTATAGTGCAGATTTCACATTAGATAGCATACAGACATGTGATTCTTAGAGATCATGTTTTGTATAATTACTGGCCAGAGCAGAACACAGTGAGCTGTGAATTGGGTTGTGTGTACAGTCATCTTCACCACAGAACTACCTTAAGGTGCACAGCAACCGAGACAATGGTGAATGCCTGTACTGTGCACTTTAGTGGGCATGTTAATGGTATTGCCTGGTAAAAATTACGAAATTGGAGAAATCTGCAAAACTTACTCTAAAAGCAAAGTCTGCTGCGCAATACATGTCACACAGAGCTATAGCTGTTCTCTAAGAAATTGCTTGTAGTTTTGATTAGTTCATGCATAGTTCTGTAGTGCACAGCATTATATAGTTCTTGCTCTGAAATACAGTATTTCCGTATGCTCTAAATACACTATTTAGCTGATGCTCTTATCCAGCGACTTATAAAGTTACCCCTGCCAATGTAGTGTTAGAAGTCTGGTCCAAGGACTCTTAACGGGGTTGAACCCCAGTTGGTGTCGACCCCAGACTCCCACATGATGTGTTGGCTCGCTGTAAGGTGGTCTTATCCATTGCACCACACCAACCACAGAAAATGTCATACTTGAAAACATTTGCACAAGCTGAACTAGATGTGTAACAGTACACAAAAGACACAGTTGCGTTCATACCATGGTTTGAACATCAGGGCTCGGTATGAATCCCAAGACCTTCCTGAGTTTCTTTTCATTAATAATAAACAGACAGTGTGCAAGTTACAATTTGTTCCACCTAGTGTGTGTAGTCCCCTCTGAGGTAGTTGTACAGTCTGTAGTGTGTTAGGCAGTAAAATGTAAATTTTAGCATGTCCAGTGTGTTTCCAGACACATACAATTGCATACAATTGCCCAACATCTCCAACACACCAGGAAAAGGATGGAAAAGGTAAGAATGTTATGAGGTGTGAGGTGAAATATGATCATTATTTCCAGTCGTTTCACTGCAAACAGAAAACAGAGTGATAAAGAGCTTAAGGTTTCTTGGGGATTTCTCACTTGTGAAATTTGGCTATGTTCATTAATCCCCATCCACCGCATCCAACCACTTACCCGGCTACGTACCATGTATTCTCTGTACGATTGTGCACCAAACCATGCACCAAATACACATACCGTTACACCTTAGCAAAAGAATTAAACAGAAGACTAAAAAAGTATAAAATAGAAAGGTTTCTGAATTGAATCTGAATTTGCATCGTTTAGTGATACCTGCAGTTGTGGTACTCACAATACCATCATATACTCAGAAAAACATATTATTATAGAATCTATCCTGATACAGTAATATAGTAATCAGATTGCCTACCTCTATTCAAAAACACCCCTTAAAAAAGACCTGCCACAAGTTAAACACATTCAATTTTAACCCCAGCCAGCAGTTGAAGGGGTAAACTATATTTAGAAATGTCACTTTTTCTTTTTTTAAAAAAAGAAAACACAGTAGGACTTCAGTTGGACGAATAAAAGACCTTATTTTCTCTGCTAATCCATTTGAAATGCAGACCCCAAGTTATTCAGCTGTAGGTATTATTTGATTATGGCAATTATATGCCAGCGCTGTCAGCTTTTCTTTAGGTCGGATTTTGCTTTGGTTGTTAATACTGGTTGCCCATAGTTACCTCTATATTTTGCATACATCAATAGCTTTAGCCATTTCTGCGCAACTAGTGCAATTTACTTACTGTTTAGTGCATGGTCTTTGACCTTGCTTGAAATCAAAGACACATTGATTTTATTATACATTATTTGCTTTTCACAATACCATGAATATGCTTTTACATTTGACAGCAAATTGTGCTGATCTCCTGTAGTGTACTGTATTAGCATTATTTATTGTTGCAGGTAAAATATGGTGCAGGTCTCCTTGGTCTTATTTTAATGTGTAGTCCATAACACAACTTCACAGTCCTTGAGTCCTTGCAAGCAGTAGGCTATTATAGACGTCTTTTTCAGGCGGTAGGTTTCTCAGACCACTTAGAATGGTGTTTAAAGAGATACACTACTTTAATATTCTTCTCTTCATGCCTAACCCTGTGATTATTCCATACAGCAAAAGCATTTGCATAAACTCTGAGCAAGTATAAAAAGCTCATTTAGGATGGAGCTGTTGGAATAATGAAGGCTTGGTGCCCGGTGTGTCTGCTCGTGTGTATTTCACTCCGATGACTTCGCCTTTGAACGGCTCCTTGCTTTTCCCAGCTCTGCAGTGCAGATCAAACTGGAGTAACTTTCAGAAATGCTGAATGGTTGGGCCTGAAACGCAGACGATAATTGAGTTTGGGATAACGAGGCCTTCCAAGAGACGCATGAAGACACAATTATTGAAGTGGGCCATTGTCCATGAGACCAGCCGAAGAGTTAGATGAATCACCTGTCTATATTTTAAAGGGTGGTTTGAAATTAAAGCGTGTTTACTGACTTTTATATGAAGGGTGATTTAATGAGCCCAGCTATAGCTTGGTTACAATTTACGGATGGTGTTGCACGGTAATATGTGCAAAAAAAAAGGAAGTAAAAATAAACAGTATAGGTCCAACAGTGTGGCCTTTGCAGGCTATGCACTTTATGTTTTTGCACTTTGTGCACAACTGTATAGAAGCAGTTGACCTGCTAGCACTGCTGCTTCTGTTAAGGCTAGTAAGGTCCTGAGGCACACAAGCACAGAATGCCCATCATGTTGAGCGGGTCATGGATTCCCAGCAGACACGCTGACCTTTCAGTTAAGCATAGCGTCGTCCGAGATTATTCAGATGCTGTGGATTTCTGCAGGCAATTTGTTCTCCATTTTCCCCACTGTTGTAAAGCACAAAGCAGTAAATATGGCCTAACCTTCCCCAGCCTTCCCTCCAGATTGAACCAGAGAGCAGGGCATTGTGGCACTCATAAAGAGTGTGTCATGCAGGAAATTAATGCCATACATCAAGCACTGGCCACAGACTTCCATTACACCTAAGAACCCCCCCACCCCACCCCAACCCTCAATGAGCGCCAACATTAATTTGGCCTTAAATATAATTTACTGGAGTTATTCTTTCCCCCTCCACCCCTCGTTTCATATGAGGATACATACAAGGAGCGCAATGGGGTTCACTGTTCATCTCGGAGCGGCTGTGCAAGGTGTCCAGTAAGATGTATTGCCCTCTCCACTAGCCCGCTGCTCCATGTAGGGCTCCATGTTGGGTGCTATCAAGGTGGGGTGAGTCAGGGTCAGGCTCGTGCCGGAGGAGTGTGATATGTGTCTTGCCTGGTTGGCTTCTCATTGTGCTGGGACCGTACTGTGCTGGGCTCTGCCGCACGCCTTCTGGAATCAGCCTTATCTAACTAGTGCAGCAACTACACTTTTGGCCTTCTTCACAGGCAGCTGTAGAGAGAGAACAGAGTTTTAGATATCGGTTGAGTTAACCCCTTAAACTCTTAGTGTATGGTTTAGTTATTGATCTTAAGATGGGCTGTAGGAAAGTGAAAAATCTCTGTAACCATGAAAGAATCACACGCAGCAGCAACAAAAATGCTTGGTAAATAATTCAATTAAAATAGTTTATAATAATGGTAGTAAACATATTTACCATTAAGCAATGTAGTGTAATGGTAAGCTATGTTACCATTTCGCAAGAACTGTCCCACGGATGCTCAGCTTTAAATGTGATGCAGCAATCAGCCTTAATTTAATTGGTTCATCAAATCTATCCACTGATTAGTCCTCCCACAACATACAGTGCATCTCTAAAATACAGCTGAATTTTCCATTCCACCTTAAATTGTGCAGAAATGACAGTGTCACAGAACTGCAGCTAAAATAACTCACACTGGTCAGCCAGCCACTGTCTCTTTGCAAGCTGCCAATGCAGCATCACTAGGCAGTCAACACGCTCTGATACATCAGCCAACAGTCACCTATGCCCTCCAACATTGCAATGTGAGTGATGAGGGGAGAGATTGCCATCTACCCACCCAGAGAGAGCATGGTCAATTGTGCTCTCTCAGACTTCAGCTGCTGATGGCGAAGCAGCATGACCCAGGATCCTCTGGCCATATGGTCAGCGTCTTAGTCTGCTGAGCAACTCAGAGCCTCAGCACAATGGTTTTTAATAACTTGAAGTGTTTATTCAGGTGATATGTGTGATCATGTGTTGTATATTGAAAATGTATATGCTTCAAATGTGACTCTAGTTATCCAATTTTACTCCTGGAACTATCCTTTTTATAATCGTGAGGGTTGAAGCCACATTCAGCAGACTTTCTAATGGAGTGGAATTGTAATGGAAATTGACATTGAGCCAGCATGGTTCATTGTCCCAATATGATTTTTTTGGTAATTACTATGAATATGTAAGGTAGGTATGTAGTTATTGTGAAATGGAAGTAGAGGTCCATAGAGTTCGGGGGGTTGAAATCCACCTAGGCATTAACTGCCCTTCATACCATGAATTATACAGTGGCAATATATGTTGTCATTAATGTGCATTGATTTGTATATGGGTAGCATTCCTGTCGAATCAGTGTGCTTCAGTGGATGCTTTACTCATTCTCCATAGAAATCGACAAGGAGAGCTGTGGGGACCCAGGCACGCCTCTCTATGGCATGAGGGAAGGAGACGGCTTCTCTAATGGAGACGTACTGCGCTTTGAGTGCCAGTTCGGCTTTGAGTTGATTGGAGAGAAGACTATATCCTGCCAGAACAACAACCAGTGGTCTGCTAATGTCCCAATCTGCATCTGTGAGTAAATGCTGTAGATAATAACCTGAGATATATTACCCTATTAGAATAAAAGTGTGGTCTTCGGTAAAGCTACCATTGTACTAGAACACCATACATTACGTTAGTGCATTGATGGTTGTTCAGGGGCTTGTTTCTGTAGAGTAAACCATTCTTTTCTCTGTGTAATGGGGAACCCTACACAAGAGATATAGGCTCTCTTTTTTCATTCCAAACGGAATACAGAGCTGATAGGCTTATCTATCACATGCCAAAATGTACACTCATAATGTCTGTATGTAGATACTTTTCTTGAAATGTGTATTGCTGAAAAATGCAGAGCCAAAATTTCTCCCATGTCTAATTGGAGTAGTGAGCAGATTAGGCCTATTTATAGCCTGTAGACCAATCCACAACATATGCAGCATTAATATTTCAGCTAGAGTGCAGTTTGTGAGCTTCTGTGTGTTCCTTTAAAGTAATGATTTTGGTATTTGTTAGTAAATATTAATTTCTTTATTAATTTCTTTATATAAAATTATTCCTAATAACTTTATTTTGATGATTGGATTTATGTTGATAAAACTACAGGGCCTTAGTGGCCATGGTACACACACATACAAAATACAATTAAACAGTTATCCTAATACTCTCCCATACTTTCTACTCTGATTTCTTTTCATAATTTGCTGTATTCGCTGACTAATTACCCAATTTGTAATAAAATATGCAGTGTGTTACTTTGTAAAATCCTGCTCTTCCAACGTTTCTTCTGAAATCGACTGTATTAAACAGACGCTTACCCTGTTGGCTTTAGTAACCGTCTGTACTCTTCTGGGAAGCCTTTGCACTAGATGTTATGATAGGATCTGATTGCATTCACCCACAAGAGCATTAGTGAGGTCATGTACCGATGTTGTATGATTAGTTCTGGATCACAAACACCACTCCAGCTCATCCCAGAGGAATTGGACTGAGCCCCTTCACTCCAGAGAATGTAGTTTCACTGCCCCACAGTTTAATGCCGTGAGGCTTTATGCCCCACTAGCAGGCACATGGAATTGAGCATAGTGACCTTAGGCTAATGTGCAGCTGCTCCAGAGTGACCCATTCTATCGGCCATGCTTTTCTTTTTAAATTATACGAGCTGTATTTGTAACTAAAGAGCTGTGTTTTAGCAATGCATGCTTCTTAAAATAGCTGACTTCACCTCTATGAATTCATTTAAAGAGTTAGTTAGTAAAGCATATGGTGAGGATATTGTACTTCTTGTGTAGAATTTGACATTTTGTAGTTTGATTGTTTTCTCCTGTTCTTTCAGTTCCTTGTCTGTCGAACTTCACCGCTCCTATGGGCACAGTCCTCTCTCCGGACTACCCAGAAGGATATGGGAACAACCTGAACTGTGTGTGGCTGATTCTGTCAGAGCCTGGCAGCCGCATCCACTTGGCCTTCAACGACTTTGACTTGGAGGCTCCCTATGACATCCTGACAGTGAAGGACGGGGAGCTGCTGGACTCTGCCGTGCTAGGTCGCTTCACTGGAACGGAAGTGCCATCTCACCTCACCAGCAACAGCAACATCCTCCGTCTGGAGTTCCAGGCTGACCACTCCATGTCTGGCCGAGGCTTCAACATTACCTACAGCAGTGCGTAACCATTTAAAGGCCTTCCAGACTTGTGCATAGGTTTGGAATGTCCATTCTAGGTCCACGTGGTATTTGTATTACTTTTATACAGTAGTTGCGTACAAGGTTCTAACAAAGGTAGATAGTCAAAAGTCTAAAGTTCTAACTCACATGTTTTAGTTCTTTCCCATCTGCAGATTAGGACTCCCCTATCACATTGGGAAGACCTTTCTGTTCTAGAACTGTGAAGGGTTTTACATATCTGTGTCCAAGTAAGAACATAAAGGTATATTTGCTCAGATCTGTGTTATTTCACAGCTGTAGAGTGGCCCTACAGTCTAACTGCATTTCATACAATAGTGAAGTTCTAATTTATCAACCAAACATTTTACAAAATACATTATAGGGACAAAAGTATTGGGACACATTTTAATTCATTGTTTATCCTGCATTTGATGAATTATCTATCTCTGTTTTCCAGGGAAGACTTTTTGCTAGAATTCGAATCACTGCTGTGAGGATTTGATTTGATTTAGGGACAACAGCATTAGTGAGATCAGGCTGTTGTATTATCACCACCTCACCTTATCCCTAACCAATGGAGCACCAATCATCATTCCAGAGAACACAATTCCACTGCTCCGCAGCTTAATGCTGAGGGCTTTATATTCCTCTAGCCCATGCCTGGCATTAGGCATGGTTACAATAAGTTCATGTTTATCTGCTCCAGAGTGTCCTAATTTGTTGTCAGTACTTATCTTGAGCTGCAGTTCATTAAGTGATGTTTCTGAGGCTCAACTTAATATGTATTGTTGACAGAACTGAGATGCAGAACTAAAGATATGTTCAGAGAACTTTTGACTAAACCAAGTTAAGTTAACTTACTGTAATCAGTTACTTTATCATTTCAGGTGTATGAGAACAATCTGATGTCCCTTATCATTCTCCCAGTCACGGAACAGGTGTCCTAAAACATTTATTAATGCAGTAGAAGTATTCTGGTATTTTATTTGCAGAATATATACAGAGTCTACACATGGTGATGCCTACTATTGAAAGTGAATCTCAAGCCTTATGGAACAAGGATACTCTTCTGTCAAATCTAGCCATTCTAGAGGACATCACCTCATCTCACATCCATTTGTATAGAAAGCAAATGTTGCCCTCCTCCCCCTTCCTTTGGTCTTGGCTCCACGCATGCATGAATTTAATCTACACAGTGACTCCTTAATGCTCTTTCTTAAAGGGGACGTGAAATGTCACGGCGATCCATCAAAGCCTCCAAGAGAACAAGGCTGTTCTTTTTTTCCCCCTTTTTTGCACCGAGCATATTAGGCTCCTCTCATTAGGAAGGACTGTAAGATCTGGCCTCTTCAGTGGACTGACACGTTGCTCCATGTTGTCTGTGGAGCTGTCAGGAATGTGATGGAGCACTGTTAAATCTGGATTCGTTTTGACAAACGTTGTGTCCTTCTTGCAGGCCTTTCCTGTCACAAGACATCCATCAGGCAGTCAGACAGGCTGTTTGAGTTCTCTGAGGGCAGCAGCCTTCCAAGCCATCTGCCTCAGGGTCCATCGTATGCTCCATAAAGTTCTGTAAAAAAAAAGTGAACACACAGCTAGGAGGTCAATAGCTCTAAGTAGATTAATAAACAGCACCCTTAGTGGGAAAGTGTCTGGACTGTTGGAGGGTACCGGAGGCTTGTTTTTGGTACTTTGTGTTGCAGTAGCAGCTGGCGAGAGCCATTTTTCATCTCTTTAACCTCCTCATTTCCAACTAGCTCCATTTGCAGAAGAACATTATGCTGTGCATTTGATTGTCGGTAAAAGGTGCTTTAGTGACAAGAGCCTTTAAGAAGTGAGAACATTTGCCAGGATGGGTAAATTGTAGGTTTGCTTGTGGTTTGGGCTGA
Source organism: Salminus brasiliensis (assembly GCF_030463535.1). Classification (NCBI taxonomy): domain Eukaryota; kingdom Metazoa; phylum Chordata; class Actinopteri; order Characiformes; family Bryconidae; genus Salminus; species Salminus brasiliensis. Next base: position 41,721,725 of record NC_132880.1, on the reverse strand, counting down.
ACATCTACTGCACAGGATAGGAATAATACTGCATAATGTAAGACCCACACTCAAACACACAATGGTGGCATTTTGTTGAGCACTTTGCTGAAGCAGAATGTTATAATTATGTAGTTTAGTACTATAACCTTGACTTTGGAAGGCATTTTATTGTTCAAAGCCAGTTATTTGAGCAACACTGCCATTCTTATAGCTTGGACAGACCCTTTTTCTGACTTGCAAATCCATCTTTTTCTTGTATGAAAATTGCCTTGGGATCTTATTCTCCCTTGCTATTTCTTTTTCTTTCCCTCCAAACAGCATTTGGTCATAACGAGTGCCCAGATCCTGGGATTCCTCTTAACGCCCGCCGATTTGGTGACAACTTCCAGCTGGGCAGCTCTATCTCGGTCATCTGCGAGGATGGCTTCATCAAGACCCAGGGTGCAGAGACTGTCACCTGTGAGCTAGACAATGGCAAGGTGATGTGGAGCGGCCCCATCCCAAAGTGTGAAGGTAATTACCCTGGCTGCGGCTCGGAGAGGCATGCAATTGGGAGGACAATTACTACCGTATCACTTATAGCGCACCTATGCAGAAGATTTGAGCATGTGTCAGCCTGTGGGTGAGAGGTCGATAGTAATGTAGCCTACAGACCAAAGTCTAGTAGACTACCTATCTCCAGACGGTAAATGTCCTCTCAGTCTCTGGTTCTGTGCTCAGTGTGGGCTTGATTATGTTCCAACACCTCTCGCATGGTCAGGAGAGCAGAGAATGACAGCCTAAAGGGGCTCACATCTGCTCCTCGACACTGACTGAGAGACACTTATTTCATTGTAAAGGTGAAAATTGCTACAATAGCGTTTCAGCACCACCATTGCATTGTTTGATCTGTATTTATAGACAGTATGGCCACTGATCATACTCCCAGGTCTTTCTCAGGACTGCTGGGATAGAGAAAAGAGTGCAATAACGGTCACTTAGGGAACAAATGATAGCATAACATGACCACAATGACCTTATATCCCCTGTAATAAACATGTTTATGGTAATGAACCCTTATTTAACAGAGACATAGTCATTCAGGTTGTGTCGAGGAAAGCTGATCAACAGTAATTTATGATAAGTGTGGACAATATGTTCTTCCTCATTGACCCCGCATGTAATTTATGATAATAGACCCCAATTTAAGAAAAACATATTATACCATTGGGTTATGTAGAGGAAATCTGATTACCAGTAGTTAATATATACAGACAATAAGTTTCTCCCATGGACCTCATATGCCCCCTATAATTAATCTGTTTATGATAAAATACCACTCTAAGTTCTGTAGAGCAGATTCAATCAAAAATGATTACTTTGCCTTGTGAATAATTTCATGAAGATTTAACCATTGCTCAGAAAATTGAGTAGTGTCTTCTGAATCTCTTTCCACAGCTCCTTGTGGTGGTCACTTCTCAGCTCCGAGTGGAATCATCCTGTCCCCTGGTTGGCCAGGATACTACAAAGACTCTCTCAGCTGTGAATGGGTCATAGAAGCAGAACCAGGACGTTCCATCAAGATCAGCTTTGAGAAGTATGCATTTTCTTTCGCCATCAGAAAGCTTCTGATAACCTGCTATATGTGAAAGTTTTTTTTTTATTATATCCACACTGATCACATTGCTGGCAGAACTTTCAGCCTTAATGGGTCAAAGACAGGCCTGCATTATTTTAACCAAATATATTTAGCTTAATTGAATGCTTTGGATGACTTGCTTCATCCAAACACCCTCAGAAACTCATCTGGGACACGTGAGAACAGGTCATGATTAAACACTAAAACAATAAACATAGGGATTTATTTGAAGGCTTAAAAAACAATATGGTGACAACAATTAGCAAACCATACGTTGAGCAGCCCTTGATTTGTATCATGTGATTGTGTCGCCCAGGTTTCAGACAGAGCTGAACTGTGATTTCCTGGAGATCCACGATGGGCCCAACCTCCTGTCTCCGCTGATCGGCTCATTTAACGGCACGCAAGTGCCTCAGTTCCTGTTCAGCAGCAGCAATCACCTCTACATGCTCTTCACCACCGACAACAGTCGCTCCAACAGCGGCTTCAAGATCCTCTATGAGAGTAAGAGTGTCACTTTGTCGTAGTCTTGAAATGCAAATGTTCACCGGAAGGAACCCTCTTTGATCTCCTGTTTTGATGAGATTGCTCATGTTTTTAGAGTGAATTAGTGGAGGTGAATGAAGAACATTGCACAGCATGACACGTCAACATTCTTGGCTTCAGTCTGTTCTTGGTTTGTCCAGAGGTTCTTCAGCTTGTCCCTTTTGGGTGTTGGGTTGCAGTCCTTTGTGCAGCTCTCCTTGGCATGAAAATGTTCTCTAAATCCTAATCCAAGTGTGGAAATGTATGTCAAATCACGAAAGCAGATTAGTTCTATATTTGAGAGTGCAGTGGAAGGGCACAAATCACCCTGCAGGGCTTTGAACCTCTGAGGCAAACATGTGGTTATCGATGTGACTCAGTTTACTGCACCAAGGCAAAACCATGCCACAGATTGTAGGATGTTACCTTTATTTTTTCTTGTTTGTATTTCTATATTAACAGAGAATTCCAGTTTAAAGTGTTGTATGTTTTAATGCTATACTTAAAAAAAATTAGCTTAGCTTATCTTTTACTTTGTTTCTGCATATATGAATATTACAATAATTTGTCCAATGAAATTAATAAAAATGCAGAAAGGCACCCCTACATTTATTACTGCTTAAAATGTCTAAAATTAGAATCAGGAGCAGCACATCAGCTGCAGATGATCATAACATGGTTAGAGAGGAGTTTGGAGGAGCCTGTCCTATTTAGACATTTAGTTTGATGAGTATGATTACTATCCCCCCAAGTATCAGAAAGTGAACCTCCATTAAAATATTAAAACAAGGAGTATATCAATGTGTAATTTCATGTTTCAGCCAAAGACATCCATGCACTGAACGGTATGCTGTTTGGCACCATGCAGTCTGGCTACTGACAGTTCTATGAATATTATATCAAGAAAGGCCTGCATGCATGCACTGAGTCTGGGTGAGAGGGTGCTGAGGTTGCTAAAGTAAACCTAAACATTTCTTCAGACCTGCGGACAAGAACAAGAGGCATTGTTGCTGGTTGAAATTTGTAAGAGCATTTTATTAGGACCTAAACCCCCCTTCATGAATTACTTCATGAATAATGGAACTAATCATATATACTTCCCTATTTATAGGCGTGACGGTGGATGCTTACTCCTGCCTGGATCCTGGGATCCCCGTCAACGGGCTCCGCTATGGCCAGGACTTCTCCATCGGCTCCACTGTTTCTTTTGGCTGTGACTCTGGTTATCGACTCAGTCATGAGGAGCCCCTGGTCTGCGAGAAGAATCACTGGTGGAGCCACCCTCTGCCCACATGCGATGGTAGGCACCCATTAGGACAGGAGCCAGCCTCTAGACCTCTTAATGATTTGATTACATTTAGGTTCTCTAGGAAACTGTTGAGTGCATCATGAAATCTCATATTTCACCATCATCCATTCAGTGCTTTCTGATATCATTCAGAATTCTGTTGTAAAGCCACCACACTTGTGCACGAAGGAGCTTTTATTTAAAAAATGTATATGATTATTTATTTATTTGTTTATTTATGTGTGCAGACTATACAACTATTTTGACTTTTTGGGGAATTTTGTTGATTTATCCATTAAAATTTTATTCATTTTAATAATATATAATCAATACAGTAGCCACTAGATACATGCTTTACAATGCACTAATGCATTTATACACCTCCAACCTCAGTCATTAACTTGATACTGTAGAAAGTACAATGTGTGTAAAGCACAAAGCTACTGATTTTAAGTCTTAAAGTCTTAAAGGTGCATCTCCTATATTTAACTGTCTTTCCATACATCCTTTCCTTATATATTAGATCCTCCCTCAGAGGATATGAGAAAGAGATGCAAGAATAAGTTGTGAGGACAGAGAAACTGACCCAAATGTGTTTACCAGATGATGTGTACACTGATCAGCCATAACATTAGCACCACTGACAGGTGAAGTGAAGAACATTGATTATATTCATCTACAGTGGTATCTGTCAAAGGATGGGATATACTAGGCAGCAAGTGAACAGTCAGGTCTTGAAGGTGATATTGGTGTTAAAAACAGGACAAATAGGCAAGCAAAAGGATATGAGACACATTGACAAGAACCAAATTTTGATGGCTTGAGAACTGGATCAGAACATCTCCAAAACATCAGTGGTCAGTACCTTCCTAAAGTGGTTCAAGAGTTGACAGTTGATGAACTGGAGACAGTGTCATGGACACTTAAGGCTCATTGGTGTGATCTCGCAACTTACGGGACTTAAAGGATCTGCTGCTGATGACACCGCAGGACGCCTTCAGAGGTCTTGTGGAGCCCATGCCTCGAATGCTCAGATCTGTTGTGGCAAGCCGAGGGGGACCTACTCAGTATTAGGCAGTGCTATGGCTGATTGGTGTATCTCATGTTACCAATTGACTTTTCAATCCAGTTTACTTAATTAAAATTCACACATAATAAATCAGTTTAAGTAACTTTCATCAACCTTTCACAGCAACCTCCCATTAACTGTAATCACCCAATAAAACACATGCTGGACCTACATTACATGCTACAGTGAAATGTTTTCTGTGTAGCCTCTAGAAGCCTCCTCCATTCATTCCTCTAAGCACAAAAAGTGATATGACTTTGAAGATGGTGGATTTCAGTCTATTTCTGGGTCATTAGCTGAACATAGGACACATCAATTTAAGATTTGAGACCCAGTCTTAAAAAAAGAAGGTGCTACAAAGGGATCTTTGAGTGATGCTATAGAAGAATGACATTTAGGTCCCTAAAGAATCATGTTTGAAAAAGAGAATTCTTTCTGAGAACCTTTACATTATCATTAAACATTACGAATTAAGGTGCGGCAAATTGTTGAGTGATACCATAGAAGAAGCACTTTTGGTTCCATAAAGATCTGTTTGTACTACAGATATGTGAATTGGAAGAACTCTTAAATTGATAAAAAAAAAAAACGATAAATAAAGCAAAGAACTTTTTGACGTTTAAAAGGTTCCTCACACATCTCTATAACAAATACGCTTCTTCATTAAACCAATGAAGAATCATGTCCCATTCTCAACAGTGGTTCTTCTATGGAATCACGAAGAAAACCCTTTTGACGCCTTAATTTTTAAGAGTATATGACAAAAAGAAGGCATTTCATATATCTGATCAATTGGGGTGAGGTCAGTGGCAGAGCAATTCTGGGAAAGGAGGTTGGCTGCAGGAAGGCTGCAGCGGCCTTGCACACATATTGACACCGCTGGTAAATTGTGGCCTGATGAAATAGGTTACTCATGTCCAAGCTTCTTAGGTCGCCTGTCTTTTTCCTTTCTGATTACGTTGACACGTTCCCTTTTCTGAGAAGACGAAGCTAAGACAATGGGAGGCCATTAGGCCGTCACTGAGGACGATTCTGAAAGGCTATTTACCTTGATGGCTGCTGCAGCTGATAGGAGCTGATCTGCTCGCCAGATTAGTCATTCATGAGCATTCTTTACCGGCACGTCCTTTAGAGAAACTCTCTCTGAGAATCAGTATGGGCCACCAATACTCCAGAAAAGCTTGTAGCTGTCAGTATAACCTGGCTAGTTGACAGGTTTTTTAAAAAATATTGTAATTATTAATTTGTGATTTGAAATTGTGCTTACAGATTTACATAAATGTTAATCATTTGTTTCTGACACATCGAATTTCCTCATCATTGATGAAAGGAACAAGCAAAACACAGTAAAGTTTGTATACAGATATTAGGACATACAAAAGGAAGCACTGTTAAAAATAAATACATATCTCAATGGTGCTCTAGTATATTAAACTATATTGATCTTGGCATCTTAGCTGAATAATAAGAGTAAGAGTTCATTACATGGTAGTGTTCTACTGTGAACTTCAAGCACTGCTGTTTTCTCCTTTAAAAGTAAATCCAGTATAACTTGAAAAAGAGTAAAAACTAGATAATATTAAACCCCCAAAACTGTGATGTAACAGTTTTGACTAATGTTATAAATGCCCACAAGATTTGGCATAAACCTAGTCTACTTATAAAAGCTTAAAAACGTTGTGTTATGAGCAGGTTTTTCAGATGCATTTTTGGGGCATGTTTTTAAGGAGGTGAGATTGGTGACAGTCTCAGTGCAGTGTTTGTTAGCAATGTTAGCTTAGCATCTCTGAAGACAGCAACTGAAGATGTCAAACATGCCTTGGCTCACCCACTGGGGTCATGCTAATTTGATATTTTAGGTATTCCCTTAAGTATTGTTCATTTTAAAATAGTTAATTTCATTAATTTATTAAATATGTAATTTAATAACTTAAATAATAACTTTATAATATTCATTTATCATTTGTATTTAATGTTAACAAAATGTTGAGAAGGTGCAGTCATACTGTCATTTTCTGTTGAAGGATATCTTGTCCTTTTCCTTTCCACAGCAAAAGACCAACAGCAGCAAGGATGTCCTCCTTTGTCTGTTCTGCTCCTTCTCTGTAAACACACCAACTATTCAAAATAGTTCGAGCTGCTCAATTTTGTGTGCACAACGAAAGGTCGCACAAGGTTTTACTGTGAAATTGTCTCTCCTACTTATATGATAACTCCACTATAAAAGATTATGGAATCCTTCAAAATATTTGTACCTTTTCGACAGAGCTGTATGTGATGGAAAAGAAATATGTGTCATTTTTGTGTTCATCATGACTGATTAAACAAACACAGCTATGACCTTGAGTGCTGAGGAATCATGTAAAACAGTGTTTAAAGTAAAATGGTTAAAAAAATGGAAAGGTAGAAGTTGAGGACACAAGTAATGCAGAATGCATCTAATGAAATGCTGTGAAAGTTCTGTTGAAGGACAGATGTAAGAGGTGAGATGAGGAGAACAAAGGAAAGAAAGAGACTAGACTGAAAGAAAAAGGCCTAGTGCTCAAAGTCTTGCTCAGATTTCCCTTCGTAAAACTCTGTGCTTACAGCGAGACTTGTGTAATTAATTATTGATGCGCTGATGTACTGTCTAGGGCAGATGAGTAGAAGTGTTTAGGAGGTGCTTCAGTCTCTCCAGTGGAGTTAAGAGAGCTACGATGTAACAAAGTCTTTGCGAACTCAATTCATCATTTAGTTTCCTTGCATGTAATTCCATTATCCAAAGAGGATCATTTGCAAGACATGTCCATTAGTCCTTAAGTGTTCATCTGTAATACACATTGTTGTGCAGCATAGTGTTCATGAGAACTAGTGATGATATGTGATACTCTGTCTGGTCTGACCTGCAGCTCTATGTGGCGGTGATGTGCGAGGGCCTGGGGGCACTATTCTGTCTCCAGGTTACCCTGAAGTTTACCCCAGCTCCCTCAATTGCACCTGGACTGTGGAGGTCAGCCATGGCAAAGGTAAGACCACATACATGTCCATCTTCCACATGACTTTTGACTAGGGTGATCAATGGTTCCGGCGGGGATTTTTGAATTGCAAAAAATATCTGGGATTTCGTGTTGATTTCACATCAGCATTTGCTTCTACAGTCGCCTCACATTCTGTAAAACTGAGCTAGAGCTATAAACACACCTCTTGAAGACCCGCCTTCTGACCGACCACCATATGCACCTGCATCTACATGCAATCACTGGTCAAACTGCTTCATAGAGAGGGAGCAGCCTAAAAAATGCCTTAACACAAATGCAAATGAACACAAATCAGTTCTTTTGTGTAGTATTTATGTGAGCTCCCCAGACAATAGTCACTGTGTGTTTAAGGTGGTAGTGAAAATTGTGGCGCTGCACAAGGATGATCATTAAATTTAAATCTGACCATGCCAAAGGCAATGGTGTGAAGGAAGCAGCTGAATTTGAAGGTGTATGGAAGCACACGGTCATACGGGTCTACCAGCAGTGGCAAAAATCCCAGTCTACAGTAGAGGTGGTAAAAGTACAACTTTTGCTTGTGTATTTATTTTACTTTATTTTACACATGGGTTAAAATGAAATGAGTCAGTGACAGGCTTAAAGAACATTTAACTGATGCAGAAGTACCTTAGCAATTTAAAGATTCTTTACACAGATCTCTATGACCTGCACGGTTCTTTATGAAACCAGAAGTGGTCCTTCTGTGATATTGCTTAAAGAACCATTGGTGGCGTATTGGATATAGTGCATTGGACTGTAGGTCTGAGTTAAGGACAGAAATGTGTAAAAACTTTTTGCTACACAAACTGTCCTTCTTTTACCTCTAGGTGATTGCAAGCTTGTTTGGAAAAAAACAAACAAAAAAACATCACCCAGAAGAGTGCAGACGTAAAGCTTGTCCTTCAGAACCTTCACTTCCTGCTAAAGGAGGAATGTCTCCATTTCTTTAACTCCATTATCTTCTGTTTCCCATAAACACACATCACTGCGAGCACTTCTGACTGCAGAGTGAACTTAAAATCCAGTCATTTGCATAGTGCTAAACCTTTTCACTATTACATTAATCCCTACAATCACAGAGCTGCTAATGCACCCATGGCCCTCCTACAAATGCAGTGTGGGAGGAAAAAAAATCTTGTAAGGCCCTTATAATACCTTTGCCATCCCAGATTACCTTAAATGTATTGCAAAGAATGTTTGCCCTCCGGGTAGCCTAGATTAACTTATTGGAAAAGGAGCGTAAACATTCTGTTTTGATTAATCTAATGGTGGGCACTAGTACGTGGGTGAACTGGCAAATAAATGGAATACGAGCTCCTGGAGTCTATCAAGTAGTCCTGCTAAAGACTTCCTGAGGATAAAGTGCAGTGAATGCAGATTTAGGCTCTGGTCTATGCCCCGCTGTATGAAATATCATTGCAGACGCTTTGAGTTCAGAATAATGAAAGTTTCTCTGAATTTTAATTTCCCAAGGCTGATAAAGCATTCAATACGGGAGATCATTATGTTTCGTAGAAGAATCGTGCAGAATTGAAATGCTCCTCCATGTCTCACGCTGTTATCAAAAAAAAAAAAAAGGATCGTAGGAAATCCTTGGGTCTTTTTGTAAAGGCCTCACCCTGCAACATGAATTTATTCCTAACCCTTAACTGCAAGATTGGCAGAAATGTTACAGACTGTATGCAATAACTCCTTTTATCAAATTTAAGTTAATACAGCATTTTTTAGTTTTTAGTAAAGGGTTTCTATAATGTGGACGTTCTACATTCTGGACTGATTTATTTAGTGGTGGCTATTAAAATAACCATTTTTAGTGCATTCAGTATTTTCAGTATTCAGTCTGACTGACCTGTGTGTGCATTCAGCTCCCAGTTTCTTTAAAACACTGATTGTTCGATAACTGCAGAAAATCTGATGTTATCAGAAATCTGATCAACGCATTTACATGCACTTAATCAGATAATGGGAAAACTCTGGGTTTACATGAGTCTGACAGTAATCAGATTTCAATTTTTTTGCATCCTGGCAATAACCTCACAGACAAATGTGGTGTAAACCTCAAATGTCCTGCTGTGGCTTTTTGTAAACATGGACCCACTTTACCAGCTAATATGGATTTTCATTTTTGTTTTTTTTTTTGTTTCTAATGGTATTAGTCTAGTACTAATGTTTTTTTTTGTTGTTGTTGTTGTTGTTTCAAAGCCACCCTTCTTACAGATTTCTTTATACTACTGCAAAGACGTAGCCAATCATTTATTTTTGAATGAGTGTCTGTCTTATCCGGTTATGTTTGTATGTTTGTAACATATGCTGAGAAATCCAATTACAAAGCCACGCTTCAGCTCTCTATATCAGATTTCTTAGTTGGTAGTTCTAGGCCTTAATCCTATCTATGCTGTTGGTATGCTGTTTTCATGACCACTTGAATAATACAGAAATCTAATTATGAGCAGATTTGTAAATGCATGTAAACACATTCACATTTCTTTTTGTCGACTTCTGATGTGTAATGCCAGTTTTATAGTGTGGTGAATTTGGTTTTCTTGTCCTGCATTAGTCTTCTCTTCTCTATTTTGAATGCACTTCAGTGCTGATTTAAAGCCAAAGAAAAGCATACAGTACACCCGCTGGTAAAACAGTGTTCCTGTGACAGTCGTAGTTTTAATTTTGCTGTAATTCAAAAGTAAAGATGTGATGGAAGGTTATTTCCCCACATGGATATAATAGAATATCTTTATCATTGCACAAGTACAATGAAACCGGGTTGGTTTTGGCGGTATGGGCAAATATGCCAAAAAACAAAGAAGACAAATAGTCTGCCAAAGTATTAAAATCACACATACTGAAGTTTTCATGTTCCACTGTAAAATAGTTTCACACTGCAGACTCTAAACTATTCTGTGAACAATGTCTAGAGGACACCAAAAAGCACTCTGCTAGAACTCAGTGGTAAAAACAAAGGATCGGAAATGGATCAGGCTTAAAATAGCTGATGCACAATCCAGTGAAATATGCCTGTATATGGCCTGATCCCCATCCACTGAATTGAATCAAACCAATTCCAGCATACTTTTGTTATCGCTAATGATAATTGGTAACCCTTCCTATATAACCCATTCTGTTGAGTGGTTTGAAACATCTGTCTTGTCTGTCTATCTTTGCTGAAATTACTAATACTATTAGTTAGTTATTGTGCCTAATGAGTTGACTTTGCCCAACAGGAGTTCAGTTCACTTTTAACACCTTCCACCTGGAGGATCACCATGACTACCTGCTCATCACAGAGAATGGTAGCTTCGTCCAGCCTCTCGCCCGCCTCACGGGTGCTGAACTTCCCTCACCCATCAACGCCGGCCTCTATGGCAACTTCAAGGCCCAGCTGCGCTTCATCTCTGATTTCTCCATCTCTTACGAAGGCTTTAACATCACATTCTCAGGTCAGTCCCTGAGCATAGATGTCCTCTGGACAGTGTGAATGTGGCTGGGTTGACTATTTAGCAGTTTTTACACAACATCGCTCTGTCCTTGCGGACTTGTAAAAACTTTATGATGTTATTATTGGTTTGTTACTCTTAATATGCCCTAAGGCACAGGTCGCTTCACTGGGGTTTATCCTTCTAATTAATGAAGTGATCCTTCCATTAGCAGTCAAAGGTCATTTTTAAAAGTTTAACAGCAGAGCGATGTGAGGTAGTAGGGCATATTCAAGGTGGCCTGCAAGTCCGCTGTGTTTATTCATGAATGGCAGTTTATGCATGTGTACTTTTAACTGTTTTGCAGGTCAGGAGAATCATGTCATTGTGTTGACATTTGGCTGAAAACATCTAGAGTGTTAAAATGCATAAAACCTGTTATACAAATGTGTTGTTCAGAATACAACCTGGAACCATGTGAAGACCCTGGAGTGCCGCGCTATGGACGCCGTAATGGCTACAGTTTCGACATTGGGGATACGCTTACATTCTCTTGCAACATGGGGTACCGTTTGGAGGGGGCACCGGAGATCATTTGCCTGGGAGGGGGCCGGCGCATGTGGAGCGCACCTCTGCCAAGGTGTGTGGGTACGTTGTCAGCTGCTTTCATTCATTTCAACTTTTTCTCTTCTCAATAGTTCCTATTTACTGCTCTGCTGTACTCCACATGGACAAACCATGTACACCACCTTTCCAGCTCAGTGGTATATCTGCGTTCAGTACCTACAGTCAAACGACTTTATCAGTGACATGAGTGATGTAAGCCCGCTATTGGCAAACATTATTGCATTTATTTTGTTGCTGCTTAGCTAATAAAACACTAATGACTAAATCAATGATGGGCATTTGGACCATGTCAGCTATTTGAATATCTAAATTCTTCACATATTCCAAGGAGAAACTATGGGTACATCCCAATTGTGTAGTGCACACAATTACAATAAGTGTTATATATTAATATGCTATGTACTAATCTTAATAGTGTGGGCTTGGCAGGTTAGTACACAAAATATTAACATACCACAGATGTTCACACTGAATTGTGGGACAATAGAAACCAAAAGTTGACTACTCAATGTACATACTACATACTACATACTCAAAAATTGGGATGCATCCTGTTTTATTTTTTATTGTCATTCATGCAAAGCAGCTTCTTCCTGGCATGAATGTGAGGAGGCTGGATGTAAATGTGAAAAAATGTATTGAAACAAAACAGAAAACCACAAAAGCAGACAGACACAAAAAAAAGCGAAATTAAACCAAAATCGTAGATATGCAGAAACATAAACATAAGAACTGACAAACATACAGGAATATATGTGCTGAACGAAACAATGAACCCCTGACAAAGGTAACAATAGGAGCAGGAGTACAAACAATGAACAGCTGGAGACACTAATGTAGGATGAGGACGGAGATGTGCAACACGTGGACAAGACAGTACAAGGTTGACATAAACAAAGATGAAAATAGAAGGCAGGGCAAACAGGATGGCCGTGTTGGGTTAATTATGTCACTTCCATAGATCCCATGTTGCTTTTTATGGTTAATCTCTGTATTACAATCTGTAGCAACAGAAAATACATCTTGGAATTTACAGATTTCAGTTTAATTCTCAGATTCTTACGCTTGCCCATTTTCCTGCTTTTAACACACCGCCTTAAGGAACTGACCACTGCCAAATACAGTATATCCACTCTTTGACAGATAACACTTCAGATGAAGATGATCAATGTTTTTTACTTTACCTGTCAGTGGTGCTAATGTTATGGCATTTTGGTGTATTTGTATTCATATTCATTGTGTTTATTTTAATATTAGGGGTTATCTGTACATTTAAACACCTAATGCCCAGATAAACAACAGTCATGTTTGTAATAGAGATGTGTAAGTGTGAAGAACCTTTCAAAGATAAATTTTAATGTAAATTTCTCTTTATGACACCAAAAGGAACCAAAAATGGTTCTTCTAGGCACTGCTCAAAGAACCCTTTGTAGCACCCTTTATTTTTAAGAGAGTATGTTTCAGTAGTATGAGTCTGAGAGCTGATATGATATGATAGTGTGAGAGAAAGGCTTTATGGCATATTTACAATATTACAGATTCATGTTAGTCATGTAAATGTGTAGAGCAGGCAGTTGTAGGACTAATTTTAAACACATGGCGGTTTGCCACAGTTACTGAAGCAGGTAGGAGTTCTCTGGTTTCTCATGGTCATGTTGTGCAAGGTTTATTGAGGATCTCCATTGGCCCCATGGCAATGTGTGGGTTAATCCAATCTGACTGTGGCTGCCTCCCTGCTGGCGTGCAGAGAGGTTGGTTACAGGAGGAAGACGGAATCCTATTACTGGAGGACGGTTGAGTCCTGCTGTCTCCCTGGATGCACTTGGCATGGGCATATGAAGGTGTTATGTTTTCCTATAGACCATATTGCAGCGCCATGGCTATAATCTAGCCTTCAGGCTAATACCGATATCTTTATGGTCACCTTTAAGTTTTGCACTTACTTGACACCTGCTGAGGACTAATGCAATGATTTCCTACTGGCAGTGTCCAGATGCAGTGTTTCAGTGTGGCCCGCAAGCCAGCATCAAGTGAAGGAGAGTGCAATTATGAAGCATCCATCAAATACAGACAGCATCGCCCGAAACTGCATCTCCTGGAACTTATCCATGCATACCTGGAGACAGTGGCATAAACAAAGTGGCAATTACAATAATGGAGAACTTTCCCAGGTTTCATAGCATGCTAGGTGTGTTTTATTCATAGGAAGTACACTCACCAGTCATTTTTCACATTAATTGAAAAAAAATATGTACATTCATCATCACTGTTATTATTCTTGCTGCTGGTTGTTTTTTTTCTCCAGAAAGTCTGTTTTGTCCTTCTGTTTTCAAGTATCTTTGCCCTTGCACTTTCACCTAGCACTGCAGCATCACAAGACCTGCGGTCACACAAGAGTTTTAGGAGCAAAAGGGAGTTGGCTTATGTGGGTGTTTTTTTGTTGTTGTTTATTTATTTATGATAAAATTGTAAGATGCATCCAGGGCAGTAGTAGATTACATAGTATAGACATACATTGAAAGTACTGGGCAAGGGAAATCATCTTAAAGGGGGCATATAAGGTCTCTTGCACATATATTTAGGTGTCTGGAGGGCCTACCAGCCCACAAACTGTGAAATATGACAACCCAGTCAGTTTGTGGGCTGCCTAGGAGGAAAGCAGAGCGTTCAACACCCTGTTTAGATTTGGCCCTACTTTCAATGTCATAAGCTATCTATCTCATTATGACATCAGAAGTGAACTCAAGGTGAAGTAAGCATTAAATAGCTAGCACAAACAGGAACAGATGAGATTAAACTTGGAAGTAAAGTCTAAGAATTCATGTAGCTGTGGAGAGGACTAATTAAAAGGGTGGTGATGGGGTGAGCAGTGGCTCATTATTGGCAATAGGCTGTTTAGACAGGGTGAGAATGGGTGCTGTGATGCTCAGTTTCTGCAGAACTTTGTTCAAAGCATGAGACCCTAGGGGACATAACATGTCACCTTTAAATCTAATCAATTTTTCAATTATTTCTCATAATGAGATTGTTGAATGACTATTATAAGATTATTGGGTCAGTTTCAATGCACTGTAATTTTGAATTAATTTATCTCATACGACTGAGTTGATATACTAAAACTATGATACAGTTTTTAGAGCAATGCAAGTAGACAATGAATACAGTACAGTCAGCCATGCAACTACACAACAAAGGAAATACAAACCAACAACAGAACAAATAAACCATAAATACAGAATATAACCTGAAAAATGACCAATGAGTACACGACAATAGAGACTAAATAAACAGTGGACAACAGAGTGTGTGTATGACTCATGTCCAAGTCTGCAGTTAGCACTGACTATTTGTATTTGTATATTACCATCATCACGCACTGGCAGTAACAAAACTAGTGTGTACGGCATGATATAAATTAAACTATAATGTAGTGTCTCCCATGTAAAATTAAGGTGCAGCATACAGAGTCATGAGATTTACTATTTATGTATTTATTCATTTATTTAAATCGTTGTCATGCAGAAATCTGGTCTCTCCAAAATGACAACCTTACAGAAAAAGAACTTTCAGTGTAAAAAGATTTAAAGGAATTTTGGAGCATTTCTATTGGTCTATAAAAATTCTGACACATAAATGTAAAGGTGTATTTACTCTGTACACAGCCATTTCCAGCTCCTTCCACAGATATTCAATTGGATTCAGGTCTGGGCTCTGGCTGTGCCACTCAAGGGCAGTGTGATCAAGGACCCAGACTCCTTTGTGAAGCCACCCTGGTTCTCTTGGCTGTGTGCTTCAGGCCGTTGTCAGGTCCATATCACTCTGGAGCATGCCACTGCCATGCATCGCTGTAGGGATTGCATTATCCAGGTGATAAGCGATACCTGGTTTCCACCAAACCATGCTTGGTCCTCAGGTCAAAAAGATCAATTTTGGCTTCATCTGACCAGAGAATCTTGTTTCTCATGGTTTGAGAGTCCTCTAGCTTCCTTTTGGAAAACTCCAAGCGGACTGTCTTGTGCCTTTTACTAAGGAGTGGCTGTCTGGCTTTTGTGATCTGGTGAAAGGTTCTCTTATCTCCACAAAGATACGCTGGAGCTCTGTCTGAGTGACCTTTGGGTTCCCTGATCGCTCAGAGTCTAGGAAGATTCTTGGTGGTTCCAAACATCTTCCATTTTCGAATGACGGTGGCCACTGTGCTCTTTGGGCACATCTGGGTATCACATCAAAGGGTATTTTACCTTTAGATTTTTTATAAATTAGCACAAACATGCTTTCGCTTTGTCATTGTGAGCTGTTTTGCAAAGAACTTCATTTATTGTAGAATAAGTCGCCACAAAAAATGTGGAGAAGGTAAAAGGGGTGTGCAGACTTGCTGACTTGACCGTCTGTATATATGCATCCATCTGATGATAAACAATATTATAGTTACGACATTTACAGTGACATCACTTGCAAGAAAGACGTCATATTCTACAGTGTATGAAGCAGATTAGACTCCACAGTTTCCACTTGAGAATACCAACAAAGGGAGTCTTGAGTTGGAGAGTGTATAAATCACAGTGACATGACAGTAACAGAGGCCTCAACTTTCCCTCCTATTGATCACTATCAATCGATTTCCACATTCCAAGCGAAACAAAGTAAATGTTGTGCACCTCCTCCCCACCTCCACAGCACCACCTTTTTCTTTTTAAAATGAGGACAAATAGACTCTGTAGCAAAGACAGGAGGCCAGGAGTAAGAGCAAGCGAATACATACAAGATACAAACACAACCCTCGACTCTTAAACAACTTCTAGCCTCACAAAGTAAGTCGTAACAGATTCAGTGTTCAATGTTATTGCATGGCCAAATGCACTGTACGTTTAGCTGTAAGACTTTGAAAAATTGTCCAGGATAAGTGTTTAAAAAAAATAATCATACCGATTGGCTTTAGGGGAAATGCATCCGGAGCTGATGGTGAATCCTGGAGAAAGAGCCAATACGTTTCCTCCTTGCTAACTTTAATCTATTCCTCAAGATTAATCTCTGAGACAGTAAAGTGTGTTGCAGCTCCAAATCTATCTCTTATAGGGTCATTAATCAAAAACAGGCGGCGTTTATGAGGACAGCCAAGCCCATTCAGTGGGCTGCAGTAAGAGCTACATTACTGACGGCATTCAGTGCTTTACACCTTTTAAGGGACAATCTGAAGTGGTTCTGTTACACTTACTGATTACAAGTCTTGAAACAAATGAATTTGGTTGTTTTGTGTTTTTCTTTTTCATTTTTCAAGTCTCCAGTGATCATCAGCTGCACCTTTCCATTATCATGTGATAGAGCCACATCAGAGCTGAATACAACGTCAATCAATACTGTGTATTGGCAGGCATGAATTTTAAAAACTAATTGAAAAAGCACTTTGTTAGAAGCTTCTAGATAGATGGTTTGTTTACTACAGCAGCATGGATTAGATTAAGGGGACAATTTTACAGTGGCCACTGTGCTGTAAGTAATGACATCGTGTTTAGCAGGTCCTCATCTAAGTGTGTGTTTTTGTATAGCATGATGTATCACCATGCTCATCTGATGGCGCCCCAGGCAGAAGTCAGTGGAATAGAGCTGGGGCCAGCAAAACCATTACCGTGCACACTGTTCAGTCAAAGTCACAATGCAGACAATGTAGAATTAAGGTTGTTCATGGTCATAGGTGCAAAATCTCATGCTGTGTTTTGGGGGGAAGCTTACGGGCACCAGAAACAGAACAGAAACAATGGACATGGATTCTGAGTTTTTTCATGATTTTTTTTATTTATTTAATTCCTCATACTAGTCAGAAAGAATGTTCTTAATGGAAAAAAATACAAAAATAAATACATAGCTTATTAAATTTAGCACAACTATTTTATGCAGTGCAGCTTTAAACACAAATGATTTTCCATAAAAGGCTGATTTTGGTGGATTTGATGTCTCTATTGTCCAGGGAAGGCTTTCTACTAGATTTTGACAGTGACAAGAGCATTAGTGAGATCAGGATATTGGATGATCACAACCCCACCTCATCCCACCTCATCCCCAACTCTTCAACTCATCCCAAAAGTATTGGATGGAGCACCAACCATCATTCCAGAGAACACAGTTCCACTGCTCCACCGCTCCATGCTGGCAGGCTTCATACCCCTCTAGCCCACGCCTGGCATTAGGCATGATGCCAATGAGTTCATCTGCTCCAGAGAGTCCTGTTCTATTGGCAATATTTCTCTACAGGGACTAGACAAGCTGTGTGTGTGCATTTGCACATCAGTGTCAGCAATGGGTTCAACTTGAGGTAGATGAATGGATTCATTACAAGGGGTCTCCACAAACATTTGGACATATAGTCTATGTAGCAGGTCTCAGCCTGTATTTTCATGGAACTTGGCTGGAGCTTGCTTAGGAATAATTTACCATGGTCCTTCCTTTTTAAAATAATGTGAAATATGTCAAATTGCTGCAGTGCTAGATTTTACACATTCATCAGGTTTAAAGACACAACCTGATAAATAGTGCTCAGAGAGTATTTGTAACACAGCCTGCAATGTTCTGTACTATGTGATGACTATGCCATGTGATTCTGGAATAGTGTGATCAATTATTAACGTGAGACCATCAGTTTGCACTGCATAACATAGTCAAAAGGCTTAATTGCTGATGTAAAACATTGAAGAATATTGCTGACTCTATTTCAAGCTTGCAAAAGTTTTTTCATTGTCCCATTTTTCACCATCAGTCATACAATCATATTCACTACACTAAAAAAGATCATTAGCATAGATATTAAATCTGTATTTGGAGGCCAGTATGGACTGCAGGTTATAGGATTCAGGACATTTTTTGTGCATTTTTAAAGACTAGTAGTGTGTTACTGCCGCACATTCCTACAGCAGTGATTTAGTGGATGAATATGATTAACTGTGCAACTGAAAGTAAGTTTTCTTACACCTCATAACTTTGTTGTTGTTTTTTACTTTTTATATATGCACTGTACATTGTAATGTAGCTTTGTATATGACGTATAGGCTTATGCTACAAATGTAGTTAGTGAAATCTGAACATATAACTTCGACAGAAGATGAAAGGCAATGTTAAACAAGCAGAAAAAACAGAGGAATGGAATATCAGTGGACTATTAGTGATTGGTCAATGGATCAATGGATTATCAGTAATTTGTAAGTCTTAAACAGTATAATAACAAAGTTTTAAGTGGTTTCGAGTGCAAAACAGTAGACAAAACTTCCAAAAGCAAAGAAAAAGCAGAAGTTAAGCTTTCTCCTGCTTGGACAGAATGTAAATGATGAGGTGACTAGGCTGCTGATGGTAAGACAGCTGTAAAATGTTGACAAATTGCTGTTCAGCGAAAGCACTTTAAAAGAGGAAAAATCACCTTGATTCTACTTAGAGCAGATGTAACAGCATGGTTGGGCTTTCCATACCTGACGTCCTTCTAATTTGTCCAATGCTTTACTGACACACCGAACACAAACACTGCTCTAAATATTACATTAGCTAAGTGTATTCACGAAGCTCACCTTCAGACCAAACAACAGAAGTTTTGTCTTCAGTTTAATACTTATTTCTCATTCTACACAGATGTGTTAGTGGAAAATATGCGACATTAATCCATAAACAGTAGTTAAACAGGATAATTGTGGCTGCAGTGGGGCATCCAGCTAAACTGCACACGATGACTCACACAATAAACCTCCTTCCACTGGCTGTTTGAGATTTCAGACGCTTTCTTTATTACTGTTATTATTATTATCGGTGGGCGGGAGTGTGTGGGTCTGTATAAAGGAAATAATAATGAACATAAAGCTACAATGATAAATTGTACAATTGCTTACAGTTCCAACAGAGTCAAATGAGAAGTGTAAAGGAAATACTGTAGTAATGACAAAATAATGCACTTTCTGCAGTCTCAGGGAATTCTACAGGCTGTAATCAATGTAGCCTACTTATAGAAACACAACCCTCAACAATAACAAACAGTACTGCAGAATCAGTGGGCTTGAATGTCCACTGAATGGATGAATGGATGGTGAAACCTGAATGAATGGTGGTGCAATAGAGGAGAACAGTCTAAATAATAAAGTGTAATAAAACATATTTGAAAAGTGTAATTGAATAAATTAAGGAATATAATATATTATATATTCGCCAGTTACAAAACAATTAAATCAACTTCTTTTGTGTGGTAAAATCAGAATTATTCAGTAAAGCACCATGAGAACAAACTGAAACCTTTGTAACTTCCATAGTACAATTAATAACCTGTCTAACCTGAGGTTTCCTTTCATTGCATTTGATCAGTGAGCTGTGCAAGTTAGTTTAATCCATGTAGTGCCAAATAGCGCCCTACTGAGGTAGCTAATACAGCCTGTACTGTGTAAATTAAGTAGTACAGCATAAGTGTTAGCATGTTTACACACACACAAACCCAAAAAACGTCCAGTCCACCATTATTTCATAAGTTGAAATAAGATTTTAAAATCAGAATTTTGATAAAATACTTGTTTATTGTTTGTTCAAATCCAGAGGTGAGAACACTGCGGGATAAAGAAAGAAAAGTGAAAAACAGCATCAGAGTCTCTCTCACTACACGTGACAGTGAGATAGAGAAAGCCGAAAGAAAAAAAGAGGAAGGGGTGGTGGGGGGGGGGGGAGGGGGTTGGGTGGGCAACAAGACTACAGTTACTTTAGCATTTCTTCTAAAGTTCTAAACCACTTCAGGTCACGTCACTTCAGTAAATCCAACAGATTACAGTTTAGGATTCCCAGGTGGCAAGCATGCTTGTGAAATTACCACATTAACCCAAATGCTACAGAATATTTGACTGTGCACACAGACCTGTGACCCTCTGTGTTGTAGCAGTTTGGTGCAAATACATGTATCGCTGCACGCTTACTATGTACAACTTTGCTTTTTCTTTAAAGTTGTTTGTTGTCATTGGTTATACCAAAATATACTGTAAAGCTAATATTTTCTCCTTTGTAGCTCCTTAAAATGTGATGTTCTACTGGCAGTACAGATACTAAACAGATTTGATTGGAAAAGGAGATGTTTTTTTATGATTTGAATTTCATGAATGTATCATTGCTGTGCCTGCAGTTTTGTTTTGTGAAAAAATGCAACATTTGCATTTCTCCATTTCTGGACAGAAAAAATGGAAGCAGGTCAATATGAAGTGTAAAACAAATGTAAATGCATTTTCTTACATAACTCGCTATATAGCTGAATATGTAATTACATGATTATGTTTTAATAATGTTGCAGGATGAAAATGAATTAATAGCTTGAATAACTTCAAAATGAGTCAGTGTGCTTACTAAAATACACGAAAAAATTTACAACTGTAGGTAATTAGTTTAGTCCGATTTTGTTTGTCTACAGTTATGATTTAGACAGCTATCAGACCAGATCCAGGTTTTTCCAAAGGCTTCACATCACTTTTTGCCACTGTACCGATGCAATCAGTTGTACTGTGTTGATGCTTTTGAGAGGAGTCCTTACCTTTCCCGCTCCTGAGGCCTTGTATTGTCAGCCACTTGATACTGTTGGAGATCTTCTCTCTTTATCTTCTACTCACTTAGCTATTCACAGTAGCATAAATAACACTATCATTGAGTCGTTAAAGGAAAAACCTGGATGAAAGAAGCCTAAGCTGACCCTAAATGGTTGGAGAACCATCCATTGAAGAGCGGTTCTTCTGTGGTTTTGCCCAAAAGAACCTCTTGTGGCATCTTTATTTTTTAAGATTTGAGAATTTAACTGCCTCTAGAGCTCACCCTGTCAGATTCCACAGCCTACAGAGAGCAATGCACAGATGCCCTGCTGCTTTCTTTCATGTAATACCCCTCCTCGCTTCGTACTCCAGCAAGATAAGCCAGGCGCTGGTCTAATCAGTGTAATTGGGTTACACTGCAGTTAGGATGAACTTTGGTCCTATCACGCTTATAGAACATGTCAATATTGCTGCCTTTAATATTCCATCAGCTGACAGCAGGTTTTTTGGAGCGATGGCTTTAGCGTGGTATCAGACTCCCCAGAGGAGTTAGAGTGGCAGAGGCCTGATTCATGCTGGCATTAAGCAGTTTGCTTTTAATTTCAGGGTAAAGGGATGGCAAAAGGATTTCCATTGATTAACATCGGGCAAAAATGTCTGCACTAGCTTAATCCTGCTTTAATGCTCAATGAAGATCAACACGACAGGCTAGAGAGGGGAATCAAACAGTCACGGATGACAAGGAGGTGAGGGTTCAGCAAAGCTGTCAAATCAGGGCCGCCATACATGTGGCTCTCATATAACCGGAGTAGGTCCTAGTAGGTCCGAGTAGATGGAGAGAGAGGGGTAACATGGCTTGTTAGAGCAGGTGTAAAGGTACAGTGCATGAACAGGCGAAGAAAAGGTCTCTCACAATGGGGAACAGGGCTGAGCGTCTTCGTCAAGGCAGCCTATCCTACATCATGCTGTGATCACTTACCAGCTTATCCAGGACATGTACAAATCTCAGGTCAGAGCTACGCATTGCAGCTATTAACAGATTAAAGTCTAGAAATTTAGTTATTATTATTCGCAGTTCATTCAGTTTACTTTTTGGAGTTATTGGGGCTATTCTTGGCTGGTAACAGTAATACAGCACACCACAGCATTCAAAAATGTTGCCGGTATCGCAAAATTAGAATGTGTCAAATCTCTGTTCTGTGTCTATCTTGTTCAGGGTTTAAAAAGCAGGATGGGGGCTTTGGGGAGCTCACTGATTGTTGATGTCATGCTCTGAAAACAGGTGGGGAAAAAACCTCAAGCCCAGTGTGGCAAATTTCGAGACACTAAGTTCAACTGAAAGACAGACCAAGGAATCCTGGATGAACCAGTCAAGTAAATGTGTCTGAAAACAGTCAATAACTCTTAAGACCACTCCTGAGTTGTGGTGCTTTCAGATATGAGGCTTTATCTTCTAAACAGGTGTGACTTGAGCCTCGATTAGCTGGAACACAGTCTGTGCTGTGGTGTTTAGCCTGCTAACTTATCTAAGCCTGGATATACCAGACTGCATGTCTCATTTCTCCTTTCTGTTACTCCCAACACCAACATGCTCCACTTTGCTGTCTCAGGCACTCAAGAGTTTTTAGAGTTAACACTTGTGTCAGTGGCTCAGCAGCAAGTCAACAGCAGCTGCACTGAGCTGGTTGATACCCAGTAAAGCTGTAGCTGGTCTAGGTAAGCACAGGCTAGCATAGCGAGTGGGTTACAGATCCAAAACCATGAGGAAAAAAAACCTGTCCTTTCAACAGCAGTCGCTCAATCATTAGTCACCAGTGGCTCGAGATGTTGTTGTCTAAACGTTTATAAGTGGGCTATCTGTCAGCCAGGCTTGAATTTGATGGCCCTTGTATAGTGATACGTATCGTACTGCCAGGTTCTTGCCGATATCCAGCCGTACTATACAATGGTTTTCAAAAGAATGCACATACTAAAGTCAACTTGACTGGTTTTACTGTAGTCTGACGCTTCACCTCTGTTATGTAGCTTTATTATATATAAAAATACAGATATCAGATTGGATAAGTATTGGGCTATATACAGTATACACTTTAGTTTTAACTCAGGTAAACACACAAGTGTGTCTCAGTTGTTGCAAATATATTTGTGTGAACATTTAAATTTGTTTATTTATATGTAAACACAAGTTCGAAACTGCATGAAATAACTGAAATCCTCAAATGCAAATGATACTAAAATATCTCCACTTGTAGTGACATGAGTTCAAAAATTATTTCGAGAAAATGTGAGAAAATCTTTGAGTGTACATTCTTTATGCCTTTCATCCACCTGCTGCTGTCTGTTTTTATTATAGGTCTCTCGCCCAGAGAGAAGATCTCTAAGACTTCTAACATTAAAAGACTAATATTATTTTTAATTTTTGAACATTGATAGAAAGACTGATAGAAAGATATGTAGTTGTGGGTGTGTGTGGGGGTGTGTGTGTGTATGTAGTTTTGGTAGGCAAGTATGTGTGATTGGTCACTGTGTGTATACGAGTGTGTGTGTGTGATTACTGGGTCCCTCTTTGCACCTGCTCCCCAACACATGGACGCACGTAATCACTCACACACACGCAAACACACAAACACATCTTTTTCCGTGGTGCTGTGAGAACAGGCGTGATGTGTTTGGAATTTAAATCATGCTGAAGAATTCAGCCAGCCTGATTATCTGTCTGGGTAATTTTAGCTTTTGACCCAAAAGAACTGCACTGCAGATTCATCAGATTTCGTTCTCCTTCAGTTTGGTTTCTGGTGGATCAGAAGGTCATATTCCATCATAAAGCAATTTCTTCTACGCTTCGCCTGTGTTACTGTTGCATTCCAAATTGATTTGTTTTCCCCCCCAAACACTCCGTTTTAAATGGGCTTGTTTCACATGTTTACAAGAGCCCTAGTAAATTCAGAATTCTCTTGATGAAACGGCCGGTCACAGAGAGCCTTTCCATCCTATTTTAGCTTTGGCTTCAGGCATTACGCTAGTTTAGTGAAGAGCAGTCCTGGCACAAAGGCTATTCTAACAAAAAGAAAGGAAATGTGGCTTCAGTAATCTTTATTTATCTACAGTCCAGCTGTAATATCCTGGTCCTCCCTGACAGTATGTGCTTGCCTGGGGGCTACAGTAAAATACCTTACTTGTCAGACATGCTATGTACTACTAGTACTACTTCTTTGACCTCTTTTACAACTGATGTGTCCAGAACTGTGAGGAGTGGCTTAAACATATGCTACAATACGGTATTGTTTATTAAAACTAAGTAATTAAAGTAGCAGATCAAAAATAAAAAAGAAGTACTAATTCACTTTTAATCGAATATGAAAGAGGTGTGAATAACAGCAAAGCAAGAGCAGTCCAGAAGCTGAACCAGTACAACACAATGCAATTAAACCCAATAGAGTGACTAACTGAACTAACTGAGAGTTACTACCCTGCTGAAATTCCAACTCAGGACCAGTTTTTGCTGGTAGCTGGTTTTAGATGGTCTAAGATAATCCTTGATGGTCAAGGTCGTTAAAAATCTGGTCATGCATTTGAAAACATACCCTATGCTGGTAAGCCATCTGGTTAAACTGGTTGAACAGTATAACGTATGTTTTTATTTAAGTTTGATGGACTAGCTGGTCTATCAGCATGACCAACCTTGCCCACCTGGTTGTCAAGCTGGTCATCCCAATTTATTAGTTTGCTCATACTGGTCATGTGGGTCAACCAGTTTGATCATGTTGGTCATACTGGTTTGCGACCTTGGTTATGCTGGTCAACCAGCATGGTCATGGTGGTCATGCTGGTTGGCCACCTTGGTCATGATGTTGAACCATCATGGTGATGATGGTTTTGCTGGTCGACCACTTTGAGTATGCTGGTTCACCACCTTGGTCATGGTGTTCAGACTGGTGTATAAGCTTGCTCATAGTGGTTGACTAGCTTGGTGGACCATCAAACTCCTTTGAAATAATACCTTCTACTGGTCAGTGGTGACTTATTTGAGTGGCGGTGGCTCAACAGTTAGAGCACCGGGCTTTTGATGACCTGTGAGCCTGTGGGTTCAATATCCGGGCTCTGCAAGGCCCTTAACCCTTCCTACTCCCTGTGAACCTGCCCATGGTTCTGTTATTTCAGGTAGTGTAGAGTTAAACCTCATAAACTACAAAGTCACAAAGACTCTAATAAACAATTAAAGATTAATGCAGTTTTCCATAATTCACCATGGCATGACATTGTTGTAAGAACCGAGATCCTCTTTTATCAGCATTAGTGACAACCCCATCCATCTCCACTTATGAGGAAGGCTCCAAAGTAAGCTAGGTAGAGTGCCTTGGTGTTTACCTTGACTCGGGGTTGGCCACCGAAGCAATGGTGGGAGAAATATTTAGAAAAATTAAATTAGCGTCCTGTATCTTTCATGATAGTGACATGATGATGAATGGAGTAGTGTGCCTACAGTATGTAGTGCAAAGGATACAGGAACATCTTTGCTGCTCTGGTAATACAGAGGCAGCTTGTTCATATGTGAAATGCGTGGCACTGTGCAGCAGACAACTTCAGTGTGCAAAGTACGAAACTGCTGAATGAATTCTGTATGTGATTGTGGTTGCTTTCAGGATTTGAACTTTTCTTAGAATACATAGAATACTAACTCTTCGCAGTACCAATGGGAACATCAGACTTAAAGCTGGCAGTTCGGGATGTATATAAGAATTTCCAGACTAAGGCCGTGTCTGTCAGTTCATTAACCCTCTTTGATTGCATTTTTTAAAAGGCCTGCGAAGCCATTTGTTTTATTCAAGCCGTAACACAGTGACACACAGTGAAACAGTAGCAATGACAGACTGCAGATTACAGCACTGCCTTCGGGGCCTGGAAAATGGAAAATCGAGAAATAACCATATTTAATATTGTTAACATCATGTTTCATTTTTTCCTCACAGTCGATTCTAGTTTAGTTTGTATACACATTCATCCATGGAGTCCATAAAAAAAGAAAAGCCACCCTTAGAGCAATGCTACAGTTCACTGCAGCCTCCAGACAGACTAGACACATCCGCCAGAACCAGACACTGCGATACAGACAGACAATGAGCGTTCACCTATAGCGCTGTCTGATAACAGCAGATGTTTGTTTCCGGCGCTGCTTCCAAAAAAACTGTGCCAATTGAGTAGCATGCTGAGGCATTGACGAGGAGACAGGGAAAATCGCTTCAGTCAGCACATGGGACGCGCTCTTTGTGCCCAACAAATGACGTTCTAGAGCAAAGAAAAGTAAAGCTGTTTGTCCTTGACTGGACCAGTTCTTATCAGATCGGCCTTTCATGCCACCAAGTGACTGGATTAATGAAATCTGTTCTCCACATAAAAAGAGCAGCTCACTCTACAGAGCACAGAGGAAAGGTTTCTAATGTCTTAGAACTTGGATTGATTAATAACCCTCCATAAAATTATAGCCCGCTTATGGTATCATAAAACCTTTACCTAGGACCTGTAGCTGTTCGTTTTCTGTAGCTTTTTAATATTTAATCCTATTTTTATATCAGCAGTAACCAGATATGCAAATCACCCTGCATTGAATTAAATACGGACTAATTATGTATTGAATGTTGGGTCGTGCATTGTAAGGAAAGCACAATAATGCAAAATGTCATTGCATGCTTTGATGAATACAAGGCATCCAAACCCAAAGCGGTTCAATAGTTCACGACGGGGCCCTTGCCAGGTCGTTTATTCCTAAACATTAGGCTGCAAACATGGCAGACACCAGAGATTAAAGCCCATAATGACGGCGCCTTGGAGACTCATGGCAAAGGCAGGCCTCATCTCTCTCTCTTTTCTCTGGCTGAGGCAGGCTTTCTCTCGCCCGGTCTTTTCTGCCATGCTTGACGGATTCCTCTAATGGCTGAGAGGTTTGTGCAGGTATCACAGTCTCTCCAGCTCCCACCAGCTCACTGCTGGGCCACTCAGCCCTCCCCAGCTACACGCCCACTGCTCACTCACTCATATCCAGCCTTCTTAAACACACTCTGCAGCCACACTCATGCTCACTGTTACGGTGGCGAATGTAATGGCCCTCTTAACACTGTCTTACCTAACTTATCGTCTACAGTACGTTCAGAGAACGTCCTCTTCAACTCATTTAAATTTGCCCCCTTGAGTAGTGTAAACACATGCATGCCCACACTTCATGGATGCTTATACATAGAACTTGGTTCTGAATAGGACCAAACTAGGTTCCAGTATTGTCTGTAAAGGCAGAGAAGCAATTTTAGTAGTCTTAATCCCTATTCAGATTAGATTAGTTTTACATTGGGAAGGTAGAGTAATGAAATTTTACCGGAGGATGTATGTAAAATGTATAACCGTTTCGCATGTGATTTGAAATCTCGGCATAAATGACTGATTAGTCATAAATCAAGTGGCTACTCGATTTATGCTCTGCCATTTGGGGGTGTTCGGGATTTGACTGAGAATTGCCACGGAGCGCCTCCATACTTGAGAAAAGCAGCAAAATACTCTTTTTGCACAGGATATGGCGGAATATTTACACACATGTAGATTCACATTGGATTAATATTACTAGGTTATTTTTATGGCTTATTTTACAGAAGGCAAAAGATACCGTAATCTTTGAAACAGGAGCGTGTAGTCTGTAAAAATGACTGACATGATGCATTAGGACGCGACTAAAAACACTTGAATTACATTACTTCCCCATTAACAGGGCTTTAAGACTAGGCCGAACTAGAACAGCTGTATATGTGATGACATGGCTGGTTGTGCTGTGGCTGATGTTTACCATGGTCTGGATTTCTCCACTGCAGTTGATGTCAAAACATAATTGTCATTGTCCCTGCCTATGGTCAGTTTAACATGATTATGAATGGCTAATGCTGTTTGAAAACCTAGAAACCAGCTAGCAGACACGGTTCCAGAGCAGCTGCCTCCAAATAAAACCTTTGTAAATAAATAATGTAAAGCTAACAGAGAAGTCTTTTCTGTTTGGGTGATTTTGAGGTTCCTCCTCTCAGCATGGAGATCTTTATCCATTAGGTCCATATTAGCATGATTAGATGCTTCCACAGATTGCTTGTGGAGTTTGAGGCGCTACCCGCTATTCTGCTCATGTTCACAATCAAAGTTGCACAGTCAGCAGCCGTAGTCAGCGCACACACAGCTGAATAATCTACAATGTAATACGTACAGTATAGAGTTCTCACACTTTTTAAAAACTCAGTCTGTTTAAAATGTTAGGTACATTAGGTAAATATGGACCACTGATGGGAGCGAAAGCTCTTCTCTAGTGAAGTGAAGCTTTTAGCTTTAATCACTCAACTGAGCTGCTAACAGTGTCCGGACTCTTACCTTTGTCTTTCGTGTTGCGTGTTGGTGTAGTCAGGGTGCTCTGTAAGCTAGAACATTCAGACAGATTTTGAAAAACAGACCAGATGTACAGAGTGATGAGCGCAATGATGTTGAGACATGCCTCATATCATGTATCTTGCGGCTTATCTAAAAGTTTAGATTGGCTCAGGAAAAAATTTGCGGACGCAATTGGCCACCTACCCACCCATGCTCAAACGACTGGGCTTTGTGCCTGCTTGTTTGCTTCTAATTTAATGCATTAATATTCTACTTTGAGGAGTCTGAGGGCCCTCTCCAAGCACAGGGTTGAGTTTGAGCTGCTTGTCAGATTGGATGTGAAAAGTCGAAGACTGGAGACCACCAGGGGGTCCCACTCTGGAACAGAAGGAGGGGCAGGCTGAGATTATTTCCGACATGGCGTGCAGGGGGAGCAGCCGAAAACCAAAGTGCTTGACTCAACTCTATTCCGTTCCAGCCCACTCCCCTGCCTATTTGTCAAATACCCTAGCACTTTCAAACCCCCCTACCCCCCAAAACGAGCTGGGAGGCAAACACACACTGCACTCTGCAGAGCTTTCTCTTGTATCTCTTCTTCTACGCTTTATCTTGGGGGATAGTCTGAGTTATTCAAATTGCATTCAGCAGGCTGGTCGGAGCACCAAGTCCACAGGGTCGCGCGCAATACTCTAAACAAGAGCTCCTTTTCTCCGCTGCCAAAATGGAAGTGAGCGGAAGGGCAGAGAGAGAGAGCGGGAGAGAGAGAGTGGAGCTCAGTTCAAATTCATATCATGTCTTAGGCCGGCTCTGGGAGGGGAGCGTGTATAGGTAATTTACTAAATGGAGGCAGTAACAGCAGTGATTTATTCAAAATATGACACTGGTAATATCGTCATAACATGGCACAGTGTAGAGGGAAACGGCGCAGGGGCATTAAATAAATCAGCCTGGCTGTGTTGCTTTATGTGCCTCCCCACTCCCCTGCCACGATGCATGATGGGTATTAATACATCTGTTTTTACTGTCTGTTGTTCCATTAACTCTACCTTTGACTGTAATTGTTCACTGTCAGCCCCGCATCCCGCTGGATGATGCGGAATTTCGAATCTGAGTGCCGGCACTTTGCTCAGCCCGACGGCGCTTTTCAGATTCACCATCGCTGCACATTTTGCCTTGTCGACATCAATCTGCCTGAAAATGACAGACTCGCATAACAAGCTTTTTGCTATCGCCAAATGTCCATGTGGTGTACTTAGGAGCTTGCCCGTAGCGCTATAGGATGAAATGTGACGTATATAATGGTAGTCTAATAGAATATCTTGATATAATGATGGTAGCTGGCATTTCGATTACTGCGATACTGCACCCCCCCACCAATGTTCTCCATGTTTTTATTCCTCCTCTCTAGCTGAATGCGGCTCATCTGTCATCAACAATGAGGGGATACTGTTGTCACCAAATTATCCCATGAACTACGACAACAACCACGAGTGCATCTACAGCATCCAGGTGCAGGCTGGGAAAGGAATCAACATATCTGCTCGAACCTTCCATCTGGCCCAAGGGGATATCTTGAAGGTAATTTCATTTTCTCTGCACAGTTCTTGGCCAGGAAAAGCATTTATATGAGGATTCTCTACAGTCATAGCATTAGCATACGTAATGTGTCTGTGTTTGTGTTTGCGTTCCCTGAAATTTGCTTTACATTTTTATTGTCTGCTCCTCTGAAATTGGCATTGGATGGCTGAAACAACCTCGAGAGACACTTACATTTTAATCGCCTCTCATTGTATATCAGCGCGGCAGCAGAGATGGTCAAAATGAATTCCTCAGAATAAACCTGTTTGTTGTTGAATAGCGGGGCTTATGTAGCATGATCAAAGAAACCTACTCATGTTTTTTTTCTGAAATTTGCTGCAGCTCACTAGAATAAACCTATTCTTCGACTTAATGCTGATTATCTCTGTCCACCAAAGCATCCCATCATGTTTCCAGAGGAGCAAGCCTATTTAGACCAGGTTCCATTCCTTTTTCAGCTTGTCTGTGCTCTCCTGTTGTTGTCTTACTTGGCTTTGTCTATGCAGTTATTTTTGTGCTCCATTGTGCCTCACAGATCTACGATGGGAAAGACAACACTGCCCACGTGCTGGGAGCCTTCACAGGTTCAGCCATGCTGGGCCTGACCCTCATCAGTACTTCCAACCATCTGTGGTTGGAGTTCTTCTCTGATGCTGAAGCTACGGGGGAGGGCTTCAAGCTGGTGTACTCTAGTAAGCCCTTTACCTGCTATTGCCTCATACAACACCTTGTCCAAATTTATTTAGCTCAAGCCTCCAGTAGTGTTGTTGAAAATACAGATACATCAATGCGTATGGATTCTGAACATTTCAAGCCATATCAATACTATTTAAACTTTCAGCTGCAAACTTTTTATTGCACCAATAAACCATCAAACCATTTGAATAGCTCAACACACTTATTATAACAAGCACTATAAAAAATGCCACTTTGAATAACTACTGCAGTTTCAGGATTCTTCAGCGCCTTCACAACGAGCTTCCTTAGTACTTAGAGCACTCTTCTGCTGTTGTGACATTCTGCAAAATGTGACACCAGCTTCTGGCAGAGTTCTTCAGGAATCTTAGCCCATTCCTCATGGGCAATGGCCTCCAGTTCAGTAATATTATTGGGTCTGTGTGCTGCAACCGCCTTCTTGAAATTTCACCAAATATTTTCTATGGGGTTCAAGTCAGTCAACTCGACAATGCAGATGGCATGAGGTTTTCTCCTAGGATTTCCTGATACTTGATTGAATCCATCTTGCCCTCCACACACTGCAGGGTTCCAGTACCAGCTGAAGCAAATCAGCCCCAGAGCATCACTGAGCCACCACCAAGTTTTACTGTAGGCAGGGTGTTCTTTTCAGAGTATTCCCCCTCTAGACATCTCTGGGGCTTTTCAGAGAAGAGAAGAATTTTTTATACTGTGCAATTGGAGCAGATATGCCTTTTCAGTCCTCAGACATGTCTTTTAATCTCTCAAACCTTCACATTTTGTACTAGGAGTGTATTGATGTGCAATGTGATTCAGTAGACTGGATTTACAATTGAAACATTTTCACAATACTTGAGGAAAAGTATCTGTGCAGTTGTTGTGTAATCTGCTATTTAGATTAGAGCTGGGAGATGAGAGTACAAAAAAAGGGTGTTAAAAATACAAGCTCCTTGAAGAGCTGAGAACCTTTAATTAACTTTTTTCTTTGGAAAAACATTTTCTTGAAGTTCTTAAGAGGTTCCTTCACAGTATGAAATTGAAGAAGTTCCAAGATTTCCTCAAGGCATATGACAGGAACATGCTGGAGCAGGGTGGTGATTGGTACAGGTTGTTTTTAAGGCTCAGTGTTTAAACCATTTCAATTTCAATTCAGTTGTAATAAATAAAATGTCCATCCTCTACAATGCATTTACATTGTTAGTAATCTAAAGTGGGAATTTCAATGTGCTGTATCCTGTCAGTGGGTTGAATGCATGTTCACATCAGGCGGCAGGGTGGCGGAGAGCTGGGTTGGAGAAGGGCATTTCAAAACATGGCAATGAGACACAAAGAAAATAGAAAGGAAGGAAAAAACAAATGGGTTAGGAAGATTGTGACAAATATTGGTGAGTTAACACAGTGGGAGAGCCTGGACCAGAGGGTAGTCAGGCAGCAGCACCCAACTACAGATGGGGCCATAGAAGAGAGACATAGGACATGGGAGAGAGAGCATAAAGTAGAAAAGAAAGAGTTAGTACAATTATTCTGGTGTAGGGCCTGTAAGGGAAGTAGTTTAATAGGTTGCTTGTGCTCCCCTTACTCTGCACTTCCTAAACAGGAGTGAGCTGATCCTAGATCAAGATGTTTTTTCTTAAAAGCCTGAAAAATATGGGTCAGTGTCAGCTGAGCATATATTTGTTTGACAACTGTGTACCTAAGATAACTGTGGTGGTAAAACTGGGTGAGTTTATTCAAAATGTCAGAACGAAGTCCATTCCCTGGAGTCGTTTGAGTTGCCTTAATTAATTTACTGGTGTATCTTGAATGAATGCCAACACACACACAAACAGATTATGTGAGGCACACAGATTTCACAGAGAAGAATATCTTAAATATGACTCTGTATAGCGGAATCAGGGGGAAACGGGGCAGTAATTTTAATAGGAACGACCCTGGCATTTTCAATAACATTTGACCCTGCTTTTTTCATGAATAGCATGCAATCCACACAAAGCTCCATGCAGGAAAGTTACAGAAAGCAAGAGGGCACTTGAAACACATGAAGCTTTAGCCAGCTCAGAGGGATTACGAATGAGTGGACTGGGAGAACAGGCTGCTCTCTTCACTGACCTTGCCTTCGTCCGCACAAAGGCAGTTGAGCAAGCATCCGGTCCACGTTTGGCTGGGTTTAATACTATTGTGTCCACCGCGTGGGATTCGGCAGGGTTTTAGTTCCAGTGGGGGAGAAGGCATTAACCTGCTGGTGAGCTATCTCATTTAAAATCGACTAAATCCCTGTCTGTCTGCGATTCCATTCCACCTGCAGGATTAGCCATTTGAGTGCATAATAAAGGTCAGAGAAAGCTGCGAGAAGGTGAGGCCACCACCGCTCACCCAGAAGCTGTAATTTAGCCACCAAATGAGGACAAGGGGCTGAATGAAAATGGATTAAAATGGCTTCTTTTATGTAGTCGAGTCTTTTGTGCCACCAGAGAAAGTGCCATGAGACAATGACCTGTAATCAACTCGTAATCAAGGCTAGGTGGCAGAAAGCAGTGGTTTAGGCTGCTTTGAGAGGCAGAGGCTGTCATGGCTGGCCATACTCCACATGCAGTGTAATAGCTATGGACTGGTGGTGCTGCTGGCTTTAAGGGGTCCATTCCTATGTGCAGTCAGTTAAGTGATACCTGTCCAGGTCATTGTTACATAATGCTTATGTGTCACAAGGTGAGTCTTTATTTTCCAAAAGAAACCTGGGAAAGATGAGCAAATAAGAATCATTAGCGAGGAGTGATTGTTGGGTTTTTCGAAAGTAAAGCAAAGCCGATTGTGCTTTGGCTGATTTTCCTGCCATTTGCACTGTGGTGCCACAATGAGAGTACCAACAAGAGTAATGATTATTGAAGTTAATAGCAAGTGTTGCACAGCAAGTGGGCCTGCGCCATTCTGGATGCAGTTCCATTAACCGAGCACTTAATCTTAATTGTTCTGCCTGCTTAGCAAGGGATCGTCCCTGCCTGCACTACACAGTGAGAACCTAGCGCAAATTCTCACCCATAATGATCGCCCTAATGACTTGAGTTCAGCTCTGACGTCATACGACATGCTGACAAGTTTTATTGGTCATGATAATAAATGGCCCAAAGGCCGAGTGTAATAGTTCTGAACAGTGGTCTGGACAGGTCACCCATTAGTCTAATTGATCTCACCCAAATATATAAATTGTATATTCTACTGCAATGTTTAAAGCAAGTTTCCTTAATTTTGAGCAGACTAAACTGCGACAAACTTAAAGGCAGGCTCACTTTAACTAGTAACGTCATGTTTTTTTTTTTTTTTGAATTAACTCAATTTTGGTTGGTCAAAAGATCTTAATTTGATCAACAATACTTATTGAGTCAAGCCTCAAAAACATTAGCAAATGAGCTGCAGCTCTAATTGTTTAAATATTGTGTAAGATATTTAGTCAGTGTTCCTCCTCATTAATGTTGCTAAGAATTCCCCTTATCATTTGAGGTCTCCTGACTGTGAAATTACCCTACATAAAACATAAGTTTTAAGTAAATTTATGTCTGCTCTTTCTTGGACATGGTTTCACAGAGTGTTGTATCATAAATGTAATTTTCTCTCAATGCCACAGCTTTTCTTAGTCAGATGTTTAAAAATAGCAAAGCCTGTCTGATGTGATAAGATGAGGTGTAACCTGCAAATGTAAATAAACATTAAATAAATGGAGGAGGAAGGACACTGTCTAAAATCATGCAAATAATACTCAGGAATGTAATCTTTTGACCTCCACCTTTAGGCTTTATAAACCAATAGTAGTGTTGGTAGTGTTCATTTTCTTGCAAAATGTGAGGCAATGGATTTCCCAACTCTTTTTGATTGAACTCAGCATTTATAGCTCAGATCAGTGGTTCTTCAAGGGGACCCTGAGGACAAGTTTGAGAACTGCTAATTTGTAGTGTAGTTTTGATCCAGAAATGATGTTTATGCCATTTATTAGCGTGAAGACAGAATACACACTCCCAGAGGTCTGTGATAGTGAGCTGTATGTTTTATCAGAGTTTAACTTCATTACTGTCTCTTCAGGTTTTGAGCTCTCTCACTGTGAGGATCCTGGCGTGCCCCAGTTTGGCTTCAAGGTGAATGACCAGGGCCACTTCTCTGGCAGCACCATCACCTACAAGTGCAACCCCGGATACACACTGCACGGCAGCAGTGTGCTCAAATGTATGACTGGAGAGAGGCGTGCTTGGGACAACCCTCTGCCATCCTGCATAGGTAAGCGGCAGCATCCTGGCCTTGCAGATGGTGTTTGGGTGTTTTCTTGAAGAGTTCTGTAAGCAAAAATAATCCTTACATATCTAATCAAAATGCTAAGAAAGAGCCATGAGGACAGCAGCACATTGGTTTGCACTCAGTTGAGCCTGGTTTAACTAATTGGTTTAAGCATGGTGTTAAAATAACAGAAATGATGAGGAGTAATTAATTATTTATTTGAATACAACCTCAGGTTTTATCACAGTTGTTTTAATTACATTACTTTATAATTGTATCTAGTAACACTTAAGAAAGTGTGAAATGCATGTAAGGAGGTCGATAACAAGCTTGTGAAGGCGAGGCTTTGCAGGAAGGAGAGATGGAAGTCAGTCTGAGGCTTTCCTGTTTTGTATGTCAACGCACCAACCAACAGGAGCGCCAACTTCTAGAAAGTCATCACCCACCTCTACGCAATAGTGGGAAAATAGAGTTACAACTTATGAGTTACAAATGCAGTAGAACTGAATTTTAAACTGTTAGGGGGCGCACTAGCTGGGTTTGGAACAGCAGAGGTGTTATCAATGGGCATAAAATAGTGATTGTTGGACAAATTGCTTAACAAAATGTAACAAACAAATGTTAGCATTAGCATTACTGAACTGTACTTATCACTGCTGTGAATTTCTCTCACCCAGCTTTTATAGTAATCTAGGTATCATCCAGTACAGCAGCAAATTACAACCTTATGAGAAGGTAAACACCTTGACCCCAAACATATCAAACAATTAGCAATGACTTTGCTTAACAGTCTCAGCACATGTGCACTGTCTACTGCTCTAACACTTATACTCAATATCAGGCCTCAGACAGGCCATTGCCCTACTTTCATGA
Source organism: Salminus brasiliensis (assembly GCF_030463535.1). NCBI lineage: Eukaryota > Metazoa > Chordata > Actinopteri > Characiformes > Bryconidae > Salminus > Salminus brasiliensis. The sequence goes on along the minus strand of NC_132880.1, from coordinate 41,685,866 downwards.
AGCCAGGGCCACTTTCAGTCCCACCTATTCATTGCAATTAGCGCCGCTGCAGCATTAGCCCAGCAACAACCTGCAGCACTACTCACCCCCTTTGCTATTTTACAGAAGAAGCACCACACTGCAGCTCGAACAACCTCTAATCCAAATAGTTTAATTCCATATCATGTCCTCTTCATAGAACTTTATTTTAAAGTTGCAGGGCTTTGCATTTCTTAGGTGAATATAAATGGCCAGTGTTAGTGGAATTAGCAATCATCGTCCCATCTCGGCATCAGGGTTCAATGCGGTGCTCCGTGTTGAACATTTCAAATTGTTAAGCGATCTCTGAATGCAGCGGTGGGGCTGAAATGGGGCCCCAAGTGAGCTGCAGAGGCGATTCCTTGCTGCACCCGGCACACAGGGGTTGAGAAAGGGCCGTGTGCAGCTATTACTTCCTTCATTTTCCTGATTGATGGTAATTAGGAGGAATTGGCCTCGGAAGAGTCAGATATTGGTATGCCCACTGACCCACGATCAGATTTGCTCTGTGTTAGATTTGGTTTTAATGAGGAACGATTAGCCGCAAAGCTCTCGTCCGAATCCCTTCCCTAGGCCATTTGGTAGCTGTAACCTGTGACAGTGCACAGACTCTTCTGTCTGGCCCACAAGACAGTGCTCTTGTTAAAATAGGACAGAAGCAGGGTCATGTTTGTTCCTACTCATGTTAATGAAGTACAGTATTTCTGCCTTCAGATGGAGAGTGCACTAGACCAACGCTGAAGTCTTCAGACTAAAATTGTGAGATAGACTTATTGAGCAGCATTAAAAATAGATGCTTAATAATGTGGGGGGCTACTTTATTTCCTTAGACTTCGGGAAAATGCGGGTCATTTGGTGTGACCTTTTGTGATCTTTTTTTATTGCAGATAAAATATTTAATCATTTTTTTCCATCTATATCCACTGTGAGACCTTTTTTTCTAAGAAGGAAAATGAAAGGGGAGAAAATGCACACTAGGACATTTCTCAAATGGCGTGAAGTGGGTTAAGGAGCTAGATCACACTAGATCATGGTCACACATCAGTCGGCATCTCCGCCCTTACACGGCTCATCCTGTCATGGCGTGATAATTAAGTTGGGAAAACACAGAATTGTCGGCGCCTCAAACTGAAATCTCCATCAGCTCTCCAGCCCATTGCCGGGATTTTCAACGCCTCTGAGTGGCCAATCAGGGGTGATTGAGTGCTCGTGAACGTTCGCTGACGTGTGATTGAGCAGCTGCCGTGATGAGCGATGAGCACGACCGCGTGTTGGTTTAGAGGGAGGCTGCTAGAGCCCGGGTGTCTAAAAAGCCACTCTAATGTTCAGATTAATCAAGTCGCGATCTGAACCCCGTTATTCAGGCTTCATTGAACTGTGCGTCCATTGTTTGTCATGTAGATGGCTTATGCAAATGAGGCTTATTGAAAGAAAATGCTGATGTGGACTCCATTAACAAGCAACGCCCACCTACTGAAAACCGTGCACTAAGGGAGAGAGAGGGGAAGAGAAAACAAGGGATTCGGGAGGAGGAATTAAAAATGGTACGGAAGAAAGAAGCTACGGTTAAAGATCCTTCTTAAACTCAGGCATTAACCCTGTTGTTTCATATTAACCCTTTAAAATGCAGGGTTATGTTTCAGGTATTAAGCTTTGAAGTTAATGGTCTTACACTATTATTTAAATATTAATACTTATAATTCAGACAAATCAGGCATTGCATTAAGCAGAATTTTTATTAGTCTCTCAAAAAAAACTCAGAATACCTCTTTTATTACTACTATGAATTATTCTGTAAATTCTATGAAACTATTATTTAACTAATGAGAGTAATGGAGTGAAGAGTGGGAACACTACACTGAGAATCAGGCTTTAAAGCAGAGGTGCTCAATCCTGCTTCTGGAGGTCTGTCAGCCTGGAAAGTTCTGCTCCAGCACACCTAGCTCTAATATTTAGATGCTTCAGAAGGCCTTCATTACCTGGATCAGGTGTGTTAGATAATGGCTGGTGCTGAACTCTGCATTGTGGTAGATCACCAGGACCAGCTCTGGGCACCCCTTGGGCCTGTTTACACATGGCATTGCCATGCGTTTTGTGTCTGGATAGTATCTGGATCTACTGTGACCGGATTCTGTTTACACTCGTCATTATAATGCGCCCCCAGTGTGACCAGATGAGATTGGATTTTACTCTCCTGTGTAAAAATCACACAAACACGTACATCATTTCCATTTCTTCTCCTGTAAACAACGATTCCTCATCAAACGGGTTCGCTCCAGGTGACTGTGAACATTTTACCACAGTACGCCTTCAGATGTCTTGTGGATTTCATACCTCAACAGGCTGCAAGAGGGGACCTACATAATTTTAGGCAGGTGGCATTAATGTTGTGGCTGATCAGTGTGTACTGCTTAATAAAACACAGCAGTCTTTGGCCTCTTTTCCACTGCAGGGCTGAATTGTTACTAAGGCCGTTAGATTGGAAAGTACATTCAAATAGTAGAGTAAAAGGATGCTGTTGATAATACCTCTCAAATTACAGTATGTCAGCTTAACAATAATGGCAGGGTAAGGAAAGCTGTAGTGGCCCCTCTGGATTCTATCAGGAGGCTTAATGATGGGCCTGTGGCTTGTTTGTGTGCTGATGGATGCAGAAAAAAACGTATGACCATGGTACGAGCTAACCAGTGGCATGTTAAGGAAGAGAGACAGAGATACAGAGCGAGACAGAGAGAGAGGAAGAGAGAGAGAGAGCGGGTGTGCATTTCTGGTGCTGACTGAAGTCTTCACACGCTCTCACGGGGCCGTATTGATTAAGGCGGATGATTCACGCTGCCTTGAATTCTGCTGCTCCAATTGTGTTATTTGTTTTCCAGCCGCCCCTAATTATTTCAGAGGAGTTGAGCACAGCTTCGGGAGGCGTGATGTGTTTGCGTGAATGTGAGACTGGGAGAAAAAAAAACATCACAGATGTTTGATCTCTTATCTTCTAACTGTCTTTTATTTCCCTTCTGCTTTCTTCTTCTGAATCCCCCTCTGCTTCGTCCTTCTTCATCTTCTGCCTGTCTCTGTCCTTTCTCTTTATCCAGCTGAATGTGGGGGGCGCTTTAAAGGGGAATCGTCTGGGCGGATTTTGTCCCCCGGCTACCCATTCCCCTATGACAACAACCTGCGCTGCACCTGGGTCATCGAGGTGGACTCTGGCAACATCGTCAGGTGCTGATCAGCATTCCTTCACGCATGTAGAGACCATGCTCCACCACTCCACACCTTCTAAATCAATACTCCGCCAACCCCAGCAGACTCCAAACCATATACATGGCCACGGCCTCAGACCAGAGCTCTTTAACTATTGATACGCCACTTACAGGCCAAAGACGAGCGTCAATATCTCATCTGTATGGGGACAGTGAGGCCTCAGGAGAGTTCATTTTGACCTCACAAATCTCTCTGTTTTCCACTTGTGATGCCTGACCGGCCCAAGCCATTATGAGGCCTAAAATGCCGCTCACAGATCCAATCGTTACAGCTGCACCAAGCCAAAAGCGCCACAACCTTGAAAGCGAGATAATTTATCCTTCTGCGAACTCTCACGGCAGCAAAAGCCTGTCTGAAATCAGATATTCATTCATTACTTTTTCATCTGCCCACTGATGTCTCATTCAGGCCATTTTGTGAAATTATTATGAAGAGCTGCAGCTCAGGCAGCCGATGCAATAGTATCACGCAATTATTGCACCCCAGGGCTCAATGTTGGCGATAACGTAAAATGAAGGTACTTCTGTCTGTTGTGTCTCGGCAGCGGGTAGAATTCTGATCTTTTTGTGCTCATTGAAGTCCAGGACTCCTTTTTTTTTTACTACATCAAAAGTTGTATGACTTAGAAACCTACAATAAGACAAGGCAGAAAATCATTTTGTGCTGTGTGGTATCTTAGTGTTCTTTTAAATTGGAACTGCATTGGAATTGCACATTGCACACCAGCTGCTCACCTCAAATTTCTATTGTATATATATATATATATATATATTGTCTATTGTATATTATTTCTAGCCCTATATATTTACATGACCATGCCTAATGCCAGATTATGAGCTATAGGGTATAAATCCCCCCCAGCATTGAGCATTGGAGAAGTGGCACGGTGTTCTCTGGAATGATGGTATGTTGGTGCTCCATTAAATACTTTTGGGATGAGTTGGGGATGAGGTGTGGTGGAGATCATCCATCATCCGGACCTTGCTAACATTCTTGTCGCTCACAGCAATGCTCCAAATGTAGTAGAGGGCAGTAGAGACAGTTACTTTCAAACTAAAGGAGGATAACCTCATTTTTTAATGCTTATAATGTCTTGAAAAAGGAACAAATGACCAGGTGTCCCAAACCCTTTGGCCATATATATCTTTTTAGCTTGTTGTTACATGTGACTGGACAGCCCCTAAAGAATTTCACTGCTTTTTGTAACTGTAGCACTAGGATTTGAATGACAAAACTCTACACTGAAAAAGGCACATTATATTTACAGGATTTAAAAGTGGTTGCAAATGAACAAAATGTGTGTTACATTACCTCAGTTCTTGCCTAAACTAGTTACCTAAAAAAAGGCAAATGTGTTACATACATTTAATTTATACACACTATTTATTTTAGTTTGTGTTGTTGTCAGTTTTTATCCAGGTATAAACCAGATCACTTTATCTGCATCTGAAATGAAATACGTCATATCTGCATAGTATGCCAAGAAGATTAGATTAGAAGATCAATCTGTCAGAAACCATTCATCAAAGAGTAGGTTAAGAGTAACTGCATACCATCCGGTGGGAAGTCTCAGAGCACTGGACACTGTTCAGACCCATAAAATGTTGTGGAGAAGATTTGGTTCAACAAAGGTGTCTGAAAAGCTTACCACTTAGTTTACTGCAGTAATTAAGCCAGAGAAAGGTAGGCACTATTAATAAATGTTTGTAGTGCTCTTGTCTTACCACCGTACTTTCCAACAGTTTGCAGTTTCTGGCCTTCGATACGGAAGCGTCCCACGACATCCTGAAAGTATGGGACGGCCCTCCCGAGAACGAGATGTCTCTGAGGGAAGTGAGTGGCTCTCTGCTGCCAGAGGGCATCCACAGCACCCTCAACCTGGTGACCATCCAGTTTGAGACTGACTTCTACATCAGCAAGTCTGGCTTTGCCATCGAGTTCTCCAGTGAGTCCTATCACTTTAACAGCTCCCAGGTCTCACTTTTGACTGACAGGTTTAATAACAGCAGCCTTGGTTAGTGATTAATTCCTCTGTAGTAATGTATCATTAGCAGGCTTCATCCTCTTAAACTGACAGGCGTGATCCGAGTGTTTCTTTGTCCTAATTGACAGTTTTGGTTCTTGTGGTGTCTGCGGCCTCGTTTTGACTGACGGCTCATATTGCCCAATCTAAGCAGGGTGAACTGACTCTTGTTAATTGGCTTTGTTTGTGATTGGCAGGCTCGGTGGCCACCGCCTGCAGAGATCCAGGAGTGCCCATGAATGGCAGTCGTAATGGAGATGGAAGAGAGCCTGGCGACACTGTGACTTTTCAGTGTGACCCAGGATATGAGCTCCAGGGTGAAATGAAGATTACCTGTATTCAGGTGGAAAACCGCTACTACTGGCAGCCCAGCCCACCTGTCTGCATAGGTGAGTGTTTATTACACATAGTTGAAATAGCTCTTGGTTTTAAAAATACAGATCTATGAAACACTTTTATTTGGTGTCAAACTATTACACTTCTTTCTATCAAATTCAACTGTTTAAAAAAATCGATTTTACAAATGATTCATATCAATCAATTTTATTAAACCTTTACTTTCACTTGGAAATACACTGAATATATTTTTAATGTAGCCAAGCATTAACAATAAGCAGGGATTGGAAGAAAAATGCATGAATAACAAAAATTAATTATATGGTAAACTTAGTAAACTTAAAAGACAATCAACAGATGTAAATGAACCAATTAAAATACATTAAGTCAAAGCACACAAGATAATGGAATATTGAGAGAGTATGAAATAAACAAATCAAGATTTAATTAGTAAAAGAAACAATAAAATAAATAAAGAACATCAGAAAAATATGTTTTTGGGATGCCTGTTTGCCTTACAACACCCTGCATACCTCTCCATCCTAATTATATAGAAAACAAGATGATGAAGACCAAAACCAAAAAACATGTGAAATAATGTCTCAGGCAAGAGGCAGCATATTCATAATCATTTCAGGTAATAACTTACTGAGAAATAGTTTTCATTTGTATTAAACACTACAGACACCTGGTTGCTATCACCACCATTGTAAATAATTCTGACTTTTTTTTCTTACAACAGAGAATTTCACATCACACCACTCTGAATTACTTTGTTTACATATAATTGCTGTCACACAAAAAAACTGTCCAAAATACCCAAAATTCAACTTTACCTTGTTATCTTTTAATGAAAGTCAAGATAAAAAGGTTTTATTCTAATTTTGAAGTATTTCTATTGGCCCAGTCATCATGGAATTCTGACACAATGTAAAGAACTGAAGATTTATTGAAAAAAAAAAAAAAAAAAAATTAGAAGCACATGTATTGCATGACAGTGACGATATTTAGCATTTAATTCTGCAGACATTTAGGAAAACATGTAGAATTCCCTTTAACAAGGCCTTTCTGGGTTGAAGTGGATGAGTTGCAGCAGGAAAGCTGGTGCATGGTAGGGATACTCCAGGATCAGGGTTGGGACTTGTGAGTGCATGATTTCAATGTATAGCTTTTTTTTTTTTTTACATTAGGCCTTTTCAGGGAGGAACATACCTACGTAACTCCCGGCTTTTAATGGTTCTTCGAGCTTAGAATGCTTAGTCATACCCAGCGTTACTTAGCATGACTTTGAATACGTTCAGCTTGAAAAATTACATTTAGTTTCAAGTGTCTTCTCTGCATGGGTATCCTCCAGTCTGGTAATTTGCATTTTTGTCAAAAGATTCTCAAGTTGTAAAAGCCAAGCAGCACTTGAGGCGAAGAGTCATTCAGGCAACCGTCATCATCCTGACGACGCGAAAGTGCGCTAAAATTAATGAATATCAAATTACGAGATTTGGATTGCCTTCCTATTTTCAAAGATACTTCAGTAGCAAGCAGAAAAATGTAGAGGAGACACGTTTTGCTACTTCCTTTCATGTGCTTGCAGCTAATTATCCTCTCTCTATATATCACTCTCCGACTCCCCCACCACCACCACCACCACCTCCCCATTTCTCTCTCTCTCTTTCCCTCTCTTGCACTCTCGCAGTAGTTTTCAGTAGGGCTGTGAGAGCTGTACAGGTTCGCTATTGCAGGAGAGGTTGGGTTCCACTGCTTTGCTTGCTTCCACTCCACCTCTCCTGTGCTGAGGTCCTGGGGTATGCAGCTGGTCCGGCTGTGTGTTTTAATGAGGGAGACCCTCCGTGTTACAGTTACATATGCCCATATGTTCCTGATACGAATCCTCTGTGTTTTCTCAGCTCCGTGTGGTGGGAATCTGACTGGCTCCTCTGGCTTCATCCTCTCGCCCAACTACCCTCACCCGTACCCTCATAGCAAGGACTGTGATTGGCTCATATCTGTCAACTCTGACTACGTCCTTTCACTGGCGTTTATTGGGTAAATATTCAGTCTGTTATTAGTAACATTTAGGTGCCAAAAATGCATTTATTGAATATTCTAAGTTGCTGTTTGATATAAATAGTGAGCATGTGACTCATGAGATGCATGTGATGGGGCGCTCAGACAAGCTCAGATGTTGTTTAATAAGCTTTTTACAACCCTGTTATTTTTACTTCAACACACTGATTTTCCTTTTATGGGGGGATTGTGGAAAAGAAGCAACACTCTCTGCTCTGATTGTTATATTATTATATTGAGTTTTAACTCTGTAACAAAACCACAGTCATTATTCCTACGTCTTACCAGATAGTGCCGCTGTCCTCTTGTTATGTCCTCTTAGCGTAATGCCAACTGAAGAGCCAACTGAAGAGATTCTAACTGGTTAGCTTTTAGCCTTTCCCCCTCTCACTTCCCCAGGTTTCATTCTGTCAAGCTTTACTGCTAAAAATATAAGCCAGTGCTTTCCCTTCTGATGTGAGTTTAGTTTTCATTCCAGGTCATCTAAAGTAATCTAGTTTGTTTTCGAGGGAGCAGACAATAGAGAAAGAGATGGTAAAAGCCACTCAGCTGGTGTTAGCATTTAGCCCAGCATTGAGCTCCCCTTTCTGAGGACACTGGCACAGGAAAAGCTGCAGTCACGAGGCCTGGTTCACAGAGCAACCTGTTTTTTCATAACTAGCAAGAGTCTGTAGATGATGTGCTGCTCTTCAGTTTTAACAACACTGTATTTCTCTGTCAGCCTCGCGTTTACCACATTGTCCGTTCTGACTAGGACTTTTTGTAGTAGGCTGGAATGTAAATACAATGATTGAAGTTTGGGGTTTTGTAATAGTCCCATTTTCCAGCCTTGTTTTGGTTATGCTGGATTTCCTTTTTAAAGAAGGACACAACAGTGGTTGAGGTTCATGGTCTGTCAGTTCCATTTACCAAACTCTCATTTTTCCACTATGCCAAGGTAAATACAATTTGGCATTGTGGGGCACATTAAATGCACATTTTTGTAACAAGGTTTTAAGATTTAAGTAATTTTGGATCATTTGTAGTGAGTCGTTCATGAATTGCTCAGTTGTGCAAAAACCTAATAGACCTGGCTTGTGACTCACTAACTCACATACTCACGCACTGACTCACTCACACATGTTGGGAATGCTGTTAATATCCACATTGCTTTTGTTTCTGCTTTTCAATAACACTGTATGTGTATATATATATTAGAATTGACTATTGACATATTGTAACTGTTACAGTTTAGTGAGTACTGGCATCAATATGCCAAGTGTATGGCATTCTAATCTAAAGGACAAATCAACTTTAGTGTTCTTGCATATGCATAATTGGTTCAAACTGAGGCACCATGACTGAAAAAGCTTTTGATAAGAACTCCGCTTTGATTTGACATTTAAAAATGTCATTTACCTTGTCGCAAACATAAGCCGTCCCATTCAACAAGAGTTCATTTGGTAATTTTGTTGATAAAATGACAGAATGATGGGTTTGATATGAGGCAACCATTCCCTTTTCCCATCGGCCATAGATGTGTAGAGTAATTATGTAACAGTGCAGGCTATCACTGTCTGAATTAAAATGCATTTCATGTCCGAGGCAGATAATGAGCCCAGCTGGAACTCTTTGCTCATTTTGCCGGTAATGAACTTTTTTTTTTTCCGCTCCCTCCCTCAGCTTCACTTTAAGTTGTAGCTTAGTGTCACAGCGTTGAGTGATGTGGCTAATTATTAAAAGAAGAAGAGTTGATATATGTGCTTCGCAGTCAAATAGTAATGCTAATTGTGTCCATTTGTCATGTAACCTCTGCATAGTGAGGCCTGCAGCATTACAGGGGCTCTCTTTCTTGGCAGGGTTGATGTAAGGTTAAGATGGAGCCCTGTCGGACCCTGGGATGTGTGACAGATGCGCTAACCTCCTCTATGTTAATGCGAATAGCACAGCTAGTTCTTTTAAGAACTTCCCCAGCCTGCATCAAAGAGAGTCAGGACTGCTGAGCTTGATAGTGTAGAAGACCTTTACATCTAGACACCTTTCTCTATCTGTTTTTTTTTTCTCTCTCTGCCTCCACCTGTGGCGTTCAGATTAGTTTCAGTTTAACACTGTAACCGAAAATGTCTTTTCAGGTAGTCTTGCTGTCCTCTCATTGTGTCCTTTCAGCATGAGATTAGCAAACTGAAGAGTTTGTAGCTGGTTCAATTTTAGCACTCTCCCAAACTTACTTCCCTGGGCTTGGCCTTCTCAAATTTTATTGGTAAAAACATAAGCTGATGCTTTGCCTTCTTATGAGTGTTTAGCCACCATGTGGAGCAGTACCAAATTCCTTAAGTCTTTTTTCTCAGCAGCCATCTTTTCAACATTGCCGGGCAATTATATTTAGTCACACAATACCAGGCTCTGATCTCTATGATTGGGGAGAGAACAAAATACTTAGAACTGAAGGTCAAAAACGCTGGCAAGGTCAAAAAATAGCATTTGGCAAAAAAATACACAATTACTTGCAGCATAATTCATCAGCAAGCTGACTGTCTTTTTGTTGAATTGTGAGACGCCATGTTGAGCTTTACCAGAACTCATATTTCAACCAGTGGCCGGTCTCCTCATTTATAAGTGAACTATTCTTTTTCCTTGACTATCACCTTTAATTTGAATTAAGACTAGTTAATAATGAGAGTCATAAGCCAGCCACAAGTCAGATGATATATTCCACTACTGCTCAGTAGGTAGCATCATTGCCCAGGTTTGGCATTAAATGTGAGCTAGCCTTGTTCATTTTTCAAATTTTCTCTCCTCTGGGAGTAAAAAAAATCCTGTTGGAGTTCAGCCAGTGAGGCAGCGTTTCAAACAGGTTCCTAATGAATGGCTCTCAATCAGTTCCGTCTCAGGCACTTTCATTACACAGTTCATTACTGACATCATTCTGCTTAAAAAAAGGGGAAAAACGGCCACGATACAAAATGTGTCTCTGATGAAGACAATACTAAAGTGAACAATACTAAATAAAAATGACCCCAGCCTTTATAACACTGCGCTGCTATCTCCCTGCCGTCCCTGTTTAGCAATAGCTAGCACATTGTCAGTGCTAGCTCCCGATCCAATTACCACAAAGCTAATTGTTTGCTGATTGACAGCTCCAAAGGCTAGACGGTGTTGGGGAAAAAAGGAAAAACTTTGAACACATCTGGTTATCAAAAATTAATTACATTTTTAATGTAGTGTAAAGAATTTTGCCCAAATTCCCATGTTTGGATTTCTATTATCTCCCAGTGAGCCCTGAGCAATAGACTCTAAGGCAGTGGAGTGTGTCGAGCGCACTTAGCATTCTCTCGCAGGCATAATGGGGAGAAAAGGAAAGCAAATCTGATGCAGTCACAATCCATCTCATGCAAATGACTCGGCTGATGGGGGAGACCTAACCGTCACACCTTATTGAAGATGAAAAGGTGCGAATGTTTATCTCTGTCTCGGAGACCCAAGAGCATGGCAAAGCTTTAGATAGTGCCTATTGTGATTGAGAGTTTTTTCCTCCCCCCCCCCCCCCCCTTTCCTTACCTCAGTGATGTGTGAGGATGCATGGCTTACCACTCCCTCTTGAGTACTTATAGATTCTGGGTAGGCAGCTCATACCCACAGAGGAGGCTAATGTCCCTACAGCGTATCTAGAAAGGGGACGAATCTTCTGAAGTAGCTCTGCAGAACTGCTGTGACCACCAAAGTTAGCCCATGTATGTCCCGTGAAATAGCAAAAGAAAAATCAATACGCTTCTCTCGGATGACTTACAGATGTCTGTGCTTTTCCTGAGCAGCCTGTCTCTCTACACCCTGTACACCTGTTCTAAAAGGGCGTCTCAGGTCTCATGCTGTTTTTATGGGCTAGGGCACCTCATGCCATCCTTTGATCGCATCGAGTGGATATTGGAGGCTGCTCTTTGATCTTCTCTCATCTCATCTTTTCACCTCTCTCCAGTTTCAGCATCGAGCCCAACTACGACTTTCTGTACATCTACGACGGGCCGGACAGCAACAGCCCTCTGATCGGCAGCTTCCAGGACAGCAAACTTCCCGAGCGGATCGAGAGCAGCTCCAACACCATGCACCTGGCCTTCCGCAGCGACGGCTCTGTCAGCTACACCGGCTTTCACCTGGAGTACAAAGGTATGCCAGTGAAAGGTGGCTGACATGTACTCATACGAATGACAGTTCCTTCATGAAGATGAAAGGCTCTCATTAGTCACATTATGGACAGAGCTGGATATACAGTGAGGCTAGATGTTTCATCATGTCTGTTTCTATAGTAAGTGAATGTAGTGCTGGATTTAAAGGCTTTTTTAACCTAACATCTGTATTATGTGATCTGTTTACCACAGGCAGTCACTTTCTCATAGCTAGAAAAGACTAGAGGGCTATATAGGAGGCCACCATTGACCAAAGTCATCTGGTTTTCTGTATTTTTTTATTAAAGGGCACATATCCTACATTTTCCTTTTATTACATTTTTAATGATATGTGTTTTTACATTAACATTTTTCAACTTTACCAAGCTGACTTAAATGGCTTTAAAAAGGCTGTTTCTGTTACTGTACCCCTAAACAGTCATTATAGGCAAGTCAGTTCACTCAGTGGTCTTTGCAAAGCTCTGGGCAGTTATTTCCAGTAATACGAGACCGGGTTTCTATCTAATAATGTCACACACACATTAATAGATAGACCTTTGTTCTGATTGGCTGTCTTGTATTGTGTCTCATTCAAAAGCAGACCAGACCAAAGCAGTTTTTCTTCAGTGTGAGAAGACGGGGCTGAACTACTGAAAGATTAAAGATTCATAAGTTTTAATGTCATATGCAAAGTAAACTTTGACCAGTAAACAGTGAAATTCTTACGTTCCCAGTCCTCTAACTAACACACAGGCTATTAAGAAAAACAAAAACTGTACAACATGGGTTGAAGACTATACATTATTCAATAAACTGGAGACGTAATTAAATTAAAGACTAAAAACATGAATAAGTGCAGATATGTGAATTTGTTTTGTGACTAAAAATGAGTTAATTGAAAACATGCAACAACATCAGACACTTTTATTTTATTTTAATTATTTTATTTTATTTTTAGTTTAATAATCATTTATTTATATAAAATAATAATTTATTAAAGATCAGGAATGGTCAGAATTGTTGGAGATTGTCCACATCTGAGCCTGTGGAGGGAAAATATGAAGAAATGCTTGTGTTAAAAATTAATAAGACCTATTGGTAGCCCTCAGCTGGGTCTATTGTTATGTACTTTGAGTTTTAAACTTGTCACTTTCTCCTGTTTTCTTTTTCATGCAGCCAAACTGAGGGAGTCGTGCTTTGACCCAGGCAATGTAATGAATGGCACACGGCTCGGCAGTGACTATAAGCTGGGCTCCACTGTGACATTCTATTGTGAAGCGGGCTACGTGCTTCAGGGCTACTCCACCCTTACCTGCATCATGGGGGATGATGGACGGCCTGGCTGGAACAGGGTCCTGCCCAGCTGTCAAGGTACATGAACGTAAAGGGAATGGTGTGTGCAGGCTGAAAAGAATGCTCTGTTCATTATAATATACTGTCAGACAAAAACCTTCAAATCAAATAGCCACTTTACAAGAGAGGGGAAAACCCTCTTAACTGCCAATGAAAGTCAGTGTAAAAAGATTTAATCTCAAGTCCTTATTGAGCATTTTTATATGATCCATTGATCATGAAAGTTTGACCTAATGTAAAAAAGAACTTTCAATGATGTCAAAAAGTAAAAAAGGGCCATAATTAAGATACAAGATTTTAGTTTGACAATGAATATTATTGTTATTAATGTGGACATTTCCTGGATTCTATGCAAGCTTTTTTTTAGCAAATTGCATTCTCCAGTGTATAATAATGTAATTATGATAAAATCAACTTACCTAACGACCGATCATGTTTTGTTATATTGAACATGTGATGGCCTTTGTTTCCTGTGTGGTTCTGAGTGTGTTTTTTTTTTTTCTTGTGGTCAGCACCCTGCGGTAGCCGCTCCACCGGGTCAGAGGGAACTGTTCTGTCCCCAAACTTCCCTAGGAACTACACTTCAGGCCACAGCTGTGTGTACTCCATCTCTGTGCCGCGGGAATTTGGTAAGAGATTGGCTCTTTTGTTTAAAATGAAAGCGACGTTTTTCTGATCGTAAAAATGAAGCTCTGTTCTCGAGTGCATGGATTTTTAAAGACAGTTTGATATGGAGAGATCAAGTCGTCATTGAAAATGCAGCATTGTCTTGTCAGTCTCATGTTTGCCGTTGCTTGAGCAGTCAGAGTAAGTGCACCTCCGCAGCCTGTTTCATTCAACCATACAAAATCCTCTCTGTTCCAAGTAACCAGGGTAGAAATTCCTGCGTGGATTACACACCCTCCTTTTCTGCATTCATTTGGGCTCATGGATTTACCGTTTCGAAGAAAGGAGGGTGCTCAGCGGTAACTTAGCAACTAGCTGCCAATTTTCTGTCTTACACTTGAAAAGTTGAAAAGCATGCTGGGTGCATGCTGGAGCTGAAGGCTTCTCTACTGTATCAATATTTAATGGCTGAGAGCATAAACTGTGCTCAACATTCCAGTGACATTCCCTCTGGCCTACTAAAACTTTTACCCATCGGCATGCACGCTAGATTACAGCACTTCATAATTACTCTAGAAAATAATGGCAGCAGTGACACATCAGTGACCTGTGCTCAAAAACACTTTGAGACCCATCCTTTTTGCCTCATCTGACTGCTCTGTTTAGAGTGCCACTCTGGTTTTCTTAAGGTAAGTGATGCTATTTGTGGAAGGAGATACGTGAAGAATTTGGTTCTGTCCTGATTTTTGTTTCTCTTTAACACCATCATTAGTGGTTTTCATATTTTTAAAACCAAATGTGAGCACAACCCACTTTTGCTGTGTGCCACGAGACCCCCAACTACATGAAACATGTCAAAAATAATCCTTTTTGCCTTCAGTGATTGGTTGCTTCCCAGAAACGTACCATTAAAGTAAATGCTGACAGTAATGGTGCTTGATTACAGAGCAGATGACTGACTCAAGCTCAGTTTTTCAACAGTTTCATAGCATTAGGATCATCTTAAAGAGGAGAGAGTGTTTCATTTTACTCATTATTTCAAAATAATCTTACCTCTCATCACTTCTACGTTACTCTGTAAAACCATGCAAAACTCCTGGACATCTGGAATGTAAACGAAAAAAAAACAGTTCTTTATTTAGACAAAAATAGCCATAAAGGGTAAACATGATTGTCTTTGATGAGGATGATGATAATAATGATGATGATTAAGTCTCTATGGGGGACTCTGAGTGATCCAGCAGACTAAGGCAATCCCACCATGAACCAAGGCTTGAATATCGAATGCTGCTTGTTCGAGAAAGCACAATTGGCCTTGTCTCTCAGGGGTGGGTTGGTGGCCTCTGAGAGCTTTTGCTGCCTAGCGATGCTGCATCAGTTGCCGTTCAAGAAAAGGTGGAGGCTGACTTCACATGGGTGGAAGGAGACATGTGCTAGTCCTCACCCTCCTAGTGTTGGGTAATTGGCCTTCCAAATTGGGTAGAAAACAGCCAGTATGATGAACTAGCCAATAGCTTCAGTGCCGAAACAGCCAAACCTCCAGGAAGTGTCTAATTTCTTTGTGCTTTTTTGATTCAATGGGTGAAACCGTGTTAGTGTGGGTTTTGTAGAGGATTAAACCCAGATCAGATTCAGTGTTTGTTTCTATAGAAGTGGTCCTAAAACAATGCTGAGGAAGTCCTAAATCCCCGCTACACAAGCCAAAGGCAACACTGGCAAAGAAACAACTGGCTGAGGAAGAGGCCTTGAGATAAGCCATGACTCTACATTGTATTTCATGTTCTACTGACCCAGTATATTTAGTCTCTGTTCCTTGAAGCCAGTCCAAGTATTTCCAAACTGTCTATCAGTGTAGGATCACAGCAGCTGTAAAGAGTTTAGTGCTCGTCTTGTGTCGGTAACGGATAGATAGAAGTTGGACTGAGGGATTACTCCAAATATCTCTTCCCTGCGACCCACAACTGTCACTCAGCCAAGTATACAGTACTGTATGCCTAAGCTTCAACACATCCTGCTAAAATGGAGCAGCTTTGTCCTCCAAAGCTCACACAAAGGCTGCCACTGTTCTTGGAAGGTTCTTACTCCTAGGGAATCTCAAGGAGCCGAAGTTAAAGAACTACCCTCAATGTCACTATCTGTTTTCATAAGCTGTTATGGGTATTCCAGATCCTCCTCTCAGGCATCGTTTACCACTGTGTGGGCCGCATGTGATGACTCCCTGTGGGGCCCTTTCTGGCCATTGGCCTATTCACAGACTAATGCAGTGGGATGGAGGACTCTAAACAAGACTGATGTCATTTGAAATGAAGATGTGATGAGAGCAAAGTGAAGGTGAAATGCTGATGGCTTTGTGAACGAAGAGTGTGAAGAGTAAAAAATGTGCAGTCGCTGCCCGGGGTGTCCACTAGCCTTCTGAAGAGCAAACTTTACTCAAATGCTGGTTATGTGAGAGATAATAAGTATGAGGGTGTGTCTAATTAACTGTACACTCTTTAAAATAAAGTCACACTCACACCTCACACTTAATTCAACCAAAAGTGTTTTTTCTATGGGCCTTGTTGGTAATAGAGATGTGTGAGTGTGAAGAACATTTTAAGGGCTTAAAGAACCTTCTCTTGAGTTGTAAAGGTTCTTTATGAATTTAAAGGTTCTTCACACTCACACATCTCTGTTATAAGCATAGTTTATCCATGGATCTTGGTTGTAATTGAGGTGTGTAAAGGTGATAACCCTTTTAAAGGCTTAAAGAGCCTTATTTGACAAGGTTCTTCACCAGTTAAAGGTTATCCACGCACACATCTCTGTTACAGTCATGGTTCTTTATGAAAACAAAACTGGTTCTTTTGTGGACAGTGTTTAGAATTGAGATGTATAAAAATGAAGAACCTTAATTTGCTTAAATAACTTTATTTAGCAAGGTTCTTCACTAAATTAAAGGTTCTCCATCCACACATCTCTGTTACAGTCATGGTTCTTGGCATGAAAACAAAAGTTGTTCTGCTGTAAACAATGTTTGTTATAGAGATGTGTGAGTTTAGAGATTGTTTTAAAGGCTTAAAGAACCTTCCATTGTGTTTACATTCACACATCTCTATTACAGACATGGTTCTTCATCGAACCAAACGTGGTTCTTCTGTGGCATTCCTCAAAGAACATCTTGTAACATCTTCACTTACATTTATTTAAAGAGTGTGTATTTAAATCAATGTCTGTTTACTCTGTTAAATATATAATGTTACCATTGTCATATCAACAATTTCTATAATATTTATTGACTGTCCTGTAATGTTACCATATCAGAGATATGAGGTTTTGTTATGACAGCAAAACCATTATTCCAGCATATCACCTAAATTTGTTGTCACACATACTTAAATCCAACAAGCACTGTGTTATGATAATATCAGGGATGTAACCATGATGAATTGCTCTTTCAACAGCAATTCTCCCTCAGAACTCATTTGATATGTAGACGTATTCCATATGTTGCTTAGCCTGAACTGTAAAACTGGCCATATGTGTATTGCAGTGGAAATTTCTTTTGACATGCCCATTGAGAAATCATAGCCCTAGGTTGTATCTATTACATACATGGAGGCAGCATTTTCGTTTTTGAGGGAGTCAGCACCCAAAGGCACTGGTGTGCATCAGGGTATTGTTTTGTAATACACTTGCTCCAAGGATTTTCTGATAGCTGTCAGGTTTAATGAGCTAGGATGACATTCTGGGTCTCGCTTTTAGTCTAACTGAGGTATCTAGACCATGGCAAAGCTTGTTTTTTCCCCATGGGAGCACCAACAACATATCTGAATGAAAGATCAATAGGGACCGAAATAGAGTGAGGGAACGCAGAGACTGTATGTGTTCTGGTTTTAAGTTGGAGCCTTGGTGGGGAATCCACAGACATATCTAAGAGACATGGTTCAGTAATTTCATTGGCTTTGCAGCTCAGGTAAATCGCAGATATGAGCATAAAGGCCTGTCTTGTGTTATACTGCATCTGCTATTAGCAGTACTTGATCTAAGAGCAGAAGAACGTCAGTTCCGATATACTTACCATTTAAAAAAATATGTCATATATAATGTTCTCCTTACATTACCAGATATTGCTGTGACTGTAATTGGTTGTTTTAGTGGCCTTTTAACCCCTGCTTGTTTTATTCAATACAAATGTATTTGTTATGTCTGTGAAAGAGAGACAGACAATGAGAGCTCTACAGTAGAGAAGGCTACAGTAGAAAGAGCTAGCTAGGCAGATATAGGTGCCTCTCTCACTAAACCTCTGCATAGTGGACTCCTGCTGGGGGGAGCTGTGTATTATCATGCACCTGAAATACTGTCAAACATCTAGGGCGAGCAAGGGAGCGATTAAGGGCTTAATGTGTCTTCTAGAACAAAGCCCGGCCTGAGCGTGTATAACTGTGCAGAGATGAAAACCTTAGCCGTGTGTCAGAACGGCTTTAGGTTGTCAGACATAAAGACCAGCACTGAAGCGCATCATCTTATCCAAACTATTTGAGTTTAGGACCTGCACTGAAAATAGCTTTCTCTTATTCGGTGTGTGTGTGCGGGTGGTCAGCACAGCACATGGGTGGCTCCTGAAATACTGATGAGTTGAGGCACAAACTGGGCCAGGTATTAGAAATGTAATCCTGTCTATTATCTTAGTGCTTTGATAATTGTTATTTGGAAGCAATGCAGTAGATCATACCATTAAAAATAAAAATCACCAGGATTTGATCTGATAATTGTGGTACATTTATAAAAAATGGTGCTCTACTGTTCACACCAGAGATGTAGGTGAGCTTTATTGATTATGAAGGAATCATGTTTTTTTACTGCTCACATCACTTTAGGACGAAGGGCCCTATTTTAGTGATCTTTAGGCGAGCCGTCAATCACTCACTGCACAGCTTGATTTAGGGCGCGTCGGTGTGTCTTTACTATCAAATAGATGGGAAAAGTGTGCCCGGCGCAGCTCGAAAAGTGCAAAAAGGATGTACTAAGTCTCTTCATTAATGATGGGTGTGTTTTGGGCGTAACATGCAATAAACCAATCAGCATGTCACTTGCCATTCCCTTTAAGAGCCAGGTGCGGTATGAGTTTGGCATATTGTAATTTCAATGGCACATCGTCTTCGGTCTGGAATTTGCGCCTCGTCTCTAGAAAATTTTTTTGTTTGTTTTCTATTTATTGTTGATGTTAAAGTTCGCATAGCTGGCAACTCCCATGTGCTATGGGTTTGTGCACTGCTGCGTTTTCATGTGTGTGTAACAACCAGTGGTGTATGTGCGTTGGGCATTTGCCTGTTGACAGTTCACTGCCAAGATAGCAATGAATGTCTGACTGCTGGCGTCTGCCTAGGTTGTTTTCAGTCAGTGGTGCACCTGTGTTTTCTATTGCCAAGATAGCAGTATGCCAGAGATTGACCTGAACACACCTTATTTAGAGACCACCGTATTTGAACGACACAGGCGGAAGGCGTGAAGATAGACTGTTGGCAGGGTTTAGGATAGCAATGAGCATCGCGGCACGCCTTTCGCAGGGTGTAAGATAGGGCACATAGTGTTATTTAGTATAGCTCCTTTTACCAGTAACAAGACAACAAAATCAGAACTCTCCTATTAAAATCAATGGATCTTTTGACAACAACTGCGAGTGGCACAGCGCTGTTTTTGGTGGAGGCTCTGTTTATTTCTGAAGGGTTGCATTAGTTTGCACAGCTACTCCACCTCAAAATGTCTTACTTATTATTAAGACAGTCTACTTTTATCAATACATAGTTAAACTAAAAGAAATGGATACGAAAAAATTAATGTATGAGGTGCGGAAAAGACAGAATTGAACTGATTAATTGAAATGAGTTTGAAAATATTGGCTATTACTGCTATTTTAATCTACTGATATTGCTTTCAGAACATCTAATGTGTAGCTAGAACATCTGAATCATAAATAAAAGAAAAACACTACACACCAGCATACTTCCAGTTTTCCCATTTCTGTGCTACAGATTGGGTTTATTATGCTTCGCAGAGTGCAGATAAACTTTCTTGTTTCTTAGTTTTTGGGTTATCATTGTCTCAAATGAAGACATATCAGTAATTGATTTAAAGTGGTACACGCGAGGTCGCGAGATATTGCCACTGCCTTGCTGCAGTCGTAGATTAGCACACCAATTTTAATCATGACTGTATTATAGTTTAATTATAATTATAAACCAAAACTTAAACCTAAATCATCTCATTCAGATTGATGTATCATGATCATCAGGGTGTTTTTTATTTATTTATTTATTTATTTTTTAACCCCAGTAGAAAGCACACATTCCAAGTCATTATGCCTTGGGGGCACAGTATTGATCCAAAGTTTGTACTTGAGTTGGTAACAATCCATCCTGGAGATGCTGTGAAAGAAGTCCGTAATAATTTGAAGATCTTTTTTTTTTAAACAAGCACAGTAGTCTTGTCAGAGTGGTGGGAGTTCCCCGAACCAAATAAACACCACTCACCAGCAATCACACACACTCCTGTGGCCTCTGAGCAACTCTGTGAAACCAGATGTCTTCGCACATCTACAAATCATGGCTCTCACCACTGCAGGCATACACCCGCTACCCCCGAAACACGCTCACACATACACGGCAAGCTCCCCCCCATGCCACTCACAGTTTCATCAGCAGTGCACAGCGTTACAGCTCAGCCGTTAAAAATGCAGCGTTCCACAGCCTTTTTTATGTTTCATTATTCTGTCAGAAAGAATGATAGCAGCAATATTTCAGACAATGACAGGTTTGGTCTGAGAGATGCATTATTCAGTACAGAGCGACCCCCCCCCCCCCCCCCCGCCCCCCCCGCCAGCCCCATCATTCCATCTTCCTCCCTCTACCTCTCTGGTCCCAGAGAGTCGACATGAACTCCATCCTTAGTCATGGCCGGTGGGGGAGCAGGTGTAATGATCTCTCGTTGTTGAATATTGTAAGCTAGCATCAGCGACGTTCACTTGCTAAATTACAGTTACATCAGCTACTGGGTTTTTTTCAGCCGGCTTGCTGCAGGCCTTACACATGCACTCGATGGGGCTTTAATTGTTGTTCGGAGGATTGTGCTGAGCGCTGCCTTCACAGCTTAAACAGTAAACAGTAGTTTAGTAGCCAAACAGCTTTACGTGTTTCACCAGGTGAAACTAATGTGATGGCTTAAGGGCCTTTGTATGTTAGTTTGGCTTCACTGTGTTAATGAATGTGTTAACTTGTCTAGCTGTCCTTTAGGCCAAGTGGATTGCTTCATCAGGCACGAGCCTCTATTGTTCTTGAATGTACACTGACGAGTATATATTTAAGAGTATATTCTCCTTTTGCTCTCAAAATAGCCTCAGTTCTTCATGGCATGGATTCCATATGATGTTGGAAATGTCCTTTAGAGAGTCTTGAAGATTTTCCACATCCAATAGGTGGAACATAGAACATAGCCCACACCACTCCACCACCTCCAGCAGTCTGGACTGTTAAGACAAGGCAAGTTGGATTCATGGATTCAAGCTGTTGGTGACAAATTCTGCCCCTATCATCTGTGTACCTCTGCAGAAATCTACATTCATCAAACGTCAGCTGTCCCGCTTTGGTGAGCCTATGGACCCCAGCATGGAATCCCCAGGAGTAGAACTCAGCATGGTTATTTCCTGTTGAGTGGCTTTTCTGCTCTCCACAATTATACAGAGTGGTTATCTTGGTTAATGTAGCTTTTCTGTCAGCTCAAACCAGTCTGGCCTTTCTCTGTTTATTCCTCTCAGGAGATCAGATCTAAACTTTCAGAATCAGAGATCACATTTTATGTTCAGTCTGATAGTTGTTGTGAATATTACCTGAAGCTGCAGGCCTCAGGGTTTCATGCATTGTACTTCTGCCACATCATTGGCTTATTAGATAATTGCATGAGTGAGTAGGTCCACAAGTCTCCCTAATAAATTGCTCAGTGAGTGTATATGCTTTCCTCTGTGCATAAGCATTCTGTCACATCTCAAACAAGCTTTGTTAATGGATGCTTTTCATTACTGACAGCCTGACATTTTCCAGCCAGGTACTCATTAGTCCACCCCACCCCTTAAATTTGATTTAGTAGTGATTAATACACTGTGTGAGGTTTTTACACCATCTATTGCTCGGTGTCTAGAAGAAGAAAGAACTGTGTTTTCAGTGAACTCTCCTTGTTGGAGTCAGTCAGTACAAATATGATGAAACACGCCAAAAAAAAACCTTTTCCTTTATACATTAGCTTGAAGCTTCCACACCCCTGCAAGCCTCCTGCAACTTCAGCCGTTCTGGTACCCTCCACAATCCTATTAATGTTTCTGGGGTATTTTTAGCTCACTTTATCACTCCCTCATGATAGAAGTTTGGTGTCAATCATGAACTTGAGTAGACTTTAAGCAGACTGAGAGCGAAGATCCATCCCACGCATTCGTATTTCAAATATAAGCAGAAAGTGCCGGCTGTTGGAAAAAGAGAAAGGAATAGCCTCTGCACTGCCATGTTTTTATCTGCTCTGTGCCAGTATAGACTCCACAGTAGGCCTTTCTTTTTCCATTCTTTGGCATTGACCAAGATTCAGAGACGCAATCATCGTAGTCCTAGGATGCTTCAGTTCGCCCTAGTTGTGCTTTCCATTCTACTTCTTGGATAGACTTCATATAGACTATTGTCCTTGAGGATATGAATCAGCATTGGTTAGACATGGAGCTAATGATTCAGCAGTGAAGAATTCCTAATGAGCTGGATTCACTTTGACTGCTTTGCTTTGCACGAGTGAGGGAATATAAGGAGGAAACTGAGCTGGTGCTGTTTTCTTGAAGTAGTGAATATATGCAGCGGCTTTGAGCAGAACATGAATACAAAGCAGCTGCTGTGTATGTAGTACTGTATACACAATGTCAGCTTTAATTTAAAGTTGTATTGGATGAGCCATCTCACCATTTCTGGCCCCCAAGTAATTGGACAAATGAATCTAATCTTAAATAAAATGCAATCACTTGCAATCAGTGATTGCTTGGGGCCTGCAGCATCTCCAGGCCCTGAGTTTTTGCCATGGTGATGCTCTACCATGATACAATACCATGTATTGCAGCCATTTTCAGTTCCTGCTTGTTCAGTTTCTGAGGAGTTTTCCTTTCCCTTTAATCTTGTCTTCTGTAAGTTGCATATGCATGTTTAGTAAATTGTGATCCAGGATTCAGCTAATTTACTTGGCTAGTCAAAGTCTTTCCACATTTTGACTCAGAAAAACTCTTTAGTGGCTTTAATAAAAATTTCAGGTCATTGGAAATTCAAATCCCCCATCCAGTTTAGAAGAATGTGGTTGAATGTCAGCAGTAGGATGAGTTCTGAAGTGAACAGAACAGAAACATCATAACTGCTTATATCTACAGCCATGTCATCATTAAAGACAAGTCAGCCATGTATACTCACATAACATGATCATTTATTTTATCATAACCACAATATCCATAATCTCCATAGGAATATGTCACATACTTAATAAAGACTTTTGACAGTCATTAAATACGTTTCCATCCAAAGCATTTTTTTACCCCAAACCTTTGAACCTTTCAGAAAGTTTACAATTACACCACTGACGCTCTTATCCAGAGCAATTTCCTTTTAAATCATGTCACACGTGTAGGTCAATGTAAGGTTAAGATTCTTTTCCTCTTACTGATGTAGTGTGGTGTGCTTGTCTGGCCAAGGAATCGAACTCTAGCCTGCCATGGGGAAGACAGTGCTGTTATTCACTGTGATACAACAAGCTCTATTTACAACAACCTCACTTAATTTGTTAGTTTGGACCATGCCCTCAGCATATGGTGATTTTGAAGGAGAGAGGGGAGGAAACTTTTGCTTGTGCAGGTCCCCTCTTTCTGATAAGCAATGAGAGAAGACCAGAGTTTAAAGGAAGGAGACAGGGAGGTGGAGGGCTGCGAAGACTTTGTCGTAGGCACATGAACAAAGTATAGATGGTATTTATTGGATGTTAGCTTGGCAAGAGGGGCTTCAGGCATGTTCCTCCTCCCAAAATTTCATAACATCACCATTTTAAAAAAGCCAAAAGTTAGTGGATAAACTGCTTGTCGAAACTAGAAATGCTAAAGCTTTTTTTCACATATACATTAATTTAGCACCATGTGACATCATTTTTTATGAGTTCCCTTAGGTGCATCTTATAGCAAACACAAAGGCTGCATCCAAAATTGCTCACAAGCACCACAAAGAGTGCACAAAAAAGGGCACAAACTTTCTAAGTGCAGCACAGTGAAGAGGGGGAGCTGGACCAGTTTAAGTTGTTTTAAAAGGATGCAGCTAATTGTCAGCTCTTACTGAAGAACTGCAGCTGCTTTAAATGGAAGATTCTAAAGCAACTCAGCGAGAGACAGAATCTCTTAAACTTCCTCGGGTCAAGAGGAAGAAACCTTGAGAGGAACCAAGACTTAGAAGGGGAATCATTTTCTGGTTGACACCGGTTAATAATAAAAATAAAAACAACAATAAAATAAAAATGATAAATGTGGCATCAAGCCACACACACACATACATATATACATACAGTGGATATAAAAAGTCTACACACCCCTCTTCAAATGCCAGGTTTTTGTGATGTAAAAACATGACAACAAGACAAATAATTTCACAACTTTTTTCACCTTTAATGTGACCTATAACCTGTACAATGCAATTGAAAAACAAACAGAAACCTTTCAGGGAGGTGAAGTAAAAATAAACAACTGAGATAATGTGGTTGCATAAGTGTGCACACCCTTTTATAACTGGGGATGTGGCTGTGTTCAGATTTAACCAACTACATTTAAATGTTACACATTTACAATTACATTTTATGTTCAATTGGAGTCAGCACACACCTGTCACCAATTAAAGTGCCTCTGATCAACCCCAAATAAAGTTCAGCTGTTCTAGTACACTTGTCCTGATATTTTTGTAGCCACATCTTCCAGCACAAGCCACGGTCCGCAAAGAGTTGCCAGCGCATCAGAGGGGTCCCATTATTCAAAGATATCAGTCAGGTGAAGGCTACAAAAGAATTTCCAAGTCATTAAATACACCATGGAACCCAGTGAAGACTGTCATTATCAAGTGGATAAAACATGGCACAACAGTGACATTACCAAGAACAGGACGTCCGTCCAAATTTGATGATAAGACAAGAAGAAAACTGGTCAGGGAGGCTGCCAAGAGGCCAATAGCAACACTGAAGGAGCTGCAAGAATTTCTGGCAAGTACTGGCTGTGCAGTACATGTGACAACAATCTCCCGTCTTCTTTATATGTCTGGGCTATGGGGTAGAGTGGCAAGATGGAAGCCTTATCTTTCAAAGAAAAACATCCAGGCCTGGCTTAATTTTGCACAAAGACATCTGAAATCTTCCAAACGCATATGGGAAAATGTGTTATAGTCGGATGAAACCAAGGTGAACTTTTTGGACATAATTCCAAAAGGTATATTTGGCACAAAAACAACACTGCTCATCACCAAAAGAACACCATTAGCATGGTGGTGGCAGCATCATTCTTTGGGGCTGTTTTTCTTCAGCTGGAACTGGGGCCTTAGTCGGGGTGGACAGAATTATGAACAGTTCCAAATACCAGTCGGTGTTGGCACAAAACCTCCGGCCTTCTGTTAGAAAGCTGAAGATGAAGAGTAACTTCATCTTTCAGCACGACAATGACCCAAAGCACACATCTAAATCAACAAAAGAATGGCTTCACCGGAATAAGATTAAGGCTTTGGAATAGCCAGAGTCAGACCTGAATCCCATTGAACATCTGTGGGGTGATCTGAAGAGGGCTGTGCACAGGAGATGCCCTCGCAAAAAAAAAAAAGTTGTGAAACTATTTGTCTTGCTGTCTTGCTTTTACATCACAAAAACCTGGCATTTGAACAGGGGTGTGTAGACTTTTTATATCCACTGTATGTGTGTGTATATATGTGTACAGTATTTCAGTGCAGTGTACAGTAGTGCTTTCTTTATGGCTCACCAAACACAAGTGTAAATACCCTTGAATTAATGTTGACATTAACTTCATAAAGCTGCACTTTAATCTCATTGATTTATCTCAAGTCCAGTTGCTGGAGCACAGAGCCAAAGCTTCAACAAATTGTATGAATGTCAAATTACATACAGACTGCATTGTACACCGAAGGGCAATGAAAAAACTTTCCCTTATTCCTACACACCAATCAAGCAGCAAGTGCTGTGTAATGGAAGTCAATCTAATTTCATTACTTTGCCATTTGGCAAGTGCAGTGGCTTATTTTTATCAACAGCACAGAGGAGGTTACACCTGGAATGGCTGAACTGGATGGAATCAATGTTATAACACTTATCATGCGCAGACAACACACACTTGCTCATTATAGGCAAAAAATCAGGTTCTTGTTATTGTGAGATCTGGGTAAGCCCACAGACTCTAACACAGATGTTCTTCTTACTCAACATGTTTCTTTCAGATACACGGTTCACGTTGTGCGACAGTAATTAGCAAATGAGAGGCATCCACTGTGTCAGAGATTTAGCAGATTTAGCAGGTTAAGTGCTGAGGGAAGCCCGTGTCCAGTGACATTCAGACACAGTTCTGCAAGATAACACGCATCCAGACACGGTAAATAAACATGAATCTAATTGCTCGTGCATAATGATGAGGTCTGTCATAATTGCTGGAGTGCTTACACCTCAAATTTAACGTTCCCAGTAACTGCTGTCATGTTTTGCAACAGAATTGTCATCACTGAGAACTGCGTTCATGAGTGTGTACAACAGACATCCAGCCCTTCTAAAATTAATTCCAGGGATGTAACACCACCATCACATCCTCCATAATGACCCAGACCTCCTTAACCTCCTTTAAAAAGGTAAAAGGTAAAGGTGCAAGTAATTGTAACTGTACTATGTGCAGCAAAATGTGTCCTCTGAATTTGATCCATCTGTGGTAGTGAACACATACACACACCCAGAGCAGTGGGCAGCCAACTCCAGCATCCGGGGAGCAGAGAAATGAAGGGCCTTGCTCAAGGAGCCAACAGTGGCAGCTTGCCGAGCCCGGGTATCGAACCCACAACCCTGTCATCGATAGCCCAGATAGCCACCACTGCCCCTAAAAGATTATGAAGTAGAAACAAATAGTCTTTTTTTAACAAAATTAAGCAGGATGGCATGCTGGCACTGCAGGTAGTGCATGTGTTGCACAGCTCCATGGGGCTGGTGTGAGTTCAGTCCCCTTGTCTGGTCCCCTGGTCTAGTCCTTGTTTGTGTGATGTTCTCTCCATGTTTGCAGAGGTGGTCCGGTTTCCTCCCACCTCCCAAAAATACACAGACAGTAGGTGAATTGGCTATGCTGTGTGTGAGTAAGTGTATGCGGCCCCCTTTGATGTACTGGAGCCCTGTCTAGGCCGTATTCCTGCTTCCTGGAAGAAGTGGGTTAGAAGATGGATAGATGAGCCACTTTAAGCAAGACTACAGAGAGTTTCACCTCAACATGTCTTTTACAGTCATTTTACCACCGTGGGCAATACAATCGGCTCTGTTGTTACACTGTTGTAGCAACACTGTCCTTAATTTTGACCCATGTTAGGCAGGGATCACTTTAGTGTAGTCTGGAGTGAAGTGAGTTTTATCATTTCTGTTTTTGGAACACTTCCATGGGCCAATCAGGATGCTTATTTTGTCACTCTCTTGCTACGTCTGTCACTTGCTTTCTTGCTACGTCTGTACTCTGGCTTATAAGAAAACAGAGATGTTATATTTCATTTGTTGCCATTAGGGAACCGCTACAAATTTGTGGGAGACTTACAGGATGGGGTGGGTTGATGGCACTCCTAGTGTGATGTTGATCAGCATAGGCATCTGTCAGCTGTTGCGTTGGAGCTGGGGAGCCGCACTTCGGCTGCATCAACGGCTGTATCAGCGGCAGTTTAAAAGAGGCAGTGGCGACATGTGCAAGTCTGCACCCTTCTGGTGTTGGGGACATGGCTAGTGATAGGGGGAGTTCACATGCACAGGGATTGGGTAATTGGCCTTCTGAATTCGGCAGAAAATAGGATACAATTAGAAAAGAAATATAAGTAGATAACTAAAACAGTGTATTGTAAGAAAGATGCGTTAAATAGAACATTGAACATGTCTGTCTAGTAAAAAGTCAAAAGCTGATGTAACAAAAGAACAATATAAAAAGGACAGCCATGAAACAGTTCACTTAAGGAAAATGCTTGTAGCTGTTCTTTAAAACTAACAATGGTAGGTGTGTCGTGAATATTAATGAAAGAGTTCCAAGTCTTTGGTGCAGAAGCCTTCTTTACCTGTCTTCCTCTATATTCTAACAATGGACTCCAGACAGACCTTCCCTTAAAGAGTTCAAAATCAGGCTGTGAATCTGCAGTGAATTTCTAACTACAGTTCTTTTACTCCCTCTCCCACCGTGCCTCCTCACCCTCTTCATACCTGTTCTTTATGACATGTAGACCCCTCTGGCCCCACTGTGTTCTTCACTGTGTAGGAGCACATCTACTGTATTTGGTATGAGAAATGCTCTCCTCACCAATACATTTGGGAAATCACATCAGTCAGTCAACCGTACAGACAAGCCATTGTGGTCTTCCTGAATACATGGTGTACAACACAGTAGCTCAGCAGTGGGACTGCATGTTTACATGAGAAAAACTAGATATACCTTAGATGTTTTAGAGCTATTAATTATTCAAAACCAGAAGGCAATGACCTGTTGTCTATTTGCAACATCAGATGGAGCAGTGTACATAGAAACAGAGAAGATATTCTCAAAAGTCTTCAAATCAATTAATCAATCAAGCAGTCAATTATTGAGATCATTAAAAATTTTCCAAAACATACCAGCCATATTAAAAGCTACCTGACCCTCGCACCATCAAAACAGCTCTCACCCATCAAGGCCATCAGACCTCTGAAGGCGTCCTGTGGAATTTGGCACCAAGGCAAGCAGCAGAAGTCCTGCAATTTGTTAGGTGGGGCCTGGGGGCACCTTTGAGCTGTTTTTTTCACTAGAGTTGTTGATGAGGTGGGGTGGTGATCATCCAACATCCTGACCTCACTAACACTCTTGTCGCTGAATGCAATCAAATTCTCACAGCAATGCTCCAAAAACTAGTAGAAAGCCTTATTCCCTGAACAGTAGAGGCAGTTACTCCAACAACAGCATAAGAATAAACCTTTTTAAAGCTCTTGATTTTAGAAGAAACAGTACATGATCATGTACCCCAATTCTTTTGTCTATATAGTTGGTGTAACAGACATAACATTTAGGTAGGTTTTTCCTTCTGTTATGAACACTGTTGTGGAAATATATGATACATATTCCTGTATGACTTTAAACAAATGTGCATATTATGTCGTCGTACATGTTCTGCATTTCCACATATGCTGGTGCATATGCTCACACACCCACAGTTGTTATAAGCCAGTTGAATGGCCGAGAGGTGGCTGAGCCTCAAACAGAGCACACTAGACCTCTGTCCCTCTGGGACTGGCTATTGAAGTCCAGGCAGCCTTCCAGACCAGCTTCCAAGTTGAGAGAGAGAGAGAGAAAGAGAGGTTAACAAAGGCTCAGGGGAAAGACCCCAGCCACCTGGCCTGGAGTAAGGAGGGAGGCCCTGAGGGTATGAGCTCAACTCACTCTACAGCCAGTGGTGAGAAGGGTCATGCCAAAAGAACAAGCTTTGCCTTTGCATGGGGGGAGGGGGGGGGGTGAGAGAGGCAGGCAGGCAGGCGTGAGAGGTGCAAGAACAAAAATGTGAATCACAATCATGAAATCATTGGCAGCTTATAGAGATGATATGTGCCTGAACTTCCCCTGAGAAACATGTGTATGTTTGGGCATGTGCTGTCAGTCCAACTGGTCAGTCCTGAGCAATTAAAGCCAGTAACAGTGTGATCCAGCCATTAATCTCCTTGGAAACAGCACAGCCTTTGCAAATGGCCTCCGTTTAAGCACAGTATCAGCAGAACCATCTTTTTTTTTTTTCCTTTTTACATTTTACTATAACCACTATATGAAATTACAAACCCATTTAACACTTGTGGAAATTGCATGTTATCATTCATTTGTACAATGTCAGTATGTTACAGTTCACTGCTTCCATTTACAAAATGAAATGGCAGTTAAAAATCTGCTCATTTCTACAGTCCATTGTTGCGTGCTGGAATATATAGAAATGTGCTTAAGAAAGTATTATAACAGTAATAGCAGTTATTGAATGTGTCAGGTCAGAAGTAAAAGCTTATGAGCCTGTAAAGTGCAGCAGAACGAGCAAGGCTGAGACAAAGATAAAAACTGCGTAAAACGCAATATACGTTTTGGCTGTTTCATTTATTTGGAAGGTAACCTGTTCCAGTCCCCAGGCATTGCCTTATTGAGACTGGGTTCTGTTAGCCAATATAAACTTCTGAATTTTCTGCCAACTAATCCTCAAACTGCTTTATTTGGATTTTGCGCTAGTTCTGGCTCGAGTTGAGTGTTGTTCAGGTCTCGTCTCACTCCCAGCACTACCGGACCAGTGCCAGTCCATGTTTGCTTTACTCACAGCTCTGTGGATTCTCCTGAGGAATCACTGAAATATGCACAGTGTGGCCTCAGTGAGCCTCAGTGAGCTATTTCTGCATTTTGATGCAGACAGGTTTACATGCACTCTCACAGAAGTACAAATCACCTTCAAGGGAAGTAAATACAGATACAGTTAGAATCATAATGAAGGTATCTGTGTGTCCACATCCATAACATACAAATTAAACAGCCCTAAAATATACCAGTTTTTAATTTAGCGTGACTGAATTTCTGCTGGTCCGTTCACCATGAAATTCTGGTACAATAGAATGATTTAAAACAGGCCAGTCAGATTTATTCAAAGAATTTAAAGAATTTCTCACATATCACTTAAGAAAACTGTTACAAATGATTAACTGGTTCATTAAAGAAATGAAAAATTAATTAATTTAAAATTTAAGAATTAAATTTAATTAAATTAAATCAAAGCTAAGAATAAGATAGTGTTTGACTTTGTACACTAAATTTGACAGACTTAAATTCCCCAAAATAACAGACCAAAAAAGTTCAAACTGCATGACAGTGATTATGTGCAAAGCCTAAGTCTTCAAATCTGGACCTTGAATCCAGTTTCCAGTCTTGGATTTTGCTCTCGCTGGAAGTTAAGGGAACAGCTAATAAAACTGGCTACTTTTAATGTGTCCCAATTCAGGGGCTGCATCCTTTAGAGGCTGTATTTTAAAGGCTGATTGCATCACAGTAGCTTAACTAGGCTGTCCCATTTCGAAGGCTCTTTATTAAGATCTTGGTTTCGTTTTGTGACGCAATGGTAAGGGAACAGCAGTGCTGAGACGCAAACAGGAAATCCGCCCTAGAGTAGTCTCATTTCGGTTCAGCCTATGCAGTCTATGCAGCCTTTGAAGGCTTTGGGTAGACACACCTATAGTGTTACACCTACAAGGGATTTCAAAGTTCAGCACTGGATTCAAATTCAAACTAAATGGGGTGATTTAGTAATCTACATCAACAGACTTTTGTTGTCTTCTAGGCAGAAAGTCACAAGAGCAATTCCTCCATGTTTAATGCATTATGAGAGAGTTACAGCCTCACTCTACAGCAGCACTGTACTACTCCTGTTACAAAATAAGACCACTCACTTTGCTTTCTTCATGTCAAGCCTGATGCTTTTTAAGGCCAGACAGGTCAAGTGACAAGTGCATGGTTGTGGACTGATGCAGAACAGCTGATACACACATCTCCAGGCAAGAGGTAAGCAAATAAGGGACCTGTCTGCCTCCCGCCTGCGCCTCGTCCCGGACCTGACGGAGTCACTTATCAGAGCAGAATCTAATGACTTGCCAAACAGGACAGGTTATATCTGTGACCTTGGCACTCTTCAGCAAGCTGTGCTCAGAGCTCTGGACTTGAGTTCCTTCAAACCCTAGATCAGCCAGCCTGTAATTTACCTTCAACACCAAGCAGCGCAGAACACAGGAGCAAGAGCCATGATAATGAACTCTGTCTTGCACATCTTTCAGAGCCCTTGGATATTAGTCTGACTCTTTTTCCTTGGCTTTTATAAACACCCCAGTCAGTTGGTGACATCTCTAGCCTGGAGTCTGCTGCTAGGTTATTAAATATTGCATCACATTAAGCCAGTCGTTTATATGACTGCAATATGCTGCATATTCTGTCTTTCTGGGAGTAGGCAAAAGTCATATAGTCTGAAAAAGGTAAAGAGAAGAAATTAGTTCTCTTTGGGTTTATAGAGTACAGAGAATGTGAGCATTATCAAAGTGAGGCGACTGACTCTGGCAGATCTGACTAGAATAGCCTTAGTAAATAGAGATTAGCCAGAAGGTAACACAGACTCAGGAGAACCCTGAAACACTGGCATCCATCCACTCTGCAATTCAGTATGTCCATGAGCCCCTGGATTTATCTAAAGAGCAACATTAATTACCAGCTAAACTAAACAAGTATGTCTTCAGCCTGGACTTGAAGATCGAGACTGTGTCTTAGTCCCAAATATTATCTGGATCTGGTTATCTGGTAAATGTACTTTTGGATCCCCTAACTTAAACATCAAAGAAACTTTGCGAATAAAGCTGTGCATGCAAGACGACCCAAAAATATTCAGAACTAGAGGCATTCTGCTAAGAGAATAGATGGAAAATACTTTTTGATTACATTTTATTTGTATAGTTGAAATTGAAAGAGGTTTATAGAGACTTTTTTGGAAATATTGCACTTATTATCTTTGAGCAAATATGAAACATTCAGGTATGGTCTTATTTACATTACATTTACGGCATTTAGCAGATGCTCTTATCCAGAGCGACTTACAAAAGTGCTTCACTAGCCAGTGAAGAGAGAACACAGCAGTGGAGAGACATGGCTGAATTTAGAAACGCTGAAGACGACCCGTGCCGCTGCATTCTGGAAAAGTTGCAGGGGCCTGATGGTGCGCAAAGGGAGAACAGCCAGAAAAGAGTTGCAGTAGTCAAGTCTTAAAATGACAAGAGACTAAACGAGCACCTGAGTGGCCTCTCTAGAGAGGAAGGGTCAGAAGGTAACACAGACTCAGGAAAGCCCTGAAACAATGGCATCCGTCCACTTCACCGTCTACAAATCTGAGTGATTGTGTGTCTTATGGTTTTTTTAAGTAGTGTTCACTTCATCCTTATACTTAAGTTTATGTGAATTTAGCTGAGCTGACTTTTGGGTTGTGTTGGGTCATTCCTCAAGTATCAGTGTATCCTCAAAC
Organism: Salminus brasiliensis; assembly: GCF_030463535.1. Lineage (NCBI taxonomy): Eukaryota > Metazoa > Chordata > Actinopteri > Characiformes > Bryconidae > Salminus > Salminus brasiliensis. The sequence continues at coordinate 41,652,732 of NC_132880.1, read as the reverse complement.
ATCAAGAATCAATTATTTACAACTATACAACTATTTTATTGTACTGGGGTATAAATCTTAAGCAGGTTCAAGGTTAGGATTATGATTATCTTCTAGGTTAAAGGTTAGGTTGTAGGTAAGGTAAATATTTAGGGTTTAGGGTAAGAGAAATATCATAGTTGTAATGTTAGTAGATATGAATCTGAATGTGGTAAAATGAGAGGTTAAGCCTCTGCAATCAAGCTACACTCCTTAATGAAGGCTCCATGGCATGAGTTCCATTATGTTGAGGCTATTTAGACTTTTCTATAATTTATACACTTATTCCTGCAAAAGACATTTAGAAACATAGATTAGCTCTTTAACATGGCTCTATGGCATCACTCCCAAATTTGGGCATATTAGTTTATGTGCTTTACTTCAACTGTAAGAGGATAATAGTGGGAGTGATATCCCAGCGTCCCCTGCAGAATGTGCCAGCAGCTCCTGTTATGATGTCACCCCTCTCCCCCCTCGGCGAGTTACTTATTCATCTGACTGAATCAGTGTAGAGCCGAGGAAAGGTGTGCACCTGTTTTTTTCCCCCATTCCTTCCTTTATCTTCCTTTTTGCTCTGCTGCTTTTAAACAGCAGGATGAAAATGGCTCTGCAGTCCAGCTCCAGTACAACACAGCCCAGGAGAGGGCAAGAAAGAAAGATTCAAGGACAGTGAGCGACAGGAAGACCTTTTTTACAGAGGAGTTCTTACTCATGAGAAAAAAAAGAAGAAATGTGAATTAATCACAGGCCTCATTTCCATAGGAGCCAGTAAGCATCTGTCAGAATGTGTTAAGTGTAAGGGGTTGCATGGAAAAGGGCAATCTCATGCAGCAGTCGGGGTTTTGTGCCGTACAGAGGAGAGGAAGAGAGATGGCTGGAGTAAGGTGTTCAGCTCTAGGAAAGAGCAACCACATGTTGTGACCTACCCTGTGTGCCAAAACCGGTGCAGGAAATAGGTTCTCGGCATGCTAGGGCCACAAATTCCTGACCAGCAGGCTAGCACAGCTGTGTAGCATCTTGGCATGAGGGGCAGGGCATTTTAGACCAATCTTCAGGAAGCTGTGAGAATGGTGAACACCTTGCGAGAACAGATCAGAAGAGGTTTTTTCACATCAGGCAAAGCTGCAGACATCAACTTTAACAAGTATGAGGGACAATTTGTCGTGTTAGGGCTTGCTATGGACCTGCTGTGACACTGTGTATTTCTCCATTGGAAATATATTTTTTTAATGTCCAAGATTTTATGGCTTCAGCTCGTGGTTTAAGAAAAAACCCTAAATGATGAATTTTTTTTAGCTTGAAATTTAATGACTTTTACTAGAGTGACCCTAAGAAAAAAAGAAGCATTGCTTTTGTTCACACTGTACAACACCAGGGTACATAGATTGTCTTGGGGTCATTTGTGACCCTTAGGATGAGAGGAGTATACAAAATGTTAAGATTGACAGTTCATGGGAACTGTGGGGGTCAACATGAGATGTTGACCCCCACAGAAAACCTTTAGAAAGAGCTGCTTGGAAAGATCGGATTGGCTCAGCGGTCTAATGCCCTGGCACTTTGATGGGGTGTTTGGGGGGGTGCAAGTTCGAATCCCATTGGCGCTTTGCCATCAGCGGCAAGAGTTTGAGAGGGCACAGCCGGTTGTGCTTTCTCTGAGTGGGTAGATGGTGCTCTCTCCCCTCATCACTCTTAAGGGTTGGCCAGCTGTTAGGCATCTGTTAGCTGGTGCTTACCTTCCTAGTGTGGGGAGTATTGCTAGTGCTAGGGGAATTTGGGAAAGGCCAGAGTAATTGGCAGTACCAAACATGGAGAAAAAAGGGGATAAAATGTAGACAAACAAAATAAAGAAAATAAACATAGCAAAGAAAGAGCTGTTCATATGCTGGTAAGACAGGTAAATCAAACATCCATATGAATGCCAAGAACCTGCATGAAAGTTCAACAGTTAAGAGAGTGCCAAGAGGGTGGCTGTGAACAAAGGAAGTGGGCACTTTTAGTAAAGGTACTTTTGGAGCTCTAATAGTCCTTTGACCTAAACAGCATAAAATGTTGTATTGACTTTAAACAAGCTATGTATTATTACCCAAGATTATCTCTGAACTAAAGGGCATAAGAAGTCAATGTGGGTTCTCCATTGGAAATATCTATTTAGTCAATGGCCAGGTTTAATGTCTGTACTTTGAAACTGCAGTTCCAAATAGTAGCTCAAACCATACGGCCTGTGTATAAGGTTGTCATACAGACCACTGGGAAAGAGATCCATGCTCCTGCCAAAACTGTTCAGAGACCATCACCGTCTGTATGCAGTGGACCAGCTTCTTACGGTGCGTTCTTTCAAAGGAGCGAGAAGGAACCCTGAGACAGCAACATGCAGGATTTGAAGGATCTTAGGGCTATCTGTGCTTGAACTGGGAATCAATCCCTTCTGAGTGCTTCCCCGGATGGCACAGATAAATGAGCTCTCCCTGTTGTCTGTAAATGGCCTCTGGATTCTGACAGCGAAACTTGGGTGCTCTTCTGCCAACGGCGACACAACACCAGAGGCATTTGCATTAAAGCATGCGTACATTGCTCTGGGACCTTTTCAAGCCCCTCAACATGAAAAAGAACCAAAATCCGTAGTGACACCACAGCTCTGTCTTCATCTTGCTTTCATTGTTTCCGTGGGTACAGATAAATGGTCCAACTTTCCGCAGCAGCTGTGCCGCTTGTCCGCAAGACTTCGTAAACAGCTTTTAAAAGCCGTTGCCTCTTTAGGCATATTTCAGCGTTGTCACAGTTACCGCTCAACGCTATATCTAAAAGCTGTCAGATTACACGTTCCACTGCTCTAAACTGACCCGTTTCTGACCTGCCTGTCATCGAGATGCAAGCTTGTTAAAGCAACTCATTTGCACGGGATCATTTCATTTTGCTTCCGAATTGGCTGGAGTCCCCCAAGCATATGCCCAGCTTGTTAGGTGCGTAAGTGGTTGAAACCTGAACAAGCACAATTGGTTGCTCTGACACAGAGTGCCGATTGTGTTGGCATCACCAGAGCCTCGAAGGTGGCTAAATTCAAGGATAATGTGCTGAGGGCCTTAGCATCCCTCCTATTGTTCTTACCCAACACACAGGGGATGAACTCATTCTCTGCAAGTAGACTTGCCATAATGAGTTATGGTTCGTTTTCCAGCTGGCTCTACTGGAGGATAGAAGCACCATCAATAACAGCCTGGTTTGTACGTTCCCTCATGCCCCTGCTCCCAACCAACAAAAGTTATCCATTAGGACACCATGAACACAGTCAGGGCACGTATCCCTACTTTTACGAAGGCACCCCTCGGCTTATCCTGTGAGTCCATACAAGTCACTCTCGGGCTGTTTTGAGTGTTTACACACTGAAAGATGTTAAAGCTGTCGCAACATCTGTTTTACGAAGCTCAAAGTGATTAAGATGCAGTTAACTGTAAAGCATGAGGAACACTGTACTGTAATAACTTCTGATTGCAGGATCATATTGATGTTGTCTGTCAGTGGAGTCAAATTAGCGAGATGTGATGTACGCTGTCTTTGGTAGCCCAGCAGGAGTCAATAGGCAGCGTGCGAGACCAGCAGATCTAATCAAGGCGTTTTTTTGGCTTGCAGCCCAAATGAATTCATTTGCTTACAATTGGTCGGTGCCAGAATCTGATTACAAAAGCTGCATTCCTGCGACAGGAACGGAGTAATCACATGGAGGCTGCGCTACGCTAAGTAGGCCTCCTTTAGCTTTCGAACCCCCACTGTGACATTAACATCTCGAACAAATTCCTTTATGCACTCCAGCAAAGGCTTGATGCTAAACATGGCGCATTCACCGAAAGAGGAGTGTGTGTAATCTCGTACGTGTGTGCTTTTGTTAATGCCATTGTTGTTATATAATAGGCTACTGCGCAGCATTCTGGATATGTAATCCTCGTTTTATTCTGCTAGCACTCTAGATAATTCCCACTAATTCACAGCAGTGACCAGTATGCATTTCCACTGCTCTTCCTCTGTCCTGTAATTTCCACACAACACAACACTGCAACACTAGTGCTGCAGCAGCACCTAACAGATCAGCCAACGGAATCAATACATCTGAATTTTCTTCTCGGAAAACAAAGTTCCTTAAGTTTTGTCCTGACAGAACTTCAGCAGAACTCAGCTCAGGGAGATGTAGGGCATGAACGTTCTGTAGTGCAAATGACTAGGATGCTAATGATTTTCTTCAATTTGATGATGCGATCAAAGCAGTGGGCTGGAAATAAGACTGCATCACGTGTGTACAGTAGCTCCCCAGCCCAGCGTGCCAGCTTGCGGAGTCACCAACACACAAAAGAGAGGGCCATTTCACAGAGGTAGCCAATTAAATAGATTTAAATAAACATACAGCTTTATTACCTCTGGGAAGCCTCCCTGGGTTTAAATGAGCTGATCTAATTGAGAATAATGATGTGCTTGTGTAATGTTATTAGCAACAATTGGGGTATGATCTGCGTAAAATAAAAGACGACCAGTTTAAGGCAGGAGGCTCTCGGGAACGTGTTTAGCAGTTTTTGTAAGCTCTCCGGAAGCCGGAAACAAAAACATGGAACTTGAAAGTCATGTATGCTGCATCTTCGGTGGAGTTCATTTCCCCATGTTTAAGCAGTGTTTCTATGGCATTTTTTGACAGAATGTCCAACTTTTCACTCCAGCTTTTTGCCATTTTTTGCAGTAACTGGTCTTGCAATTTTAGTGTAGGCCTGGGTGTTCTGGCAGTATTGTCATCGTAACAATAATAATAGCCTGGAACAACAATGCTATTCTTGTTTTTTTTTTTCTAGTGTGCCATCTGCACTGTAGAATTCACACATTCGCACAAATAATTAGTGCAGCAACTGGCGTAATTCCAGTAACACCTCTCTAATGATGACTGAGCTGTCGGTGAAGAAAAAGAAAAAGACTGCTGTACTGCATGAACATTGCTTATAACTACACATATAATACAGGCATTGTACGGATATTTTTAATTAACATTATAATTCAGAATTGTATTTATTTTTTTTGCAGCCATATTATGATTCTCTCTGAGAGCATGTTTGCAAGCACCTTGCAAGCACCTTGTCCAGACATCAGATCTGGATGCACCTTCCATTTACACCTTTTTTTTTTTTTTGCATCTCCAGTGTGAACTGATGAGATACATTTACTTTTTCATGTAAAAAGCAACATATCAACACATTACTACTGCAAACGGTTTCTCACCTGTTACTAGCAGTGTCTCATTCACTCAAATATTGGAAAAACCTAAAATCATTATTTTATCTTTGTATGCTTCCTGGGGCATCACTAGCTGAAAGCTGAATTAGTCAGACAGAGTAGGTTGTTGCTACTGAACCCGCTGATACCCTACCCCCCAACCCCAGAGCCCAATTGCATAGTAACACTACCATCTGGGTACCAACTGGGTCTTATATTTATATAATTAAAATGTTAGAAGCCTTGAGATCTGGCTTTATGTAATGACAAGTAACCACACCAGTGTCTATGTTGCTGCTCTTGTGCTCTTCCCTATGTCCACTCATCACAGCATCCCTGATGCACCTCTCTGCTCTTCTACAGCAGAATACTTATCCTAAACACACCTGTAAATCCACAGTGGGCTATCTAAAGAGGCCCTTACAGTCCCTCTACCTAAACATCACTGAACATCCGAAGAACAGCTGTGAATCTCCCAAACAAGAGTTGAAAACCGTGTAGCTGCTTTAGAACGTATTTACAAGCTTTTGGTATTACTGTATTACTCATGGTATTACTGTGTACTGACCATGTAGGGTGCCCAACAGTGGAACTGTGTTCTCTGGAATGATGGTGCTCCATCTAGTACTTCTGGGATGGGTTGCAGAGTTGGGGATGAGGTGGGGCAGTGATCATCCCACACAGCCTGACCTTACTAACGCTCTTGTTGTGAATGCCATCAGCTTTCTCACAGCAATGCTCCAGAATCTAGTAATGGAGAAAGTAAAGACAGTTACTCAAACAACAGCAGATTATTTTCTTATTTAATACCCTTGATTTTGGAAGAAATAATAATTGAGCAGGTGTCCCCATATTTTTGTCCATTATTATTCACTTACTTAACCTATGCAGATGTTTCCATGCCACCATACAAAATGTATTCCCTTCACACTTGTGTTGATCAAGAGCTGTACTGACCATGTGTCCTAGATGTGTTTACCCATGGTGTTTCATTAGGAGCTGTTGTTAAGGTAGCTGCCAATAGAGATCCAATTAAGACACCACATCACCTTTAACATGCTCTGACAAAATGTGATATTTAGCTGTAGCCAATGTTTGTGCATCACTTTTGCACATTTATTTGGTGACTTTTTAACTCAACTATTAAAAAGTGAAATAGTTTTATAATTTCAGAGAGGTCAAGATGTCCTGGAGATATGAACTCAGCTGACCTTGCTCATGGGAAACCCTCTGCCACTGTGGACAAATGATAAAATACAGATTTATTTTAATGAGTGTTTCTTATTTCAGAGATGTTGAACAATACTGTGAGACGTGTCATTTTGAAAACAGAACATTGCCCAAGCCTAGTCTGACATGTGTTTTCTCTCTCTCTCACTCTCTCTCTCTCTCTCTCTCTCTCTCTCTCTCTCTCTCTCTCTCTCTCTCTCTTCTTTCTTTCAGTTCTTTTCGGCCAGTTTGTCCTGTTCCAGACGTCTCTCAATGATGTGGTTGACATTTACGACGGGCCTACACAGCAGTCCCCCCTGCTCTCCTCTCTCTCAGGCTCTCATTCAGGTAAGGCTCACACTCACACTAAGGGAGAGTGGTGATTATGTCAGACATTTGATTGCACTTCCCATTTTGAAGACCTTTAATTCTGATGACACCTCTCTGGCTGAAATACAGTCATTGCTATTCAAAGTTCAAAAGGTCCTAAAGGTTTCAAAAGATCCCCGGTGACTGCTTTCGGAATCTATAAAGTTCCTGATATCAGCACATTGGCTCCAGCCTCCCCATCATGGTGACTAACAGCGGGTGTAAGTGTCCGGCTGCCGTGGTGTGTGCCACAAGGAAGAAATGATGGCAGGGTGAGACTGAAAGGAAATGGCTTATTTTTCCTCTCCTTATCTTCTTCCAGTGGCTTTACAGATGAAAAGCAGTTAGTGCCATTGATTGAAGCGATAGAGCTTCGAGGGAGATCAATGAGACAGACACTACTTATCTAAGCCCTTTTATTCGCTGTAATATACTTTGCAAACACACAGTTTCATGAGAAAAGAGAAGCCCCATGAAAAGGCTAAGAAGCAACTTAGTAAAAGTGATGATCAAATCTTTCGGCAGCGAGTTGCAGCACGTTGAGCGAGACCTAATTCTGTAGATTAGACTTCTGCATCCACACGCTCACATTTTTACTAAACAACAGAATCTATTCTAACTTTCACGCAGTAAATATAACAAGCATTTGTGTTCTCAAAAAGTAGTTGGTATATTTTAAGGAGAACACATATTTAAGCAGTTGGTTCCAGATCTCTCCTCAAAGCCTCAGGCAACACATGAATTTATGTTAGACTTCAGCACCAGCATGTCTGTAGCTCTGGTCAGCCAGTGTTAGAACATATGCTCATTCGCCGTATCTTCATATTGTGAAGAGTTTATCCTGGTTTTGGTGGAGTAACTGTCTCTACTGTCCAGGGAAGGCTTTGTACTAGATTTTGGAGCAGTGCTGTGAGGATTTGATTGCGTACAGCAACAAGAGCATAAGTGTTGCATAAGAACTGATCACCTCCCCACTTCATCCCCAACTCTTCCCAAACATATTGGATGGAGCACCAACCATCATTCCAGAGAGCACAGTTGCACTTCTCCACTACCCCTCTAGCTCATGCCTGGAATTGGACATAGTGGCAATAATTTGCACATCTGTGTCTGCAATAGGTGCAACTTAAAGTAGCTGAATGCATTTGTTAGTAGGGATGTCCACAAACATCCTAGAACACCTAGGTGACCCTGAGAAGAACAGATTTGTCAGTAACCAGGCTTTGTGTGCCTAGATTTTGTTTGTCCATAATTGTGACTTGTATTTTCTTGCAACTGTAATTAATGTTATATTGCCTTTACATTATTAGTAGTATTTAAATATTCCTTAAATTTGGCACACTGCACCACTGAGCCAGAGTAAGTATGATTTGGTAGTACCTGAGTGCTGAATGGCAATGAATTTTGAATCTTGAAATGAACCTGAATCGAAACCTAGCTTCTCTGTGTGATGTGCTCAGGGATGCCAAGCTGCAAAAAAGAAAGAATTCACAATGCTTGTTTGTTTTTTCGTTCTCTTTTTCAGGAGAGTCATTGCCCTTGAGTACTGGAAACCAGATAACTATCAAGTTCACCACAGTTGGACCAGAAACTGCCAAAGGCTTTCACTTTGTGTACCAAGGTCGGTTTAAACTTTCAAAACAAACAGCTTATTAGCATTTACATATGGCAAAGAACCAAGCGCGTCTGGTTTTCCCCTTTTGACACCTAGAATCTGTGAAAAAGACTGGAAGTAATTCATTAGGGTTTTAAAAATGTCCAAGAATGTTTTGTAAGAGTTTCCACTGACCTCTGATTTGTGCTTACCAGGGTCAGAAACAATTTTAGAAAAAGTTGTTTTCAAGTTTTTAAGTTTAGTATGTGAAAGAAGATGTAGGGTTGTGTTATTCGCCTGAAAGACCTGTAATAAGACTTTTTTCCATGCAGTTTTTGATTCAGTTCATGCAGAGGCTTAAATGTGCTATTTGAAATTATGTTGTGTTGACATATCCATCAGTATATACATTTGTGTTATAATAATACAATTAGTGTGATATTTATACAGTGTTTACTGGATGACTATATATGATTATGGGATTGTGGGTTCAATACCTGTGGCCACTAAGCTGCCACCGCTGGGCCCTTGAGCAAGGACCTTTACCTCTCTACTTAAAGGATGTCATAGCATGGCTGACCCTGTGCTCTGACCCCAACTTTTTAAGCTGGAATATGTGATGACAACATTTATGAGGCAGTAGTGTCTCAATGGCTGGAGTGCTGGGTTATTGATCACAGGGTTATGGGTTTGATACCCATGTCCACTAAGCTGCAACTGCTGGGCTCATGAGCAAGATTCTTAACCTTTTTGCTCCAGGAATGCTGTACCATGGCTGACCCTGAGCTCTGACCCAGGCCTTCCAAGCTGGAATATGTGAAAAGAGCAGTTTATAATTTTTTGATCACAGGGTTGTGGGTTCACCACCTGGGTCTACTAAATTAACATTGTTATTGCGCCAGGAATGCTGTAGCATGGCTGACCCTGAGCTCTGACCCTAGGCTTTCAAGCTGTAATGTGTTGAGAGAACAATTTACAATGTATTGATCACAGGGTTGTGGGTTCGCTACCCAGGTCCACTAAGGTGCCACAGTTTTTGCTTCAGTGATACAGTATCATGGTTGACCCTGAGCTCTGACCCTGGCTTTCCAATATATATGTGGATATATGTGGATATGTGGAGAGAGCATTTTACTATTTTTCTGATCTAAGGGTTATGGGTTCGCTACCCAGATTCACTAAATTGTTTCTGCTACAGGGATGGATGGTTGACCCTGAGCTCTGAATCTGTCTTTCTAAGCTGGGATATGAAAAAAGAAGAATTCCATCATCATCACATTGTACAATTGTATAAGAATAAATGACAATAAAGGCACATTGCTTTACAACAGACTAAGAGTAGATTAGAATAAGAAAAAATACATTGGGGGTACATGGTTATTCGGGGCAAAGCACAACTCCTATTTCCCATGCTAATCAGTCTTGTTAGAATAATCCAGCTGCCACTAAATGAAATCTGCATGCAGTAAATGTTGGACAAACAGAGTCTTAGGTAATTATGTTTAGAGGGCAAAGCTGGTGACCTGAATATTTGTGTGTGTTCAGTGTTTACTATGTGTGCTAGGAGTCATGTGTGAGTTTTAAAGATTACTTGCGTCGTTATTCAAGGCAGCACAACTTTCCCAGAATTGTCTGATTCATGCCTCTGGAGTGTGCTGAGCCTTGAAGGCTTTGGAGGAAGGGTTTTTGTCAGCTCGCTGTTGATGATGCTTACCGGCTAAAAACCATTACTCAGCACTGTTGGGAGACGTGATGCTGCTCCGCTCAGCAAACGTTTCAAATCTGCTCCGAAGCTCCAACATGATCAAGCTTCTTATAATTCTACAAACTGTTCATATTTCCCCTCCTAAATCTCTTCAAAGAGCCACCCAAGACTCTCCAGCGTCGAGACAGCATGTCCTGAAGCGCTACAGACTTCCGAATTTGCTCCAACTACAACCCCCCCCCCTCCCACCCCCCCAACATCCATGTCTCCCTTCACCGCCCCACTGTGTTCTGGAAAGCCTTTAAACGTTGCTTCACAGTCGCCTGTGACTCAGCGGGTTTCGTGGCTGGAGACCATGGGCCGTGCTAGGCGCTAATCTGCCCCTTGGTTATCGACTGGTCAAACAGTCGACATCCCGCTATGATGTTTGTAAAGATTCTGACTGAATTAGAGGCTCTGCAGTTCAAGACCAGTTCACAACGTTTGGATGACAGATTGCTAGGATGTTTAAGCTGGAAAAGGAAGGTTCTTTAGCTGGCCGTTGCAGCTTTACAGCAGAAGAACTCACAGTTGCAGGGCTGGTGGATGAGTAACAGCCTGACATTTGTGAAAAAGAGTTTAAAGTAAGCTGAGCTCTCACTCGCTGTTTAAGGTTATTAAATGTTTTCACATACAGTACAAATACAGTATTATGGGAAAGGATCATTTAATGGTGTTTTTACCTTCTGCACAAGCACACAGTCTGAAAAACAAGTCTCCTCAGAATCAGCTTTGAGTTGTTTTCAAGCCGTTGTTTTAATGGAGCTCTCCAAAACTGCAGGTTTACCTCTGCTGTTCCACCTTGAGGAGCTTTCAGCTGCGGTCAAGGCTGTTCCTTCAGTAACTGGGAAACGATTTCAAGGCTTTTTTTTTTCCCACAAATGAGGAGGTGGAAACAACCGCAGGCTGGTTTCACCCCCTCTGGCTTCTCTAGGCAACTCCTTATTAAACCTATAGACATAAACCACACAAATATGGCTTGGAAAATAGTCTCCACTTATTTCTTCTATTGACACGTGGATGAAATAAATCCTATTTAGGCAGACGAATCCAATTACAGCAGTTACATTTCACACGCATTATTCAGAAATCTCTTACTGTACACCTATGACCTGCTCTTTTTCACACCTGAAACGAGAAGAGGAGGCTGGAGGAAGGCACTAGGAGTGTGTATCTATAGTCAGTGAGTTATTAATGCTGTTTCGCTCTACTGTTTGAATGTGTTTACGTCATTACATAGTGAATTACACAGTTCGTGACTCGAAAGGATCCTTACTCCCTCATCTGTATTGTGCTACATAGGGGAAAGTAGCTGTTAACACTGTATTTAGTGGTAAAACACGTCATTACATCAGTTCAAGCATTTTCTCATCATTAGCCCTATTAACCTCAGAGTTCACTGGTCCCAAAGCTCAGTAGCATGAACAAATCCACGCAATCAGTGCAGGATCCACGCAATAACTTGCGGGCAGGATATAATTTGCAACGCCGCGGTCATAGCGGGCAAACATCCAGCAGGTTGTTGGTGGAAGCAGGCGGGAATTATCTCTCACTGGAGGAAACTGCTTGTGGATGAGGGCAGTGAACAGCAGAAAAGAATTGGACCCCCGGAGTCTTAAACCTAGCTTATTAAATCAACTAATCTTGATATCAGTATTAGATGCTGTAGGGGGAGAGTTTGTAAAGTCATTTAAAGTAGTCTTAATTTTACTCTAGCTGTAATGTGTCAGTACAGTCTGCTCAGATCCTCAGATGAACATGAACAAGTCCGAATACCAGTAGACCAGTCCTAGCAAGGTCTGTCCTACCTCAGCTGCAGCCTAGACCTTAGGACACACCGACTGTTAAAAATCCTACATCTGTAGAAACTAGAGTGAGTGCCACACAGCTCCAGGGGCCTGGAGTTAAGGGGTCAAGCCTCGATTCGGCCATTGTCTGTGAGGAGTTCAGTGTCCCCATGGTCCCTGTGTCCATGTGGGTTTCTTCCAGGTGCTTCAGTTTCTGTCCATCTCTCAAAAAAAACAATTATCCTTACTGGGAGAATCAGAGCTCAGGCGGACAGTTCACTAACTGCTTGTGGATGAGAGCAGTGAACTGCAGTGGGGAAAAAATTGACCCCTGGAGCTTAAACCTAGCTTATTAAATCAACTAATCTTGATATCAGTATTAGATGCAGCAGTGGGAGAGTCTTAATTTTACTCTAGCTGGGATGGGTCAGCACAGCCTGCTCAGTGTCTTTCAAATGTGCATGAACGAGTCCAGAGCCTTTGCATACCAGTGCTATCAAGGTCTGTCAGGACACACCTACTGTTAGAAAGTTCTACAGCTGTAGTAGCTGGAGTGAGTGCTGACAGCTCCAGAGCCTGAAGTTGTGGGTCCGAGCCTTGATTTGGTCATTGTCTGTGAGGAGTTTGGTGTCCCCATGGTCCCCGTGTCCATGTGGGTTTCTTCCAGGATCAGGCTCAGATCACGGCGTAACTGTGTAATACCCATAGAAATACACACTATTGCTATTTTAAAGAACACTGCAACATGACTGACGCCCTGTGTAGCTCATCATTTCCATAATAGGGGATTATTTCTGACAGCCTTAGGTAAAAAAACTGAGTATAATGTAATAAAAAGAGGTGTTCACAGCAGATACTCTATGATGAATCTAGGTGGGTTAAAGTTGTTTTCCTTCTGTTCCCCTACAGCTGTGCCGCGGACCAGCGCCACGCAGTGCAGCTCGGTGCCTGAGCCCCGCTTCGGCAAGCGCATCGGCAACGACTTCGCCGTGGGCGCCGCTGTGATGTTCGAGTGCAACCCGGGCTACACACTGCATGGCTCTACTGCCATCCGCTGCGAGACCGTGCCTGACGCCCTCGCACAGTGGAATGACACTCTTCCCACGTGCGTCGGTAAGTCTCCCGTCGGTTCTCCTGGCACTTACAATCCAATATGGACGACTGCAGCGTTCATTATATCCTAATGAAGAGAGAGAACGGCGGGCCTTAAAAGTGAATTTTCAGCAGCTCTGGGCTGTCTGCGTCTGTCTCCGAGGTGAAGTGGGTTAATTAGGCGAGCTGCGTGAGTTAGCACACGGAAGCAGGCCCGATCTTTGAGCTGGGGGGAGGGCGGGGGTAGGGGGTTGAACACTGCAGGCCCTTAATGCAAACAGGCAGGATGTTTCCCCTTGGCTGTGCACTCAGTCAGGTTTAAAGAGCGTGGTGTTGAAGGTGGGGTGGCTTGATGATTAGGCAAACTTAGACAAAGCACTGCTGCATTTCTTTTTTGCCGCCTCTCTCTCTCTCTCTCTCTCTCTCTATTTCTCTCTCCCACTCTGTTGCTCTGACTTGTTCCTAATCTGCTAGTGAGCAGCAGCATGATAATGTCCTCATTGCCAGGTTTCATCTGTTAAGTGGGAGTCAGCATTTAGCTGTGGTGATTGATTTTCATCCACTTAAAGGGCCCATATCCTGCTTTTTCATGCATTTTAAGGGCCACACATGACACTAGTGTGGTTTCATGTTCTGTAATATAGCATGTCACTCATTTTTACATGACACATATGACTTCTTACACAATCTCTTTGATTTAAACCTTGTTTTTGATATTATTTGAGGTTGCCTTGTATTGGCACAGTCCAGTATAGTTCATTTTGAATAGGCGGGAACTGAATTCACTACAATCACAGTAGCAGACTGCCATGAAACTGACTAAGCAAAGACCCCACAGGCTTTGAACTAGAGCTTGGCTTGGGCATGAAAGTGAAGCCAAAGTATGAGACCAGACCTGATCAGGCCTGACAGGTACATGAGAGAGAGACAGACATGAAGAGGGTGAGCGAGAGAGTGACAGGTGAGGAAAGGCATGCAAGTGCATGTGAGAAAGAGAGAAAGAGACTTCTACCCATATCTCTAAATGTATCCCCTCTGCAGTTTAGTAGGCATTTGGGTGATTTGCTGATGGGCACACAGTGAGGATGCAGTTCTCTCTTTCTCGCTTTTTTAGTGGCCCAGACCCATAGCTGTCCACAGAGAATTATCACAGTCCTCACAAAGTCCATCCCTTGCTGTAGACTGAGGCAACACATATCTGAATATTTTTAAGAAATGGAAATTTCTCTCCTTTTCGTTTTTTGTGAATATTTCTGCCTGCACATGAGCCAAAAATGCTTGCATGAGCATGCTAGCCTTGTATGGGGTGATAGTACCCCATAAATAGAGACATCAAACACCATGAAGAAGGGGATTATTCCCAAATTACCCATTACTCCCTACAGACAAAGATTACAATTTAAAAATGTGTAGACTTGGCCTTTATAGGCCTCTGAACCCTTGTGTCAATCTATGGTTGGCATCATGCCCATATCTGGGTCTACTCTGAATTTCTCTCTGGAGAAATAAATAGAATTTTGCAAAAATCACTGCTATCGCACCCAGTGGTAAAAAATAAATTAGTTCAAATTCGTTCTATGAGTACACTTTTTATCAAGCAATGGCAGTTCAGGGGAACTGTGGAGGCCAAAGCAAGATCTGGAAGACCTATCAAAGAGAACTGCTTATATGCTGGTGAAACAAATCTAAATACCCATACGCCTGCCAAGAACCTGCATGAGCTGAGTCAAGAGAGTGGTGGATGTTCCACTGTGCAGCATTGTGGGCTGTGTAATTGGCAGTATTGCACAAGTGAAGGGAAGAATGGAGTCCACATAATCCTGCATACAAATCAAATAACTTGTTAAAATAAATTAAATAAGTTGTTAAAAGGCTAAAGCTGAAAAGAGGATGGCTTCTACAACAGGATAATGAACCACAATATACCTCAAAATCCTCCATGGACCACCTGAAAAGACTCAGACTGGAGCTTTTGGAATGGCCCTCACAGTGTCCTGATCTAAATAGCAAAGAGAATTTGTGAATAGACTTTGAACAAGATGTGCAGCAAGACGATATGAGAATATCTTCTGAAGACTTGTAGTGGCTCTGCTGTCCGCGCTCTTGTATTCTCACAGTAAAGCATTTGCCTGGTCTTGTTTTGTTTTACTTCCTTTCCTGATGTTTTCCAACCGAAAGGGCAGAAATGTGAGAGACTTTGCTTGATTACCTGGGCACATGCTGCATCCTATATATCGCTGCTAAAATATGAATGAGTCTGAAATTGCTGTGAAGTGAATTTGTTAAATAATTTAAACTTCTGGCACAGATATATTGAGCCCTCCTCCATATGCTGTCTCCTCTTCCCACCTCTCTGTCTCCCTGTCTCTTTCCCTGTCTGTCTCTCTCTCTCTCTCTCGCTCTCTCTCTAGCTCTGACACCTATCAATATGTTTCTACCTGCTTTTAACTGTTTAAACAAAGTGATTGACTTTGACCTCTAGATTATCCCCTTGTCCTTGACAGATAGCATCATACCCACACTGGGGATAAAAAAAGAAAGATTTGTCCTGGCAGCGTTAGATAGCAGCCCACGCTTTTGTTATTGACAGATCCTCTCTCCAGCTTCTGGAGGCTCACAAGACAATAGTTGGCAGGCCTTCAACACACAGGAGGAAATTGCTTAACCTAGCTTCTCTGCTAGTAGAAAGGTATATATGTCACTCAGTCTTTGCTGTTTGAGTTCTTTTTTGTATTTCTTTAAATGTGCTGAAGGAAAATCACAGAGATGTAGAACGTGAATAAAGAAAAGGATCAAGACAAACAGTTTGGACAGGATGTGTCTGCTTCTCTCAACAAGGGGCTCTAAACGCTGTATTCTTTCAAGTATTTGTTTGAAATGTAAATGTCTGTTTCAGAAATGAAATGAGTAGCATTGTGTCAGACTTAAAGCAGTAGAAGGTTGCCAGAAGGCCAGAATTGCTTGAGCTGGGTCAAATAAGAGTCATTTTATCAGGCTAAATGAATAAAACTGGGACATTTTGCCTGTTAACATTGACATGCATTTAATATCCATAAATATCTGAATCTACTTTGGCTGGATTCCATTAACACTTTTCACTAAAATATGTCCCCCAGTGTGACCAGATAAGAGCCGATTTCACAGTCCCACATTACAAAAGTACCTACATTATTTATTTTTTACTTCCTGTAACCAACGTGGGCCGGCATCAGAAAAACAGTTAACAGCAGAGGTCTTCTATTCTTGATCCTAGGAAATCACTTTACATAGATGCTCCTGACAATCACCTGACATTCAACTGAATATCTATTAAATGCAAAGTTGAATGTAAAGGACTGTTTGTTGAATGTAACCCTAGACCTAACCCTAAACCCAACCTTAAACTTACCCTTGAATCAACCCTAAATCCTTAACCCAAACTAAACCTTTAACCTAACCCTAAACCTAATTCTAAACAGGTAAGGTTTTTTTTCATTTAGATATTCAGTTGAATGTTACTTGAATGTCAGGTGAGCATTTATGACGTATCTGCAATGGACCAGTAAAGTAATACTGGACCTTGAATTCAGTTTCCAGTCCTAGACTTTGTAATCTACATGGATAATCAGTTACCTTAACTTCCAGAGCTAACATAATCCAGGACTTTAACTGGATTTAAGGTCCAGACCTGAAGACCTCTGGTTTAGAGAAACAGTGAGGATTCCACAGCGTGGTGGAACAATAGATGGTTTGCACATTCCTGTAACGGCTCCATCAGTAAATGTGAAGGACTATTTAAACTGCATTATAGCACACTCTGTAATCTGCCATCTACCATTGAAAAAGCATGAGCACACACACACACACACACACACACACACATACACACGAGAGAGAAACCAGTGACTATAACAGTAATAATTACTCATGTCATTTTTTAAACAGATTTAACTGGTTTTGGACATGGAAAATGCAAACGTGGTCAGGAGGCGTCTCTGATCACCTTTAAATGTGGTTTGAGTGATCCGATCACAATCCAATCACAATGTGTCCTGAGTGGATTTCCACCTGGTTTTTGACATGTGGTCAAGTAAAATCCGAACATTATCTGACGTAACGTAGCGTGTGAAAATGTGAACAGCACTTCTAGACTTTTGTCAGACTGTCATCCCACAAAAGCAGCCCTCAAAACAGCCTGTCTTGAAGAGATTTTGAAAGTGTGATAGTTAAAAAGAAGGGTAGGATAGTTAATCCCATCTGTCTAAAGTGCACCTCATTGGGTAATATAAGGTGCTGTCATTATTCTGATGAAGTTTATTCCAATTAGTCCTTAAAAATAGCATGTGTCTGGAAGGAGACTGCTGGAATCCAGGCCTGTGCTTGTGTGGTTTGTGTTCGGTCCTCATGCGGGATTAATGCAAGCTCTGACCGTGTCTCTTTGGGTTTGCTTTGGCAGTGCCTTGCGGTGGGGTTCTGACAGCACGCAAAGGGACCATCCTGTCCCCGGGTTACCCTGAACCTTATGACAACAATCTCAATTGTGTGTGGAAGGTCTCTGTGCCCGAGGGAGCCGGTATCCAAGTGAGTGAAGAAGCTTGTTTGAAGTCCCTCAAATTAAATGATATGATATTAGGGGTATCGGCAGTGTAAAAAGTGGAAACTTCAATAAAGAGAATTTTAAATATCTGATTAATTATTCATGGTGCAAATGTTTAATTTACAAATGAAGAAAACCCATTTTTACTCAATCTTTTCATTTGGTTTTATAATTTTGTTTGTTGAATTATGGAAAGGTAATGTGTCATGTTTGTAAGTCGCAGGCCCTCTTCTACGTTGTTTGATGTAGCGCTAGTTTGCTAGTCTGTCTGTTGCATTCTGCTGTTTTTTTTTTTTTTTACCCAGATTCAAGTTGTGAGTTTTGCCACTGAACACAATTGGGATTCTCTGGATTTCTATGATGGAGCTGACAACAATGCCCCCAGACTGGGCAGCTATTCAGGTAAGACAAGCTTTAGAGCAGAACCCGATTCTGCTGAGGTCAACATCAGATCAAGTACTGGCTAACTTGAGTGCTGTCGTTTTTGATGCTGTAAGCGTTTGACTTCCGCAGTACATTCACGGCTTTCTGGCCCAAATCTCAGAACATTAAGTGCTGTTTTCTGCTAGAGTTAACAAACAACTCAGGAGGCTCCTAAGTGGTGCAGTACCTGGCCTCTCTCCCACCATCACCTATCGTGGGTGTCTGTTAGCTGACGTAACAGAATTAGCGATTAGCAAAGTGGGCATGGGACCAGAAGGTTGCTGGTTGGCTTGCCAGGCACTTAACCAAGGTATCTAATTTCCATTGCTTTCCAA
Source organism: Salminus brasiliensis (assembly GCF_030463535.1). Lineage (NCBI taxonomy): Eukaryota > Metazoa > Chordata > Actinopteri > Characiformes > Bryconidae > Salminus > Salminus brasiliensis. The sequence continues at coordinate 41,634,341 of NC_132880.1, read as the reverse complement.
GTGCTGAAGTGACTGCCCACTGCTCTGGGTGTGTGCTCTCACTGCCCTTATCACTAATGTAAATGTGTGTGCGTTCACTGCCATGGAGGGAACAATTGGAGGGAGTTTTAAGGATTTCCAGAATCTGGAATGACACCATCTTTCTTTCTTCTCACAATTTAATCCCCCCCAGACTTGATCTCTTTAACTGAGTCCCACCTTTCACACACTCAACTTTTTTAAAGCCAGCTGAGGCCCAAGAAAGTACATCATGTTGGGTCTGTCTGGCTAATTAATTCCCTTGTCTGGTGGAGCAGCTATCGAGCAGCAGCACCCGTTGCTCTTTAAGTCTTTTGTTCACAAACAAAGCAGACACTGGGAACACATCGATGCCAGGAGCATGGCAGACTGTCAGTGGGCCCTGACCCGGTCAATGACCGCCTGGGTAAAGCAGAAGCGGGTACAGTGATTAGCCAGGTCTGATCTGCAACTAATCTGGCTGATAGGGGCAATGCTCACCTCCCCTGCCGTACCGCTGCCTGCACAAGCCCTGGCCGGCGATTCCCACCGGCTTAAGACTGTGCAGGGTTAGAACATTGGGCAGTAATGGATAGGTGGACAGAGTGCAGGTAGTTCAGAACAGAGGGCGATCTCAGCAGATAAGTGTTGCAGTGGGAGGAAGTGGGTTGGCTACTGAGCGATGGACTTTTCCAGGAGAAGTGCTCACAGATGAACTAGCTCTTTTAAGATAGATCACAGTGGAGACTCTATCTTGAGGGGGAACAGTTTTGTCCTTGAATGGATTCGTGTGACTCTGCAGTTATCAAAAATATTTCTCCTGATGGTATCGTAAAGTGCTTTTAGATGGGATACGTTTTCTGGGCATACAGTACAGTGGAAAAGTCATAGACATGCAAGCAACTAATATGTAAATGTATATGTAATATGTATATAGATGAAATAGTAGATAGTAGATGAAATTTGAATAAATACAAATAAACAAATAGTGCATGTGAGTGTGTTAGCCTAACCATTTCCAAGCCTGTCCACGAAGAAGCCCAGAATTTACTGCTGCCATCTAGTTTGGCTGGTTATAAGGGATGCAAAATTGCTTTCAAAAGGGATTGGCATCAGACAGATGTTTAGATTTGACCAGAATGGCAGCTTTACAAGAAAAGGAAAAAACCTTTCAACTTTACAATGGAAGTATGGAGCATTCCGTCTTTATAAAATTGGGTTATAATGTAAAGAACAACTGACAGATTTTAAGATTTTTGGCAAAAAAAAATTGCAGTTACATATTTTATTTTGCCTTGAAGCTAAATGAAGTAGATGTAATCTTAATTTCTGTTCTGAATAAATATTTATGTATCAGCATTTATATTTACATGAAAAATAAGCCAAATCAGTCCTTAAAGTATTAAAGTAAATCAGATGAACTACCAAGCATATCAATAACTGGGTAACACATTTCCTCACATTTCTTTTTTGTTTATTTGTATAGCATAATGGTATGACTGTGTTATATAGTATAACCACATCATTTTTTACTACTGAAATAAATAATTTTAAACAAATTGTATAACTGCCTAAGTCTTTTGCACAGTACTGTATGTCCACAGGAATGTTACCCTACAATACTACAGAAAAAGATGAAAAAATACTGCAACTAACACTTGGGGTTACACACCCATATTTTAGTCACCCACTACATTACAAGCTCTTCACAGGGGTCATCAATTGACACTTCCCTTCCGCAGTGTTTCAGCGAATTAAGCCCATGACACCTCCGGATGGCTCAACATTGAGGACTGGCGTCCCACTCCCCTCCAAGCTCACTTCACAAAGCTATCACTTAACCTGCTTCATGACTAGAACCAAACTGGCCTCCCTGGTGACTAAGGCCATACCTAGCCCCACGGACTCCTTTAATAACATTCTCAGTGCCACCAGTTCCATGTGGATGCGACACACTACAACAAAAAATGTACAACATGATACACAACCACACTGCATCAGCTGAACTCCACACTGGCCTCCCTGATGACTAAGGCTGTACCTAGCCCCACTGGCACTAAAGGATGTCTGTAATAACCATGGCTTGTCTGCACTGGAGAAAAGCTGTCTGTTTAAATTGCAGAGATGGACTGTTGACTCAGTTTTTATGCAAGGCAATTGTTGTCTCAACAAAAAAGCAGAAAAGACAGGACTTATCTACAATATATCTACAATACTAATATACTATATGGATAAAAGTATTGGGACATCAGTTCATTCATTGTTTCTTCTGAAATCAAGGGTATTTAAGAGTTTATTCTGCTTTTGTTGGAGTAACTGTCTCTACTATCCAGCAAAGGCTTTCTACTAGATTTTGGAGCATTGTTGTGAAGATTTGATTGCATTCAGCAACAAGAGTGTTAGTGAGGTCAAGATGTTGGAGGCCCCCCACTCCACCTCATCTCCAACTCCCCAGCTCATCCCAAAAGTATTCCAGAGAACCCAGTTCCACTGCTGCACAGCTCAAAGTTGAATGGCGTTAGGCATGGTGCCAATAGGTTCATGTTTTCGGCTCCAGAGAGTCCAATTCTGTTTGCAGTACTTCTCTACAGGGACTAGACAAACTGTGAGTGTGCATTTGCACATCTGATTCCGCGATGGGTGCAACTTAAAGTAGTCCACAGACATTTGGACATGTACTGTGTATACAATATGTATTATTACATACTTACTACTGTTATGTAGTGATATAATCAGGCTGGTAAAAGGTAGTAAAAACACCATTACCACACCTTCCTATGTGAAGTTCCATCCTAATACTACTCCTCCATACATCTTGGTCACTCTGGGTTTGTGCATCAAGGGAGGCCACTTGCTGCTGTGTGGTTTGTGCCTGATGTATTAACAGTAAATAATTCATTTGTCATCTGGTACTGGGCTTCGGTTTGTCAGTTCAGAAATCATGGTGTGTTATTATCACTTCTATTCTAGGGACGACCATCCCTCAGCTGCTGAACAGCACATCCAACAACCTTTACCTGAACTTCGTATCTGACATCAGCGTGTCAGCTGCAGGTTTCCATCTGGAGTACACAGGTACAAGCAAAGGGCAGCTTCATATCACTCACATCCCTCTGCTCATCCTATATTAAAGACCTAGACTGCAGTAGAGGCCAGACTGCAAGTTCAGCGCATGTGACTTATGAGTACTGGCACCGCATTTATAGTGAAAAACAGAAAGAAACTGAACCTTTTTAACTATGCAAAGCACATGAACTGCAACTTCCCCTACACAGTCACGCATCGGTGTGCAAGGGCAAGATCGATTGTCACGCCAGTCACTTGATAGGAAAGCCCTGATGCCCTGCTGCATTTCTTCATGCAAACATATTAATGGACATATTTACATTTTTCAACACCCAAAAAAAAACTTACTAAATAAAAAAGCTGAAACCTCTGCTCGCTTTCGGTGATTCGACATGGCATGGTCATCTGTTCTCTCAGGGATTCTTATTAGTAAAATATTTAAAGTCATGCTTATCGCAAAATAACAAGTTACCCTAGCCTGGATTTTGTGGGCTGTAATGAAATGCATTGAGGTAAGATGGCACACGCCAAGTCCCATCATTTTTCTCCAGATTTTGGCCAAATAATATTTCTGGCTGCAGGTGCCATGAAAGCTACACCTGCTCTACACACAAACCTGCCAGGCCTCCTCATTTGTATCTACAAAATAATTATCTGGAGAAGAGCACCCCTGTCCAATTTTGGTTGCTTTGAAGATTCCTCTTATCCATAAAAGGCACAGCAGACAAAGCTGAATAACAATCCTATGCTAGCTCTATATTTAGCAGCAATTCCAGAAAATCCTCATTGACTCATTGCATGTAATGAAAATAAAAATGGGCCTAATTCATGTCCAGAATGCATGCCTGTGTAGTTTAATATCATACATACATGTTTTATGCATCTAGTTTCAAATCAGGTAACTTGACTTCATGTTTCCTCAGCAATTGGCCTTGATTCCTGTCCAGAGCCTCAAACTCCAACTTATGGGATCAAAGTGGGAGACCGTTACATGGTGGGGGATGTAGTTATGTTTCAATGTGAACAAGGATATTCTTTACAGGTAAGTCAGTATATATGAAATGTTTAACTGGATTAATTTATAAACATAAAGAAATAAAAATCATAATTTTATAGAATTCTCTTTATATATAGATTTTTCACTGCTACATTTAGGGCACATTTGAGATTGTGTTATGTGTAGCGTAAACAATTTAAAAAGGTTTAGTTTGAACTCTAGGATCTACTATTTGACTTTTTTCCATGGATTTATGGACCCTACTCTGGTTATGCTTTTTAAACATATCAGTGATATTTTAATTAAATCATTAAGTGATTTGTGGAGCAGTAGCAGCTAAAATATTAACTGGACAACTGGAAGTTGCACAGTCTCTAAAACTATAGGAAAAAGTCTCTCAAAAGCCAGTGTAGGGGTTTTAGAACCAAAGTAATATGCTCTGTTCTCCTCGTCCTGGTTTAAACTCTTGCTGGAGCCTTTTGAATCAGCTGGAGCTGTTTAATGCTCTTTGTGGGAAGGTCATTACAATGGTCAACGCTGCTGGAGATAAAAGATGAGCTTGTTGAGATACTAAGCCCTTGATTCCTGTCTATATTGTTAAGATAATAGAATTGGCTTTATAATTTGAACTACTTTTTTTATTTTTTTTTTAATATTCTTTTTTTGTGTTCTTGTTTTGTCCAGGGAAATGCCCACATCACATGCATGCCAGGACCTGTGAGAAGATGGAATTATCCTGTACCACTCTGCCTTGGTATGGTTATTAAATGGATTGGAAACACTGTGGGCCATCGTTCCATACACAGACTAAACCAAGTCCTGGATTTAAAGCAATTTCTAGGAGCAGAACCGTCATACATTTCTTTAGCACTTGAGTAGAGGACTGCTCCTTTGAGATGTAGAAAACACAATCATCTAGCGTCTTTGCTGCCTATATTCAGGGCTCAGATTGAGGGGAGATGTAAGGACACACTGGTGCATGTAGGATTGCATATAGTGAGCAGTACCGAGTTGCTTACATCTTACATCTTGAAGGTGGAAGTTGACTTACCTCAGCTTACTTTAGTCAAAAGTTCTTCTAACTCATATTTTTTCTGCATCTCAGTTTGAAAAATACACATTTATTTGAGCCTGAAAAAAACATCAGTAAATGAGCTACAGCTGAAATTGCTTTGCTGGGATTTGGACTTATGATCTACTCACACTTGATAAGCAGGCAGTTAGACTGTTGTACCACTCTAGAGTTGTCTTACTGCCTGCATGTTAAGGGACAAGAGGTCATATGGTCAAATCCCAGCAAAGGCTTAGTGTTCCATTGTCAAAAGCTTCCCAGTCTGGGGACATCTCAGTCTTACAGAAATATTTAATCAATTTCAGCTGCAGCTCATTTACTAATGCTTTTGAGGCCCAACTTGATGTGTATTGTTGACCAAATTTGGAAAGTTAGAAAAACTGGGATAACTTGTGACTAAACTAAGATGGGTTAACTCAATAAACGCTCTGTAATCAGCTACTGCATCATTGTAAGTTGACCCAACCTTATGTTTTTACTGTGAAGGAAACTGATGGTAACTGACCGTGTACAGGTTGTTTATTGGCAGTGATAGATTATAGAATGTCACAGAAAGCAGTCTCAGTATAACCCTAGGTTAGATCTGTCTCAGCTATCCATTACTCCTTCAGCGTTTGCTTGAGTCTGACTCTGAAATGTAGAATGTTTCCGAGTTTCTGAACAAGCCACCAAAGAGCATATTGATGGATGGTCTGCTGTTTATTCCTGGGGCCCTTTTAAAAGGGAGCCCCTGCTGAAAGCTTCATGTCTCTGAGATTTGCTTCATTTGTCTTTCTCAGGCCAACTGTTTGAGCCGCAGCCAAGCTGAAAATTCTGAAATGCCTGGCTCAATAATTAACCACCCAGATGCTTACTCATATCTTTAATGAAAACACTCCCAGTACCAACTATATGACTTTTTTAACACATTTCCGAGCGCTTTCTGTTCAGCTTAGATAAGAGGCAGCAAATCTCTGAGCTTGAGCAAATATGAATAAATGAAATGGTACAAAAAAAAACTAAAAGCGTTTTTCTAAATGGGTGGCTAGGTTACATGGAATGGGGTTCAGTGACACAAACGAGGTTAATGTTACACTCGGATACTGACAGAGTGCTCCATGGTTATACTCTTCATCTTTTTCATCCTTTTTTCAATACAAGTTTAATTTTTAACAGAGACTGCTGGAGCTTATTCCTAAAAACAAGACACAATCACATACTGCTTTAGAGCCTTTAGAGAGAGTTAACTTTTGTGTTTTGACAAATGTTTTTTACTGGAAATATTATAAATCTATTCTAAAACATAAGCATCTACAGGGTTCACATAAGTCCTGGAAAATCTGTAAAAAAATTCAGTCAAGGATAATTAGACAATTGCTAAATATGTTCTGGAGGTTTAAGTGAGATCTTGGAAAAGTTGAGCATTGAGCCACAGAATTTGCATAATTTTGCAAAGTTTAGCTGCACATTTCATCAAGCTTTCATTGCTAATTATCAGTTGTTTAACTGTGTTGGCAAGTGTTTTAACAGTTTTCCTCAGTTTTCCATCAGTCAGTTATATTAAGTCTAGTTGCATTTTATTAGCTCTATTTATGTGGATGTTTATCACTGATTAATGTGACATAGATAAGTATTGAATATATTACTCAGAAGTTGTTGTTCAGAACTTTCTTTTTTAACATTTCTAAACAATATTGCCTTTTTCTCACCAAAATGACACTAGGCTGTCATTCTCCAAAGACAGCTCTAAAACTTGTTAGCTTCACATTTCTAATACAGCAAATAATTTACATAGAGATTTGCTTCTTACAAAAAAGTTTTTCATGTTGTCTATGTCACGCAAAAACCTCCAAAATGGCAACTTTACAAGAGGAGGAAAAAAACTGCTTATTTAAGAATCAAATCAAAACAAACACACCCCTTCCGCCCCCCAAATTCATGCATGCACATGGCCATACATCTTTTTAGGTCTTCATGGCCATAAAATCCTTTGCAACTGTTGTACGATCAAATACTATGATGTAATGTTAGAGAGAACAGCACCATGGCTTTTGCTAGGTTGGTGTTAGCTAGGTTGTGGGTTAGAAAATAACAGTAGCAGTGACAATTGCTGCTGCTAAGTCAAGCAGTTGTGATTATCTATCACCGACATTCACAAACGAGATGAAACAGTACTGAGCTATCTGTGAAACAGGACAAATCAGTCAATGTTGCCCACCTATTGAGCAGCAATAGAGCAACATCCTCATCGCTTTTCATGTCTTTCAATATTTGAAGGTCTCTCCTCCGTCCAAAGGCCTCAGTAAGGTGTCTTCTCCTCTAGCCTGAATAGACCAGGAAGCTAGTGAATTGTGAGGAAACATTTGCTACATTTTATAAAGAGTGTATTGGACTCAAATCATATACAGCACCTTTAACATCCAATGGAAGTCATTTTGGAGCATTTCAATTGGTCCATTCATCATGAAATTGTAATACAATGTAAAGAGCAGCTGCCAGATTCAAAGTTTATGTCACAATGTGAAAACGTACAAACATGGAGACAGCAGTGATATAGCGCAAGCTGTTAAACAGTACACACAGTAGCTATAAGTGTAAAACCATTTTATACTGTAAGGCTTTTAATACACTTATTGTATATTATCGTTTATGGAAATCATTGGAAGGGTCCTGGAAGATGTTTTCCTAAAACAGAAGGAACCCTGACCTGTAAATGAATCAAGGTCAGCAGTCAAGACCAGTTTTAGACTACATCTAATGTTTATCCTAAAAAGTAGAATTGATAGAAAATTCTCTCTGGCAGTGAAATATTGTCCAGCCCTTTCAAATGGACAGTTTGAATACCTATCCAATATCAGTTTAAAGTGTAGAAAAGATTAAGCAACTGCTCAAAATCTTGTCTGGTGAGCAGATGGTGTGAGAGAAGAAGCGATTTCTTTTGAGATAGGGGTAAACATTTATACAGAGCGAGCCCAAGAATGAATAAATGATCAGCGACAGCTGCATCAGCTTGAAGGTGCCGGGGAGTTGGACAGGAATCATGACTGTGTTACTCACTGACTCGCTGACTTGCCACGCCTGATAGGCCAGAGCGTTAACGTGTGAACGGTGTGGTAAACAAAAATAATGAGACTGATATTCACTTTAATGGATTTGTGGAGTAAAGTGATGCCAGGGGGCTTCCCTGGTGTGAGGAGTATATGGCCATATTTCCTCCATTCCCTGGTCCTTCGCCAGTCTTCATGTTTCGGGTGCGGGTTTACAGCCCCAAACACAGGAAAACAAGAAGGACGGTTACGTGTGTAGGTGTAGTTGAGTGTCCGAGTGCTTTGAGTGCTCTGATTTCACTCACACGGGACACTAAATGGAGGTCTTTTTTGTGCCAGAGTTTTAGCTCTCAGGCTGCCTCTGCAGCGAGAGCTTTCTATGTGGATAGAAGGGTCTCCCCTTGAGACCACCTCTCTCTCTGTTCTGGGCCCAGTGGATGCTTTTGAAAAGTTTGTTATTGATCAAGGGCATCTTGTTTAGCGCCGCTGTTCCCCAGGCTCGTGTCTGATTGCGTTTTGTCCCGTGTTCTGTCCGATTCCCTCTTGTTTTCACTGCTTTTGAAGGCTTGTTTTCATTACCGTGATGTGCGCTAACACCCTGTAACTCATCCTCTGCCACAGTTAGTCCTTTCACCTGGAACTTTTCGACTCCGACGAGCCCTTTATTTCAGTGGGAAACGCCATTTAATCATTCCTTAAACATTTCACTGCTTTCCTATTGGGCAAATCCTTCATTGTCACAAAGCGGACTGTGCCAACAGTTTTTGGCTCTCCTAGGCGCGGAGTAAAATGCAGCAGCAAAAAAATTGTCATTCAGATCAGAATTCAATCAAGTCCCTGCGAGTGGTTGTACTTTTTTGTTCCTGTTTAACACTTCTACCTTGAGGTGATGCAGTTTTCATTGCTGGATTTGGCTCTCAGCTATTTAGCATTAGGCTCCCAAGGTATAAGCAAGGTGCGAAAGAATGGCAAGCTATGCTAATGTCACAACTGGAGCGAACTGATCTGTTACTGTGATAGATGAGCTGTGTTCTGTTTGGTGGAGGGCTGCCAGGTTTCTTTGAAACCCTGTTATCTAGAGCCTTGATTCAGAAGTGTGAGGCTGGCGCTTTGTGAATCACCCTCAATTAGCCATTGGCTATATTACCATTGTGCTATATGCAGTACATGACCTCAGAACCGAGTAAAGGACGGATCTAACTTCATGAAAAGAGTTTCTATCATTGATCTGCTGACTGAAATCAGCTTAGAGTTGCTTCACAGTTTTTCTTGTATGACTCATGTAAGGGATAAAGCACATAACCATTAACAAGAAAATGCTTGAACACACACACACACACACAAGGAGAAAACACTTTCTTTTGATTTTCAGAGCACACACACACACACACACACACACACACATTAATAGAACAGTATTGCCGTAATCATACAACTTACGTAAATCCCTGCTGTCAGTTAAATGTGCCTGTTTGTGCCCCTCTCCAGCTCAGTGTGGGGGATCCATGACTGAAGTGAGTGGAGTGATTCTGAGCCCTGGCTATCCTGGCAACTACCCCAGTGGTCTCGACTGCACATGGACTGTCACCTTGCCCATTGGCTTTGGTATGTCTAGTTGACCTTTGTGGAAATGTTGTTGGATGGTTTAAGAGCCATGTTCCATGAGCTTTGAAGTTGTTTTCATTTTGTCTTTGCTCATTTGCATAAGTTACCATGAGCAATCAGCAAGTACACTATATAGACAAACCTATTGGGACACCTTCTCATTTTAGTTTCTTCCAAAATGAAGGGTATTAAAAAGCATTCATCCTGCTTTTGTTGGAGTAACTGTCTGTACTGTCTAGGGAAGGGTTTATACTAGATTTTGGAGTATTTCTGTGAGTCATTAAAAGTCACTGAAGTTTTCTCCCCTCTGCAAGGAACTGATTTTTGAACTTGTCACCTTGTCACTGCACTGTTTTCATGTCCATGTCTTACAATGTAAAAATCATGCAGGAGAACGTAAATGAAAAGGCTATGATCAGGAAATCATGACCAGTACAAACTTAGGAGCAGAAAGCATCTCAGAATGCTAAACATGTCCAGCCTTAAGGTGGATGGGCAACAACAAAGATGCAGAAGACCACATCAGTTCCACTTCTGTCAGCCAAGGACAGAAAGCTGAGGCTACAATGGGCACAGGCTCACGGAAACTGAACAGTTTAAGACTGTAGAAACATTAGCTGGTCTGATCAATCTCAATATCTGCTGTGACACACTGCTGGTAGGGTCCGAACTTGGCACCTACAGCATGAATCTATGGACTCAACCACACTTCGAGCCTATTAGTACCAATCAGCCATTGCTTGAATGCCACAGCCTGTTTGAGTATTGTTGCTGACCATGTGCATCCCTTAATGGACACAGTTTCCCTATCATCTAACAGCTACTTCCAGCAGGATAATGCACCATATCACAAAGCAGTCATATCAAACTGGTGATAATGTTCTTTAGTGGCCTTTTCCAGTCACCAGATCTGAATTAGGTAGATCACCTTTTGAATGTGGGAGAACTGAAGACTGGCAGCTTGAAAGTGCTCCTGAAAAAAATTGCAGGAATTAAAGAAATTCACCTGAGAAAGAATTGAGGTTGTTTTTGAGGCAACACACAAATTAGTATAGTATAAATATTAGTATTAGTATTAGTATAGCATTAGTATTAGTATAGCATTAGTATGGTAAAGTCTAGTATAGCCAGCCTGTTGTGATTGATGTAATCAGGGAATTTTAGGTTCTGTAATGAATGCTTGCTGTTATATTTTATGCTTTGTTTATCAGGAATCCACTTGCAGTTTCTGAACTTCTCTACTGAGGCCATCCATGATTATCTTGAGATCCGGAGTGGTCCAGCAGAGACCAGCACAGTGATTGACAGGTTCAGTGGGCCACAGGTGCCAGAGCCTCTGTTCAGCACCACTCATGAGACGAGCTTCTTCTTCCACAGCGACTACTCACAGAACAAGCCTGGATTTCACATCACCTACCAGGGTGAGCCGTAGCTTTATTTATTCAGCTTGAAGGGATTCCAGTAAGTTCACTGGAACGTATACCGCTCCTTTTAAGTAGGGATGCTAAAACTATTAAATCTTTAATGGTGGTAATTATATAGAAGTCACAGAATGTGTAGTATGTGTAAGTAAGAAACATCCTCTGGTAGTAGCACTGATCTTTTCATGAGTCATGCGCTGCACATGTTTGGTTTCTCAGTGTTTCATTTCATTTTAATAACTTTCATCACTTGAATGTCATGCCTTGTTCATTTAAATGTTTAAAAGGTAAACGTTTACATCTTTAGGCTGAACAGAAGTGACATTTAGAAGAGAAAGTACACGTGATGCTGGACATATCCGGGGAAAGAGCAGGCTCTCGGTAGAGCACATTCCTTCTTTAAAAGCCTTTAAACCACACTTCTTTGTGTTACAGAAAGTAAATTGCATGTTCGAAAGCACATCTCAAATGCTGGAAATCACTGCTGGAGGTTTTATGTTACTAGCTTGTATTTGTTGTCAGGAGGACACACATTTTTTAACTCAGCAAGGTCATTCACATAAACAAGCTGTGGCACTGTTCAGCTGTGAGATTTCTATGGTTCTCTGAGCTATTTTGACTAATCTAATAACCAAAATAGCATCTTGTCTGATGTTGATGTCCCCTAGTCTCTTCATAATGGTTGATTCAGCTTCCTTTGCCACTTTAAACTCTAACTCTAACATAGTCTACTTGTTAATGGTGCCCTCAGAAGGTTCTGCCAAGGTCCAAGGCCTCTATTTTAGTTTGGTTTAAAATAATAATAAATAAATAAAGAAATCGGAAGCTTCTGAAAGCACTTGTGAAATTTGTTTTTTTGAAGAATATTTCTCTTGTGAAGAAAGTCTTATCCCAAAACAAAGTCCAACCTTATTAGAGCTGCTCGGACCATGTTGCTCTGATTTCTTCTCCCAGCTCTTGGTAGCACTCTGTGTGATTAAACTGCTGTTTCTTTTTTTTTTTATTTCCAGCCTATCAGCTGCAGAGTTGCCCAGACCCCCGACCCTTCAGAAATGGCATTGTGATCGGCAGCGACTTCAGCGTTGGCATGACAGTGTCATTTGAGTGTCTGCCAGGCTACTCCCTCATCGGAGAGACCTCGCTCACATGCCTGCACGGCACCAGCCGCAACTGGAACTTCCCTGTGCCACGCTGCGAAGGTGACCATCCAGCACTGCCACTTCACACACTGAACGTTCCGATCAGACGTTTGTAGTCTACTTGTTATTGTCGTCCTTAGAAGGTTCAGGGTCTGCTTAAAAAAGAGGACATTGACCCGTTCGCTGCTTTGATAGGGTTTCAAAATGGAATGACCCCGGTTTTGTGTACAAGCTGTTTTTCATTTAAAGCTGCTGTAAAAATGTGCAGCTGTTTATTCCTTGGTTATGAAATAGCAGACAATACGCTGACAAAAGAGATCTGCCTAGGGCTTAGATTCTTCTCCTTACCTCAGTTACCATCTCTTAATGCTAAATAATGGTGCATGTCCTTATGCTGAGAACAATTGCCCCCTGGTTTATGAGTCAACAACAGTCTCTTCTGTCCTCAAGAGTGGAGTCATGGGTAAAACTGAGGTGCTAAATTAGCAGAACATTTCATTTGCGTTTTATTGTATAATTTAACCCTTGAATGGATGGGAGGTTTGCCAAAAGTTGATACCTCGGTGAACCTACGTTTATATCCAACCAAAAAAAATGAAATCTTTATCTAAATTTGTGAAACTCCTATATTTTATGGACAATAAAAAGTAATGAAATATAGCAATGCAGTTTTTGTATACTTTTTATTAACCAAAAGTGCTTCTTCTATGGCATTGCTTAAAGTCCTTGTAGCACCTTTATTTCTAAGACTGTGAAAAGGCAAATCTGTGGTATTTGTTAAAAGCTTGGTACATACAGATGGTTTGGACATAAATTAAATGTACAGTTGTACAGTGCATTGCATAGCTAAAATTGTAGCTAAGGAACAAGAACACTTAAAATGAGCTCCTTATAGGTTTGCTTTATAGGTTGCTTTACTAAAAGCAAAAGTTACCATATATACAACTGTAATAATCATGGCTCTTAGCCTGATTAAAAGGTTCATAACTGTTGTAAAATGGTTTTAAATAGCACCAAAAAAAGGTTCTTCCTTTGTTGAAAATAAAGTCTCCACTTTATTGTCATTGCTCAGAAGTGCAGTTTAATATAACATCTGCAGCTAACCCATCTGTGGTAGTGAACTCACATATACACACTAAGGGGAACAAGCACCTTAACACCCATGGAGTATTTGGGAAGTGGGGGGTAGCGGTCATACTCAAGGACACTTTGACCATGAATGTTGAGAGAGGAGAAAGACCTGTTTCTTCAGTGGCCCACATCCCCACTTTCTTTCCTGCTGGTCCGGGGGAACAAACCACCAACCTTCTGGTCCCAAGCCTGCTTCTCCAACCTTAAGCCCATGATGACCCACAAGCTGAAGAACCCTTTTTCAGTACTGTATAGAACCATTTTTTATTATAGCGCAGCTTCATACAGTTTGAAATCAGTGTGTGATGACTGAAGCATTCACTTAATGTGAGAGTTCTCTACCAATGTAAATGCTCCTCACACCTTCCTGTCTCTTACAAGCTCTGTAGAGAACCAAAAGTGGTTCTTCTATAGCATTGCTCAAAGAACCGTCTGTAGCACCTTGATTTTTGAGACTGTATTCATTTGGTTGAACTCTTGCTTCCATGGCGATCAGTGAACAAATTATGTATTTCTGACCCCTATAAGCTCTGTGTGGAGGAAACATCACAGCCATGAACGGCACCATCTTCTCCCCCGGTCATCCGGCTGAGTATCCTAACTTCCAGGACTGCGTGTGGAGCGTGAGGGTGCCCCCTGGGAACGGCATCTACATCAACTTCACTGTCCTCAGCACTGAACCCATCTATGACTACATCACTGTGTGGTAAGAGCTCATGTATCTCATGAATATGCAATGACATACTTATTACGGAATTAATTAATATTTATCAGCCTGTGATCAATAGCGAGTGGTCTTCGTCAGAGCAGGTCTCTGTGCTAATAACACCAGAGAGAAGTAGGCCAGCTCTGCTGAGAGATTTGACTGATTACATGGCTAAAAGAGTTAATCGACTTCCAGCCTGGAGGAGGAGCAGGTCTCTGGTGACCTGCAGAACTTCCTAGAAAAAAGCAGACTCTGTAGAGCGCATCCAGCATGCTCTAAAAGCCCCCAAGCTACTCTCCCAAGTGTCTTAAGAGGGAAAGTACATGTTCGAAAGCACACCTCTGATATTATCAGCCAACGTGTTGGACAGTTTGACATTCACCTTTTTTCGCTTATCACGAGGACGCAGGTCTTTAACCTGTTAAGGACAGTACAAAAAAACAAACTTCAGTTTTATCTGTTTATCCGTTTTATTCCGGAGATCTTCTCTATTAATAGTATGATGTCTCAATTCTGTTGTTGTACTGTGAACAAACACAAAGCCAGAAATTCACAAATGCATGTTGTTTACCTTTTGTTAGAAAGCAAAAACAACATCACATGCTCAAAAATGCCTAAGCAAATACACTACATGGACAAAAGTATTAGGACACCAGTTTCCTCTGAAATCAAACTAAAAGAGTTTATCCTGATTTTGTTGGAGTAACTGTCTCCACTGTCCAGGAAATGTTATTAACTAGATTCAGTATCATTAATGTGAGCAATTAATTGCATTCAGCGACCAGAGCCTTACGATTACCACACTACCTCATCCCAAAAGGTTTTCCTGGAGTACCAACCATCATTCCAATGAGCACAGTTCCACCACTCCACAGCTCAATGCTGGCATTAGGCATGGTGCCATTAGATTCATGTTTATCTGCTCCAGAGAGTCTTATTCTTTTGGCAGTACGTCTCTACCGGCAGTACACAAGCTGTGTTTGTGCATTTGCACATCTGTGTCAGCAATGGGTACAACCCCAACCCCAACCCTAAAGTAGCTTGAATGCATTCAATAGAAGGGGTGTATAAAGCCGGTTGTAGTTTAAAGCCATTGTCATTGGCAGTAAGTGTATTAATGCAACAGGATTACAGCTACCAAAGCATAGCAATACTCCCTGCTAAATGCACTGCAGTTACCACAATGCCATGCAAATCTAAACTTTACATGCTAACAGATTACAGCTTAAGGTTTCCAGGTGGAACTTGGTTCTGCATTACGTTCAGCAGTCTTCGTCCACCGCATGAATGCTAATGAAAAGCACTAATTAGCAAAAATAAGTATTAAAATGGGCATGCACTACACTGGCAGGAACAAAGCCAAAGTCTCCAAAGTAGGACGTTAGGTTTGATAGGGTTATACAGACTGTGTATAGTTTTGTTCAGGTTAAAATCATCTAAAAATCACACACTGTAACTGTTTAAGCAAGAGATTTCTCAGATGGATGTTTTATCTCCGTGAATAACTGAGGTTTCCTTCCACTTATCTGAGGTTTTCATTCTCTGTTTGCTTTAAATTGAGTGATTCACATTCCTTTATCAGGGAATGCAGTGGGGCAGAGTGTTAGTTTGCTTGAAAAGTAAAAACCTGAAGCTATAAAAGAGCTCATAAAATGGTGTTCAGATTGCTGAAATTGCCGGTATAAAGCGCCGCTCTGCATTTTGTTTTGCATCGGAATGCGTAGAAGCTTTAATTACACAAGTTTAAAAATCTTTGCATTCCCCTTCTCATTTGCATTCCCTTCTCCTCTGAGCTTTGTCTCTCTTTCTTACCCTTTAGGAAAAGCTTTGCCAATTAGGTGTTCTTCTGACTTATTACCATAGCTACCATTTTTGTCTCTTTATGGCAAAATAGCTCATTTGGTGAGCTGCTTAAGTCATGCAGATTTGTAGATAACACAAATCTGAAGGGATGAATGGCCGTAGAAAGCCAACAAACAGCAATGAGCAATGATTAAAAAAACAATGAAATGCTTAAAGAAAGCAGAAGAATGAGCTGGTCTGTGCAGCTCTCAGGCTTTTTTGCATGCTATTGTAATGTAAATGTCTTTTCTTGGCAAGTTAAGGGATATAGCGTTTATACCTGCTAATTGTGGGAAATTTGCGTCCGTAATAGTATAAAACTATAGCAAGACGAGTTGTCAGTGCCACAGAAAAGGCAATCATAGCGCTGTTGTGGAATTTCACTCACTGATTCAGACCCATCCACTGGGCTGTTTGCAGAGAGGAGATTTTTTAATAAGGCTACACTGGTAGGTACACTGATATGTTGTCATTTTATAAATATTTGCATGGCTGTGATGGAGCAGGCGTGAGCTGAAGACGAGTTTCATATTTCATCACAGCCGTGCTGTTATTTCACCATAACACTTAACATCAAGTGTTCTGTTGCTTGTGTACAGGAAAATCAATTAATTAATTAGAAATAAATAATTTGAGCCGTGAAAGAATAATTTAATGTATTTTAGTGTTAGCATTTCCTTCCGTCAAATTATAGTTCCTTAATAAGCAGCTTGTTGCTACATCGCAGAAATGAACTCCATTCCCTCACTGCACAGCCGGCAGTTGCTTCTCCAGCTCCTTACTCAAATAATTCAACTTTGTTTCCCACTCACAGTTTCTTTCTTCTCTGTTTGTTTGTTTTTTGTTGTTGTTTATTCTTGTCTCCATCTGTTTAGTTCCATTTTAGGTCATTCTTGCTTTCTTATGCTCAGGGTATTTACGTTACTTCTTGGTTTCTTATATGATTTATAGTAACAGTGTTCAGCGGAGTGATACAGTGTTTATGAAAATTATGAAATAACACTTAGGAGCCAATCAGCTTGTTTGGCTGGAACTAAATGTTGCATGAAAAAGTTGACAGATTGAATGAACCAAAAGTAATTACTTACAAAAACCTGCTAGCTGGAAAGATCCTTCACTTTTTAATTTGTTATTACACTTTGTAATGCATTATCTGTAATGCATTATCCCACAGGCTAGTCTGGGCTAAAGCTTTTCTTTCTTCATCAGAAAAAGTTCACGTGACCCCAAAGTTTTCAAAGTTTCCATTATTGACTCGGAAACTCCCGGCCAGTGTGGGCAGCAGACGTAGATTTGGCGAGAGTGCTGTGTTTTGAAATGAAACATATTAGTATGGACATAGCTTAATAGTCCTTTTCAATTCATTGAAATTGCAGTTGTGCTGGCTATGACATACAGTGTTGACTGAAACCCAGCGTGACTGTAATTAATGCACATGGTGCACTCTGGTACTAGAGGTCTCTTTTGTTGGAGAGTAATTCCAGAGGGTTCTTTTACTTATTAATGATGTTTGCACGCTCTCCACTACCAGCCCGTTTAAATAATGCATCTTCAGCTGGGCCGGAGTCTGCATTGTTGACCCTTTATTTATTTAAAATAATCTTTCTGCCTCTGATTCTACTTGTGTAGTTCATTTCAGCCTTCGAACACTCTAACGCTTCAGAAAGCCAAGGGACACTGTGCGATATTCCCACACACCAGGACACACACACACACAGACACACACACACAATTAATTCTTCCTGCTTCAGCTCTCTCAGTGTACTGCAGCAGCTCCTTAGTGTGCTGCACCTACTGACCATCTCATGTGTTAAAGGTGACCTAGATGAGAGAATGTCTGCTAGCTCATTAGTCCAGTGAAATGGTACATGGACAAAACACAGCCTTATCCATGCTCGAGGTTTTCTGCCACGCTGGCTCAATGTAGAGGCAGAGCAGATGTAGAGTAGCTGACCTGGACCAGACCACCTCCAGCTTTGGGTCAGGTCAGGCCTAATGTGTACACTGTGCATCAGCTGGGTTCAGCTGTTATGTCATGTTATAAAGGCTTTTATCTCTGAACCCGGATTCTGTAACGATGTCTGGAATCTCACTTGAGATTTGACTTGAGATTTTGAACTGGAATTCCTTCTAAAGTAAACAGATCAGACGGTGCTCTTTCTGCTATATGGGGTTACTAGCAGAATTGAGCAAATTACAGACTGCAATTACACAAGCACTACAAACAAATTTATTTGAATTGCTTGGGTAGAGAGAGAAGGCAAATTGAAAGCATTCAAAGACAGGACTTCAAATATTCCAAAAATAAGTATATTGGTGCTGTTGTGCAGCAATCATGTGTCTCCATTTTTTACTTTTTTCACTTTTTTTAATCTGGCAGTTATTTATTATGTTTTGTTAACAGTTAATGATGAATGAATAAACAGAAATGCTCCAAAATGACTTGCATTGAACAGTAAGACATTAACATTGACTTCTATTGAAACGCCTTCTGTAAATCTGCTATTTTGAGGTACAAGGTTTTTGTGAGACAACAACTATATGTAAGTGTAAATATACTGTATTTAGTAAACATTGTCTTGAATACACAAGCTTCATAAATGTGCATCCAAATGGTGGAAATACATCTGGATGCACACTTAGGAATTCTGTTAGGAATTGTTCTTTGTTACATTAAGTATTAAGTGGTATTGTAGAAGATTTCTACTTTCCTCAAGTATTGTTGAAATTGAATTGTCAACTGCATATCCAAAAAAAAAAACTAGACCATGATATTTTAAAAATCACTGAAAAAATGTTTTTTGATTCTTGATTTCTCTGTACCTTTCCACTCTGAGTCCATAACATAGCAGTAAGACCTACTGTATAGTACAGCCTTGAACCACAAATTACATCAGACCTACTTTAAGACAGCCAGTAATGAATCATTCACATGTATACATTTTGCAGATGCTTATATTGTTCAGATTGGCCTAAAAGATAAGAGACCAATGATAGTCACTTCATGTTGTCATGCCGTGTATTTTATTCCAGTTCTAAACCCCTTTTTGTTTGTAACCATGACAGGGATGGTCCAGACCAAAGCTCGCCGCAGATTGGTCAGTTCAGCGGGAACACAGCTCTGGAGTCAGTCTACAGCACCTCTAATCAAATCCTCATCAAGTTCCACAGCGACTTCAGTGGCAGTGGCTTCTTCGTCCTGAGTTATCATGGTAAGTGTCTTAGAGTAGATCAGCTCTACTGATTAAACTTCAGTATTGATTTAGGCTCTTTATTTGCCCATTTATTTCCCCATTAAATTGATAATGTGTGCTACTATTCAAGACCTGTGGACTACTTTTAAACTGAGTGATTTCCGAAATGACAGTTGCAAATGTTACTATTAAAATACTTTAAGTGTTTAATTAAGAGTCTTCTTAGTTGAGTTTTCCAAATAGCAGAGGAAGTATCACACAGAAAACTTTCTTTACTAGTTACAGTGATTTTAATACTGAGATGTTTTTGGAGACAGCAGAACTTAAAATACAAAACGAGTATACGGACATTAAATATATTATGCATTATTTAAAAAATCCTAGTATGAATTATTTCATATTTCAGGTCTGGAAAATAGTCTTGTAACTGTGC
Source organism: Salminus brasiliensis (assembly GCF_030463535.1). Classification (NCBI taxonomy): domain Eukaryota; kingdom Metazoa; phylum Chordata; class Actinopteri; order Characiformes; family Bryconidae; genus Salminus; species Salminus brasiliensis. Next base: position 41,614,712 of record NC_132880.1, on the reverse strand, counting down.
TTAGTTACTGTACTTAAGTATCACTTTGGAAGCTTTGTACTTGACATGAGTAGAATAGTCAGTATACATTAGTCATCTACATTTCTGGGCACTGACCCTATTAGGTTTTTAATACTATAGCTAAAAGCATGTGTTTAAACAGCCTCAGAGGTGGCTTAGACAGCTGCAAGGTTTAAGTTTTCATTGCAGGCATCTCATCAAAATGTTTGGCTATGACCCAGGTCCGCACCATCACAAATATTGTCCCAAGTATTTTCACACATAATGTTGTTTCCCTCAGAATGAATGAATTGTGAGCCTTTGATGTGGTAACTTATTGCTGGATGTCCTCAAACGTTTGATAGGCAGTATACAAGTTTTCACAGATGCTTAGTCAGAGGCGTCAATAATAAGTACTTTTGGGTGTCATCCACGTGTGTATGAGCTACTCAAAAATCCACCCACACAAACACCAGCCCTGGAAATCGGGCTCAGGGTGCATCTACACTGAATATATTGACATAAACAGATCAGGCAGCTGAGCAAGCAGTTGGACTGATCTGTGGCTGCCTGTGTTTATGATTTGCGACATGCACCTGTATCGATCCTGGACCTCAGGCAGCCGTCTGCCACAGCTTAAGCATCTGACACATTTAGAGAAGGGGAATTGGCTTAAGTGGCACTCTAGTTATTTAGGCACACCACCATGCACTCCGGCCACATTGTAGACACGTTTGCATTTTTTCACACTGTCTGTCAGCTCTGCGGTTGGGAGTTAATGTTATTTCTTTCACCAAGTCTTCCCAACTCCTCCACACTTCATTGTTTTATCAGTGAAGTCATTTATTCTCTGTGGAACGAGTCCAAGCTGGAGACAAGGGATTTTACAGTCTACAGCTTCTGCTTTGTAGTTGTGCCTGTATAACAAAGAGTAGGCGGTTTCTTTGTAGAGGTTTGACCTGGGAATTCCTTATTTCCCTGCTTTTATTTCCTTAAATCACTTTGAAAGACTTGTTTTTGCTTAATAAAATGACACTGAAGGTCAGTAATAAAAGTTTAAATATTCATCAGGCGTTCTGCATGTGATCTAATCAGATTGCAGTTTAGGAAACCACAACCCTACAGTATATCAGACACTGGATACCTCCAGTATGTTCCAAATCAGCTCAGAGAAGAATCTACAGAATATGATCAAGAGTTCCACGTGCACTTCTGAATGCGCTTCCACACACGTTGGATTTTGTTTTAATCAGCCAAGCTCAAAGGACTTTAGAGGAGTTTCTCCACGTCCAAAGCACAGTCAACGCTCTCTTTAATGACTCAATTCACAGCTTTACTCCCTGCGAGATTCGTCACAATTGGAAGAAATGTTGTCAAAATAAGGAAGAAGATCTAGTTTTCTCTTGCGTTTTTTCCTCCCGAGCTTCTGGGCTGTGATTAGAGGGGAAATGAAGAGACTCTTATAGAGACTAATGGGAACTTCAGTCCCGTGGCTGTGGATCAGAAGCTTTGCCTTGGCTTGCCAGGCCACCTTTTTCCTTGCACTTCCACATCCCGCCTCAGCTTCAGGGAATAGACGTGGGCCTCATCATCTGCAGGCAGTTTGGGCTGAAGGTGCACGCTAAGTGGGCCTCAATAGTTAATTAGCGTTGTTTCAGCCTGAGCGTCTGGAGCCTCAACTTGGCTCTCCATTAGCCAAGGCGAGACAAAAGCTGGCGTCCTTCAGCTCCTCTCTTTCGGCTGCTCACGTCCTCTACATCTCCAGTAAGCGCTGCTTGAGTCAGTGAGATCTCCATCTTAATCAGCCTGATGTTTCCACAATTACAGCTCTCTGCACAGAACCCCAAATCAGCTCGAGGTCCCACCATTAACACCAGAATAATTAATGCTCCAATTAAGATGTGTGGCGCTTTGGGTAATTAACATAAACAGTCTCTGCTATCTATATACAGATGTATAATTCTAACATACATTTACTTACTATACACCGTTAGAAGAATGTAATGTTGGGTTAATACTGTGATTTAGCCATTATGTGTTTATTTGTTTGGCATATGTTTGGTGTCTCCTGCTTTGCTTTTAGCTATTGTTTCTACAAGTATTAATATCATTGTATACATGCTCCTATTCTGGATATTTCTTTTTCTTTGTTTGTCAACTTTTTCCCATTTTTCTCCCAATTTGGTTCTGCCAATTAACTCACCCGTTTGTAGCTCCACCTAGCACTAGCAAGTACTAAGCAAGTACTTAACACATGTCTCCTATAATACATGCAAAACCAACCACCGCCTCTTTTTGAACCGGGTAGCCAACACTCTCTGAGAAAAGCACTTACTGACGTCTGTGCTGGCCAGCATGGCTTTTTGAGTGATGAGAAGAGAGCATCATCTTCCCACTTGGAGAGAGCACAACCAATTATTTTTTCGGCAAAGAGGCATTGCTCAGGATTTGAACTTGCGACCCCATGGCCTTAGTGGTAGTGCATTAGATCACTGAGCTTTGCCTTCTCTTTTTTCTTTTCGCGTTATTGTCATCATCTGTGTCTTGTCCGTACACTGAAAAATGAAGGTGTTACATATAGTGTTTTGAGTGATGCCAGAGAAGAACCATTTTTGGTTTCATAAAGAACCACGTTCGTAAAAGAGAGGAAACTTTTGAAGGCTTAAAGAACCTGCACTTGAGGTCAATGATCTTTAACAAATTTTACAGGTTCTTCATGCCCAAACATCTGTTTTACAGGCATAGTTTTATAAACAACCAGTTGTGTTGGTCTTCTATGTTGGTCTTTTATGTCATCGCTTAGTGGAGTTGTGACTTTACTACATTTTTGGAGAAGGACCTTTCTCCCTATCTTCCATTACTTACCTTCTGTGTTTGCCATGTATTTGACCATCTATTTCACTTCCAGCTATCCTGTGTTTTCCTAATTTAGTGTTCCGTAGTTTTCCCAGGTCTGCTTCCATGTTTCTTGGTTATGATATTTTCTGACTGGTATCCACTGTCATGAATATGGTTAAGCCTATGCTGGTCATGCTTGACTGTACTGACCTCTGCTTTGGATGATGTGTGGGAGAAGATGGAGTGTCAGTTTACTCTGAACTATATTTATACATGAGATGAGCATATACAGTATGATGATACATAAACACAGAACTCAACCTCCAACTCATTTTGTTGTTAGAGCCGAAAAACTACATTTACATTAGAAACACAGCTAACAGCTATTGCACAGCAGTACACTGGATTGCAACTACGCATTTAACTGTGGCAGTGAACACACACACACACTCGTGAACTGGGGGTGAGAACACATACCCGGAGCAGTGCTCAAGGGCACTTCAGTTATGAATGTTGAGGAAGGAGAAAGTACAGTTGTTTCATCTCTCCGTCCCCCCATCCCCCTTCCAAACAGTCAAGGGAATTGAACCGGTGACCTTCCAGCTCCAAGCCCACTTCTCAAACCTTTGGTTCTTTATGGCATTTAGCTGACGTTCTTATCCAGAACAACGTAGGTCACCAGTAGGCTCTTAAAATAAAGGCAATGCCATAGAAGAACCTCACATCTCTTTTATAAAAATGGTTCTTCTCTGGTATCACACACAGAACCCTTTGTAGCATCAGACTTTTAAGGACTCTTCTTGGTGTGCTAGCCTGGCCAGGGAGTCGAACCCTAGTCTGCGACAAGAAAGCCAGTGTTGTTATCCACTACACTGCTCTACCACACAAACCTACACCAATGACTCAACTCTTCCATTCCACCAAACCGAACTTTCCAGACTGACAGTTCTAATTCCTCTGTCATTGGGTAACTTGCTGATACACATGTTGCCGTGGCGTTTGTCTGTAGGAGACGTTAGCGGTGGATGTGATGTGTAGTAAAAGCACGGCTAGCTGTCTCCGCTCTGCAAAGCGCTCTGATAGTCCTCCTTCCGTGCTTTGCGGTGTCACCGTATTTAATCACATCATTAGCTGCCTCTGCAGGTCCCCCCGTCATTAGCTCTGCCTCAGTGCCAGCTCAGCGTGGCCTCCACTTCACCTTGCACAACACCCTCATGCAAATGACTAGCTTAGGAAACAGCGGCAGCATGGGTGCAAGACGGTTACATTTCTACATGACTGTTTAGCCTGCTCGTTTTTTAACTCCTTCTATTCCTCCGAGGGCCTTTTTTTGACACTCAAGATAAATCAACCGTCATTTTAAGCTTTTGCAGATGGGGCTCTCAGGCTGCATGCTGTGCTCGGAGTCTCCGAAAAGCTTTATAATTCTTCATCATCACTCTTCTTCATCCACAGCTTACCAGTTGCGAGTGTGCCAGGCGCCGCCAGAAGTGGCCAATGCAGACGCCCTAATGGAGGATAATGAGTTTGAGATCGGTAGGATTGTTTTCCTTCTTTCATCTTAAACACGGCTTTGGAGGAAAGGCTCTGCACTATTCAGACAAACTTACAGAATCACAGAGGAGATGCTGGCAGACACTGTGATTTAGCACTTGATTCGAATGACAGTGATTGACTTTTGAGCGATATCAAACCTTAAATGTATGGTTATATATGATGCACTGTCAATCAGCGCCCCATCAAGCAACTGCTGTGCATTCTCTATGCACTGACTGTAAGTTTGGGCACACAGTGTAATAGCACATTTCAGTCTAATAGCTGACACTGTGTCAGCTTGAATGCGTGACAGATATAGATAGTGGTGATTCCGATGTGTGTGAGCACTTTACTTTTGTTAGGGTGGCATTTTCAAAATGTAATTCATGTTTTTCAAATGCCATCAGAACAGCACTTCCAGCAGCTATGAAGTGCTTCTTCAAACCTGTTGAAAACTCATCCCAGGTGGCTCCTTGTGAAGATGCTTGAGAGAATGCACTGAAGAAAACTGAGTTTCCTAAACTCTTCTCCAGTGAGAAAGAAGAAATCTTAAGACAAGCATTCCGAAACCATTGCTTTCTTAAAATACAGAAAGCTGTCCCAGAAAGCTGCATTCCCGCTTTCATTCATGTATCTCATTTGAACGATTACAGTATTGATTTAAGACAAATAAAGTTTGAAGAAAATGCTTAAAGGTGCCATAGAATGCATTTATAGATTACTTAGGTTGTTATGTGATATATAATTAACAAGTATGTCACTTTAGTTGGGTGAAAAATGCTCAGATGCAGTTTTAGAAGCAACCCTGTTATTTTGTCTTGGAATAAAAAAGCAGTGATTTTCCTTTTCCTTATAGTGTGTTCTGATTGGCTGTCCATGACACCAAAACAGCTCACACAGGAGACACATCACATAGCATACTATAGCTTTGTTTTTACCACTGTTCCACGAATACTGTCCTCTCTGCGCTGTGTGCAGTTAGCCACCTGAAAAGATTGTAGCCAGACAGCTAGGTCTAGCTTTTAGCCTACTACACATTTGCATCCCTGGGTTTGGCTTCTGTACGACACAGTGTGTTTGAGTTTCCATCAAATTCCAAAACACTACAAACACAATGAATTAAAGAAATGAAGGACCCACTGTTGAAGTTACAGAACCAGTATACATATTATCTACCCTTTAAGGAGAAGGAGGAGGGGAAACCCACCTTGGAACTGCTGGTAGTTCCTGACTTTTCCCTCCACTGTTATAACTTGGGAACAACCCAGTTTGCATTGCTTTGCATGTGGTTATAGATTGGGGTGTAATAGAAGGGTGCAAGAAAATTACTGAAAATCTTATTCAGAAAGAGTAAAGTTGGGAAAGTTTTTCACATTGCATCCCTCCTCTGATGCGTATCTATCTCTAGTTTGAGGAACCCCTGTTTGGTACAAATCAGGTGGCTAGAGATTTGGCCTAGCTCGGATACCTGTTCACTTTCCCGGCTTTAGCTTCCTCACTTACTATAGTCTCCCAAAGTGGGTGTTGTGTTTTACACAGCATTAGTTGCGGAAAGGCAGAGTATGTGTAAATTTGGGGAGCTTAATAAAACGAGTCAAGACTGTTAGGTAACAGTTTTTGGAATTGGGTCTTTTACAGCCCTGCTTTGGTTAGGCAGTGTTTGAGGTTTACAGTATGTCAGTTCCATTTACTGAACTAATCATTTATGCCAAGCTAAATACAGTTTTCAGTCTATGGCACCTTTAAAAAAGTATTATTATGTTATTTTCCTAACATATTTTAATATTTGTACTGGTTTTAAGCTGATGTGTGAAGTGTGACCATCATGTGGGCACTTGATTTAAGTATTTTTTATTTTTGTTTTATTTGTTTTTATTTGTTTCTTTTCATTTGTCTTACTTTCTGTGAAATAGTTTGTTTGGAAAGTTTGGAAAAAGAGTAAAAAATGTTAAAATAAGTGTAATAAATGTATCCAGTCTTTTAACTGGTAGCATACAGAATAAGTCCAAATGTTTGTAGACACCCCTTTGAATCAATGTATTAGGCTACTTTAAGTTGCACCCATCTGACACAGATGTGCAACTGCATACACACACAGCAAGTCTAGTCCATGTTGATAAGTATTACCAATAGAATAGGACTCTCTGTAGCAGATAAACATGAACGTGTTGGCACCATGCCTAATACCAGGTGTGAGCTAAAAGGGTATAAAGCCCCCCAGCATTGACATGTGGAGCAGTGGAGCTGTGTTCTCTGGAATGATGGTGCACCATCCAATACTTTTGAGATAAAATAAGTTGGGGATGAGGTGGGGTGGTGATCAAATCCTCACAGCAATGTTCCAAAATCTAGTAGAAAGCCTTTTTTCCCTAGACCGTAGAGAGAGTTACTCTGACAACAGCAGGATAAACTCTGTTGTAATTCCCTTAATTTCAGAAGAATCAATGAATGTAAAACAATGAATGAACAGGTGTCTCAGTACTTTTTCCTCATAGTGTAGTGTTGACTGCTACAGCTGCGTAGCGCGCCCACCTTGTGTCCTCTGTCCTCTGTATGTAGAGGTACGTACAGGCGACTCAACGCACAGGAACAGCTCCTCTGCAGTACTGGTGAAGTATCATGCCTGACTGGTGATTGGTGGTGCAGAAAGTGGGCCATTACAGTAAGCGAGATGGATTCACCTTGCCCATTGTCCAGACACCGGCCTGACCATGTGCGCTCTTCCGCACAGTAACACCCCCATATATCATCCCACTCACGCTCACCAGCTGCTGACATCTGATTATTTTTAGATGGGAAGGTATGGATGATGGAGGCAATGAAGAAGATTCATGATCTTCGCTTTGGGATTTTTTTAATTATGACGCCAGTGCGCTAGAGAGCGTCGTACGAGGAGTCACCGTGACCGACGCTGCTTTACAGCTCAATTATCAACTTTTCAATCCTAAATTAAAAAAATATATGTCACCTCTATATAGGTGGCATCTGTCTCTATCAGCACTGTGCAGGTTAGCTGTCGCTCTTCATTAAACAGTAGCTTAATCATTGCATATTCTCTCTCCCTCTCTCTCTCTTTCAACCTCTCTCTCTCTTTTAGGTGATATTATCCGTTATCGCTGTCACCCCGGGTTTACTCTGGTGGGGAGCGAGATTCTCACATGCAGGCTCGGTGAGAGGCTGCAGATGGATGGCCCTCCACCATCATGCCAAGGTGAGCTGCTAAACAGCTAAACACTGTTCATAGCATAAAGAAAACCTCCATTTCACTCCTCTTCCTATCTAAAGTACAGCAATTTAAAGAACCAATGGTGTTACTGGTTAGAATATTATACAGACTATCCAGTTCTGTAGAGTTTCTCAGAACAGCTGGGATTCACTGTTGGAAAAGTGCTCTAGACCTGCCGCAGATCTGAGCGAAAGTGAAGCATGATTAAAGGCAGCGTTCGTTTCGTTTATAGAGCGACTCTTCAGGCTGAAGGCTGTCATGCTTTGTCATGTTTCCTCCACTCAGTTTGGGAGGCGTTGTGTGAGTTTAGTGGCTCAAACAGCTGCTGCCATTAATCTTTAATGGCCCACTGTTTCTCCCAGTGAGGGAGCCCTCACTTCGTGAGAGTTTGTCCTCTGCTCAGATTCACGAGAGTGCCTGTAAACGGTGAGTTCACTTTGTTAGCGCAATCATTTGTTTTGCCCATTAAAGCAGAATTTTAAAGTGGGCTAAACAAAGAAAATGAAGTGAATTTGTAACGGGTGGAGGGTTGGAGAGGGGGGTGTGGCTTAACACCGAAACTGACGTTTTTTAGATGTCAACCTGTTCGCTTCATCTATAGTATGATTTTCGTACAGCTTTACAGCTTGTCCTTTTCATTGTGTGATACGTTACATCTACAGAAACTTTACATTTACAGATGTTAAGGTTATTTTCCAGCTATTAGTTATGATGCAGTATGCTAATATACATGCATAATATACATCATAGATCTGAGCTACTTTGACATCAAATTGTGATGGCTAGATGTCTGGGTCAGAGCATTTCAACAATGGCAGGTCTTCTGGGGTGTTCCTAGTCTGCAGTGGTCAGTAACTAGCAAAGGAGGTACTGCTCCAAGGAAGGACAACCGGTAAACAGGTGACAGGATCATGGGCACCCAAGCTTCAGTGTCTGGCATGATTCCCCAAAAGAGCTACTGTAGCACAAATTGCTAAATAGAAAGTTATTGCTGGCTATGTCTTGTAGAGTCCATGCTTCAGTGGGTCAGGGCTGTTTTGAGGAGCCAGGGCAGAATGAGGAGGACCTTCACATTATTAGGCAGGTGGTGTTTACTGTTATAGCTGATCAGTGCATAATCAAAATATGCACTTGAGACAGTCGAGACAATCGAGAGGAAACCTGGTCCATAAACTATTAGCAGTCAGTGGGAAAGGTTGTGCTGGTGAGGTTGTGAGAGGAGAAAGAGCTTTGTATTCATGAATGTTGCTTTTCTGTTGCTGCTCCAGTGCAATGTCCCGCTCACGATGTGCGCTTTGACTCGACGGGGGTGATCCTGAGCCCCGGCTATCCAGACAGTTACCCCAACTTGCAGATGTGCTCATGGAGCATCAACGTGGAGAAGGGCTACAACATCACTCTGCACTTCGAGTTCTTTCAGACAGAAAAGGAATACGACATTCTGGAAGTCTTTGATGGTACACAGTGTTTTTCTTTTTCTAAGAGACTTACTGGTACAAGTAGTACCAAAAGTTTGGATACACCTGTTTTTTTCACAATGTGAAAGATTTTTTGATCTTAAGGCTTCAATTCTTGAAATGTGTCTTTAAAATGAAATATAAGGTTGTCGTATGAACGTCTTTCCAAAAACAAACATCTTAAATCTTAAGAAATATATTTTTTTGAAATGCCCCTCACAGCAAATCGGTTTCAGTTGCCAGCAGCTTTTTCAAGAGTCTTATAAAAGCATCTGAGGAGGCTTCTCATTATGCTGTTTGTTAGATTGCCAAGAGTGTGCCATGCTGCATCAAGGCAAAGCGAGATTACTAAAAAAATCTAAAATTAGAGACAGTTTTGGGTGTCCACCACCTCTCTAAGTCACTGCATTTAATAAAATTTGATTTCAGTGGATTCACTACAATTCTGTTAAGAAAAAAATCAATACTGGTAATAGACATACATCATAAATGTTTAAAAAGCAATCTTACACAACTACCTGATTCTTAATAACACTCCTGAGTACGGGCCCTTGGTTGTTTCCACATCAGCCTTACATCTGGAGGTTGGTGAACCAGTTCTCACAACTGTAAAGGCCCATTCACACCAAGGACGGTTTTTGGAGGAAAAAGAATGATGCGATTGTGTGGAACCTTCACGCCATGTTTTTTGCCTCCCATCCTCTGTAAATGGGGCTAGAAACTTTATAGTTCTTTTAAATTTTCCACTCATTGTTTTTCTCTGCTCCCTGTCTGCTTTGGCCCTCTTTAATTTTTCTCCTCCACATAAGTGCTCATTAGCAAGGAGAACTATAGTTTGTGGTTCTTTGTGGACATGAACAGACTAGGATGCCTAAAAAAAATGAAAAACCGGCTACATTAAGTGGCTGTAAAGTCCCAGCCTTTCAGCTCTGCTTCACCACATATTTTCTTCAACCTTCGCATTTTTATGGTCAGTGTGTTGCTGCTCATCGGATAAGCTTTTGTGTTCTTCTTCTTGTGTTCTGCTGTGCATAGTTTGGTCTCCAACCATGACAACAAAGCTCTGATTGGTCAGCCTGTTTTTAACTCACACAATAGACTTTAATGGAAGAATCTGTGCAGCGTTCAAGTCTGGAAGTTTCGGACATAGTGTGAAAGGGCCTTAAATATAGTATGTTCAGTGTGCAGAGGTTCCAGTACAGCATGTGGCTTAACCATTTGGAGCCTACGAAGGCACCAGCATGTCAACTGCGATGTTTCTATTAATATCTTTGCGTAGACGATTTTAAATATAAATAAATACAGTTCAAACATTTCCTGAATCTGTAGATCCCAGCCTTTCCATTGCATCTGATTGCCAAATCGTACATGACTAACATCCAGAGTTACAAGGCTGTGAAGACAAGTCAACATACCTCTCGCCCTGACTAACTGGTGGATTCGGGTGTCCGTCATCTGCCTCTTATGGACACCCAGAAATCCTCTGTCTCTCTCTGTTTGTGCACTATTCTATTCAGACCTTCCACTGCTTTTCTGAAGCTGAGACTCTAAACCCATTTCAAGCACTAAAACAATTCATCCACATGAGTAAAGGCATGTTTTACAGGAAATATTAATCAATCAATCAATCAATTAAAATGTATTTATATCACACTTTTTACAACAAATGTTGTCACAAAGCAGCTTTACAGAGATCTGGGTCTAAGCCTCTTTTGAGCAAGCTAGTGGCAACAGTGGGTCGAGAGATAGAAACATTGAGAGGAACCAAGACTCAAAATGGGAGCCCATCCTCCTCAGGTCAACACCAGATAATAATAATAATAAAAAGCAAAACAGGAATAAAAACAACAATAAAATAAAACTGAATTAATGAAAAAAATGAAGAATTTCTAAAAATCTGACCTCACTATAATGAGTCACACAGGGGCTCATTATAATGAGGCTTGACATGGTTCTAAACATTTTGATATAAAAGTGTGTGTGTTATCTAATGTGCCTTTATAGGCGAATTTAAGAAGATATGCAAAAAATCTAGAAAATACCTTTAAACTCCAGAGGGTCAATTATTAGCAGGTGCTCACCTAGAACATTCTTCTGTTGGATTCTGTAAGTAGTCTTCTTCCATGGCTTCTTCCTATGCTGTTGGTTTTTGATAGAAAAGTTCTAAGACTTTTCAATACTATCGTCATAAAAAGCCCTGTACTTGATCATATCATAAATAATGTGGAAAATATTGTGAAACTCTGCCGTTTTGGCTGTTGTCTAGATTTATAGCAGGCCTGAACATCTCAGCATCTGCTGGACTGCAGAAGTGATGTTTTATACTCCACTGCAGCTCTATAAAAAGAAAAAAGATAAAAAGTTAAACTTTTGATAGCAATCCAGCCGGGCGTATATTTCGTGCCAGATGACGTCTTTTGGAGCACAGATCAGCTCCGTTTAGCCACGACGGGCCTTGTTATTAACAGTCTATCTGCTAGTTTTTGAAATTTTACCAAAAGAGATTCTCTGAGAGGCAAAGTCAAACTCTACTCTACTCTAACAGACAGCAAGGCCTTGTATTTGCTTGATCTTTTGCAGTAGACTTCTCACTTTAACACAGTGACTCTCTCACTTTCTTCTTCACTCTGCCCTCCTCTTCCTCCCCATGCCTTTTTTGTCTTTGTGTGTGTTCCTCTCTCTCTCACTCTCTGTAGGTCCTACAATCCACAGTCAGACCTTGGCTACCCTGAGTGGTGACCTTTCCACTCCCTTTAACATCACCACCACTGGCCACCAGCTCCTGCTGCGCTGGTCAGCTGACCACGGCACCAATAAGAAGGGGTTCCGCATCCGCTATGTCGGTGAGTATCAAAGTATGTATCCATTTAAATCACTTTTCAACTTGCATGTTCCTTTCCTGCTCTTCTGTCTGAGCAAGCATGCGGATGTGAGCATGGTGTGTATGCGGTGTGTTCGCGGTGGGGTTGTCACAATACTTAAATGTTGATTTTGATACTGATACTGAACAGTATCAAATTTAATGCCAAACTATTACTATGATCAAAAATAAAGTAGTTTTGACTAAATGTTGGATTCTTTTCAGTTGAGTGTATTAAACATACAGCACTCCATTCTCAAATACAGGCCAATTACAACCGGCACCAGCCTGTTTAATAACTAAAGAACTGAAAGTACTGCTTGCTAATTGCAGTACTGAGACAGTATTTCACTTTTGATACTTTGTGCAACTCTAGTTCGCAGTGTGTCTGTGTGTGTGTGTGTGTGTGTGTGTGTGTGTATATATATATATATATGTGTGTGTTTCTCATACATTTTCAGTTCCAACAAATCGGTCCCAACTTTGTAAAAAGGGCTTCATACAAAAGCTTGTTTCTGGGGTTAGGATCAGGGTTAGTTTCAGGGTTAGGGATGAATATGGGACACTCTACAGGTCCTCCCCTTACTGCAGCAACAGTCTGTACTCTTCTGCAAAGCCTTTACACTAGATGTTGGAACATTGCTGCGATTGCATTCAGCCTGGAGAGCATTAGTAAGGTCAGGCACTGATGTTTGATGAACAGTTCTGGACCATGAACTACTCCAGCTCATTGAAACAGTACTGGATGGAGATCCATCATGCTAGAGAATGCAGCTCCACTTCTCCACAGGCCAGTGCTGGGGGCGATATACCCCTCTAGCAGATGCTTGGCTTTGGGAATGGTGACCTTAGGCTCATGTGCAGCTGCTCCAGCAGTGGGTTGAATTAAAAGGGGGTGTCTGAAAACATTTGGATGAATAAAAAAATGTCCTGGCATGGTTTAAAAATGAAAAAGTGTGTGCGTAATATGCGTGTGTGAGAGAGACGCTGCATGCTACATGGCTGGTTAAATCTGTACATGAATGACTCTGTGCCTTTTGTCATTTTTACCCAAGAGAGCAAGAGAAGTGCAGGCACTTAGTTGTAAAATGTCAGAGTGTGGTTCAACTGTGGCCCTGGCGTTCCGGGTTCTATCCACTCTATCTGCTGCACACTCTCCGGGCAGGCATCATACTGACAGAGGGTGACGGGGGCATGGCCCATTGGCCCAGCACAACGCTGTATTAATGTTACTACAGATGCCACTCGAGATGTCAGTCAAAGCCTAGGGACTCAAACACACACACACACTACTCTCTCCCTCCACTCTATACTTTCTATTCCCTTCCTCTCTTTCTCGCTCCCTCTTTCTCTATCCCTCTGTATGTGTGTGTGTGAGTGTGTGTCACAATGACAGGATGAGAGAATGAAAATGTATGCCTGAGGTGAGTGTTCAATCATGTGCATGCATAAAAAAAGAGAGCGAATAAGACATTGTTGACTGTCTGTGTCTGTGTGTGGGCGGAGTGTGTGTGTGCTTGTCCACTCCGAGAATGCTCCCCTGTGGAACAGAGGGCAGAATAAGTGTGGACATGGGGGCTGGAGTACATTCTGGTCATCTGAGATACATGAGATGCCATCTCCCATGGCTCTCCCATCTGCTCTCCCAAAGAGAGGCTATTGTATTATATATTGTATATTGTATATAAAGTATTGATTATATGGTTACAGTGGAACCTGTGATGAGATTTAAGAGTTTATTGTCATGTACACAGCAAAAACATGCAGTTACACTGAACAATGAAATTCTTACTTTGCAGTTCCTCCATTTAAAGGTAAAAAAGGTAAAGGTGCACGTATTTGTCACTGTACAGTGTACACTGTACAGCGAAATGTGTCCTCCGCATTTAACCCATCTGGTAGTGAACACACACTCACACACACACACATGTGTTAGGGGCAGTGAGTACACACACACAGAGCGGTGGGCAGCCAACTCCAGCACCCGGGGAGCAGAGAGGGTAAAGGGCCTTGCTCAAGGGCCCAACAGTGGCAGCTTGCAAAGCCCGGGAATCGAACCCACAACCCTGTTATCGATATCCTGGCTCTGTTATCGATATCCCCGCTGAGCCACCACTGCCCCATTTACCAACATAATCTTATAAATATTTATATATATTATATTATATTATATTATATTATATATAAATAAATATTGATATATATTATATATAATGTATATGTATATATATATATAAATAAATTTAGAAGCAAAGGAAGGCTGGAAATCCATTTTAAAATGGGATTTATAGAAGACATATTTGACACATTTCCACTTAAATCCCCATGCAGAAATGCTCCAGGTTTAAAAAAGCTAATGTCAGCTATTTTGAGCTAATGAGACATGCTAGCATGTTATCCATGCCACACAATTTGAATTATATGTAAGATAATACATAATGTAGAATTATAGTATAAATAGTTTAATGCAGAATTATGTGAGCATTGTATTTTATATTTATGACATCATATGTATGTTTATGTTAATGCCAAGAGAATCTTACAAGTCAGAATCAAAGTTCTCAATAGCCTGAAATCAGATCTGTGACTGTAATTGACCTCTGGATCAATACTTCAGCAAAGTTGGTTGTATCCAGTGGGGATATCTGCAGAAACCAATATAAAAGAGCCGCTGAAACCCCATTAATCAATGAGCAGTCAGATACTGTTTCATGTTTCCAGACTCTTCCAGACTTATGAGGCAACTCTACTCGGGCTTCAACACATAAACTAATCATTAATAGTTAGAAAGGCCTGGTAAAAGTTGCATGCAATTTACGACACATACGTATTCAATCAGCATTAGTAACTTTATAAACGATGTGTATGACTTTCACATGAGCTGGACGGTTTAATGATGGTTCATAACTTTGAGTTGGGAATAGTTAAATCACCTGTAAAGTCACTGGAGCGGAACATAATTCCACAGGCACGCTGTAGCTGGACACAGTGAGCTCCCACAAGCCTGGCTCTGGAACAAAGGCCCTGGCAAGAAGCTTCTGCATCTAAATCCAAAGTTTGGAAAAAAATCTTTTTTTTTTTGCTGCACATGAGGGTCAATCAGTCTTCAATCTTAAAATACCAAGGAAATACTCTGTCCTTTCTCAACTTTCAAAGGCTCAAGTGTTGTTCCTGTGCCAGCAGATCCTCTGTGCTGCGTTTTATTTATTTATTTATTTATTTATTTATTTTCTGCGGTAACCCAGTTTCATTTCTGAGCATTTTCCCAAAATGAAATAATAAAGGCTATTGTGGATATTATGGTCTGTTTGGAGATTGAGCATATCACATAACATGGTGAGGGTGAAGGCAGGAGAAGGCATTAATTCTCCAGTAGAAAGAGTGTCTGGAGATTTGGGTGGAGATAATCATCTCAGATGTTTAAGTATGCAGGGATGTCTTTGAAGTGATACCCCTGCAACCCTCCATCTCTATCTCTATCTCTCTCTCTTTCTCTCTCTCTCTCTCTCTCTCTCTCTCTCTCTCTCCCTCCCTCTCTCTGTGTCTGTCTATCTCGCTCTCATAGAGTCGAACAATTTCATACAACCTTTCTTCAGAATCACAGAAAACCCCAAAACCCTCACTTTTTCCCAGGGAGTGTGATATACTACGTAAACATCGTGAAACTTTCCCAGTGCGCTGTTCACGCCCTAGTACTTACAGCCTGTGTTTTCCTTATTTACTGTGTCTGTGTCACAACCATGAACACATCTTTAATTTGGCTGCCTTTTCAGCACACAGCAGTTTAGCTATACCGTCACGTTGAAGTGATAAGGAGAGCTGGTACTGCAGACAGTCTGGAGCAGAGTTATTAAAGCAGAAAATCTGGAAATCTAGTGAACACTGAGCTATTCCCGGCCCTCTGGAAGCGAAAGCATAACAGCAGCATTCTGAAGGGTCCGGACATCCAAAGGAAGAGCCTGAAATCTGAAAGCATTTCAGTAACACTCCAGTAAAATCGTACAGTTTATTCCTAAGGAGTGCTGTTACTGCTGTTACTACAGACAGTCTGTTGCTATTGAAGCGGAGGAACCGGAAAACTAGTAAACATTGAGCTATTCCCGGCCCTCTGGGAAACAGCACATAACTGCAGCATTCTGCAGGATCCAGATATCCAAAAGAACCTGAAAAATCTCTAAACATTTCAGTACGACTTTACAGTGTATTCTGTACATGAGGCACAATAAAGATTGGCCAGTCAGAGAGGAGGTCATTTACCTACATCCATTTTTAAAGGCACAGTAGTAGCTTGTCGGATTGTAAATGATGCATAGGGGTAGAAAATGGACATGTAAGAGTGTTTTTGGTGCATAAACCCAGACAAGTGTGAGAATTGGACTTCAGTACAAGAAACAAGCGGCATATGGCCAACTGCTTTCTTCTAGGACTGCTGTATCTGCTCAGCGCAATACCAGTAGTACCGCTAGCAGACCAGCTCTGGCTAAGATTAAAGCCTCTCTTCCTGGGTGAACTTCAGTCCAGCTTGATTGTGTGGCGACTTTGACCGGAGGGGGAATCGGTTGGCGGAGAGAGAGAGAGAGAGAGAGAGAGGGACTCATCCTACCATCCTGACAAAAATAGTTCCCTCACCTATATTCTGCCTGAGATACGCTTCATGATCGATTAAGGCATGGGGAGCCGTGTCGGGGCGAGCGCTACAGGCTGCGTCCCAACCCAGATCAAATGCGACGTGACGGCACATGTTAACCATGCTGTTCAAGCACCCTCCACTGTTGTCGATTGTTTTTGCAGATGATGGATGGCTCTTTCGGTCGTTGTGATACAGTCTCAAAAGCAAATGATCTCTTTAACATGTTAATTCAGAGTCTTCATTCAAAGGCCATCAACATTCGCTTCTGTCCCGGCCTCTTTTCACCAGCAAACATGAGATTATGCCCAACTTTTTAAATCTGTTCCTGCTCAAACTTCCAGCTGCTGTGCGTGCCTTGGTTTAATTTGTTTTGTGTGTGTGTGTGTGTGTGTTTGTGCGCATTCATGAGTATGTATGTGTGTGTGTGTGTGTGATTATGTGCATTGCATGACTGCACTCGACTTAACTGAAGTCCTTGCTTTATTCCCACAGATTATATAGTGTGTGAATAATCCAGGATTGCATGTTTTTGCTGTGGGTCTTGCTTCTAATAACAGTAATTGTATTTGAGCTTTTTTTGTTTTTTTAAATTGTTAGTATTTTCATACCAGCACTTCAGCTTTCAGAACATGAAGAACAGAAAACTGGAAAATGGAATTTTACAAAAAATATACAACTATAATTTTTTGTGTCACAGTTTTGTGTGTGTGTGACTGAAGCACTGTCATCATGCCTTCAGTTATGATACTCTTGCCATATTGATGCCTTTGAGGTGCCTCACTCAGTTATACACTGAGAAAAACCTAGTCATTTTCCAAGCTGGTCAAATTCTAAATTCCTTTACCTCACTGTGAGGAAAATATGTAGCATCTCTAGATACCTTTAAAAAGCTGAGCCAGCGTTCATAAAAAGTTTGCTGGTGTGTTTAGACAACAAGAAGAGTGTCCCAATCGGACTTTTACCATCACATGCTTATGATTTTTTAGCAAAACAACCTAACCAGGTTACCTAACCAACCTAACCTAATCAGATCCAATTTATTAAGTATGATTGTATTTGATACAGTAGTGGAAATCAGACATTTGAAACAACACATCAAGTTGTTGTTTGTTTTTTTACATTTAAAAGTAACCTGATTTTTTCACTATGGCCAATAAATAAGCTTGTACACTCTTAAAATATAGCTGCCATAGAAAAGGCCATGGAAGAACCACGGTTCGTTCTGTAGAATAAAATTGGCATTTGATGTTTTTAGACTGCAGAATTGTTCACAGCTCTGCTCTTATAATGATGGATTCCATTGACCTCTGTCCTTTGTTGTAAACTAAACAAATCCCAAGTAAGAAAACCCTTACTTGTCTTTTTTAGAGCAGTAGGTGAATAAGACGCCATGTTTGTAAGAGAGATGCGAGTGTGAAGGATATTTACGTTAAGTGAAGGTTCTTTAAGCCTTTAAATGGTTCTGGATCCTCACACATATTCACTCTATTACAAGCATGAAACCACATTTATTATGGAACCAACAGTGGTTTAAAGCCTTCTCACCTTTTTGTAGCAACATTATTTTTAAGAGTGTACTTTATTATAGTTCATTATAATCAATGAAACTATTCCAAAGGAATCAGGTCATTAGCACCACACTAAATCAGTGCATTTTCCCACTCTTCCTTTTACCACATTTACAAATCGTTGCACTTTGATAAAACCCACAGAGTTGTAGCAGCTTCCCAGTGAAGCAGCAGAGCGACTGGAACAGAGCAGAAGGCATGCTGAGATGGCCCAGGGCACAGATCTCTGTTCTAAGTGGTGATTAAGGAGCTGATGGGGTTGCTTTTCTGTCTGTCTGTGTGCGTGTGTGTGTGTGTGTCTGTGTGTAGCTTTGTACTGCAGCACTCCGGACTCACCTCTGCACGGTTCCATCAGTAGCCAGACTGGTGGTCATCTCAACAGTTTGGTGCGCTGGGCCTGTGACCGCGGCTACCGCCTCATCGGCAAGAGCACGGCTGTCTGCAGGAAGACACCTTATGGCTACTACGACTGGGACGCACCAGTACCGGCCTGCCAGGGTAAGAGCTGAAGAAGCTTATGGGGGGATCAGTGAGAAGGTCTTGTCTGGAGAGTTAGCTTAATGAGAAAACCTTGTATCTCCAAAAGGATGATATTACATCATAAGGAAAAAATATTATGTCAGTATGAATCACTGTAAAATCATTGTCCAAGTTCTTGTCACAAATGTTATAATGGCAAAAGTATTGGGACACCTTCTATTTCATTATTTCATCCGAAATCATGGGTATTAAAGAAAGTATCCTGCTTTTGCTGGAGTAACTGTCTCTACTGTCTAAGGAAGGCTTTCTGCTAGATTTTGTAGCATTACTGTGAGGATGTGATTGCATTCAGGGACAAGAACGTTCAGGAAATTGATGAAGATTATCACTATCCGACCTCATCCCCAACTCCTCAACTCATCCTAAAAGTAATGGATAGAGCATTAACATCATTCCAGAGAGCACAGTTCTTCCACTGCTTCACAGCTCAATGCTGGAGGGCTTTATACCCTTCTAGCCCAGACTTGGCATTAGGCATGATGCCAACAGGTTCATATTTATCTGCTACAGTTCTTTTCGATTGGCAATTCCTCGCTACAAGGACTAGACAAGCTGTGTGTGTGTGTGCACTTCTCTGTCAGCAATGAGTGCAACGTAAAGTAGTTGAATGCATTCATTAGAAGGGGTGATTCATTATATCTTCCCTTTTTCATGAGAAATAATTCTTATAAAAACATATACTTTTGTTATTGTCTGCAAATAACCGCAGGTTCTAATGTTTAATGACATTTACATTTATGGCATTTAGCTGACGCTCTTATCCAGAGCGACTTAGAAGGTTACTCATATTACAGAGGAGGGCCAGTGTAGTGTTAGGAGTCTTGCCCAAGGACTCTTGGTGTAGCACAGCATAGTAACCCAGACCGGGAATTAAACCCCAGTCTTCCACATGGTGTGGTAGCTCAGTGGCAGGCAGTGGTGTTATCTGTTGCGCCACATCAACCACTAATGATGCTCCTTGTAGCTAGCAGTGCGGCTCCTAGTGCTGCATTACTTTTTTATGCCATTCTACAAAGATTTAAAATGACATAAAAAAACATGGCTAATACGTCCTCAAATTTTCACACTTATCTTTTAAATGAGCTTGTAGAAACATTTTTAAGTTGTTCCAGCGTCTTTTGGTGTAATCGTGCCTGAACTTTTAAAAAGCATCTTACATATACATATATATGCAGTGAAGATAGCGCTACAGCTGTAGCCCTAAATAGTGTCATGCTATGGCCTAATTTCTGTAATCTATAAAGCCAGTTCTGCACTACAGGATTCTTTAATGGCACTACTTATTAATTCAGTGCCGGCCCATACACAGCAATTCCGCAAGTCGCCACTTTTCCAGGAGCTTAATCCCCAGCCTCTCTAACAAGCTTTTACGGTCAGTGATAGAGATGCAGTAATTACTCACGCTTCTCTCTTCCTGATACTGCTTATTCATGATCTGTTTGATTTGTCACATTAATGACTAATCTGTAGAGATCCCCTTCTCCATCTGTGTCATTTATACTGCACCACCTATCCACTCTGATCCACCGCTCTGAGCACGAGGAGACCAGTCTGAGTAAATAGTTTCTGAGCCAGTGCGCCCGTGGCCTCCTCCCTCCACACTAATGTGACAGCACCGGTCCTCCCCCCTCTGAGGCCACAGGCTTATGCGCCACTAACAGCCAGTGACACTTAAATGACTCTGTAAACTTCCAAAGTGTTCAAGGCTCTTTGGCTTTGCCCGTTATCCAAAAGCCTCGCCTCACTTTATTGTCAAAGCTTTCTGGTCTACAAGAGCAAGCATTTTGTCCGGTTTATGTTCTTTCATGCTGCCATAATGTTTCTGTATTTCTAAAAGCAGTGGAGATACCAGGGAGGAGTACTTAAGGGATATGCTTGACTTGGCTTTGTGATCTGGCTTTTCTAGCTTTCCAATCATAGCATTTATACTTACAGCATGATTCATATTCAGAGAATGAGTCTAGTACTCAACATGTACATCATCTGGTATCACTCCTAAAAAATGACCATGCTACTTAAAAAACTGCTTAACTCTCTATGTGTTACCCGCAACTGCAAAGGTGGTTTTATGGGAAATGTAGTTCACTAGCTACAGCTATTGGAGTTACCGTTGTGACAGCAACAAATTTTCTGATGAACATCGAAAGCTCAGAGAAAACATGCTGCACATCTAAACGCACATTCACAGAGATCCTGACTAGCATATTAGCTAGCCAAAACCAGCTGTCCAACAAAGTGAAGGATAGGCAGCTTTTGGCTAGTATAAGGGATAAAGAAAAAGAATCGCTTTAACGATTGATTAGTGTGATGAACACTTTTAATTTCACTGTAATCAACACATCTGTCTCCAAATGTGGTCATCATAGAGCTCGGTCACAATACCCCTTTTTTGTGAGTAAAAACATATAAACATGAATAAGTAAACATGAGGGATGCCTGGTTACTAGCTACGAAATGCTATTAATAAAACTGAATAAATAACTTTATATATATATATATATTTTTTTTTATTTAGGTAATTTGTGAATTTAAAAACAATTCTATCCAGCATCTGGATGTTTTGCTCTGTCGCAGCCAGAAACAACCCTAAAAACCCTAAAGCAATGCAGTACTAGCAAAATAAGTCCTAATTCTGTGTCCTAATACTTTGTGTAGAATTTCACAATTGTTATAATAGTAAGTTTTACCGTTTTTTTACAAACTGTTGTTAAAAATTCTTGCTGAACAATCCCAAAATTACTAAAGCTAAATCTTCTGTAGCAGGATGCTTTGAAGCCGTGCATGCAGTTAAGAGTTTATACAGTTCCCAAATGAGCAAGATGCTCTCTGTGAAATTAAAAAGGAATTATATTACATGCTTTCCAAATGCACTCCTCAAATAGAACTCTAGATGAAAAATGAACTTTATTGAAATGAATTTCGACTCATTCTGTCAAATATATTTTGAATAATGTCAAAATAATAATATACATTCATGAGTAATGAGTCAAAACCTGTTCTTTTACTTGCTAATTTGTGAACCTGGCAGTTATTCTATACACTGTAAAGATTTCAGGATGAATAGGCCAATAGAAATGCTCCAAAAGGACTTCTGTAAAATCTTTTTGCACAGATTTCCACTGAACGTTTTACTTTTTCTTTTTTAGATACAGGTTTTTTGCATATGTAGTGAATAACATAAATTTGCCATAAATAAAACCCACAATTGCTAAGTGAATTGGTGCCTATTTTAGTAAATCTGCCCTGATATAATGCTTGCAAAAGTGTCTCCTGTTATGATAAATGCCACTGTGCAGAAATGCAAACAGAGGGACTGGCAGGAAACCAGTCAGAATGTAACTGACAAAATCCCAGCAGTGGTGGCCAGCTGAGTGTGTCAGTTGGTCTGTATACATCTGTGGACATAGTATCTCAAGCGTAGACTCCAGGACTTCCGTTTGCAGTAACATGGCATATTAAACAGACTGTTTAGTCATTCTCATTTTTCTTTGCAAAAACAACAAATCAGTCTCCGTCTCAACTGAGAAAAATACCACCTTAGGAATAACAATGTCTTACCTGCACATTTTCTTCTTGATGAATTCACCAGCACTCAAACCTGCCTTCTGTTTAAACCACCTCTGAGACAACAGATTGTCAATATGTGCTTTTAACAAAAGTTTGGAAAAGGCAAACTGTCAAATCAGGCAAAACCTCCTCATCATACCAAGGAAAGTTTGTTTTATGAATATGAATCTTAGTGTTGCAAAATATATTCCAGACTACTAAAAATATGTCTCTAATAACTATATAATTACACATTAACAATACAGGCAATAACACTGAAACTACTGATGATGTATTCACTGTTACAGGTGCATTACGGTAGTACAGCTTGTATAATTACTCAACTGTAATTCTCACTTATGTGTTTATAAACATGTAATAAGAGAAGGGTAAATGTATTTATATGAACTGCTGCTGCTTGTCCTCCTACTGCATGAGCCAAAACTAAAGTTAATACACATGTATTTTCATAAGCTATACTAATGAATACATCACTGCTAATTACATTGTTATTACATGGATTGTTAATGTGTTATAATGCAGTTATTAGAGGCATTTCATTTCCTATAAAGTGGGACCTTGTGGGATTGTGTCTCCTATGTAAATGATAAGAAACTGTAAAAATACAGTACTTTTAAAATTTCAAAAGAAGGCAGACCTTTGACTGGCAGTGTATGTTTCAGTGGCAGTTATATAACAGGAGAAGGGGGTAGCAAGCAAGATAAGAATTTCCATTTGCCGGTAGGCTGGACAAGGCCATGACAGTGGCACGGTGAAAGAAACCAATCGAAGCATGACTTTGTGAAGTCCTTTAAGACTTTTCCATGCCTTTTTGTGTAGGATTTCTCAGTTGTTCTTTTATACATGGTCCTGACCTTTTACAGACAGTACTGTACATCTGCACGTATTTTAAAGCTAATAAAACATTACACTATTATTATATTTTTGCCATTTTAAAGCAACCAAAAAAATCTCTGGTGTGTAGCTCAGGTATAAGTGGCACAAGAGCCAGCTGCTTGGGTCACTTCAGTATCACTTCAAGTCAGTAACTAAATATTTTACCCTTGTAGGTCTCACGATATAGTAGTTACAATTGGTTGCTGCACTACTTAAAGGTACGGAAATCATTTATTTAGTATTTGAAGTTGTTCTTTTACTCACACATAGCTTGTCTAGTACCTGCAGAGAAGTACTGCTCATAGAATAGGATGCTCTGGAGTCAACATGCCTAATGCCAGGTGTGGGCTAAGGGGTACAAACCTCCCCAGCATTGAGCTGTGGAGCAGTGAAACTGTGTTCTCTGGAATTATGGTTGGTGCTCCATCCAATGTTTTTGGAATGAGTTGGGGAGGTGATCATCCAACAACGTGACCTCCCTGATGCTGTTGTTGCTCAGTGCAATCAAATCCTCACAGCAATGCTCTAAAATCTAGGACAGTAGAGACAGTTACTCCAACAAAAGCAGGATAAACTCTTTTAAAATGTCGTTGATTTCGGAACAAACAATGAATGAGCAGGTGTCCAGATACTTTTGTCCATATAGTGTACTTTTGGTATTAGCAGGAACACTTTCAACTTCTAAGAGTTCTAAAGTCATCTTTCCTCCCTCTACCTAGCCGTGTCCTGTGGGGTGCCCAAGGCTCCAGTCAATGGTGGTGTGCTAGCGGTGGACTACTCAGTGGGAACACGTGTGACCTATTTCTGCAATGACGGCTACCGGCTGTCCTCCAAGGAGCTGACCAGCGCCGTGTGTCAGCCTGACGGGACCTGGAGCAACCACAACAAGATTCCCCGCTGCTCAGGTACAAGAAAGTTTCCTCGCCCAAACACACTGACCCAGGAGCCCATTTACTGCCCATTTAAAAGCTCCTGCCACACACAGTAGACCCAGAGCTAGAACTTTGCCTCTCGTTTATTTATGAGCAGATTACGTTCTCAATGCCAAGCCGTTAAGTTATTACCCATTAAGGTTTGGGCACAAACGCCTTGGCCACGTTACAAAGCGGTACAAAATGAGGTCACTGCTTTTTGAAGTGCAGGAAATTGCGTTTGAATGTTTTATAGTTTAGAACTCAATTATGGATAGCAGTGGGGGCTGATTATATTGGCATGTTCAGTTCGGTGCCAAGCGATGAACTATTTGTTCATGGCAGTCTCTGACACAGCCAATATTCCCATGACAAGAAGTGGTTTAGTAAGGATTTGTATTGACTTGCTTTGTTGTTGACTCATTTTTTTATTAAAAGCTGAAGACTTTATTTATTAATTTAAGACATAATCCTTAATTATAGCCCTGTATATTGGTACTGGTATTAGAGCCTTTTGTACTCTCCATATCTACACTCTGCTTTAAATGCTGCACCTCATTTACTTTAATGCTCGTTTTATTCACTAGACACTTTAGAGAGCTACCCAGTCCCCACCGTACATAAATGTATCTGTACTGCATATTGTTGCTGTCCTGCATAAAAAAACCTTGTAACATTTTTGCTGCTTTTCACTTGTTGCCATAATTTGAATCTGGCAGTTCTTCTTTACATTGTGTCTGTACAAGTGCACGATGAATGGGCCAATAGAAATGCTCCACAATGAGTGAAAAAATCATTTTACATTGACTTCTATTAAGAGTTTTTGTGTGACAGTGATGACCTATTTGATATAGAAAAGGACACCATTTATACTAATCATTTTAAGTGCAGTTAATAATTATTTTATGTGTTATTTTATATGAACTTTAAGTTTGTAAGTTTTGTAGGTCTGGAAGTGTGTCACTTTACAAGTGGCTTGGTTAATTTTATTAATTAAACCCTAATTATACCCTATTTTACACTTTATGTGTAAAATACTGCATATATCGGAGTGTACTGTCAGAGTATAATGTACTGCATATATCGGAGAATACATGCATGTTGTGTGTCATGCTGCCTTACCTAATCTAATCCAATCTAGTCTAATCCTATTTGATCAGAAATTATAATAATCATTTTACAGATAAAATAGCTTATTTGTGTGTCAACACTATATGTTTATTTCCTTTGTTGTACCAAAGCAAAATAAACTCTAAATCATAGTGCCGAATGTTATTAAAAAGGTCTAATGCGCTACCACTATGGCCCGGGGGGTTTGAATCCTGAGCCATGCTGCTTTGTCATCGGCAGCCAGAGTCTGGGAGAGCACAGTTGGCCTTGCTCTCACCCCTGATCACTCTTAAGTGATGTTGGCTGGCACAGGCGTCTGTTAGCGTGGTTGTGTGTTTTGAAAGCTTACTGTGAGCTACATTTTGCTCATTTTGGTGTGTATATGTTTGTTTGTGCGTGTGCGTGTGTGCGTGTGTGTGTGTGTTTGTGGGCACACAGTTGTTGTATGTCCCAGCATTGGATCTTTTTCACTGGAGCATGGGCGGTGGCGAATCGTCAATGGTTCACATTATGAGTACAGGACCAAAATCATCTTTACCTGTGACCCCGGCTATTACCGCCTGGGCCCCGCCCACATCCAGTGCATGGCCAATGGAGCATGGAGCTGGAGGAACGAGAGACCCCATTGTCAGAGTAAGAGACCCTTACAACCCTATACCTTAGCATTTTTAAATGAGATACACCCAGTCATTACACCTAGTCATACGCTGATCTGCTAAGGTATAGCCTCAGCTTTCAGCTTTGTATCCAGAGAATATCATGATGATTTGTATTCGTAGGACTTGGGTAGGATATAGAAAGTAACATATCCTAGATTCACAGTCTCTACCCGGTGAAGCTTTATCAATACAGGCCCAATTTAAGCATGTAACTCTTTTTTTACTTCTCTTCTACTCCTTCTGTACTTTCCTTTCCTTGTTAGTTATCTCCTGTGGGGAGCTCCCCACCCCTGGCAGTGGAAAGAAGATTGGGACCCAAACCACCTTTGGGGCCACAGCCATCTTTACATGTGACATAGGCTACATGCTGGTGGGCTCCACAGTGAGGGAGTGCTTGTCCTCTGGCCTGTGGAGCGGAACGGAGACACGGTGCCTAGGTAGTCCAACTTTATTCCACATGACTTTCTTTTGGATAGCTAATGTTTTTGTTTGTGGACATGGCACTTTTGTTTTTACAGTAGGTTACAGTTTTGCTCATCTGACATTCAACGAACATTCAACTAAATGTCTCTTAAATGCAACTGAACTCTATGTGTTTATTTGGTGAGGATCTTTTTAACATGTAATCTGAACTAAAACATTTCAGCCTGTTACCACTAAAAAATGTAAGCTTTTTTTCAGCAAATCAGTAAATCTGACTGTGAATCCGCTGTGTCTGCTGAAAGGGTTAGGGCATTGCAAACCAACAAGATACGTAATTCATATAAATATATTTTTAAACATTATAAAAAAAGTAGTTGTCCCTAAACTTTTGAAGGGCAGTGTGTAAGGTTCATGAAGTTTTATTGGCTTGTGTGACCCGGCTCAGTGCCGGGTCAGTTATGATGATCTAATCTATTAAAAG
This sequence comes from Salminus brasiliensis, assembly GCF_030463535.1. NCBI lineage: Eukaryota > Metazoa > Chordata > Actinopteri > Characiformes > Bryconidae > Salminus > Salminus brasiliensis. The sequence continues at coordinate 41,588,051 of NC_132880.1, read as the reverse complement.
GGTCAAACATCACTAGCTACTCTCACCTTAAAAGCCTTTCCTCTTTGAAAGAAGCCACACAAACCCTCCCTGGCTATTGGAAATACTTAGGGAGAAGGGTTCTTCCAAGAAGCAAGACCTTTTCCCCAGAAGTTCTATTTTTACCTAAGCTTTCTATAAAGGGTCATCCAGAGCAGCATCTGAGAATGTTTCTAACCGAGTGTGTAATCTCTCTCAGTGTAGCTGATGTTTAAATAAAAAAACAGACGGCCCCAAAAAGTAGTATATAATGTTAATATTGCAGTGCCATCTCTTCAGATGCGCCTGTTTAATTTAACTGCGGCTCAGGCCTCCTTCTCTAAATGGCTCTTTCCAACCATCCTGTCTCTCCCTCCAGGGGGCCACTGCGGGCTGCCCGAGCAGATTGTGAACGGTCAGGTGATCGGGGAGAATTTTGGCTACAGGGACACGGTGGTGTACCAGTGCGCCCCAGGCTTCCGCCTCATTGGCTCCTCCGTGCGCATCTGCCAGCAGGATCACAACTGGTCTGGACAGCTGCCCATCTGCGTCCGTGAGTCTGTGCTCGCTTATGTCTCTCTGTCTCTCTCTCTTTCATTGTGCAGCAGCACTGTGGAGGTAGTCCTGCTAACTCTGGAGCTTTGGTGTGTTGGAGCAGTATCAGGTTGGAACTGCAAGTGCTACAAAAGCCAGTGGTAGGATCTTCCAAAAAAGGCATCAAAGCTCTGAATATAAATGATTAGTGAGGGGCAATTTGCTGTTGAAAACATCCCAAAAAAGAGAACACCTCCACTATCCAAGCCTGAGAACTGTCATCTTAGGGAATTTCAGTCGGATGCGGTTAGCGTAAAGCGCGGCACGTTGTACCGTAGCTGTGCCACCCTTCCTCAGAAGTTTGTTGAGGGAGTTAAAGTTATTAAAGTGTTGTGTAACCGGTAGGATACAGCCCCAGTCACGTGTGCTTGTGTGAGCCATTGCCACCGCTGCTGCTGCAGATGATGAAGAGCTGTCACTATGCTGCACTGGGCCCGAGCAGCAAATGCGCACAAAGAATCCTGTGCCACGTCTCCATGTCATCGCTGACTGAGGTGAAGCACTTTCAGCAGAGCACTCTCCCACCTCTCAAAGGGCACCGACATTTGAAGAATCCACTGAGAACAGAAAGAGTCTTCTCTGTCTCAAGAAGCTTTTTTAATTAACGATTCATTGTCAGGTTCAGAACCAGAGTGTCAAAATGAGCCCACACTCGTATCGCCTAGAATTTATCCCTACAACCTCACCCAGCTAATCCTGCACTGGGTGTTTATGTGCTTCAGGAATTTTGAGATGGAAATGAGCGGATTGGGGAGTTGCCTCGGTATTAAAGCTAAGGCTGAGGAGTTATAATGAATGAATACATTTTGTCATACTTGAGTATTCCAGAACCCAGTGTAAAAATCAGCAGACATGAGGCAATAAACAAATATTGCCTATGCACCTTTAGTTACAGAGCCGTGAAAAAATATTTGCTCCTGATTGCCACTGGTTTTGCTTACTTGTTGCATAAAATGCCAGTCCTAATCCCAGTTTTGGAATTGTGGAATGCCGTGTTCGCTTTACGGCAGATGTATTGAGAACCCAGTCTTCCATTTCTTACATTTTGTCAGTCCGCAGAGCATTATTCCAAAAAGTTTAAGGTAATCAAGGTGTGTTTTTTGGGCAAATTTGAGATGAGCTTTGAGATGTTCAGTGAGTTTCACCTTACAGCTTTCCCATCGATGCCCTTTTTCCCAGTTTCTTTCTAATAGTGGAATGATGAACACTTATCTTATCCAAGGCGAGTGAGGCCTGCAGTTCCTTAGATGTTCACCTGGGTTCTTTTGTGACTTCCTGGATAAGCTGTCACTGCGCTCCTGAGAAATTTTGTTAGGCCGTCCGCTTCATGGAGGGAGTCCTGCTAACTCTGGAGCTGTGATGTGTTGGAGCAGTATGATGTTGGAACTGAAAGTGCTGCAAGAGCCAGTGCAAGCATCTTCCAAAAAGGCATCAAAACTCTAAATATAAATGATAAATAATGGAGAAGTTGCTGTTGAAAACACCACCTCAACTATCCAACTATCCTCTTAGACAATTTTAGTTGGCCTACTTTTGATTTATTTGTCCGCAGAGCATTATTCTAAAATGCTTGGGGGTCATCAAGGTTAAATGTGAGAGAGCTTTGAGATGTTGCTTTTTTTCGACAGTGTTTTTTACCCTGCAGCTTTTGCTGTTGTATCCCAGTCTCTTTCTAACAGTGGAATCATGACTAATCGGAGGTCTGCAGTTCCTTAGATGTACGTTGGGTTCTTTAGTGACATCCTGGAGAAAATGTTGCTGCACTCTGGTAGGAGTTTTATTAGGCTGGTCACTTCATGTAAGATTGACCACTCTCCCAAGGCATTTCCACTGGGAGATGATTGCTCTCACTGTGCTTCACTGGAGTCCCAACCTGATCCAGACTGATCCACTTCAATACCTTTACTTCTCATCTCTTCTAGAACTTCTTTAGATTGCTTTATAAAGGCCATTTATAAATAAATCTCCTGTGTTCACTGAGGTTGACTTTGTCTTATATTATATTTTGTTTGAAGATCTGAAACGAATGCAAAAAAGAAAAGTAAAGAGGGACAAATACTTTTCAAGGAACTGTACTAGATCACCCTGAGCCTTCCCTCTGCTTCTTCAAAGCTTAAAACAAGCACAGTTTGTTCTGTTCTCTGTTCTGTAACAAACAGAACAGAAGCTAAGGGGCCTTCTCCTTCTTCTGTTGAGATGTGGCGGAGATTTAGAAGCATTTAGCACCCACTTTGCGAAGACAGCTTTTAAACACAAATTAGTGCAAGTGATGCAGCCACTGAGCCGTTCCAGATGGGTTTTCCCTCTTCAAACTGGGAAGGGACAGATGAAAAAGATCCAGCGCTGACTAACACCAAGCAAGGGTTGCCTGGTCTGACATTGCAGCCAGTCTGATGCTGCTGATGTTTCTGGGTTTAGCTCATTTAACTCGCGCATTAACGCTTGCATAATTTCTGTGGGCTTACCTGTTTCTTTTAGCAAACCTGGCACAACAAGCAGTAATCATTATCATGGGAAGGGGAGAGAAAGCGAGAGCAAGAGAGGAATAGAATGAGAGAGAGAGAGAATATGAACGAGTGGTGGAGAGGATGAGTTTTCAGCTATTTTAGCATGCAGTGATTTGGTTTGAAATTTTGGGCTATGGAAGGTGCTCAAATGAAGGGGAAATTGCCTTCGTGCAAAGAGAAACAAATTACATCTGTAATTATGCAAATGAACTGTGCTTGTTTATGAGAGCAGGAGAGAAGCGTGATGAGGAACAAAATGTGCTTGAGCCTGCCAGAAGAATCAGAAACCCTCTTCTGAATGTGTCGAAGGATGGAAGAGAAGACTCCATTCTTATACAGCAAGAGTCCCTCTTCAGCCACATGGGCAAAATTAAGAGGCTTACTAATAATGATAAACTTGTCTGGCATTTACGAATGATACCTGGAATTACAAGAAAGAAAAAGTGAGCATAGCTTAAGCGCCGCCGTCCCCAATAGTCACAAAGATAACAAGGTCTTTGGAAATAAATCTATTTGGTTCGAAGCGAATGGAATGTATCTGGGATTAATATTGGATGTACACGAGCATGAGGCTAATTAGACTGTCAAGCCAACCTCGACATCAGAATGACATCTTGCCTGTGGGCATGGCTCTGCAGCTAACCAGTAGTGTGTATGAAGGTACAGAGCCATTTACAGTGCACACACCCGCCAGCGCCGTACAGTTAACCACCCATTCAGCTTCGCTCAGCAGACGCCTGCAGTTCAGCACAAATAAAAATGGTTGGGCCCATTGGCAAGAAAATAGAGGTTGTATATTAGACTGGATGAAGGCATACTGGCCCGTAAGCGTTTCATGTATATCCACTGTGTACATATTGTATTAGAGTCATTATGCTCAGCAGAAAGGGCTGTATATTCACACGGCTTTTAGTGTTGCTTGCAGTAAATTAGTCCACACAGGTTTTAGGCTTTATATTAGACATTTACTCCGAGCAGTAAGACATAATTTGCTGAATAAGAATGGGGTTTTACAACAGTTAAGGCATTAATCAGATGGGTTTACTCATAAGTGTATTTATTGTCATTTGGTTTAGAACTAGTTTCTAGATGTCACCAAACATTCCCTGGAGATCTAATTTCATGCAGAATTTACATGTAGCGCACACCTAGCTAACATGGTAATAACCTCATACCAATGACTGTAAAAAACTTGAATGCCGTGGTTCCCTTTTGTTCTATTGAAATTAAGCTAAAATTGTCCGCCATGTTGTCAAATTTGCAACCAGAGTCACTAACAGAGTTCTAGCGCACTAGAAACCAGAGGCGGAGCCAGACTAGCCTGCTCATTTGGTAGACCCGTCCCCTTCTCCTAGACCTAGCGTGTCTCAGACCACCTTTACTCTCAGTTTGTCCAGTAAGTAGAATGCTTCAACTGTAAAGGGCAGCCCATGTAAGCTCCACTTCAACATAGCTACTCCATGTAATGACCAGAAAGAGCACAGAAAGTTCCAGCCAAGGCAGACAATCATTTAATTACTAAGTGTAGCCCCGCCTCCTTATGATAAAGCAGAATAAGGGATTAAAACTGATTTCAGGGAGAAATAAAACAATGGGCCAATATTATTCCAGGGAAACCTAACTGTTGGAATTAGAGATGTTTAGAGAAGGACAATGGGATGAAACATGGGCTGTTTTGTCATTGAAACATGTGGTGATGGATGGCACTACACATCAAACTACAACCAGCCCGCAGAAGCGCTAGACCTGTGGTTACTTCACTTTTAAGAAACACTGCACTGTCCATGTTTTCTGCAGTCATTGCCTCATATGAGTAAATGGTAGATTATGGTGAAATATGGAATATGGTGGGTGACTGTTCTTGATTAACAGTGATCTAGACCAAAAAAATTACCAGTTAGAATTTTGCAAATAAATAATGCTAACTAGTGACCATTAGTGTTCACTAATTGTTTGCATTTTTGGGCCTAGGATACATTTAGCCTCTTAAACTCTCTTAAGTTATTCCAGCATTCCTTACTGATATAACCAGGTTTCTCACTTCTCTCCATTCTTTCTTTCACTTTCTCTCTCTCATGCTCAGTGGGCTTTCCATCGATTCTCAAGTCAGTCGATTTGCGGCAGTCGTAACATTTTTAGCCATCTTCCTTTTAGATTCAAACTGGATCTAGACTTGCAAATCCAAGCAAAGCGATTTCGCAATTCAGATTGATTTTTCTTTACACTCCCAGTAATTACTGAATAATTATCCTGAGCCTATAATAAAAGAGTTTAAACGGCTAAAAGTTTAGGTTCAGGTTCCTGTAGCTTCAGGTTCACTATAGCTAGAACAAGGCTCTATACAACTGGTAAATACTTTCATTTTAAAACAATCACCCTCTTCTGCAGCCATCAGCTGTGGGCACCCTGGCAGCCCCATCTACGGACGCACCATAGGCAACGGCTTCAACCTGAATGACGTGGTGAGCTTCTCCTGCAACACGGGCTATGTGATGGAGGGCCCGGTGCGGGCCCAGTGCCAGGCCAACCGCCAGTGGAGCCAGCCACCACCAACGTGTAAAGGTGGGGAAAAAAGTTAAGTCTTTTATTCACACGGAGCTTTGGCTGATCCGCCGCCTGCCAAAAAACCACTGCAGTGCACTATGGGTAAGAAGGGGCAGCCGCTGTTGCTGTGGCACCGTGCCAATGGCTGCACTCTGTGGGGTGAAAAGGGGAGGGAGAGGGTGGACATTGCTGCATTACAGAGTTTGGTAAGGTTGGCGTTATCTGACCTGTTGATGTGTTTATTAACTGAAATATGCTGAACATTCTGCTAGAAGAATTGACGGGCATGTGCCATGGTGTTTGAGTTTGCATGAGGGTGCACTAACAGTTGCATGGGGTTGAACTGATGCTGGGGCGAGAAGCACATTGCAAAACCGTCGCTTCATTAATTATTATTATTATGGGTCAGTTTGAACACATGCTCTGTCTGATGCTGGTTCCTGTATCCAAACAGTAACAGCTAATGTGACTTTGTACTTTTTAAAGCCATATGTGCAATAATATCAGTGTCCCAGGAGACCGTTTCAATTACCATAATGAAGCAGATCAGTGTCTACCTTAAAAAGCTACCACTGTAGATGATGTGATTACTAATGCTCTCAACTGTACAACTGTTAATGATGCTTGAGGTGAGATGGCAAGGGGAGTTTTATCTAGAGTGAAGTGTCTTGCTCAATGCTTCTGCCAAATAACACATGCACCTCTTGCTCCATCTTTCCCTCCTTCCCTGTCTCCCGCCCTTCTTCCCTGTGTTCAGTGGTCAATTGCTCTGATCCTGGGATCCCCGCCAACTCTATCAGGCAGAGCAAGATCGAGCACGGCAATTTCACCTTCGGCACAGTGGTCTTTTATGACTGTAACCCAGGCTACTACCTGTTCGGCTCCCCTGTCCTCACCTGCCAGCCCACCGGCCAATGGGATAAGCCTCTGCCCGAATGCATCGGTAAGTCGCTGACGCGTACAGCCCTTCCAGTCGAGCGGCCGAAACTTGGCAGCAGCGCTGCGCAGTTAATTAGCATCATTCCCATAATGGAGGCGGAAACAGTTGAGTGACCCTCTCCCGCTGCTTTAGATCAGTGCATTAATTGAGGGACAGGTGGAACACAGACTTTTTGCAGGCAGACTAATTAGCGATGCCAGCTTCATGGCTGATCTCTGTCTTATTGGGTGCACATCCTGTGAAACGCCAAAACATCCTCCACAGCTCTTCAGCTCAATGAGGCACCAGCTGCTTCAGCTCACATTTTACCTTCACAGGACCATCCTGCATATCACGGCTGTTTTTTTTTCTCCAACCACACACTCGTAAAAGGTGCTGGGCTCAGAGTAACTCAGTGGTCTAATACGCTGCCACTGTGGCCCAGGGGTCACAAGTTTGAATCCTGAGCTACGGCACTTTGCCATCAGCAGCCAAGAGTTTGAGAAACCACAATTGTCTGTGCTCTCTCCCCTCATCACTCCTAAGCAATGTTGGATAGTGTATTCCTACCAAATGTGTAAGCCAAGTGTGAATTCAGTTGTGAGAATAAACAAATAATAAATACGGGGTGTCAGAAACAAAAAACTTTACATAAAACCTAGGAAGAACGTCCAGAAAACTTGACAGATTGAACATTGCAAGAACCAAAAGTTGGATCATTTAGAAAATGTTCTGTCAACTAATAAATGTTAGCTAGGATAAAAAAACATGTGTGTAATAGAGGTGTATGGGTGTGAAAAACCTTTAAATTAATACTGGAAAGAACCTTTTTTACATCAACTTAAGGTTCTTTAAACCTCTTTAGCACTGCGCTGTTACATAAATAGTTTTTGGGGGGCTCTGTGTGGTCCAGCGGACTAATCCAGAGACATGCTGCTTGCCAGTCTGAGAGAGCACATTTGGCCTTGCTCTCTCACTGGTGGGTTGATGACACTCCCTCCCGCATCACTCCTACTGTGTTGTTGGTCAGAACAAGCATCTGTCAGCTGTTGTATCGGAGCTGGGGAGCCACGCTTTCCTCTGAGGTCACTGGCTGCTTAGCGATGTCGTATCAGCTGCAGTTCAAAAAGAGATGTTGGTTGTCTTCACGTGTATCAGTTGGGGACAGTGTTAGTGATAGAGGGAGTTCATTCTAACTGAGTAATTGGCCTTTCAAATTGGGTATAAAATGGGGTAGACATAAAATGATTTTAAAAATTACCTTCATTTTTAGGAACATATCCACACTCAATGGGGGGGGCTCAGGTCATGCTTCTTTCCATGTCCGTTGCCAGGTCTAAGTTTGTTGAGGAATGTTTGTAATACAACTACATGGCCTCTGATCTGTTGCTCGCTTCAGGATACCTAGTGTAGCCTGGGAGCTCACTAATCCTAAACCAGATTGGCATCCACACTGTGTAAGTATAGAGCTCAGTCTGCAGTCTGAATGCTGAATGCACTGTGAATGGGGAGAGCACATACAAAAGCCCAATGCCCATGAAAAACACTGTGATGCACTGTTGACAGACATTTCTGAGTATTAAATTGTGAAAAAAAAAGTTTAGTTTTGAGAAGAACTATTGCTGCATGCCAGAATTCCCTTTGAGCTGAACTTTTCTCAGAGTTTAACTTTTAATCATATTATTGCCAAGCAGCTTTTATAGGTAGTGCATTGGAGACGACACTCCAATCTGATGATGGCAGCACTCTCGGAGGAGACTATATTAGCACCTCACTCATTGTGAAATCGACTAGGACTGAACTGTAATTAAACTGAAAGACAAACTTAGTTTGAAATCCTATTGTACTGTAATTATACTCAATGGGTGACTGAGTGCTTGTCTGTGTGTGTGTGCTTGGCAGTGGTGGACTGCGGACATCCTGGATCTCCTCCCAACGGTGTACTGAGTGGAGAGAAGTTCACCTTTGGTTCCACGGTGCGCTACTCCTGTACGGGTGGGCGGCAGCTGAAGGGCGAATCCTCTCGAACCTGCCAGCTCAACGGCCACTGGAGTGCTCCAATGCCCTTCTGCTCAGGTACCCTACACACGCACGTGCACACACTCCAGTCAGCCAGCATAGCCTTCAGGGGTATACACCTTCTCATGGCCTGCTGTGTTATAACAGTCACCCCTGTAGTGCTCATTTACATTACAATTTACCTGCACAGCATTAGGCTAACTAAACACTCTTATTGGTGTTGCATGGTGCACTTGCCCTGCCAGGGGATCAAACCCTATCCTGAAATGGGGAAAGTGGTGTTTGTTACCCACTACACTACCCACTACACTTAGACTTGCACTTAGTCTGACATTGTGTGGCCTCGCTCTTATGGGAATTCTCTCAGAAAACAACAATAAGGGTACTGCACTGAAGTCAGTCTTAAACATAATCCAGACAAACAAGGAAGGCTGATATTACTGTTTTAAGCTATCCAATTCAATTTTGTCCATCTTAGGCAGTCACGGGTAGGTAGCAGTGTTAAACTCTTGTATAGTGGTACCAGTTGTGTAATACTACTGTTACTCTAGTTAGTTTTGGTTGGAAACAAAAGTTTTAAGATCTTGTAACAACCAGCAGAAATGGGTCCAATTAGGATTAAGTAGGTCTAAAGGAGCTGGACTGAAGGCCTGTTTCATCTGATTAAACATCAACATAATTCAGAACTGACAGCAGAATTTTTTTATTTCCAATGAATGGGGCCAGTTTCAAGTAAAATGACACTATAGGCTGAGCTTTCTGGAAATCTGCATGCTCTGGATGTCTGTCTGTGAAAAATAGTGGTTAATTGGACAAAAAAAGGCCTTAAGTCTAGCTCTTGAAGGCTTTTCACGTCTGATTAAGCCCTTAAATGACCAATGTTTTATTACACACGTCTATTACCAAGGAATAGCCCCACCAGTTTGCACAGATGTCCCTGTAGTTACGGATTAATATGCGTTAGTGTGTAATCACCCTTGGAGTCTTAAGGGGTTATCCACCAACATAATTCAGAACTGACAGAGGATTTGGATTTCCAGTGGATTGGACCGAATTCATCAAATAAATGCCACTGTAGGCTGAAAGCTTTGTGGAAATCTGCATTTTCTGGAGGTCTGACTGAAAATTCCAGCTCTATTATAACCAGGATTTAGTCAGTTGTTGGAAATAGAAAACAGCAGTGGCAGCTCTGTGCCAGGACTTCGGGCAGGTCTTTGTACAGGGAAATATATATTTCAGTGCTTGTTGCAAGCTTTTAGAAGCTTCAGATGTTTGGCCAATTATGCTCATGATCGTTTACATTAGCTTAATATCACTAGCATAACATTAGGGACAGATAAATCCCATAGGGACAGAATTGGTTTTGACATTTACAGTCCAAACTGACAGCCTAAACCGATAGTCACGGCTCATCAGTGCAGCACTGGAACTGTTCACTCCACTGGTTCATTCACCACTCTGCAAAATGGACAAATTCACAGGGACATAAGGAGCAATGAAGGCATATTCCATTTTTTCTCTGCTTCTGGCCCTAATATTAGCCCAGAGACAGTTTCCAGCTACTGCTTGGCGGCAAGGTGCATTGGGGCCTGTGTGTGGGCAGCGGTGTGCAGTCTGCACAGCCCTGCGTGGGCACCCAAAGCCACGCTGCACGCTTAAAGCAGAACAAGCAGGCACTGGTACTTTGCCCGGCATAGGGCTGCGCTCATACATCCACTTCCTCCCCTTCTAACCTAGGATGTTTTTGTTTTTTTTCCACTGTTCCTAATGCAGTAATCCATACGCAAACAGTTTATAGTGTGGCAACATGGATGGAAAGTGTTACGGGATTGTATTTGATTAAATATGACTATAACACCATGGGGAGAGAGTGGAGGCATTTGCAGCAAAAGCTTGTTTTATCTTTCTCTCCTGTTAGAATGATGTAACTCTCTTGGCAATTAGGCTTGTGTGCTAGTGCTCCGCTGGGAAAGATGGCGAGTGTTGGTTTGCTGGGGAATTGATCTGTGGGCTCTGGGTGCCATTTAATGTTTCCTGTCCTTTTTATTGAGATGGCATGCCATCTGCTTTAGGCCAGATACTGCAGAGTAGAGGGAACACACACAAAATGCTCAGACTGCTAACACACACAGTCCCTGTAGCAGGGCCTAGGTTCACAGGCCAAACCGAGGACACATTCAAGTACCCTGCAAAGACTAGAACATGAAAGGACGTCTCGTACCGATCACTCACCCGCTTTCAGCGCCACTGCTCTTTCTTGTGCAACAGAACAGCATGTACTTGCTCAGCAAAACCTGCATATCGCTTGCTGTACAGTTAAAGACCCTTCGACAGCAGCTGCAGCCTTCCGCCAGCCCAGCCCAGACTCTTTATTCAAGTCTTCCTGCAGCTTTACACTCTGGCAGGTCAAAAACTTGGCACCAAACAGTCCTGAAATAAACATAGTGGAAGCAGCCAGGGCTAATCTCATCGTTATTAGGATTCAAGGACCTCCCTTCCAGGGTTCATATAGGTCCACACTCTTCCTGAGCTGGGTTTCGATACGTTACATCACACTGTCCTTGAGACTTTGCAAAGGGGAATTAATTATGAATGCAGAGAGCATATTGCGGAAAAGAATACCTGAGCTGCTGGCATTTGGCATGCTCTCTGTAGAAGCGTGGTACACTGAGCTCCACAACATTTTCCTCAAGACCTTGATAATGTGACGATGCCAGTGCCCTTTTAGAAATAGGTGTCATGCTATAGATTCTTAAAAACAGATGTTTTAAATAGCATTTGTCTTGGCAGTGGTGCAGCAGTAGCCCAATTCATTATTATATTATCATTAGCAGATTTGCAGATTTTGCTTGTTTCCAAATGTAAATTCATGAAGCAAGTTATTACGGACACCTGCACACCTATTCATCCTTGCAATTATCTAATCATAAGATTGAAATTCATATAAGATCATGAAATTTTAGTGGTTTTGAGTGTGGCATAATTGTTGGTGTCAGAAAGGCTGTTTTTTTGGATTTGTAAGTGCTAGGTGTGGGGAATGTTTTCTGGACACACCTTAGGCCGATTAATTCCAATGAATCATTAAATACCACAGTGAGTGTGAATATTGTTTTTGTGTTCATCTCTTCACAGCCATCATGTACTTCATGTAATGTTTCATGAGTAACCAGTTATTTTAATGGTTACTTCCAGCATAATAATGCATCTTCGTCTTCCGGTCACCTGATCTGAATCAATTAGAACGCCTTTAGGATGTGGTAGAGCCGGAGATTCGCTTCATGAAAGTTCCTAAAAAATAAGCAGGAACTGTGTCAACATGCTCAGAATCTGAAGAAGATAATCCACATAAGATAAGATAAGATAAGATAATCCTTTATTAGTCCTACAGTGGGGAAATTATCAAGAATAAGCACCACATATTTAGTGTCCATTGTGCATAAAGTCAAGGGCAACACTAAAGTACCAAAAATTTTACTTAAGTCGAACTCGAACAAATAGGAAAAAGTTATAGAAAAAAATAAGAAATAAGCAGGAGCTGCTGCAACAGGCTGCCACCTCTGCGGTGCCATCTTTGAGGGTATCTTATTTATCTTATGTATCTTATATATCTTATTTTATCTTATCTTATATATTTAATATATTTTATAAAATCCATGCAATGAAGAATTGATGCTGTTTTGTGAGGTGACCCTACTTGGTGTTACAGCCTTAAACTACACCTTAATCTACACCTAAACCTAATCTTAACCTACAGCTTAATCTACATCTAAACCTAATCTTAGCCTACACCTTAACCTACACCTTAATCTACACCTAAACCTAATCTTAACCTAATCTTAACCTACACCTTAATCTATACATTAACCAAAATCTTAATCTACATGTAAACCTAATCTTAACCTACACCTTAACCTAACCTTAATGTACATCCTCCTCTACACCTAAATCTAATCTTAACCTAATTTTAACCTACACCTTAATCTACATCTAAACCTAATCTTAACCTATACCTTAAACTACACCTTAAGCGGCACTTTAATCTACACCTTAATATACACGTTATTCTTAACCAACACTTTAATGTACACCTAAACCTAGTTTTAACCTACATCTTAATCTACACTTAAACCTAATTTTAACATACACCTTAATAAGCCTAATCTAAACCTACACCTTAATCTATAGGTCACATTTTTGGACTGTAACCATCGACCTATATGGTGGTTTCTATTTGCTCTGTAAATGTGTACTTGACAGTCAAAATGATTTGCCAGAATAATTAAATAATTTCATCCTTTTCGATTATTATTTAAAACAAGCAAACTGACTCTCCAAAGGATGTATATGTATAAATTATGTATGTATATTGACTAGATTAAAAAAAAATCTCTACCTAAATACATCATTTTTCCAGTGTGCTCTAGTGGCAGTTGTCAAGAGGCAAAAATAAACTTGAAGCATAGAATTGTGCTTATACAGCGTTCCCTTTACCTTTTCATTTTCCATATCAATATTCATAGCTGTACTTAAGGTCTTATTTATAGCTGTGAAGTGGTAGTTGTGGCTCCCCTCCTTGTCTGGAGGGTTCATGCCTTGCAGATGCTGCACACCTTTTAACTTTGAATAAATGAGTTTAGATCTTAACAACCTTCAGGTTCTAAGACCCCCTTCCTTGCATTAGGCATATCCCCAGGTTGCTGTGTCACAGCACATCTGGCACACAGCTTTCCATTACTACTTTAAGCTCTGTAACACACTTATATAGTCCTGAATAAAACCATTCCTGGGTGATCCCTTGTGTAAAATGGTTACTCATAAAATGTCTACACTAATGGAAGGAAATGAGCACAGTATTTAATATCTGTGATGAAAAAGCATTTTCACAGATAGCTCCAGATAGCTCTAGTTAATCTATCAACCTTGCCTTGTACCTCAGGGAATTTGTTAAGTGTACCTGAGGGAGATGTGAGGATCTTCTAGCAGTGTAGAACAGTAGATGCTAAAAGATTGGTGAATTGGGCAAGTTGTTTGGGGTTGGAGTGCTTTGTCCTGCACTCAGCTCTGGCCTATATTGCACACGTTCCCTCCTCATCCCTTTTCCCTCAACACCACCATGCTGTCTTCATTACAGCTCATTGTAATGTATAACACTGTGATCTCTCTTTCTCCTCACTCTCTCTCACACACACGCACTCACACACACTCATAGTCACCTGATCACAAGCTTGTAGATTAGACCTTCATTGAGTGGTTGTGACCCATAAAGGGAAAATGCAGACACGGGTTCAATGCAGCCCCTGTGTACACACACTCCCAATCCTCCACTGGGCCCCATGACCTAGAAATAGTTCAGGAAAGTGAGATAAAGAAGTGAAAGCAAAAAGGCAACTTTCTGACTCTCTCCTTTTCTCCCCCTTTCTCCTTCATATCCTCATCCATATCCTCGGGTCCTTAGAGAGTTTTCTTGCTTTCTCACAGTGTTCATTTGTGCCTGCAAGGCTTTGCGGTTTTCCTGGTGCTGAATAAGAGCAGGACAAGTTCCTGTTCTGGTGTGTTGCAAGAAATATTTCACATGTAGTACGAAGCAGGTTTATCTACTAGAAAAGCCTTTTACTCCATGGAAAATTGAATAAAAATGTATATATATATCAGGCACTGTATATATCAGGCACTGTAAGTTAGCACAGTCTAAAATTTACATTTACATTGGTAAAACAATAAAACTTATTGGAAGGAAAATCATTACATTGATTGTGCTCTTTATGGTTAAGGTATATTTACTATATTATTAAAATAAAAATAAAACTTTAAATAAGAAAAGAGTTTAAATAAGAAACAACTAAACCAAAAAATAAATAAATAAAAAGGACAAAACTGTAATAATAAAGTTTTGCACATACAGAATTTTCCCCAAGGAGCCACCTAGAATACTTTGTTTTAAATGTGCAGGTTCGAAGACGTTTCGTCTATGCTGAGGTCATATACCCTGCTGCATACTGCTTATTAAGAACATAAGAACAAACTATTTAAATATTACAGTATACTTATAAATGTTATTATATATACATTTAGATATTTTATATATATTATATATAACACATTTGCTATTACATTTACAAGAATTAACTTCCTTATATTGTAATCAGTTAAGAATAAGCTGTTAGAAAAGGCTCAAAGAACCATATTCACATGTGCATGCACACACACAGTATAAACATGGTATTTAAAACACACCCATATACACAGCTAATAAAGTGGATGGGGGCTCACTAGCTTACAAAGAAAGAGCCATGCTTCATTTCCATATCTGTGTGTTTTGCATGTTGTGTGTAAAATGTATGAGGTCAGCCCAGTGCATTAGCATGTGATTACAGTTTCCCCTCTCATCCCATCCCAACGAACAAGCCAGCTCAAGCCATAATGAACGTTTGACCCTATCGGCCACTCATTCTAATTGCCTACACACTGAAAGTCTCTGCATTCAGACCCCTTTCCTGCAATATTATGACTGGGCAGCTTTATTTGACCCCTCTCTGCTTTGCCATAGAGCCATTTACACTCTGCCCCGACTAGCCTCCATTCCAATTAGCCGTGCACAGGCCCAGCTATGACTCAGTGTGTGGCTGCAGTGCCTAGCTGGTGGGTGGATCATGTGCTCTCCCTACTCACACCTGAACTTCCTTTGGCCCAATTAAAGCAGCAACAGGGCTGAATGCGTGCAGTGGTTGTAGTAGCAGCCCACAGCCGAAAGCCTCTCAGCAGAGAGACTAACCAGCTCTGTGCTGGCTGGAACCACTCAGCCACAAACAGATTTAACCTGCTAGCTGTCCAACATAAACCAGTAGTTCAGGCCACAGAACTGTATTTTTCTCACATTATGGCTTATTTGGGTTAAGTCTTGCACTCTAGTATAATGTCTGTCATTCTGCTTATATTTGGTTTCATTTACATCATTAATTTGATGTTTATTTATGACATACACAATTACACAGTGAATTACACAAAGAACTACATTTTCATTCGATTTATATTCTGTGTCAAACCTGCACCTGATTTTGTTTCCCTATCAATTATCATTCCCTATATTTCCCTTTATATAAGGGAGTGACCTGACTGTCCAAATGCCAGCATCTTGCCATTGGTAGTTCAATCCACAGTGATGCCAGAGTCCAAAGACAATATAACTGGCCTTGCTCTCCCTGGGTCATTGAGTGTGATAGCAATTAGCATCTCCTCCAAGCTGGTTGAGCAGCCTAGTGGTGCTGAGTTAGCAGAAGTTCAAAAAAGATGCAGTGGCACCTCTTGGAGCAAGCACTTGGTAGACTTTACTGTTGCATTGCTGGTAGCATTATATGAATAGGATGAGATCTAAGTAGTTGGTAGGAATTGAGGAACAATTGAGGGTGAAAAGGCAAAGAAATTATAGATGTCTCAAGATTGATGAACAGAGCTGTAGACGGCTCCAAAATAATTGAGAAATCTCTCATGATTCATGAATGATCTCATGTATGAAATATTAATACAGTTATAACGAGAATGCCTCATGTTCCTAAAGTAATGATCAAATCTCAGGGCAGAAATTATCCAGCATCTGAAGTGAAAATAACATGTTGATTTTGGAATTAGCTGTTTCAATAAAATATGTATATATATTGAAATGAAAAGCAAAAGATATCAAACATGGCAGGTGATTCCTTTTGAACAGGAGTATATTTTGTCTCATGAGATACATATGCAGTAGCAGCCTATTCAATATGTGCAAAAAGTGCAGTTTGTACACAGATATAATGCTTTAAATTGTCTCTGGATGCAGAAAAGGCTGCAGCAATGCCTGTGATCAGTAATCCATTTCAGGCTTAGACACAATTTTTCAGTTTTTCCCATGCGTCCACCCTGCCTAGGCCTTACTGGGGCCATTCAGACAGTTTTGATCAGACTGCTAGAGGCTGAATGAATTTACACAGTTGATATTTAGATAGAATTAGATGCAGATGATTTACACACACTCATATTCAGGATTCACATCCATTTGTCAGAGAAGTGTGATGGATGACTTTCTTATACTGTATTGAGTTTTTTTCCAGTCTGGATATTTTTGGTGGCCGCACCTTCAGAGCTTTCACCTTGTGAGACAAGTAACAAACACACTTTTCTCATCTGTCTGGTCTCTGGGCTGCTGGTGCGGATGAATACAACAGCACCTGTGGGGCGGTTATCACTGAGCTGTGCTTACTCAGCATTTCCTCACTAGCCAAGCACACTTCTGGGAACCCACAAACCACTCATGCTCACACACTGATGCAAGCAATTCATTTACATCACACTCCTTGACAAATAACTTTGTGTTAATTTGACTTTATTATGTTGTTCTGCAGTGATATGGGCAGTGTAAGATAGTATAGAGTTGTGAGAATAAACAAAGTTGTTGAGATGTCAGCAGTCGCAGAATAGAGATGTGCTCAGTGAAATACTGTGTGCCTTCAAAATTCAAGGTTCTGGACTCAAGGGAGCTTGACATTGACCAACTCATTGTCTTTGCATAGCCTTTAGTCACGTCTTTTATCAGGACAGGTGATCCGGACTTGCTGTGACTAGTTTGAAGTTTTATTACAGGAGAAGCACAGCAATGGCTGCAGCTCCATCCAATCATATAGGACAATTTTGGTTACTCATGGGATGTCTGCACTAATGGAAGGAGATGAGCACAGTGTTTAATATCTAGCCGGTGATGAAGAAGCATTTTTACAGACGCGACAGCCGTTAATCCAATAACCGTGTCTTGCACCTCGGGGAAACTCTGGAGTGCATCCCAGGGAAATTCTACAGTCAGAACAGAGTCAAAATCCATGCTCAATGTTCCTGATAAATCTCTCTTCATGCATGTGTGTTATTGTTTTCAACACTTTTATTCCTGGAATTGGAACCGGACAGCCTCGGCTGAGCTACCTCTCAAACCCAATGTTTCTTTTCGGTGCAAGTACTGTTTTCACACTGAACAGCACAACAGTTCTGGATGTAGCATACAGTTCTGGAGGATGTACTAGAACCACATGGGCTGCCATATGTAGCAGAAGAAGAGGAACCTTCAGAGGATGCTAAATTGCCAGTGTGCTGAGCAAACTGACATTGCGCTATTCAACTGTGAGGTAGAGGTGTTTTGTTTGTTGGTTGTGGACAAAAACAGTATTGTATGGTTTCAGTTTTTTTCAATGTAACATTTTTAAACCTATTTCAATCAAATGAAGAACGGTTAGTTCTGTGATTTTCACAGTGTGGTGTGTAGGTCTATTAAAATTGCAGGTTTAGACAGCTCTTACACTGGCGGTTGGGTTAGTATTGATACATTTTCCGTACAGACCATAGAAATTGGCTACGACATTAAGTAGCCCATGATTTCTTACCAGAAAATGTTATTTATAAAATAAGTCCAAATGCAATGTTGCATGTTCAATCATTTAACAGTAACATGACATTTGTCATTTGTAATATATATATATATTTTTCAGTTATTAGGAAGCGAATATGCACGTTAACCAGCCGGTTGACTCGCCCAGTTAGGGTTATTCTGGGCAATAAACAAACAAGTATAACAGAAGATTCACTGCCTAGAGCCAGAATAGAACCAAGTTTACTGTGCTAAATAAAACATGGACAAATATGTCCATCCCGTCAATACAGCCTCATATAACTACATGTTATGTGTGTAAAATGCATTGTTATAGCCACCTACCTATCTACATAGCTGTAGCTATAACTGTTTAGTGAAGTTTCGCTATGATGGCTATGGATAAAATAATACATATCATTACCTCGTATCTTATTATGTAAAGAGTGTGTACATACAATTCAGTCTAGTAAGGAAACTGCCGATTTGATATTGTGCAGTGTTTATGCTAAGCTAATGTTGGAGCCTAATTCAACAAAAAATATCATTGTTAGGAGGTGTAGAACATAAAATTTGCTCATTTTTCTTTTACTTTAATTTTCTTTAATCTGTGTAGCTTAAAGTACATTTCTGAAGAACTGCGACACACCCATTGACTTCAGTTTTTTGTCCCAGCTTGACAATGATATCATTTTACTTCATTGCCACCCAGTGGATATAATCAGCATTACACACTCATTCAGTCAGGGGGAATAAGGTCAAACAGCCGAGGACGGGTTTTGCTAAGTTTTTATTACAGCAATTTGATCACAAAAGGTTTACCATGTGGTTACAATTCCTGGAATGCAGAGCACACAGAATCATACATTGAATGAAATCACACAATGGTGTTAATCCGAAAACATCTGTGAGCTTAGTGAGATTCAAATAATAATTTAATGGACTACATGGAACAACAAATGATGTAACTAGCATCAAAGTGTATGTTGTGAATTCCACAATTGTTTTTCAATGGCACATGTGTTCCTAGCAAGGCGTAGTTCATTTCCTGTTCTCATTTTCATTCCACAAACTGGATCAGAGCCCTTCTTTCTCCTATAAAATCAGTGCTTTTTGTACACTATCAGAAATAAATACCATAGTGGGACATTTTTGTTCCTCAAGTAACAAACAGTATAAATGTATCCTCAAAGGTACAAGATGGTACCTTAAAACTACACTACATTTACTTTCCCTGGAGAAGGAGGGATATTTACACTTTCTCATAACCTGCTTTTAAATGAAAAATAAAATTGAACAATCTCAGACAGAGAATATGGAGGCTATGCAACCTCAAAACATCAAGAACAAGTTTTGTTTCCTAACTAAAGCTACTGAAGATACACCCTTGAGGGTTCCACCACAGTGACAAGCACGGTACGAGCACTGACCATTTGATACCTATTTCTGAGAGGATATTGAGGCTATTCAGGTGCAGTTCAATCACACTTTCTAACCTTTTAGTGCAAGACATATGCCCTAGTCTGGTTTGGGTAGAAACTACCCTACAGAAATCCAGGCAGTCGAGACATGACTGAATTGAGGCACATGGCCTGACTCATCTTTAACAATCACATCCACACTTCTATAGTTGCCCCTGCCCCCTTCCAAGCCACCAGCACAAACAAATAAAGATGTAACATGTCACACACACACAGTGTTTTACACAGCACCATGAACACATCCTGCCCTGGAGATACACTGTCTAGGCCCATTCGTTTCTGAAAATAATGACATCATGTTCAGACAAAATAGCTTCCAGCTGCTTTTTGTGTGCCTTTAGTGAGTCTTTGCCTGAATGTACGCAAAGTCCTTATGTGTCAAACCCTATGTGCCCTAAGAAAGGTCTAGCTCTTCATCAAAGCGTGCCTAGAAGAACATCCTCTTCACTAGCAACGTACGCCCTGGGAGCGAATCCATCTGCCCGACTTAGCTTCAACTTTACATCTGCATGCATGTTCCTTGTCTGGCCCCGGGTGTCGCCGGGTGATGTGGAGGCCGCATGTGTAGCTGTATATCATGTGATGAACCTGTCAGCTGAGTGTCAGCCATGACCAAAGGAAGAAGTAAGTATCCCCGTACAGGAGCCGGAGCAGCTGGCTTTCTGGCATATTAATAAGTCAGAAGAACAGCCTGTAGTTCTTTAATAACAACCATTTTAATCTGTCCCCGGGGTCTGCTGCTCCCAAGCCTGCATATATTCTCCACTCACTGTGGAGTGCTCCACTCACTGCTGCATTAGATCAAGGCAGGCCTTTTTCTCCATACCCTACTGTGTTCTTAAATAAATGATGACTTATTTATGGAGGTGGACAAGTCCCCTGACATGGGCCATTTTCTGATGTTGACTCACCTGATATGCGAGGGCGTTTAAATATCAAGGCTGGCCTGAAATGCATGCCGGTGTGTTTGCCTTCGCACCCTTGTGCCACTGTTACTGTGTGCTGTGGTTCAGCAGTGTTTCCTGGCCCCCTCTGGATCTAATGCCTGTATTATGTCCCCGCCTTCCTTCCCCGCTCACTCCCTGTAGGTCTGATGTGAGGTGAAATGTTGCTTGTTTCCTTTCGTTCCTGCCTTGTGGGCTGTGTCGTAAAGTTTTGTGGCCATATAGTCTCTCCTGGGCATTGTAGACTCCAACCGCAGCAAGCTAGCAGAAACGGGTGTGCTCAGGATATGTGTGTGCGTGTGTGCATGTGTGTGTGAGAAATGATGATGGATGAAGCTCCAGCTTAGCTGAGGTGTAAAGCTTCACCAGATATATGGAAGCCCCCGGAATCAATCAGCACTATCAGTTCCCTGAGTGTGGAGATGCTTCAGGCAAATGGTGACAACAGTGAACAAGCTAACAGGCCAAGCCAAGAGGAGTTATTTGACTTTATGTAGTTGAGGTGGAGTAGGTTCGAGTTCTACCTTTTGTAGATATGAAATCATATCATCTAGTAGTAGTAAGTCAAGGCAACTGTAGATGTGCTAAACTTGCTAAACTCCCTTGTTGCTAAACAAGGGAGATTCCTGAGGAAAAGAGTTAGCGGAACTCACCAGGATGGTAAAAGGGTTACAAAACCCATTTCTAAAGAGTGTGGCCTCCAAAATCCACTGTGAGGCAGGTGGAAGAAATTCAGCATCACTGTAACACTCCCAATGAGTGGTCCTCCAGCATAAATAGCCCAAAGATACAGTAAATGACATTACATGAAGTCAGAAAGAACCCCAAGGTAACATCTGAGGACCTACAGACCTCTCTTGCATTGAGTAATATCAGTGTTTATAAACCAGACAGCAAAAAAAAACTGAATAGAAATGGTGTGCATAACAGGATAGCAAGGAGAAGGCCCTCCACAACCCTCCAGAAAGAACATTTTAGCCCATTTGGCGTTTGCTTTAGACCACATGGATAAGCTATGTAGATGTCTATTGGAATAATGTTTTGTGGACAGAGGAATCAAAATAGAACTTTTTGATTCAAAAGAAAAGCATCGTTTGGTAAAATAAAGATCCTCATCTCAGTTGTTAAGCCTGGGGGTGGTAGTACCATGGTTTGTGGCTGCTTCTCCACCTCAGGCCCAGAATTGATTGTACCAAATTCTACAGGAGAAGGCCAGGGTTAGGGTTGCTCTAAAATTGTTCTGAATCAGGAGAGAGAAGCTGTTAAGCATTAATACTGCTGGCCAAATAACAGTCTGCTCACCACAGAACAAGCTCAAGCCCACTTATAAGCATTTAGAAGAACTGTGATCGAGCGACAGCTGTTGGTAAGCTAGCCTAACTTCTGAGCTACCGACACAAGTGTAGGGAAGAAAAATTTTGTCTGACAGAGCAAAGTCGAGCGACTAGTGTTGTGTAATAAGTAATGGTTCTGCTGTGTTTGGAGAAGTTAGATAGCATGCTGGACACCACAGCAAGGACAGTGTTCCAGCTAACTCAGGCTCAAATTAGTAAATGGTTCTAGGATTTCATCTGTTTTAAGGCACATTTAGTTGCATTGCTAAACTTGCAACTATAGTGGACTTTTTTTCCCACCTGTTTTCAGAGCAGTATTACCCACAGTTCCTACAGCATCCCCACCCTGTGGCTCTCTTAAATGCGCATGGGAGAATGAGCTTATTTGGTTATGTATTAGACAGACCCATCAGACATGTCATCATTTTGAGATACCGTCAACATTTTTAAATACCGCAGTTTATATAGTATTATGGTTATACCGCCCAAGCCTAGTAAGGGTATCTGTCCTTGAACTGAAGCTTAAACAAAAGTGGGTCATGCAGCAAGACAATGACCCTAAGCACACAAATAAATCTATTCAGCAAAACCCAAACATAAACCCAAGCATTTATTGTAACAGCCTATATGTTCAATATCAGACTGGTTAAGGATAATATTTCAGTTTAAATTACTTGTAATTACATGATATCTGTGTCTTTCTGTCTCTTTCCTCTGCCATCCTTTCTATTACCTGTCCTGCTTTGTTTCTCTTGCTCCAGCTACATTCCAGTCTCCTTTCGCTCCGCCTCAATGTATGCCTCTCTCTCTCTTTTCCTCTCTGCTGTTGTGTATAAAGGTGATTCGTCTGGGACGTGTGGAGATCCAGGTGTGCCCTCTCACGGGAGCCGGGAGGAGAGTGATTTTCGGATCCGCAGTAAAGTGCACTTCACCTGCGCTACAGGCTACGTGCTCTTCGGCTCCTTGGAGAGAATGTGCTTCCCCAATGGCACCTGGTCTGGAACTCAGCCCTCCTGCAAACGTAAGCAAACCGCAGCCAGTGTGCATGATGTACCCACTCCAAAGCAGCCTACTTTCCTCTGTCACTTCCAATCCCTCACTACTTCTCTCCTACCCCCTTCTTTTGTTATCCCCTGCAAACCGATCTTAAGGGTAGAAACGTGAGTTCTCCTCCGATACATCTGGGGTTATTTGAGTCTCTTTGATCTATCCTTTTGAGTGAAATTCAAAGAAAAGTAGATTTACTATTCTATTTAATCTGTGGTTCAATTTAGCAAATTTTGTTGTATCTAATTCAGAGGTATGCACACGCACACACACACACATACACATGCACTGCCAACAGGGAGAATCTTTCATACTATACGAAATCACTCTCTTTTTTGACAGTATCTTTCTCTTGCTGGCTTTATGAAATCTCAGTGTTTTTGAATTTTGCTAAACAATTTAAAATGAATTAGTGTATTTGTAACCTGAAGCAAGCATGGCTACACTGTGCAGAGGGCGTGGTGGTGTAATTTTGCCTCTGTTCATCATCACAGTGGATTTGAAAAGAAACAATATATATCAAGATGTATCTGAGGGATTAAACATTTTTTAGTTCAGAACCAAGCAAATATAAATCTAAGGAGTTGATGACTGCCTGAAGCATCAACATGGAAACCATGGACATCACCGAATGCTGAGTTTCCTTCTTGAGGTACTGCAGCCGCCCAGTGTCTATATATATATATATATATATATATATATATATATATATATATGTATGTCTGATAGTATGATATTATATAAAAATATTGTATATATTAAAAATAGTGAATATATTATTAGCCTTCATTACTTGTTTTTACTGCATTCAGCATTTTCAGAATATGTGCAACTTAATTTCACAGGTACTACATACTATTTACTATATTGGGGTATTATTATGAAGCATCTCATGCGAACATCATAGCACATAGGGCATCAGAATTTCAAATCCATTAAAGTGGTTTACAGAGGCAGAATTACAAAATATTTGTCAAAATACTTATGGACCTGACTGCATATCTGACTTTACAATATGAAGCATGTATTCTTTGCTTGGGGACATTTTTCAGGCTGAGATGGTGTTTTTTTATAAGCTGTACAAGTGGGTGACAAATGAAAGGTCTGTACAAATGTAGAAACATAATTGAGTGTGGATAGACACGTGTACTGATTGATAAAATTAAGCAGTTAACACCCTCCCAAATGCTTAGACAAGTTGACTTCGATTTTGGATCGAGATGAAAAGATGAAAGGATCTAAGTAACTTTGAAAGGGTTCATTATTGGAAAATGCCGGGCAGGCGCTTCATTCAGAAAGACTGCTCAACTGGCCAGTGTTACAATAGTAACAGTGTCTAAAGTGACACTAATCTAAGGGAAAGAAATTAGGAAACAGGGTTGTAAATTGAGGTCGAAATCACACATTCAAGAACTATGATGCTCAGTAGCTGTTTCTCTGGTGAGAATATCCGTGCAGGACGTGATCAAACAGAGTCAGAAAGAAACGTCCACCCACAGCTACTTGGAGAGGGCTTATAAAATAGGGTGGATGGGAGTAAACCAATCCAGACAAAGAGAAATGCACTTTTCAGTGGCGTGAAAAGAGTCAGTGGTCAGATCACTTTGTTGAGAAGTCAGCAAATTCGCAAGTTGATGAGTGCATGTGTGGCTTACAGCAAGTGAGCCACACAGGCCTTGACCTCTACAGTGATCAATACAGGGTTGTTCTAAAGCAGATGTTCTCAAACTGTATTATATGTACCACTGGTGGAATGTAAAGAGCTGCTAGCTAGTATGCCAGATGACCTCAGAAATCGACCAAACATCATACCATGCTAGTTGTGGATTGTAGAAGCCCCACACAAGTAGTGAAGAACCATTGGCTGAAGCCACATCTGTACTATGTGTATAAGTGTGTGTATTGCATGTGTGTTTCTGTAAGGCGGCCTGTAGGTGGTACATCTAGATACCCTAACTCTAATCTAAAAACCACTGTTCTAAAGGATCACCTATATCCCTCCAGACAATCCCCCTAACAAACAATTGCCATTGGTAATAAAACTGGTTGCACTCCTTATAACCGTGTCTTCTTTAAATGATCAGTGAGGCATTCCCAAGCCATTGCTACATGAGAAAGTCAAAAAGTCTGTCATTCGTAAAATAGATACCTGTTGCAAACTCACTGTTACCGCCTTAGCTTCCTTTCTCATGTTCCGCAGGAGTGAACATTGTTTTTGCAGCAGCTCTTGTGTCTCGTGAGGTCCTACCCCATGTACTGCAACTAGAGCCTGCTTACCCACAGGCACTGTGCACAGAAGCTGGACAGAAAAAGAATCTAGCAGGGGGAAGCAGGCCTTGTTTGTGACAGAGAACCATAATGCGCTGTCTTGTTTTCTCATCCCAAGACCCTAATAATGGTATTTTTCCCTGAGCATGGACCTCCCATTGAGCCTAGACACAACGGGAGCCTGGCCATTGTGCTGTCATCGTTTTCTGAGAGGTGGTGGTGGGATGCAGGATCAGTGCGTAATTGAGGGGGAAGGTGTTGCACTGCAAAGTGACACACTCTGAGGGATTCACAATGGTCAGCGTGTCATCTGGAGACAAAGGGAGCGCTCAGGTTGCTTGTGTGGGGAAAGTGCACAGTGGTCCCAACACTGTCTCTGTCATGACTCCAGGGTGACAGGCTGCCATCTAGATTGCCGGCTACATTCCACATCGTTCTTCCAAGTGAAAGCACAGTCTGGCTCCACGCTTAAATAGGTACAGATTGTTAACCTTGCCAGCCCCAAGGGGAATGACATCTTAGCGGGATCAGATGGGTCTCCTTCCCTCTCTGTGTCTCTGCCGTTTTCTCTCTGTGCTCTGCTCTGGGTTTGATCTAGAAGTAAGACTTAAATTGTAAATTTAGAAAAGAAAAACATCTGCACATGATGCATAGGCCTTTAGAATTCCCAATATACCCAGTGTTATCATTAAAACCATACATACGCTCAAAAGGAGCCATGACACTGAAATCGAGCAAAGTTCCATGCTGCTGGATGGCTTGGGGCCTGAATTTCATCACAAATCTCTGCGGAGCCCAAATGCAAACCCACTCATGGGATTCGAATGATTGCTATTGGTTCCCATATTCTTGCTGGCACACATTTCCGTCCAGTAACATTACCATCATGACCTGCCTGCATATTGAGGTGTTCTGAAAACCGTCTGGGGCCTGATGTTCCCTGTTGGCTTCATCCAGTCTCTATTATATTCTATTATACATTCTAATAGTTTTCAGTCCGTTTCAGATCTTCCACATCTTGAATCCTGAAATGGATCAATTCATTTTTGTCTCATTAGTTTACACTTTTTTAGGAGTGTCTTTTTAATTATATATTAATATATTAATATCCCATTCACATAAGTATTTAGACTCTTTAAGAGACTTGCAATTGAGTTTCTCTATCAGTGGTCCTTGAGATGTTTCAGCAACTTGGTTGTGGTCCACCTGTGCTAACTAAATTCATTGAACATAATTAGGAAAGCCGCACCCCTGTCTATAATAAAAGATCTCATAGTTGATGGTGTTTGCCAGAGAAAAGCAAGCCATGAGGTCAAAAGAATTGTCTCAAGGGACAGATATGTGGAAGAATACGAGAAAGAATCTGCAGCTTTGAAATTGCCCAAGTGCACAGACCATCATTCTTAAAGTAGTTTAGAGCCTTCAACAATCTACCTAGATCTGTCCGCCTAGCCAAACCGAGCAATCAGGAGCAAAAGACCTTGGTTAGAAAGGCAATGGTCAACATGAATGAGAATGAGAGTTTCTAGAGTTCCTTTGAGGAGATGGGTGAACCTTGCAGACAAATTACCATCAGTGCAGCACACCACCAATCAGGCCTTTATACTAGACTGGTTAGATGAAAGCCATTCTTCACTAAAAGGCATATGACAGCCCACTGGGGATTGGCCAAAACATACCTCAACAACTCTCAAATCATGAAAAGTAAAATCCCCTGGTCGGACGAAACAGATATTGAACTATTAGGCTACCGTTCCCAACGGCGTTTGTGAAGAAAACCAGGCACTGAGCATCACCTCATTAATACTATCCCTGCAGTCAAACACGGTGGTGGCAGCATCATGCTGTGAGGATGTTTTTTCTGCAACAGGGACTGGAAGACAGTCAGGGTAGAGGGAAAGATGAATAATATAGAACAATATAGTGCAATCTTTAACATAATGCTCAGGATCTTTACATTTCTGAAGCATACCGCCAAGAAAACACTGGAGTGGATTCAGAAATACTAAAAGTCCTGCAGTGAAGGGTCCCGGGTGGTCCAGCAGACTAAGGTGCTGTCACTGTGATCAGAGGATACAGCGCTTCCCTCCAGTGCGATGTTTGCCTGGTGACATCGCATCTGCAACAGTTCGAGAAAGAGGTGTAGCTGGCTGGGTGTTGGTCTCACCCTCACTAGTGTTGGGGGTGTTGTGTGTGATGGGGGAGTGGTGAATACGTACGGATTGGGTAATTGGCGATCAAAGTTGGAGAGAAAACGGGTAAGAATTTTAAAAAAGAGTGGCTCAGCCTGCAGTGGCTCAGCCAAAATCTGGACCAGAACAGAGCATCTGAAAATGCCTGTGCAACGATGCTCCCCATGCAACTGTTTAAGATTAAATGTTCCTATTCTGGAGGATTAGATGTTGTTTTTCTTAGCTGTACAAAATGGGAAATGCATATTTTGCATACAAGCAAACTTTTCATTACAAATACCTACACTCTGTACAGCCATGGTTCTGCGGTAGAATCTGGTCAAATACGTATTCCTTAATGTTTATGAACTTATCTCTCAACCTGACCTTTGATCCTTGAGGCTGAAGCTTTAGCATTGCTAAATTAGCTTAGTTAGTTACAGTAACTTTGACCAATAGTTGACTGCTCTGAGTAAGAAAGGTAACATGCTGTTAGTCTAGACCTAGAGAGGTTCTTATTTTACACCAAATAAAAATGGTGAATGATATAGGCTTAGAAATATTAGCAATCTAGCAATGCTCATAAACATTAGACATTACAACATCAACATTAGATACATTTTAATAGATTATGAGCAATTAAATGCAATATAAATTCATAATAAAAAACACTTTGCAGCCAGGACGAGGACAAGGTTAATATTGTGTCTGTTGAAAAAATATTATGCTCACCACTGTCCTACAGGTAGACTAATATATGATGAACCGTTAACGCATGGAGACACTTCTTAGAATGTAGTGTCAATGTCTGCTATTTCCCAGAACCCAAACACTCTCTCAGAATCCTGTCAATAACGCTGTCCCACTTAAAACCATCAGAGCTCCATCTAAACTCCCCTCGGCCCTAGGAACCTAAAATCTCACTCTGGTCAGGCTAAGATGTGCTCTCACAGCTGTTACACATCTCTACTCACCTACCTCCAGTAACTGCTCCCTCTCTTAGACTACTGCCAGTCCTTTCTCCCTTCACTCCAGATTTGCCTCTCTGTATATTATGTTTTTTTTGTTTTGCATGTAGACGATGTAGACGGTAAATGTCATGTTTTAATGTGTTTTACACAAATACATCACAAATATAACTTGTAATTAGCAGTCTGAGGGCAACTGTGGCAGGTGAGACTGAAAGGAGCTAAGCTCAAAAGATAAACCCATTCTACCAGACTTTGAGTGAAGTTAACTGAATTTTGGGAGGAGGAACATGCCTGAAGCCTCTGCTCCCCCCAATCAAAAATCCTTTAAATTCCATCTCTACCTTACGTGTTCATGACAAAGTTTTGCAACCCACCACCACTCTGTTTCCTCCCTTTAACTCATCATATAACTCCTATCTCTCAGTCCTAGCTACACTTACCAGAGACATTCTGGCCTTCCAGCAAAAGCAGAAATTATCGGAACTCCAGACCAATGTTCTTTGAGTCTTTTTTTCAGTCTTGTCCCACATTATTACATGCTGAGGGCAGGGTTGGCACTCACAAAATACTTCTTAGTATTTCCAAAGGACATAAATGACAGGTTACTCCTTTCTAAAGAATGTTCCTTAAAAGTATGTTTCTTAATGTAGTTCAAATGTTTGTGGACACCCCTTCTAATGAATGCATTCAGCTACTGTAAATGGCAACTACTGCTAACACAGATATGTCATCCAACATCCTGACCTCACTATTGCTTTTCTCACTGAATGCAATCAAATCCTCATGTCAATGTTCCAAAATCTAGTAGAAAGCCTTCCCTGGACAGTAGAGACAGTTACTCCAACAAAAGCAAAAGCTACAGTATTAGTGGGCACCAGTGCTTCCGCAAATGAACTGAAATTAGCCATGAAGCAAATAAAATTTGAAATACATTTTTTATACTTATATATATATAGTGTAAGGCATGAATCCTACCAAGGCTTCAGCCTTATAATTTATATATTCTCGGATTATGACCACGATACATGCATATTTGAGATGATTCATGAAACCTGTAGTGCCTCCATTGTACACCCACATCATAGTCCATATTTATACTGATTCTCCATACATGTATGGATATACATGTATTTTAGCATTAGGGACCAAAAGGAAAGTGGTGCACTTTGATGCAGTCTGGTGATGTGGTTGCCTGGCAGAAATTTAAGATGCAGTGAAACTTTTTAAAAAATGTATTTCATTTAACATTGCCATGTATTACCAGTAAGTGTGGCGTCTAGTTTCTGACTTAAAGAAAGATGGAATTACTAAATGAAGACAAAACACAAATTTATTTTGTTTAAATAAATTGGTTTTATTTAAATTTGTTTATTTTGGCCAGCATTGGTAATAACTATACAAATATTATTCGTCCTTTAGAATTCCATTGGAATGAAACTGAGCTCTGTATGAATCAGTTCAGCTCTAATCTTCACTGCTTGGTCAACTTTCAGTCCTGTCTTTGTGGTTGTTTGTAACAGCGGTGCAATGTGGTAACCCCGGGACCCCCAGTAACGGGCGAGTATACCGGCTGGACGGCACAACCTTCTCCCACTCGGTCATCTACTCCTGCATGGAGGGCTACCTGCTGACTGGCTCCACCACACGACAATGCCAGGCCAATGGCACCTGGTCAGGCACAGCACCCAACTGCACCAGTAAGTGGCGACTTCACTTCAGATTATAATGTTTGCACAAGTGATGATAATGTTGTCATAATTGTACTTTATCTTTATAGACTGTAAGACTCAAAGCTTGTCTTTCTGCTGATGTAAGTGAAATGAAGTATTGGTAATTCTGCCTGAGACTAAAAGATGATAGATAAGCCTTAAGTGAACTATGAGAACTTCACTAAAACTTTTTGAAGTCACCTATCACACCTGAATTGATAGCTTTAAAAAAGGAATCTTGATGCCTTTGAGGGTTCATGAAAATTAAATATGGGCCTCATCAAAGGAGTAATTGGAATTCCTTTGATATGAGAGCAGGAAGGACATTTAAGCGAAGTGTCCCACTGATGTAGGCACAGGTCAGAGTGATAGAGCAGTAGGTAAGGCAAGGTATGGTAGGTTGAGGTCTGGTGTGTTCGTTAAAAGGGGAAGAGAAGGAGGAGAGAGTCGGCTTCAGGTCCTCAGTGCGACTCTCATAAAAGAATCAATCGCTCTTATCTCCCACTGCTGAGTACTGCTGAGGATTAACATACTCTCCTAAACGGCCTTATTTTGGTCTAAGATCCCACTTCTTTAAGACCAGAAGACAGGTTGATTTAGATTTGGGCCTCAAGCTGTTGAATCCTGAGCTTTTAATGTCACTTTAAAGGTCTATCAAGTTTACTTTTCCTTAAAACTAAGAGGAAATGTCAAGGGGGCTCTCCATAAAACACTGCACAGATGGAATGCCA
The DNA here is from genome assembly GCF_030463535.1 of Salminus brasiliensis. Lineage (NCBI taxonomy): Eukaryota > Metazoa > Chordata > Actinopteri > Characiformes > Bryconidae > Salminus > Salminus brasiliensis. Next base: position 41,557,430 of record NC_132880.1, on the reverse strand, counting down.
ACGCCTTCCTGCCTTGCCTTGTTTAGCCAACAAGCTAAAACACAAATCTTATCACATATTCAGCAACAGTGCTAGTTGTCTTGGTGATGAATGGGAATAATAATAAAAGCAGGTAGTGAAGTCAAACAGTCCAGCCTTCCCTCAATGTTTTAGGATAGAACATTGTTTGTGGCAACGCTAGAGACATCACTCTTGATTATGTCCCTATGCGCCATGTAAGGTTAACGCTGAGGCACTGAAGCCGTAACCCAGTGTCTATAATAGTGATGGCACCCCAAAACACTGCTGATCGATGTTGTTCTACACATGTTTACCCAGCAGCCCCGGAGCCGTGATGCATGGCTTTGTCCAAGGGAGGAGTCTCATTGGCATTTTGTGATCGCAATTTCTCATGATCGCACAACACGTTTACGACCAAGGTCGCTAATGGATCATTTTACAGCATTTTTTTCTTCAAAAGACACAAAATGTATGGAAAATCAAGGTTGTAGAATAAGTAATGTTCCCTTATAAATCAATAGCGGATTTAAGATGTTGCACAGCAGAAGTAATGAAATAAAGGCATTGATGGAATGAGGTTTTGTCAGCGGCGGCAAAGTGCAAAACTGCAAATTCGTTCCTTGGCATTTCATCTGGAGTCCAGGCACTCTTTCTCGCATTCCTCCTTTCCACCCACCCTCCCCCTGCCTACTTTCTCATTGGAGGAAACGGTAATTGTATAAGATCTGCAGAATTGATTCTAAGTTACACTTCAGGGATACCTGTGAGAAAAGAGCGGTGCCTGCTCACCGCTATTGATTTCTGCACATAATAGTAAGATCTATCATCTTGAATAAAAGAGTCAGGGGTCCCAAAGATATCTCTGTTGCAGCATAAATGGGTTGTTTAAGATGATTTGTGAATGTGACTCCACGAGCTTTGTTTCCATAGCTCAAATCGCATCGCTCGCCATGCTGCTGCAAAAAACTAAACAATTGCCATCAAATGTATCATATTACGTTTCGAGTCCTGTTTGAATAGAAACTGACCCTTATCTTCAAGTCTACAAAAATTGCTTTGAGTTTTATCTCACGCAGAAACAAATGCTTGAGCTTAGGCTCGCAAATCTAGCTACTTGAAGTTCCTTAACCTCTTGAGACCCGCCATCCTCACATACATACATACATTTCTGCTTCTCTGCACCATGATCCTTCATTTTTTTTTAACCGGGTCTCAGGAGCTTAAAATGAATGCCATTATTGCTTTTTTCTGTCGTTTGCCCCACTGACCACACATTTTACTCCTGCAGTGATTAACTGTGGTGACCCTGGAGTGCCAGCCAATGGGGTGAGGTATGGTGAGGATTTCACAATTGCACAGAACATCACCTTTGCATGCCAGCCTGGATACACTATGGAGGCAGACGGCTTCCCCACCCTCACCTGCACAGGCAACGGCACCTGGAGTGCCCCAGTTCCGTTCTGCAAAGGTAACAGCTGTAACTTCCATCTATGCAGTTTTGTATACAGTGAATTTACACATTTAACATTACCTCTAGTCAGAAGTTGCAATAAAACTGCAGGAGGATCAGCAGAGGCAAAGCTAATAAAAAGAACTGCTGCAGATGTTGCACATCTTGTGTTCTGTGCTAATAAATATAACAGACAAAAGTAACATTGTAAAACATTAATATTCTAGACCTATGGCCTGTAGTCATGTGAGAACATTTGCACACCCAAATAAAATATTTGTCTTGTTCACCACTGTTAAACATCTGGATATTTGACCTTCATTTGATCAATACTGAGAGATGGAGGTAATACAACTAACATACAAACACATACAGCTAAAGAAATGTCTTTTTAAATCAGCTGTGACATTAATAATTATTGAAAAATAATTCATAGAAATACTAGTTTATTGCAGCAGAGGGTGTCTGCAGCCTCTTAAACGATGTTGTGCAGACAAATCTGACGCATCCTGAGCATCGTGCCCTCAGCCTGAACTGCTCTGAATTTCACACACTCATGAATATGTATATTAATATATAAAAAATTAGTTAAGTGGGGAAAAAGTTAAATTAGCTAAAAATGAAAAATTATTGGAAAAATAATGATTAAAAATGCTTGTAAGAAAAAAGTTATTATTGACACCCCACATGTATTACTACTTAAAATGCCTGAAATCAGAACCAGGAGCAGAACATCAGCTGCAGATGATCAGACCTTGGTTAGAGAGGATTCTGGAGGAGTGGGGAATGGGGTGTTCTAATTTTTTCACATGACTGTGACCTGTAATAACATGCATACCTGCTGTAAAAAATCACTCATCTCAGCATTGGCAGCTAACCCACTTTTGCGCGTTTAAGTGGAGCACCACAGTTTCTTTGATGTTTGGAAGAGAAAATGAAGCTCCAGATTCCTGCGTGTTGGCCTGCTCTGCTGGCTCTGCACATCTGGGCACCACTGCCTGGAGCACTACCAGATGCTCCTCCTGGAGTCGACCGTCCTGCTGTTAGCATCGTATCGGCAGGGCTGTGATGGATGTTGTGTTTGACTGTGCTGCTTAAAGAGGAACCGCTGCCATAAATCATGTTTATAGGCTGCAACAGCAAACGATAAAGATTCAGAGTTTTTTTCAGGAACATGATAACATGCTAACGTTCGGAAGCCCGGGACACGATAATGCCAGAATAGAACTGAAATATCAGGAACGTGGCCTCTCTCTCTTTCTCTCTCCCTCTCTGCCTTTCCCATTCTCTCCTCAAGGATATTAATAACCCAGTTGGTCTCTTCAATGCAGTCCTCTCACATTTGCTGTAATTAATTTTTTGTGACGGCCAAAGATGACTCGTGTCATTATGCCGTCAGGAGCCAAAGTGGAATTGAATGTGCCCGTTGTCATTCGTGTGAGCTGGTGATGTGAAATTGTGAGTGAGGCCTTGGTCATTGCTTTCTCTGTGCTCACAAAAGGGGCCTGGCCTCGAATGCCATTATGCTAAGCTCATTATAATAGACACAGATGTCTCGTTTATTGTGGAAGGCAGAGGGTGCCTCCCGCCTCTAAAACGATGTTGTGCGGACATATCTGACGCATCCTGAGCATCGTGCCCTCAGCCTGAACTGCTCTGAATTTCGCACACTCATGAATATGTATGTTAATCTATCAGAAATGAAGCTGACCTACAATATGTCATGAAAAAAGCCTCCCATCTGCAAAGCAGAAGTGCTGAAGCATGGGCGTGCATGTGTGTGTGTGTGGTTATTGTTTGTGCTTGTATGTGGATATATGTCCAAATGTTTGTGGACACCCTTTCTAAAAAATGCATTCCACTACTTTAAGCTGCACCCATAGCTGCAGCAGATGTGCACAAGCACATACACAGCTCGTCTAGTCCCTGCAGAGAAGTACTGCCAATAGAATAGGATTCTCTGGAGCAGACAAACAAAAACCAGAAGGGCATGAAGCCCCCTCAGCTGTGCAGCAATGGAACTGTGTTTTCTGGAATGATGGCTCCATCCAATATATTTGGGATGAGCTGGGGAGTTGGAAGTGAGGTTTGTCGCTGAATGCAATCAAATCCTCAGAGCAATGCTCCAAAATCTAGTAGAAAGCATTCCCAGGACAGTAGAGACACTAGTTACTCCAACACAAGCAGGATGACAATGAATGAGCAGGTGTCCAAATACTTTTGTCCATATAGTGTATATGTTTTCCATCTCTCGCTCTTTTTATTGCTCTCACTTTCTCTTTCTGTTCTCTCTCTATCTTCTATTTTTTATACACCCTCTCTCTCTCTCTTTTTGCCTTTTGTCTTTTTCTGTCTCTCATATTTCTCTCGCTATCTCTCCCGCTCCTTCCTTCCTCACTCGTTTACTTTGTCTTTGTCTATTTGTCGTATCCATGCTCATGCTAGCATTTGTCTCTCCATTTCTTTGCTTCTGTCTTTGTTACACTCTCTGTTTCTTTCTCTGACACTCTTTACCTCTCCCTCTGTATTTTCCATTGCTTTTCTCTTCCACCATTATCTCACTCTCTAACGCTCCCTCACGCCATCTCCCATCTCCCTCTCCTCACCCTCTTCATCCTTCTCACTCTTTCCCCATCTCTCTCTTCCACCCCTTTGCTTTCCCTCTCATTAATGTGTTCCCTCACTTTGCTCTCTCGCACTGTCTGTTCTCTCTCGCAAGCTTGTCTCTCTTGCTCTCTCACCAATCTCTCTATTTTTCTCTCTCCCTTTCTTTCTCACTCTTTCCCTCTTCCTTTCTTTACTCCTCTCTCATCCATGTTCATGATATTTGTTTATTTTGTTATGTGTTTCTTTCTCTTCCTCCTTCACGTCCTCCCTCCCTCTCCCTCTCTGTCTCTGTCTTATGCTGCAGTCGAGTGGTGTCAGAAACTGGGAAATACGCTTGTAACACTTGTAAATTGCACTCGAACAGCCAGTGAAGTCATTTTCACAAGTGGGAAACTCTGAATTCTAGTTTACGAGATGTGATGTATATCGCAGTCTTTCACCTTTTTTTGTATTTTTAACCAAATTTTTATATTTTTACACTCCAGCGCTCAGCTGACCAATAATAATTAATTTAGTTTGATAGAGACATGCAGTGTTTGTGGACGGCACCATGTTGTCTTAGTGGACGTATTTTCCAACAAGCACCCAAATGGAGTGAAGTTGTACTCAATAGTTAACCATCAGGGACATACAACCTTCCGTTGAGCAGTCGAACGCACCATCACACTCTCTCCACATCTCTCTTCCTCTCCCATTCCCTGCCTTCCTTTCTCTCTGCTTGGGTGCACTCTCTCTATCTCTCTCTCTCCCTCTCTCTCTCTCTCTCGCTCACTCTCTGTCTCTCTCTCTCGCTCATTCTCTCCTGCTCATCTTTCATTCTCACCCTCTTTTCCATTGTCGCTCATGTTTTCTATCTCTCAAACTCTCTACCCTTCCTTTGCTCTCTCCTTTTTCTCTTTCTCTCTCTCGCCCTTTCTCTTTTCCAGTGCTTTTAACTCAGTTTTCACAGTTATGTCTCTCACTCTCTCCAACTCCCTTGATCTGTCTCTCAGTCTCTCAGTTACTTTTCCATCGTTTCTCTGTTGTTCTCTCTGTCTGCCTCTCTCTCTCTCTCTCTCTCTCTCTCTCTCTGCTTCTCTATATCTCTCTGTCTTTATGAGGAAAAAGGCTGAAGTTGTGAAAACTGCAGGCATTAAGTATTCATTAACTCCAAAGCCCCAAACCGGTCCAGTCCCCGTGGATGTGCATCAGGCCGTGTCCAAAACTGATTCAGAATATCAGCAAAGCATTCAGGGATTTATTACACATTTATAGTCTTTATTATGCCAGCAAGGGGACGGCAGCGTGATCACTGGCTAATAAAGAAGCCCCGCTCAGCCAGACATATTTGTGCGTTGTTTTTTGGAGCCATAATTGGGATGGCGCCTCTCCCTCATGGTGTCACTTTCCCAATTAACTCACTGTATGGGAGTCTGACTGTGGCAGCAGCAGATCCTACTGCGGGCTGTGTCCCAAATCCGTCACGTAGACTTGAGCCTCACCTCCAGTCACTAGTCCCCTTAGCAGGCCTGCAACCTCGGGCCTTCTGTAATAAGGGCTGATCCCACACAGGCTGCTCATTGTATCAGCAAATCCACCTCATCCGCTATTCCGTTTCTTCATGGTGCTAGCTTTGTCAGCCAGCCTGCCTCGCCGTGGCACAGAGTGTGAATGAACAAGAAGTCTGTGTGTGTGTATAACCGTGCCTGTCCCTGTGTGTGTGTGTGTGTGTGTGTGTTTGGTGGGGGTGGCATCGTGCCTACAGAGGGGACATGAGTCATCACAGACATCCACTCGAGCTAGGCTACAGATTCTCACAAACACACACACACACACACACACAAACACACACACACACACACACACACACACACACAAACTAACAAAGCCGTGCTTTTGACTCTCTCCTGCCTCCACACATTCTGTACAGTGTGTGTGGGTGTGTGTCGCTGTGCGAGTGTGTTTGTTTAGGAAGCACTAGGATGTGGTGCCTGGAGACTGATAACTATAGGAGACAGCTTAGTGCACAGCTCTGTGGAGGTATACAAAAACACTGCGCCTTAAACTCAGAAAAAGCTAACTACTGGGTTTCATTGTGTTTTCACTGGAAATTACCAGCTGCTAATTAATGAACCTGTCGACTCTGTAGTGCTACAACTGCACAGAAATGCGTCACCACCCATATATGTCCTAATGCAGAATCGAACTGCCTTTCTTCCTTTATGACGTTTCCTTTTTTCCCCAACCTGAATAAAAATAATTGTACTCCCTGCAGTAAAAGCTTAAGCACTAAAGCCTACACATTTTGAGATTGAAAGTAGAAGTGGTTTCAGACAGGGCAGTTTTTGCATTACACATCCCTTTCCAGGTGTTGGAAACAACAAGAGATTAGTAAATAAAATGCTGTAATTAGTGGAGTAGCATTATACTCAGCTTATTATTTGACTTAACAGTAACATTAATGCTGGATTCAAGATTTGCTATTCTAATGATGTTTTGAATAAAAGTTGGATGTAAAAAAAGCTGATTGTATCCATGTTATTGCACACATCTATAGTACTAACAAGACTAAAGCTAGAAGCTGGAATATGGCTAGCGATTGCATTACAACATGCAAATTATAGGGCATTCTGGATACAAATTTCAATTTCATACTTTTTTTTTTCTTCTTTTTTTTTTTTTACTTTTTTCTGTGTTTTGACCTTGTGTCCACATAAACAGGTTTTTGAAAAAGGCTTTACAGGGTAGAGATTTTGTAGGTGATTCAGAGATAGTAGCATTACCAGGACAATAACAAAATAAACCCTGTCAGTACAAGAAAATGTATTTTGTATGCCCAACAAAAAGGTCTAGTTAAGACAATCTTTTTGTTTTGAGAAAATGTGCTTCAGTTCTGAAGTGTTTTTAGGTCTGCTTTGGCCATTACGCTGCTTCTTGAGGAATTTGACAGCACACCTGATAGCCCCCCTTCCTGGCTGGCATGCTCACACATGCGTGTAGGAACATTTTTGCTTTATGTTGTTAGGTTTTGTCATATGCTGCCAGAGAAAAAATCTACATTTTCAAAAATATTGAAATACATGTGCACAGGGTGTCAGTGTTAGACAGATTTCTCAGTTATTATGCAATTGTCACTGTGCATCATTCTGGACCTGCATCTAACATCTTATTTTTTACACCTTTCTACAAGCTATTTACATGTGTGAAGTAACTACTAGAGTACTAGAGCCATTTTACAGTTATTGGACCCACTTATATTAAGTGTCTTGAATAACTAACCTATGTAATAAATAATGCATCCAGTAAATAATCAATGTAAATACACATCTATCAACAATAGTTTTGACGTGTAATTACACAACTATATCACAATAGTTATAACAGCATATTATCTTGAATGTAATTGTGAAGGTGCAATAATGTAATTACATTTGAATTAACAGCTTCTTACTGAAACAGAAAAAGCATGCTAAACTATGTGAGAATGTTAAATGAAGGTTTTATATTATTGGAAACTGTTGAGAATGAATATCCTTGTTTGTGCTAATCAACCCTCTATGCTCTTTGTCTCTCTCTAGCTGTGACATGTGCTGCCCCGCCACCCATCTCCAACGGGCTGCTGGAGGGCAGCGACTTTGAGTGGGGAACGAGCGTGAGCTACAGCTGCTCCCCAGGTTACGAACTCTCCTTCCCTGCCATCCTCACCTGCGTGGGCAACGGTACCTGGAGCGGAGAGGTGCCCCAGTGCTTGCGTGAGTACAGCTTTGTTACAGTATAATTCTGACAGCCTCTGAGTAATTGTCCCACCTGTCCTCTCCAGACTTTTCTGGTTTTACATACAGCTTAATTTAACTGACGATGCACTGAATTTCCTGTGCTTCATGAAACAATAAGGCCCAATACAGAATATGAAGAATAAGAGTCCAGTCATGTTTTTGTTTCCTAATCATCTGCAGCTTATGTGCTGCACCTGATTCTAATATTAGACATTTTAAGTAGTAGCAAATGTGGATGAGTTCTAACTTTTTCCTCACAAGAAAACTGCATTTCTATTAATTACATTTTATAAAAGATTATTAAAGAGATTTCTTCAGTTTCATGCATTTAGTTGTATTACCCCCAGCTTTCAATATTGTTCAAATCAAATGTCCAGATGTTTAAATATGTTAAACAGACATTGGTGTCCTAATTTATTCACATACCTGTATGTAGCACATTCTGTGTGCAAGTATTTACCCTATCTAGCTGGCTTTGTGGGTGCATCCTCTGGGCCGTAGCTGTAGCCTAGCGTAAAGAAATTCTGCACATTTTGTTCCACTAAACATTACTGCAGGGCTCCAGGCACTGACCCCAGTGCCTGTCAACCCACTTTTGGGTCAGCAACCCCAAAAGCACAGGGCAAAGCAAACAGAGCCCCGCTTATCTAAGAGGAGGGCACCCTTGCTGAGCGTAAAGTGGCACTGCTGGTGTCATGAGGCCTCCAGAGACCAGCTGCCACATGACTTGTATTAGTTCTGTTAGATGAGATGGCAGAGTGGGTTGACAATACAGGCAGAAGCCAGCTGTGAAAGGTTCTGAATGTTCCTGCACCACTTTGGAGATGTTGACAAGTGTCAGCTAGAGAGCTGCACAAAATCTAAAATACACTATTTGGACCAAAGTATTGGGACACCTGCCTCATCCATTGTTTCTTCTAAAATCAAGGGTATAAAAAAAATAGTTTGTCCTGCTTTTGTTGAACTAACTGTCCCTACTGTCCAGGGAAGACTTTCTACTAGATTTTGGAGCATTGCTCTGAGTATTTGATTGCATTCAGTGACAACAGCATTAGTGAGGACAGAATTTTAGATCTTCAAAACACCATCCACCCCCATTCCAGAGAACATTGCTTCACAGCTCAATGCTAGGGGACTTTATATCCCTATGTCCCACACCCGGCATTAGACATTGTGCCAATAGGTTCATGTTTATCTGCTCCACAGAGTCCTATTTTATTGGCAGTGCCTTTCTAGACAAGGACTAGACAAGCTGTGCGTGCATTTGCACATCTGTGTCAGCAATGGGTGCAACTTATACTAGCTGAGTGTATTCATTCGAAGGTGAGTCCACAAACATTTGGACATATGGTGGATCTCTAACCCCATCACCATATCTTTATACCATTCCCATGAGAAGATTCCAACGTTTATCCAACTGTGTTCATGTTGTTGTTACTTGTGAAGAAGAAAATCCAGGAAACAACATGGTTTTAGGATGTGTTATTAATTTCATGGTCCGTGATAATGCTGCAAGCTTTATCGAAAACATAGGTTAGAAGTCAGGTTGAAGGACTATAAGTTCATGTTCATTCTAGGTAAATAATAATGCTCAGTGATGACAGAGATCTTTGTGCTAACCTTTCTTTCAGACATTAGACCATTAGAGAGCACAGACAGATTTGAATGGTCCCTTAAAATTAGTTTGAACCAAGGTGTCAAACATTTCATGCCTTCCCATAAAAACAGTGAGGAGAGGGAGCTGTATAAAGACACCTAGGTAATCTGCACGCGCAATTAATGCCATCATATCCTCCTCCCCCAACTGTCTGGTCTGCCAGTCTTCACATGAGTGGAGCTGGCCGAGAGATGATGTATGAGATGCACTAATCAGTACAGACGCAGCCTAAGTTTTAACTGCTACTACTTACGAACCAATGCCAGTACATCATTTTATTCATTTAACTGTGTGTTTTTTTTACAGATGCTCTGTAATACTTGGTAATGTTCATATGCTGCTCTGCTGTATGTTATAGGAAGTTTTATGGCACCAAAAAGTGGTAGGGGTATGTGTAGGGGTACACAAAAGTTACGGTTTGGTTCGCATTGGTACACAAAGACTTCTCACAAGCGGCCAGTACGTAAAAATTGTGCAATATGTCTGGAATTTCACTGGATTTAATGCGACTGTTTAAAGTCCAGCCTTCTCGCCACCACTATTGGTCTATTTGTACATGCAACAACGTCAAGAGGTACAACAGAAAGTCAAACTCAAAAGCAGAACCATGCAGAATCTCTTCTGTTTGAGGCAGGACAACAGAGAGTCTATCTTAGAGGCAGAACCAATCAGAATATCTGTTTTAGTTGGGGGTAGGACAGCAGAGAGTTAAACTCACAGGCAGGGCAAATCAGAATCTTTGTTTTAGCTGGGGGTGGGACTACAGAGTGTCAGGCTAGGAGCCAGTGAATGCCAAGGGTGTTGTTAGAGGGGTATAAAAACACCCAGCATTGAGCTCTGGAGTAGTGAAACTGTGCTCTCTGGAATGATGGTGCTCCATCCGATGCTTTTCGGATGAATTTAGGTGGTGATCATTCAACATCATGACCTCACAAGCACTCTTGTCACTGAATGCAATCAAACCCTCACAGCAATGCTTCAAAATCTAGAGGAAAGCCTTCCCTGGACAGTAGAGACAGTTATTCCAACAAAAGCAGGATAAACCCTTTTTTAATTTCAGATTTCAGAAGAAACAATAAATAAAAGGTGTCCCAATACTTTTGCTCATATTTTGTGTATATGCTACAATCAAACAGACACTCCTGTACATTAAAATTATGTTGCTATGAATATTCATCTAAACACAACACAAAAAGTACTTTACTACTGTCATAGCAACCTAACTCCCGCACCTGACACAGCTTGCAGGTTTGTGTGGGACATTTAGCTGAAGTTTCCAGTCTGGGTTGATGATGTCATTTCAATGTACAGGAGAGTTAGGTACCATTTGAACAACTTAAATATTTACATGTTTCCTTAGTGACCTTGTAGTGCAGAGGACCCTGTGAGGGATGATACCAGCGATGTTTGAAAATTGCGATATTTTTGTGTAAATCACTTAAACCCACAGCTAACATCCTTAGAGATCTACTGAATCGACCAGCGTTGTAATAATGAAAGTGTATTTTTTAATCTCGTTTTTCAGTTCAGTTTTATTTAAAAGCATAAATAAAAGCTAAATTAATTCATATGATTAATGCAAAAATGGCAGATCAGTCAACAGTATTCATTCAAATTCAGTGCATCACCTGTAACCAGAAAGGTGCTGTCTTCCAGTGTGCTGAAGTGTGCAGCAGCAGCAGGAAGAGAAGAGAGCTCATGCTCCTGCAGGAATGAAAGTGTGCCCTGGACTTTGTAGTCTGCGTACTGATTTTTCTCTGTCCCTCTCTTTCTTTTCCTCTCTTATTTTATATCTTGACAGCGCATCCATAATTCATCAAGAAGAGTCAAGTTTGTAGTGCAGGATCCTAGCGCAGGAGTCCGCTCGGCACATTCATTATGAATCAGCCCTGCCGGTGACGTCAGCTCCCACCCTTATTGATTTCCCCCTCCAGGGAGGCACTGCTTGCTGGACAGTGACAGGGTCACAGCTAATGCTCGCCCTGGGACCCCTCAGGCCTCCCATTCTCTCTTTCTCACACTCTCAGAAGCATGCTGTGGATGGGAATGAAAAACGCTTTGAATTATCTGTGAGATTTGAGATGATGGAAGTTTAAGAAAAGATGGGAATCATTGTCATTCAACAGAACATCAGTGCAAGGTTATCGTGAGGGCATGGAAGTGACACAGTGCACTATAATGAGAACCCCTTTCATTATTTCTCTCTTTTTCGCTTATGGATGTTGATCACGTCAAGGGCAACCGCGGCCAAATCCTACAAATATTCATTATGGTTTCCGACCAGCTGGCACTGATTTGGCTCTTGCTATGTGTGCCTAAATGCTTTGGTGGAATTGCCTTTGCAGACTTCTTTGTTTACTTTGAGTTTGCCCTTTTTTAAGCTCCCATATTGTTGCTGTCCTAAGAAAACCTTTGGTCTATGAAACATTAACTTCAGCTGTGAATTAAATGTAGTGTGACATAAAGAAATAATAATAACTTATGTAATTAAGGCCGTTTTCACACTTGTCACAAAAACAAAAGTCCGCATGGACCGATTGTCGGCTCATTTGGGGAGGAGGGTCTAATTATCAGTGGTTTGCTTTCACACAGAAGAATTCCAAACGAACTGTGGATCAGTTGCACAATTTTGAACGCCACTTTTGCAAAATGGTGGGGCTTAGGTTCTTCCGCTTATTGCATTTTATTATTTGCCTTGGATACAAACACTCAAGCGGCAAAGAACAGCGTTTTCTAGAGTTTGTTCATGGCATTTCACCTTGCAGGAACAGCTGCAAACAAGGAGACGTTCTTGAAAGACAAGGTTTTTAGCCATGCAGGCAATTAGGCAAAGAAGTCACATGAAAAAATTAACCCAGGCAACTCCACATGCAGCATCGGAAGCAGATAGCTTCCAGACTTGCAGCTGACCAGACCAAAATCCACTTAAAGTGAACCCCAGACCACCAAATTCAGGAGGACCACAGATCGGTTTCTGCTTCCAGCTTTGAAACTTGACAAAACGTAGCGAACTCTCAGACCAAGCGCTCCCGGGTCTGAAAAAAACACTAGTGTGAAAACACCCTAAAACATATAAAGATGTGTTTTCATGACAGTGACCATGTATTTCCATCTCTCTCTTTTTTTCAGCTAAGTTCTGTGGGGATCCAGGAGTGCCGGCCCATGGCTTCAGAGAAGGCCGCAGCTTCATCTACCAGTCTGAGGTGTCGTTCAGCTGTAGCGCCCCCTACATCCCAGTGGGCAGCACCACACGCTTCTGCCAGGCCGACGGCACATGGAGCGGTTTCCAGCCCCGCTGCATAGGTACGTCAATACCCCCCCCCCACCCCCACCCCCTGCTTGTTATACTGGATCTGAATTAGTTTAATCACATTCATTCACCAGGACATCAAGGCTTTATCACTGTCAGCTGAAAGATGAAATGGGTCTTTCCACAATAAATGGGCTTACAGGAGGTACCTGCATTCTTCACTGTAAATGCATAACGCATTCTTCATAACCACACATTTATGACCTCAAAGTTTGGAAAATGTGAAAAAATTTCAATATAAGAGAAAATCATAAAGAAGACGCTGAAATAAGGCTTGTTTTAGTTTGATTTAAGTCAAGCATCTTGGCCCTTAAGGCTGGCAGATCAAGATCTGTCAGAGTGTTTTCCCTTTTGGAACGTTACAGCTCTTTTAAACACAGAATGTGGGTCTTATATCAGTGAGTCTCTATGATACATCCAACAACATTTAAAGTAAACAAGACATTTGACATTTCTGACGGAATCTATGCTTCTCATAAGCTGTTTTTAGTTTAAGGAAATTGAATAAGTCTGTATGTTATATCACATTAGTCAACATACATTTTTCATATAGATTGGTTTATTCATAATAACTGAGCCAGGGAATGAATCGTGCCTTCGTTGTCTACATTATGACTGTTAGAGAAATAAAGGAGCTATGACTGCTACTTTTAGTGATTAACAGCACTGTGCCTGGTAATTAGTGTACTCAAGAGCACCACAACACAGCCTGTGTGTATCTGCAGTGACCATTCTAGAAATAGGCCAAGCTCCCTCCATTGGCCTTTCCAAATGATTATTTTGTCACTGCTGGTCCAAAAGCCTTCAGTAACTACAGCGCATGAAATTTAAATATTTTACCAACTTAATATTCTAGCTTGATTTATATTTATATGGTTGTATGAACACAGCCCATCTGTTGCTACTGTCCACTTTTTATACTACCAACGTTTTGGGATATATTGTAGGTGTACAGGTATGGACTACAGCTCATCCAACAACCTTTAGGATTCTCTAGGTTTCAATTGCCCTCTGAGATGAGCTTTAGTCAGTGACAAAGTGCACCTTAATGGCCAGTACAGCAGACTTACCATCCTTTTACAGAAAATTGTATTCATTTTATACATATTTCTAAATGTTGACCCAATTATAAAAGCTTTGTGTATTTGAGAAGAAGCATATAAAAAATTGGCTTTACTCTTAGCGCCTGGACTTTGCTGCTATAGCGTGTTGTTTGTGTTGATGGTGGAGTTACACCTAGTGAAATCCATCAGGACAGGATGTCCAATGCTATGCTCTACTGATGCGCTCTTAGTATCCAGCTTATGCCAGCCACCCACCTGTAAGGAAACACGAATCACTCTCTCTCTCTTTGGGGAAGTAGAGCAGCGATATGACCGTATGTGTATCTGTCTGTATATTTGTGTGTGTGTGTGTGTGTGTGTGTGTGTGTGCGTGCATGTCATGCCTGCATGATATGGACAAAATACATGCAGTTGCACTGCTGCTTCCTGTAGTCACAGTATGATTCATGACAAACGCATCTGAGGAAGCAGATAAAGAGACGTCTGCAGTCTGACTAAAACGGCTGTCCATATATCAGACCACGTCCATTCTTCTGATTCATCAGAACAGGCTGTTAACTAGCAATGTTTGAGCACAACTGTTGGCTGTTGAGTGTCTGCAATCATGTATTATCCATATGGGTGCTGCAAATCAGGAAGAAATAGCTTGTTTTAGCATTTAGTTCTGCATAGAGCATCAGGTTCACAAAGCAAGTGCAAGTGGATCCTGTTTTAAGGGCTTTAAGTTCAATTATGCCGCACTTGACTCTGTAAACAACAGCATTTCTTGGCACATAATATCAACCGCCTCTTTTCTGACGTACTTTAGTGTGCTTTTTTTACTCAATGCACCAAATGGTTGCAATTAGTGCCACTTAAATAATTTCTACTTAATGCTTTTTCATTTCAAATCAGTAAGCTCATAAGAGGAGAAAATAGGTGTGGTGGCCTTTTCCAGAGCCTCTGAAGCAATTCAGGCCTCAGTCTTTAGTATGCCGAGTTTCTTCACAAAAAGCACTTGTCAGTAACTCAGCAATCGAGCCTCATTATTTTGATCGCCTCTCGCCACGGAGTCGTGTTTTTCTTATTTATCGCAGAGCTTAAGAACAAGCACAACAGTGTTTTAGCGACAGCAACCCCCCCAAAAATCAATGCCCTTCTACTGCCTCAGCAGGCCCGGCCCGCTGCTGCCCCAAACTACCTCCGTGCTTTATTGATAAAGTTATTGTGGAGAAGAACAAGGCCATTCCTTTTAGTGGCCTCCGAGGGAAGGAGCAGTTGGCAGGCGAGAGGATGCGAACACAGATATGAAATGTGGAGCCGTGGCTAGGGGAAGCTAAATTGCATCAGAGCTGTAGGAGTTGACAAAGTCGGCCCTATGTTGCCACCCTTGCCGTCTTTTACGGTACCGCTGTCTGCTGGGCTTCGCTTAATGACACTGAAGAAGGCCTTCAGACCCAAGCGGAGCGAAACAGAGGGTTTTCAAATTAATTATTTAACCATGCAAGACAAATCTTTCACAAAAGCAAACATGGCTTATAATCTGAGCCAGACTGCTCTGTTTAAAGAGAAATGGGGCTTTAAACTGGCTGAACAGAGGAATGATCAGCTGTGGCTTCATTATCGCATGTTGGAGTTTTTTGGCTTTTGAAATTTAAAGAGAGAAATCTGTTAACCCCTTAGACCATGTATTTCAGCTCACACATTGTTACTCTTATAAGTACATTACTGTCATAATTAACATCAGTTTCACATGCCCCAAAATAAAACCCTGTGACTCCACAGGATATGCTAAACCAAACAGTTACCTAATAATTGATCATTTTTGCATTAGGACTAATACCAAATAATAGACCTATGTTATAGGGGTTAAACTGCAAGCCACTTTGATTTCTCAAAGTCATAACTCTCTCCTCTACTTTAAGAGAGATTCTTATTGTTATCATTATTATTACTATTATTATTATTATTATTATTATTATTATTCAGGTATTAGGTTTTATTATT
The DNA here is from genome assembly GCF_030463535.1 of Salminus brasiliensis. Classification (NCBI taxonomy): domain Eukaryota; kingdom Metazoa; phylum Chordata; class Actinopteri; order Characiformes; family Bryconidae; genus Salminus; species Salminus brasiliensis. Next base: position 41,541,601 of record NC_132880.1, on the reverse strand, counting down.
CAGTAGCTAATATGAAGCATTCCGTAACTAATATTAAACAAATTAAACTAGGTTATGTAGTTAAGAGTCTGGAAATCTGAAAATGCCTAAACTTTTGTGGGATTTGAGAGACTAAATATTTAATATTTAATATTTTAAACAAATATTTAAGACTGAATGCCTTCTAATGATAAGTGCACTGAGCACCACAAATGCCTTAGGAAATGCTTAGTCTGTTATCCATTATTAATCAAGGCGGATAAAAAATCAGTCACATGCATTATTTCTTCTCTATACTTCATTATTCATTCCTTTGCTGTAATTACAGTGAGAGTCTTGCCAGGTAAGGATTACTCTGTTGTTTTGAGCAGTTTCCTTTCCATTTGATCTGTGTGTGCTTCAAGAGACATAATCGAGCACTTTGACTGACCAGCAAAATCACCAGACCTCGATCAGGTGAAATGCTCAAATAGGCACACACTATCACTGAGTGAAATATGGGCTTCGATGACCTGCTTCAATTAAGAGGGAGCTAAATAGGGCAGGAATTATCTCAAGAAACTGTTGTAATCCTTACCTGACAGGAGTGAGGCTGTCATTAACCCCTTTCTACAGGGCCCTGTGTGGCCACTGTTTCTGTCCTTTAGGCTATTTTCCTCTACAACAAAGCTTAAAAGTCAAACGCACTCACATTCTCACATTAGACAAGAAATTATGAATGTGACTCATTGTTTTCTGGCATACATATACCACCGTTGTTTCACACGCTACTTTAACTAAAGCAGTAGCATTCCGTCAGTGGCAAACTCCTGCTGCCTTTACATATCTTTGTTTTTTTTTACATAGCTCAGAGTTTTTTACATATCTCTGAGTTTTTTAATCACAGCAGCTTTGCAAGAAGCTTTTGTGCAAACTGCCTTTGAGCATCTGGCAACGTCTCAACCAGGGCCTAACAGAAGCTTGTAATTCGGCTCGTATTTCCTCACGTACGTGTAAAGGCTTAGTGCACTTTTATCAGCCCTATCCATTTCATGATGTGTAATTAACAAACGCTCTTCCTGTCCTCCTAAGAGCCTTAGTTATCTGATTACAGTTCCTCACTTATATTTCCCAGAAGAAAGCATTCTCCTGGCATCAATAAGTGCATCGATAATTGTTTTTAATTGAGTAAGTAATTGAATAATTGGTCAGAGCTTTTTTGCCGCATTATTGGGGAGAGATGAATGGCCGGCAAGGGAGCTGGGCGGAGTTGTAGGAGCTCAATGTTTGGTTAGGGCTTTTAGGCAGTTTAGGGCATTACAGTAATATAAAACTGAGGCCATGTTAGATGCCACAGTGTGATATCAAGTAAGGTACTTTTGTGTAATTTGGAGTAAATTATAGCACTTCATGCACTTCACTGGTACTTATTGCCAGAGGTGGCAAATTCAGATCAAAAAAAGTGAGGGATTTTAACTTTCCAGGCCTGAATTTGCCACTATATAGATGATAGATCACACTCCTTGCACTTCACCAAAGAGGATCAGGCACAGCTTTTGTTTTTAATGTTAAAAATACAGTCAAATGGTATCTGCACACACACCTTCACTCTCAAATACACACCTACAGAGCTACAGCACACCCCACTGGCCAGTCACACTATCAGCTACTGGACTGACTGTATTGAAAATGCTCACACTGTCTAGTTTGCCTTTATAGAAAATGAGCGTGCTGCCTTTCAAGGAACTGCCTTTCAAGAATCTACTAGAGAATAGCATGAGAAATGTGTCCCACTGCCATGTGTGAGGGTGTGAATGTGTGCGAGGGCTATGTGTATGCAGGCCTATCAGTGAGTGAGTGAGTGAGTGTGTGTGTGTGTGTGTGTGCCTCCATGCACGTAGCACGCTTAGTATTTGCATCTTAACCAACCCTCCACCGAAAACGTTGTGTGAACACTTACACACTCCCAGCCCCCTGCGTGTGTATGACAATACCTAACTGCATCTTCACAGGTGGTGATTTAGTATGGGAAATGTTTTCGCTGGAGCGCAGCAAGCGAGACGCAGCAGCACCGTTATATAAGGCTTTCCAGGCTGTCCTGCCGTTTGCACGCCTGCATTGAATCCTCGCTCTCTGCGTCAGCTCGCGGATGTGCTCCACATTCCAAATACTGAGCAGCACAGCTGGCTCCGAGCCCCCCCACAGCTGTAGCAACACTGCCCCCTGCTGGGTCTCCCCACACTGCCTATAAAAAAGCAGGGGAAAAAATCACTGTTCCAACACCGCTGCAGCACTTACATAAACACCGGCTCCATAACCATCACAGTAACGCAGGTCCTAGAGCTCCCTGAGAGAGAGAGAGAGAGAGAGAGAGAGAGAGAGAGAGAGAGAGAGAGAGAGAGAGAGAGAGAGAGAGAGAGAGAGAGAGAGAGAGAGAGAGAGAGAGAGAGAGAGAGAGAGAGAGAGAGAGAGAGAGAGAGAGAGAGAGAGAGAGAGAAGGACTGAATGTTTATGAGCAGAGCACTGTCCCTCGTTATGCTGCACAGTTTTATGCCTGCTGTATTTTGTGATGATGGGGAGCAGGCAGAGGAAGTGCATGATGAGATCTTGATTGCTCTGTCTTCTCTCTCTCTCTCTCTCTCTCTCTCTCTCTCTCTCTGTCTTCACACTGTATTGTCTCTCTCTCACACTCATTCTCTGTGTGTTGTCTCTATCTCTCGTTCTCTCTCTGTGTCTCCTTCTTTCTCTGTCTTGTCTCTCTCTGGAGTGCAGTCTCTGTATATCTTCAGTGTCTCTCACTCTGTCCTTTCTGTCTGTCTCTGTCTTTCCTCTGTGTGTTTCTCTCAGTCTTGTCTGTCGCACACATCTTCTTTCTGTCTTTTCTTCATTCTCTCTCTCTCTCTCTCTCTCTCTCTCTCTCTCTCTCTCTCTGTCTCTCTCTCTCTCTGTCATGCTCCCTCTCATCATTTTCTTCCTCTATCTCTGTCTCTGTCTCTCTTTCCTCTGTGTGTCCAGTCTGTCTTGTCTGTCTATCTCTCTCCATGTCTCTGTGTTTCTCTCTGTCTTGTCTCACTCACACACATCATCTTTCTGTCCTCTTTCTCCGTGTCTCTGTCTTGTCTCTCTCATGTGGTCATGCATTCTCTGTCTTTCTACCTCTGTCTCTGTCACTCTGTCTTTTGTCTATTTTCTATGTCTCTCTCTCTCTGTCTCTCCATCATTCTATCCTTTCTCTTATAACTGTCTCTATATCTTTGTACTTTCTATCTCTCATTCTCACCGTTCCCTGTCTTACATTCTCTGATGCTTTCTTTTTGTCTCTCTCTCTCTTTGTCTCTCTCGCTATCTCCCTCTCTCACTTGCTGTCCCTTTCCCTTCGTATATCTCCTTCTCTGCCTCTCTCTGTGTGTCTCTCTCCGTCACTCACTTTGTGAATCTCTCCTTCTTTCCAGAACCGACCCGCACCACCTGTGAGAACCCTGGAACGCCGCGTTATGGCTCTATGAACAGAACGTTGGCTTCAAGGTAACGACAAAATCAATACTCACACTCACACTGTCTCTCACATTAAGACCAGAGGTGTTACAACTCTACTACCTACCTCAGTTCACTCTCACGCACTACTGGAGCTGAATTACTTTCAGCAGAGCTGATTCAGTAATGAAGTTTTATAAGAGGTTTGATTGGACAGAAGTGTCAACAAGTGTTTGATTGGACAGAAGTGTCAATGGTTTACAAGTAAGCAAGTTCAAGTCTTTTATCCAGAGGCATAAAGTAAGCCTCAAGGCAGTGGACTGAGGTCAAATCAAGTCTGTCCTCTTTCATTTTCAGCACAGATACGTATATGAGAACACGTCTTAGAAACTGGGATGGGGGGGGCGTATTTCCGCTTGCCTGACGGAAGTCACTTCATCTACAGAAGCTTGAAGACTTGGTGTAGTCATGGATGATCAGTGATCGTTCTCAAGTCATGTTGCAAACGTAACTCGGTCATGCAGATTTCTCTTGTACAACATCCAGAGAATTTGACCCTTTCTCTCTAGAGAGTCGCCTAGGTGCTCGTTCAGTCTCTCGTCACTTCAAGACTTGATTACTGCAACTCTCTTCTGGCTGGTCTTCCTTTGTGCACCATAAGGCCCCTGCAACTCATCCAGAATGCAGTGGCACGGGTCGTCTTCAACGTTTCTAGGTTCAGCCATGTCACTCCACTGCTGCGCTCTCTCTTCACTGGCTTCCTGTAGCTGCCCAGGCCATCAGATTCAGAACCTTGACGCTGGCCTACAAAGCCAAGACTGGACCAGCCCCTCCGTACTTAATGGCAATAGTCAAAAGCCGATCCGCACCAAGAGCCCTTCCAGCTTCAAGTACGGCTCAGCTTGACCCGCCATCCCTTAAAATCCATGGAGGACAAGCGTCCAGACTTTTTTCTGTCCTGTACCGAAGTGGTGGAACGAGCTTCCCTGGGTGTCCGAACAGCAGAGTCGCTCGCTGTCTTCAACCGCAGACTGAAGACCCACCTCTTCCAATCGTACTTGGGTGAAGAGTAGAGTACTATTGTCTCCATATTGACTAGTGTATAGTAGTGTGAACCCACAACCCTGTCATCAATAGCCCGGAGCTCTGCCCTAATGTGCAGTTAGCTTGACACAGCAGCAAGCTAGTATATCTTAGTTCATGTCTCTGTAATAAATGTATGAAACACATCAAATAACATATAGAGTGTGTGCCAGACTCAATGAGAATAACAACACAGCTATATCTGTTAGCAGGTTTAGTTGTTATGTTAGCATGAGCTTGGAACAGGACAGCTAGCACTGAGGGAGCCAAAATACTGCCAGACTGACTGTAAAAAAAAATAAAGGCATTGCGGATTGCTGATTCATAATGGATTAATATCACAGATCCTCTCAGTAATAACATAAATCACAGTGTTACCCTGGCCAAACTACTGCAGCTAACACGGGACTTTACTGAGTTAAATTGGGTTTATTCTGTGGGAGTTGGTTAAGCACTGATGGGGTTTCTCTGAGTGTGGCCTGTTATGACCATGATTCTCACATTTACTTGCACTAATGATGAGGTTTACTGTCAACGGCTGAAAGCCCATGTAACGAAAAAACAAAGACTCACTCAAGCCTGGTCTGTTTGTGTGTGTGTGTTTGGAAGTCAAGTGAATAGCCCACATTGCAAGCACAGCAGGATTAGCAGACACACACACAAGCCTCGTTTTATAGTTTGTCCCTAATGAGCACAGAAACGGGTCTGTTACCAGAACTTGAGAAGTGTTCATGTTGGTTTATACTGATAAACGGGGCCACTATGAGGTAAATTACCTTCGTTCATCACAGACAGAAAAACACATTTTCTCACAGGCTGCTCGGCTTCTAAATTAAATAAAACAAATGCAACATCAGGCCGACAAATTAGAAACTTCAGCTTAAAAGGGGGAGTTTAAGACACAATGTCAAAAACATTAGCCTGGCACATACATTTCCAATTGTCAGTTCCTTCAAATAGGGCCTGTCTATACCATTGGTTCCCAACCCCTGGCCTTGGAGGACTCACTGAGGAAGCGATTGATAAGACAGATAAGCTGTATCAGATTGATTAGCTGATTAGCTGGATCAGGTGTGTTGGGAGCAGGGTACGTACTAAAATGTGCAGGATAGGGGGCCTCTAAGACCAAGATTGGAAACCACTGATCTATGTGATATTATTATTTAGAAGATCAGAGGCTTGTGCCTGGAGAACTTCTCCAAAAACAGTCTGAGCTATATGGAAGGGAAGACGGACAACGGTCACCACAGCACTGAAGCACCGTGGGAAATAAAAAGCTCTGGTTCTAGTTCTCACTAGTGCAAATGAGCTCAATGAATATTTTTGTCAAGGGAATGGGATACGGAACAACGTTCACAGAAGCAACATCAAACAGACAGATTATTTTAACGGATGAAGCATGTATTCGGAAGGAGAAGGAGGGGGGATGGAGGGAGAGAGAGAGGCTGTGAGAGGATAAGCATTTTTTCCGAGAGATGCTCAGGCATTAGGAATTCAAACCCTTATTGTAAAGTGAGGGTCAAGTCATGGTGAGGCTTCAGAGCACTGAGAAATATCAGGCCTTCCTACACCATAAATCATTTGTCTGAAGCCTGTAAAGCCTTTTTGCTAGCTGGCGCTTAATGATATTGAAGCGGAGTGAAGGAGATATTGTATCCCTCAGATAAGCGGCGGTGTCTGCGGCTCGTCAGCCGTGTTCATCGCCAGGAAGAATGTGTTAATCAATTAATGCGGCAAGACCATGTGTCACTCCATGACACGTTTTAATATTTCACTCCCACCACTCTGTCAGTCTACTTAATGTCAATGCTGAACTACATGCTTCCATAAGTACAACGGAAATAGCTGACCCCAGCGAATATGAAGCATGACGAGGATTTTTTTTTTTAATGACCTCCATGATCATGACAAACGCAGGACATGTGGAGTTTTAATGTGTGTTAGAAAAGCTAGAACCTCTTTCCATTGCAGTGCCCCTGCAGTGGTATCCTATAGGCACATTGATCAGCAGTAGCACACAAAAACTGCAAAAGGGCACTTGCAGAAATATAAAGGTAAAGGTGCACATATTTGTCACTGTACACTGTACAGCAAAATGTGTCCTCCGCATTTAACCATTTAACATTAACGCATTTAACAAACTGTTAACAGTTAGTACAGTGTTTTTGGGGTTGCCTTACCCCATTACTCCTCCAAACATCTCAACAATTCAGGCTTTGTATTATCTGACCATAATACATTCTTCCTGAAGGCCTTTTCTTTGCCCATGCGGTCAGTTGCTAACTTTAGTCAAACTTAAATGTGTCAATTTTGGAGCAGTGGCCTCTTTCATGGACGGCAGCCTCTTGGTCCATGACGATGTAAACTTTACTTGAGATATAACATGACTTGTGTAAATCTATGATCATCCTTCTTGATCTGCACAGAGCTTTTTGGACTTTTCAGTTGTACAGTGCAATGAGTGCTGGCACAGAGAAGTTACTATCTGGAGTCAATCATGATCACTAACAGGACGTTAAGAAGCCTCAGCCTAGGCAGGGTAAAAGTCATTTTAGAACTTTCAGCACCACTGAATTAATCATTTAAGTGGGTGTTTGTATATTTTTGAAAACTTGTCCAGAAAATTATGTTGCTTTTATTTCCTATTAAAGATGCATGTTGTCACTTATTCTGCCCTAGTTCAGAGAAATCAAAAAGCCTAGTGTTGCCATGACAATCATGTCCATGAGTATATGCACATTTCTAACCACAACTGTAGCACTGCTGCTGGTTGAAACATGAAACCAAACCAGTGTTTAAAACCAGCTCAATATATACCAACTCCTTTTTGTTTTTTAAATGTAAAAAAAACGGGGGTTGCTTTTTATTGCCTTCATGTTTGTTTGCAGTTTGCTTAGGCATTTAAGACTTTTGCATAGTCCCTTAGACAAATGTCATGTGCCATGAGGGCCCTAGTATAGTACAGAAACAGAGGAACAAAATGTACGTTTTTCTCATTTCTCCCTTTCCCAAATGTACTCAGTTATCTAGGACTTTATTTAGTGTTTCACTCGTAACAAGTACCAGTGCCCCATAAAATTAGCGCTCTGCAGTCTGCATACTTAAATCTTCCCCCAAGTCAATAAGTAATCTCAAATGGACTTGCTTGTGTGGTTTCTAACACTGTATATCACTGTTATTTACATTTGCAATCAGAATTTTTTTACCTCCATTGCAAATTAGGTTTATTAGCAAAATTTGCAATAAACCAATCAGATAAGACCCATTTAAATAGCTCAACACTCAAAGTAATGTAATATAAGTTCTTTCTCCAAATTCAACTCAAAATGCCACTTTTAATGACTGCTGCAGTTTCAGAGTGATTCAACTCCTTTTATCACCAGCATCTTTAGTATCTAGCAGTGCACCCTTTTGCTGTTATGATCTGCTGCGGACGTGATGCTTAGCCAGACATCAACTCCTGGCAGCGTTCCTAAGGAATTCCTCATGGACAGTGGCCTCCAGTTCACTGATAATTTTGGGTTTGCATGCCTTAAATTCCACCAAAGATTTTGCATGGGGTTCAAGTCAGGCGACACAGTCTTGCAGAAGTTCTTCTAAGCCTAGGTGGACTCTGAGGTATGCTTGGGATAATTGTCTTGATGGAAAGTCCAATGACAGCCAAGCTTCAAGTGCCTCACAGAAAGCATGATGTTTTCTCTTAAGGTTTTATGATACTTGATTTTTTCCATCTTGCCCTCCACGCACTGTAGGTTTCCAGTACCAGAAAGCAAAGCAGCCCCAAAACATCACAGAGCCTCGCCATGCTTCACTGTAGGCGGGGTTCGGCATATGCTTCATTTTTCCTCCTCCAAAAATACTGCTCATCCAAATATACCTGAAAAGTTCCACAGAACATGAATTTTTTGGGCCTTTTGATCAGCTGTCATGAAGTGGCTTAACTGCAGTCTACATTAAAAGTGGTGTTTTGTGTTGAATTTGAAGAAAGCAATTTGTTATACTCGCTATTTTAATTGGCCTTGTTTGAGGGTTGGATATTTTAGCTTGCAGCTTGGACAGAAGTACACAGCAGTAGTAGTAGCAGCTGCCTTGCATATCTAAAACAGTTTCAGCATCCATCTTAAGGCCTGGATTTTAGCTGTAGTTTTGCATAAAACTAGTATTAAAATGTTTTTTTAAAAATCTTTAAACCCTACAGCATTTTTTCAGCTAGGACAGTGTTCTCTACAACCCTCTGGAAACTGTAAAAAGAAATAAAATGATATACCATAATGGCCAGGAAATAAAAAAGTTGAATGTAAAATTCACAAAGTTCACAATCTACTCTCCAGCTTGTAAACACTTTACGTGTGATATTGCTGTCATTTCTGCAGGTTGGAAGCATGGTGGCCTTCCAGTGCCAGCCAGGCCACTTGCTCCAGGGCTCCACCACTCGATTGTGCCAGGCTGATCTCACCTGGAGCGGAAGCCAACCAGAATGCATCCGTAAGTGCCAATGATATCCAGTTTCACAGGTGTCTAATAATTCAGAATAATTAAGACTTGTGGGACACTGGAATTACAAGACACTGGTGGGTTCGTCTGGCCTGCACATAAAAATCAGAGGCAAAGGAAAGTGGTGAGGAGTGTGTTCATTCTTTGTGTTGTATGAGTGCTCGCTGCTGTTTCTCCAGCAGCAGGGTTCTACATAAGTGATACTAATATAGCGCCTGTTAAAGAAGCGCTTGGCTGCTGGAGAGCCAGAAGCCTCATTATTTTAACTGATGAAGTATGTATTCAGAGGCACTTGGAGATTGATTTGTATTATTGGAAACTGAGAGGTGGATAATTTTCAGCTTTTTTTTCACAGCGGGTGTCTTGGGTTTGTTCTGAATTATGTAAGAAATCTGCTTCTTAAATCTAGGCTTTCAGAGTAATCTTGTTCTCACTTTGTACTTAAAATTGGGTTTAAAACTGCCTAAGGCTTAGGATGGCGTGCCATGAAATTGGACCAGAAATAAATAACTTTATTTGCATGACACATTTTCTGCAGTGTATAAAGTTAGCTAACCTGGGATTAGCTGGCTGTGCAGTTTTTTATAGCAATGTTTGTTGCAGAGCTGTTGGATTTTGGTGCTTTAGCTGGTGTTTGCTCATTGTTCTAAAGAGCACATACAAGAGCACTACTTGTTTTTGTACTTATAAGGTCTACTTGTAAGGCCTGTGTGGGTTTTCCAACCTCTCTAAATCACTTGGAATTAAACATGATGTTCTTGTTACTGTGCTGTTAATGCAGCATTACACTGACTTGCAATAGTAAAAACAGCGTCTCTGTCTTTGCCAGTTATGGGCCCAAAACGCTCCTACTGCACTGTGGAACTTTGGTGAAACACTGCATATGTTCTGAAGTGCTTGTTGTCATGATTAAGAGACAAAACTGGCACCATGCTTCAGACGTTTTTCTGCGTCCTGAGAGAACAAAGGTAGGCCAGGCGATCTGAAGATGTGTCCAAACAGTGGTGTCAGGCAGGGCACTGCAGAGATTTGAAGCCCTCGTTCAGAGCACGTCTGCTCATCAGCGCAAGCTCCAAAATCAACAGCATTAAAACAGCTTGGAGAGACTGGGCTGGCGCGAGGAAACAGCTGCCTCCCAATTTCACAAGACAGATTGCCATTCAGCCCAAGCATTTCAAAAGCTAATTACATTTTGCTTCATATGTCATCACCCCAGTGTACTGTCATTGTTTTGCAAAATTAGGAGATTGAGCAATGGGATAGCTATAGGGAAAAACGGAGTTTGCAGCACTTTAATTGTATAGCTGTGATTAAATGCCCTTTTGTATATTTCTGCATAATCATGCCATTCTTTGTCTCTCAGAATAATCACAATTATTTCTGTAATTACATCCTCTAATGTTGTTTACACAGTACAGTTGGCTACTTACAAAGCAAGTGCTAGCTCTAAATCACATCCCACCCCTCTTATTTAACACCACATGAAGACATCCCAGTGAGCAGAACAGATGCAGGTATATTCAAAAATTTGGTTTATGTAGCTTAATGCCTAAGCTTTACCTAATGTATGTGTATTTCAGCATGCACTGCATCACTGGATTGTGGGTTCAGTACCCAGGTCCACTTTTGGGCCCTTAAGCAAGGCCCTTAACTCTCTCTATTCTTGAGCAAGGCTTTTAAATCTCTGGAAGTACCATATCGTGGCTGACACTGGCCTAAAGAGAGGGTTAAAGTGGGTTGGAAATGTAAGGTTGTCAGTTCAATCCCCTGGATGTGGGAGGATTGGGGATTTAAGGAACAGCACTTTTTCCACCTTCAACAGTCATGGCTTGCACTTGAGCTAGGCCCTTAACTCTCCAAGGGTGCAGAGTATGGCTGATACTGGCTTGGGGACAACTGTGGCCTACAGAGAGAAGTGGACTTGGAACCGGAAGGTCATTGGATAAATCCTTTGGACTGGCAAAAGGTGGAGGATGAGGGGAGTAAAGAAACCATGCTTTCCCTTCCCATGTCAGTCATTGCTGAGACTGAGCCTTGAGCAAGGCACCTAACCTCCAACTACTCCTCGGCACTAAGGTGGCTGCCCCCCACTCCGGGTGTGTGTTCTGACTGCCCTAATCTCCAGCGTAGGTTTATGGTGGTGGTTGAAATCCATTGTGCGATGGCTGTAAAGTGTGCTTCTATTTCTATTTCTAATAACAGGGACTGTAAGAGCGGTGTGAGGGTATTACAGGGCAGTGAAGTGAAGTGTAAACAGGTGTCGAATACACAATAATTGAAACCTGTACTGTGTGCGGTAATTAGCATTAGCAGCATAGAGCATTGCACCCAAGAAGAATTCATTCTCATCGATAAGAGTTGTATCAAAGTGTTAGATGAAAGAGTGAGTCCTGAGTCCTGAGCACTGAGCCAAAGCACAATCTGGGCTACTTTTGATCAAAGTGGCGTACCACTGGAGCTCCTAGGATGAGTGAGTGAGCATTGGCTGGTGCTTGATCTGCCACTGCAGTGACAGGTAAAGGTGTGCTCCTTCTCAACGCAGCCTGCCAGGATGCATCAACGTCTGCCATGCTCCGAGCCCTCTCAACCAGCTTCTGGGGCCATAGTGACGGGTGACGTGGACTGTGGAGAGGGAGAGAGATGGGGAGAAGGAGATGACTGGCTCTGGGTGGATGGGCAGCGAGCCAGCCGTGCTGTCTAAAGTGTTCAAACTTTATTTTGCACTGCCTTTGTTTTAGGGTGCTGAGGAAAGAGATGGGAGTGTGCAGATGGTATTGAAGGCAGTGGAACTCTGGCTGGAGCTGGGAAAGGTGGTGCTGTTGTTTGCCAAGCACACTTAGTCTCGCAAGCCAGACTTCTAGCTGTCAGCAGAGAGTTTGGTGGGTTTCGCTACTGAGAACTACTAAAAACTGCCGATATTTACAGGAAGGAGGCATTTATTTGACATGCAGCATGAGCTGTGTCTCCCTATACTTCACATGGATTGGGTTGTAGAGGGTAGTGCATCTGATGGCGGTGTGTTGTCAAATCGGCAGGTTGCCTTTCCAGGGAAGATTCAGATTCTGTTGGTTTCCACTACACAGTTAATATTGCAGCATTACTAACAGCAGCACCAACTCAAAAGAGCAGAACTCAATTAGTTCAGATACACCAAATGAATTTGTCTCATTGTGCAACGGTTTTATCACCGCTGACAGATACAATCAGACCATGTGCTCCCACCACTCATTTTTACTTCTTTTCCATTCTTTTTTCTTCTTCTATGGTTTAATGGAGGACAGTAGTCTGCCTCAACTTCCTGTAATTGGTCCAAAAGTCTGAACCATCCAAAAAAGTGTTTTTACACTGCAAATGAATCAAACCATAGTTCAGCTGATCTGGAACGAGACTACCTCTTCTGGTCAGATTAAATGTTTGGGCCTGTTACACATGCTCTTTTGATTCAGCCTAAACTGAAAATTTTGAAGCTCTGGAATAAAACAAGCTCAGTGTGAAAACACCCTTCGTGTCTGACCCAAAATGACAGTGAGATTTACTTTTAGTATTACAACCTTATAAATAAATAAAAGTGCATTTATATTTTATGCATTCTGAATTGAACTTTTGACACTGACCAATCAAAATTCCAGTTTAACCATTAACCACAACTGTCCTGGCACTGCTGCTGCTATGGAGGCAGGCAACTGTCAATACAGTGCTAAAACAAAAAACAAACCTGTGTGAAGTGCAATACAGGGACTCTGCAGCCAGGAAAAGTATCAGTACCATCAAAAAAGTGCTGAAATGTGTTTGCAGGCTGTGTCTTGCTCTGGAAGGCTCATTGCTATGACAAGCAAGCAGTGCTTCTGGTGACTTAATAAGGTTTTATTGTCAAATATATCAAGTTGTCTTTGTCTTTCTTCATGTTTAGATTTTTTGTTTCTGTTTTTCTTTCCTCTCTCTTACTGTAGCCCATAACTGTAAGCAGCCAGAGAGCCCTCCCCATGTGGACGTTGTTGGGATGGACCTGCCTGGTTATGGCTACACCCTCATCTACACCTGCCAGACAGGTTTCTTCTTGTCTGGAGGTTCAGAGCATCGAGTGTGCCGCTCAGATGGAACATGGACAGGGAAGATGCCTGTGTGCCGAGGTACAGCATCCAAAGTCTTCACTAACTGTTTCATAATCCATGCAGCCCTTTCCTAGGCTGTGTTCAGACAGCCAAGCATTTTCTGCAAGAAGTGGAGCAGAGCTGACTTTTACAGGGGGAGTTCAACATCACCTCACACTTCTCACTAAATGCACAGACAAAAGAATCTAGGAGTAGACCTCAGTGATGCCAATGTAGAGGATAATTGAGCAGGCGGTATTTTTAAATCATTAATGCGAATAAATGCAAAAAATGAGAGGACCAGCTACTGGTTGAAATATGAATGGGAATTCTTGTGACACTCAAAATGTTCACGGATAAAGTCCCGCCTTTCAACAAAGTAAGGCAATCAGCTTGCCCCCCCCCCCCCCATGTTTTTTGTTCATTATTGAGCTTAACGTTAACGTTTACTATTCATGACGTAGCACCACAAAGCAGGTTCAGTTTTACTTACTCTCATTTTTTATTGGCTGTCTCATGAAAAATGACACATGACAAGGGAATATTACCCAATAATGTTGTCAAGAACAAAATGTGACCCATATCTGTCAAATGATATAATGGTATTGAGTGGAATACACACACGTTAAGGCCGTGGTATACTTCTCTAATTGGGGGGAA